>NC_139395.1:37430000-38030000 GCF_054392235.1 Sus scrofa | reverse complement strand
ATAAATATACAAAAATAGGAGTTCCCAGAGGTCCCTTCAAGGTGCAAAGTAAGCAAATCCAACTAGGAGCCAAGAGGTTGAGGGTTCGATTCCTGGTCTTGCTCCGTGGGTCAAGGATCTAGCATTGCCGTGAGCTGTGGTGTGGGTCACAGACTCAGCTTGGATATGGCGTTGCTGTGGTGAAGGCCAGCAGCTGGCCTATTAGAACCCTAGCCTGGGAACCTCCATATGCTGCAAGCAGAGGCCTAAAAAGCCAAAAAAAAAAAAAAAAAAAAAAAAAAAAAAATATATATATATATATATATATATATATATATATATATATATATATGGAGCAAGGGGATTGGCGGCATCTTGGGACATGGATTCGTTCCCCAGCCTGGCACACCAGGTTAAAGATCTGGCGTTGCCGCAACTTTGGCTTAGGTCGCAACTGTGGCTTGGATCTGATCCCTGGCCCAGGAACTCCATATGCCTGGGGTGGCTGAAAATGAAAAAAGAAAAGAGAAGAAAAATACAATTGCACACATTTCTTGGTATAACACCACACCTGACATATATACAAACATCCTTATTCTTAGGCGACGCAAGCTCCTGAGCAATCTACTTAGGAATGAAGCATTATGATATCTGTGATTTACTGTCAATGGTTAAAAAAAAAAAAATGCTAAGTAAAAAAATGTATCAAGATATATCTGTACTGTCTTCAACTTTCCCACCAGCCAAAATGTTTCTGCTGTCCTCTTTTCAACTTTTTTACAGGTCTGAAATTTTTCAAGATAAAAAAGGGTGAGTAGCTTTGACTCCTGTTGGCTTTCCCCTTCCATTCCATAGCATTTAGTTCCCTCATTCGACCTGTTTAAAAATGTCTGAGCATCTGAGCAAAGAAAGGAAGTCAAGTCAGGAAGAAAAATACAAAACAAGGTATGACAATTCTCAAGCGTTAGGGTTTGACTCCTAGGTTTTTAACCGCCAAGTCCCACAGTAGACAAAATACCAGCCCCGTATTCCCATCCCTTCCCCAAAATATGCCTACTGATGAGAATTTGTTATTTCCTGCTGGAGCCATGTGGCCTCGTGACCACCCACTGCCAACGTAGTCCTCATTGAAGGCACTGAAGGTTGGAGGGATGTTGGGATCTGGCTTGAATTTACAATGTTTTCTGTCTGCATCACCTGAAGGAAAACACACAAGATGGGTAAGTTGCCAGTGGACAAAAATCCCTCAAGACTCTCTAAACAAGGTAAGCTGCTGGCTGCCAGCTAGTATCTCTCTGAGCAGCCAATACTTAGTGACGGCACCCATGTCTCAAGTTCCAGGGATAGTTCGGATACTAACTCTGAATTTAGTGAGGACTAGTCCAGGAAAGAATGTTTTTCATACAATGCAGCTACCTCATCTACTTTTGTTTCTGGCCTTTCAAGTAAAAGGAAAAAATAACCGCGACAGTATTTATGTAAAAACAATGACCAATCAAATAGCTGAGCTGTATAAAAAGCTTAGCTATTAAATACACCCTTGCTTTTTAAAAAGACCCCCATGCATTGTATTCTGTACAATGGTATTTGACAGGTTTATATGTACTGAAATAATGGATAAATATAGACACAAAACAATTTGTTCTGGGCAGGCAGAGCCCAGGCAAGGGGGAGAGTGCCTCTGATATCTTGCTTACAGCCTCTTAAGCCATGACAAAATAAACATTTAGTTATGAGCTCAATCCAGAAACTCCTGACACAAAATATCTGGGTGCCACACGAGAGAGACAAAAATCTCAATTTTACTTATATTCTATACCTCCAGAGTAGTCTGCCATGGTAGAAATCAGTGGGTCCTAACACTACATTTTCCACTGTCATTAGGGCAGATCTTGCTAAACTATAAAAATTATGAGGACAAATGGAATATACTTGGGCTGCTACTCAAAAAGTATAAAATGGGCATCCGTATAAAGTGGGGGATTCTTGCATCATTTCATTCAATCAAGAAAAATGTTAAATTATCAGACCTCAAGGTTCAAAGTATCTAGCTTTTTAGAACCTCTCCAGTTTTACTTAAAAAAAAAAAAAACCTGGTAATACAGAGAAATACCAGTAAACTTCTGTGTTATTACCATTGGAATTGCTTCCTGGTATGTCCGGTTTTCTTTGCCTAGTGTTCACTGCCCTTGAAAAATCATTTCTAAGAGTCTAGGATGAAGACACCTTCCTGGAGAAAGGCTGTAAACTGACTTCTGTCAAGTATTTGGAGCCATCAGCAGTGGAGACTGGCTTTAAGGTTCCTTGATCTATAGAGCTATATGAGTTTGGGCTACAAGTCTTCATGATAGCCAGTGTGTGGCCTCAGCTTCTTTGGAACAAAATTCTTATTTCTTTTTTTTTAATTGTTCTTTTTTTTCCTTTTTTTCTATGGCCGTACCTTTGGCATATGGAAGTTCCCAGGCTAGGGGTCAAATCAGACCTGCAGCTGCTGGCCTACGCCACAGCCACAGCCGCGCTGGTTCCGAGCTGCATCTGTAACCCACTGCACAGCTTGGGGCAATGGTGGGTCCTTAACCCACTGAGTGAGGCCAAGGATCAAACCATATCCTCGCGGGGAATGTCGAGTTCTTAACCTGCTGAGCCACGATGGGAACTCCTTTTATTTTCCTTTTTGACCCTCCTTTGCTCAGTGCCAAGGCAGCCTTCTCTGTACTTCCCTATGGTGAGCAGGCAGGTTAGATCTAGTTCACCCTTTCCTGAGGATGTGGCCCTCTGGGGTTCCAGGGTAATATGGGAAGGGTCTCCCATAAGCCAAACTGCCTTCTGTGAGTCCTAGACTTTGCCTTCAGCCCCCTTCACACCATTAAGACTGCGGA
Organism: Sus scrofa; assembly: GCF_054392235.1. Taxonomy (NCBI): domain Eukaryota; kingdom Metazoa; phylum Chordata; class Mammalia; order Artiodactyla; family Suidae; genus Sus; species Sus scrofa. Next base: position 38,027,142 of record NC_139395.1, on the reverse strand, counting down.
ACAAAAGGCAATGTGGCTTCAGTTTACCAGCACGGCCCTTACCCTTCTGGATTCTGGAGTTCCCCCAAATAATGGCCTGGCAAATCTCTACTATCACGGTAGCTCTTCGTGTTGTTAATTTTTTTTTTTTTTTCCCTACAAGCTTTTTTCGGTGGGGGAGGGTAGAGCACACCTGCAGCATGTGGAAGATCCCAGGCCAGGGATCAAACCCACACCAGAGCAGTGACCACATGCGATCCTTAACCTGCTGCACTACAAGAGACTTCCTCTATATACTTTTTATATACTAATAAAATTTCTTGGTTTTAGGCATTCTCTGTGGTATAGCAGGTTAAGGATCTGGTGGTGTCTCTGCAGCAGCTCCAGTCACTGCAGTGGCATGGGTTCGATCCCTGGCCTAGGAACTTACACATGCCGCAGGTGCAGCCAAAAAAGACTTAAAATTAAAAATAACAATAATAAAAGATCAGCTTCTGCTTGTGTAAATTTTTTTTTAAGAGAGAAATGTTTTAAAAAATTTTAGCAGAGGAGTTTAAATCTAAATAACTTTGTCATTACTAAAAACTTTAGATGCTTTACCCTAAAATCAAGTAAATCACAGGTATATTGCTTCCTGCTTTCAAATAATATTCATTAGCTCTATTTTACCTCCTCAAAATTATACAGTTCCCAGGATTTACAATATAAAACACAGTGCCTTTCTTAAATGCCTCTGAAAATGGTAACTTAATAGCAAGATAAAATGAGTTAAGCTGGAATTCCATCTTGGGATCATTTCTGCATTTAAAGGAAACTTACCAGGCTTGAGACTAAATCAAGTGAGTTTCTCTTGATGTAAATTTATAATCCAGTCTCACCTGCTATGAGTTTACCCTTACATCAGTTTCCTTCCAACAGCAAGTACACTCCCAGCCTCCTGCTATTCTGCTGGTTGATGTGTACTCCATAAAGGCACTCACACATCTTAATAACAGCATTTTTTTTTAATTTTTAAAAAAATTTGGGGGGGCCTACACCACAGCCACAGCAAGGCCAAATCCGAGCTGTGTCTGCAACCTACACCAACATCAGCATTTTAATACATTTAAAGATAGCATGCCTTGTAAAACAATGAAGAAGTCATCTGTGGGCCATACTGCAAATTAAAAGGCAAATAACCAAATAGGGATAAGAAAACTATAACAAAAGTAATATCCTGAATATATAAAAGAACTCCCACAAAATTCAAAGAAGAATATCTCATTGAAAATGGCAAAGAATTGGAGTTCCTGTTGTGGTGCAGTGGAAACAAATCTGCCTAGGAACTGTGAGGTTGTGGGTTTGATCTCTGGCCTCGCTCAGCGAGTTAAGGATCCAACGTTGCCTTGAGCTATGGTGTAGGTCACAGATGTGGTTCCAATCCCAAGTTGCTATGGCTGTAATGTAGGCCGGCAGCTGCAGCTCTGATTAGACCTCTAGCCTGGGAACCTCCATGTGCCATGAGTGTGGCCCTAAAAAAAAAAAAAGAAAGAAAATGGTAAAGAATAAATCACAAAGAATAATTCTCAAAATATTAACCCTTACTGGTAACCAATAAACACAAATAAAATCAACTAATAAATTGGTAAAGTGCAATAATGCTCATTATGGCTGAGGCCTGGGAGAGAGAGAACAAATAGTGATGGTGGGAGCACAAACTGGAAATGGTCTACACTGAACGTCAAGACCTGGCCACCCTCACTACAGGGAAGCAAGGCAGGACGACACAAACAGACTCACACATCTGCACACCTCTCATCTCATTTCACATCACATGCTCCCTTGCTCCTGCCATGCTGGCCTTCTTTTAGTTTCCTAAAGGAACAAAATTCTTCACATCGGGGCCTTGAATGATGCAGCCATGCTTCTCTTTCTCTGCCTGGAATGCTTGTCTCTGTATCCTGCTGCCCACCCTACTCCTCTGCCTGGGTAATCGCCATCCTTCAGGCCACTTTCTCAGAGAAGACTCGCTAATCAGCATCAAGTTCTCCGACCCTATTCTTTACTGTTCCTTAATTATACTAACCCAACTTGCAATCGCTCTGCCTTCAGCACAGTAATTACCAACTGTAATTAGGCCTGGGAGTGGAAACCATCTATTCTGGTCACTAATATAACCCCAAGGCTCAGCACCGTGCCAGACACATGGGAGACACAAATATTTGTAGAGGTAATGAACAGCACGAGTGCTGCTCGCTGTAATGTTTATGACAAAGCCTCTAATTCATGTGTCAAGATACAGATCCTCTCAGCCCCTGAGACAGCCTGAAGGGTCTGGGGCTCCCTGGCTGCCAGGCAGGGTCCATCTCTTTAGTGAGCCACACAAACATCTTTCCTAAGGTGCTGTAATGTAAAAAAAGGCTGAGATTATTAATAACCCTCCTTGTTCTAAATTTGGAAGCATTTTTCATCAACGTCTTTGCTTCTAACCACCTACCTGTAATCTTGCTCTTGGATATATGTTCAAGAACCCATCTAGGCACCCGCTTTGACTGATCATAAGATAAGGCATGATTAGTATAACACCTTGTCTCTGTTCCAGTTAATGGGAATCCAAATTGTTCCAAGAGAGCCTTTTCTGAAGAACCTAAAAATGAAAAAAGGGGTGGGCAGGGGTGGGGGGGGGAAATAACAGTTAGTGACTCTTATCAGGAACAAGACTGTAAGGAAGAGGGGTAAGTCTTACAAAGGACTGGCTCAAAGGTTTAATCAACGAGATCTCATTTTTACAATGACTTACAATGCAAAGAAAAGAGACGGCAGCTAAAATACTGGGTTTTGTCTATAATCAGTTGTACAGGTCTAGCCAGGTAAACTGTAGCTATTTCATTAACTGTCAAATAAGGACATGAGGAGTTCCCACTGTGGCAGGGGTTAGGAATCTGACTGCAGTGGCTCGGGTCACTGCAGAGACAGAGGTTCCATCCTTGGCCCTGAGCAGTGGGTTAATGGATCCAGCAATGCCACAGCTGCGGCCTAGGATTCAGTCCCTGGTCCAGGAGCTTCCATATGCTGCAGATGTGGCCGCCAAAAAAATTAAAATAAAAATAAGGACCTGATCCTCCTCCAGGAAGGTTCCTTTAAATGACAGCCCGCTGGCCGGGGCCTCCACTTACATCTGAGCAATACCTGCAATTGAGGTTTCCTCCCCGGAGGCAGCTGCCTGTCAGCACGGCTCAAACCTTTGTAAACAGCAGAATCCAGCCTGGGAAGGTGGTTTTCATCAAGCCCACCTGCCCCTACTGCAGAAGGACCCAGGAGCTCCTCAGCCAACTTCCCTTCAAAGAAGGGCTTCTGGAATTTGTCGATATCACAGCCACCAGTGACACCAACGAGATTCAAGATTAACTGCAACAGCTCGAGGGAGCCAGAACGGTACCTTGGGTCTGTATCGACAAAGAGTGCATAGATGGATGCACTGATCTAGTAAGCATGCACGAGAGGGGAGCTGTTGACCCACCTGAAGCAAATTGGAGCTCTGAAATAATTACAGCAGAGCAGACCCCAAACTGATAGGCCCCTTGAGAGCTGGATGGCACTGCAGATAATGACAGCACTTCCTGGTGGATGGACCCAGGACTACCTTCGCTCAGCTGCAACAACTGTTTACTTATAATTCTGAAATGTGCTAACCCAAATAATTGGGGGGGGGGCGCGGATTTGGGGAGTCCAAACCAGATTTTTCTTCTGACTCCATATTAAAAGTGGATCGACTTGCCCCAAACAGGTCTGAGAAGTCCGATGGATGTCTTGGGTTTCTTGTGGATTGGCCCTTTGGGTCCAAAAGACCATGACAAGTTATGGCTTAGGATTCACTCATTAAACCCAAAGATGTTCCTTACACATACGTTTGCAAGATGTTTTTTATTTTGTTTTTTTGTTTTTGCTTTTTAGGGCCGAACCTGTGACATACAGAACTTCCCAGGCTAGGGGTAGAATTGGAGCTGCAACCAGCTGCCTGTCCATGCCACAACCACAGCAAGGCCCGATCCTTAACCCACTGAGGAAGACTAGGAATTGAACCAGCATTCTCGTGGATACTAGTTGGGTTTGTTTCCGCTGAGCCAAAACGGGAACTCCTGGCACATGTTCTTAACTGTTCTCCATGTGCTGGGACTCCTCTACCTCTACACCAGTGTTTCTCAGCCAAATTTATCCCAGACCCCCTTGGGTGAATCTCTAGTTGGGTTTCTGCTACTGCCCGAAAATTATTTTGTCGAGTTTAACATTATAGACTTTTGTATGACAAAGTCAGTAGGTAGTCTGAATGTGCCTTTTCACACTTCATGTCTCTCCCTGGCCACCATCCACACACCACACCACCCTACTTTGAGAAGAAATGCTGTGACCCAGTGTCCTGAACCTTGACAACTCACAGGTCTCATAGGAAGTGTTCAACAATGGTGTGAAGGGCCTGAGCACCCAATGTGAGAGATGCCACATGAAAAGTGAAGCACTGCTGGTCTTTACTTGGTGCCATAGGGGTCAGAGGTACAAGAGCAGGTGCTGCGGTCACGTGATAACCCTCTGCTATGTAAGGTGGTTGTCAGGCCATTCCGAACAAGTGTATTAATTGGTGTAGATTTAAATGTTACCGTGGAAAACCTGTAACTCCCTCTTCTAAGCATATGTTTGTAAAAATAGCCAAATTTGGGAAACACTGTTTAAATGATTCTCTCTCCCCCCGCCCTCAGTCTGTGAAAACTCAAGAATCCTTTATCATGCAGTTTGTTCTAGAATTGCAGAATCAAGTTAGTTCCCTTCTGCAGTCTCTAGTCTGAAAATAGTTTCTTTCCTAATAAAGAAGTACCCATGGGCCGGGGAGGGGGATAAGGACCTGATCTTGCTGGTGTCTCACTGTACACAAAGTACAGTGTACTCAAAAGCAGCCAAGGAAAAACTCATGTCATTACTAGTCATTGGTATGACTAAATGGGAGAGAGCCTGCCAACTCATTATGTTTAAAGAGTTAGTGTGTGGAGTTCCCGTAGTGGCGCAGTGGTTAACGAATCCGACTAGGAACCATGAGGTTGCGGGTTCGATCCCTGGCCTTGCTCAGTGGGTTAACGATCCGGCCGTGAGCTGTGGTATAGGTCGCAGACACGGCTCGGATCCTGCGTTGCTGTGGCTCTGGCGTAAGCTGGCAGCTACAGCTCCAATTTGACCCCTAGTCTGGGAACCTCCATATGCCGCGGGAAGGGCCCAAGAAATGGCAAAAAGACAAAAAAAAAAGTTAGTGTGGAGACAAAAGCACAGCCTTTTAAGTATTTGTAAAGGACCATGGTTCCTCTACACTGTTTTCAATGCTCCCATACTGAAGCAGAGACACGTGCTGCAGCAAGGCAGTGGTAAAACTAGTACAATTTTTCCTAGTGAGAGAAACCAAGTACACAATGAAGAGAGAGCTGTTTTCAAAATAATCCTCTTGATGCCCTCTGCAGGTTTCAACCCACCAGGATAGCTCTCTTGCTAAATGCGAAGTATCAGAAGGACCAAGTTAAATTAGCACGACGGGGACATTAAGAGATGAGATGATCAAGAGCTCATTTACTATGTCAAATATAAGGTATCCCTGATAACCTGCGGATTTACATACTTTAAAGGAAGGCTAGCAGGTGTTCTTCATTTGAACAATGATAAAATGAGGACTACTAAATATATGTCACTCATCCGTACTTACTGGAAGCCAATTATCTGCCAGGTCCCAGGCTGAGTAAATGGTGGAGAACGAAACTGACACGGTCCGAACGGTTATGGGACTAACAATCTAGGGGAGGGCATAGTAAAACACACATGTCGAGACTAATACTTTGGTGCAAGGGGGCGTGGGCAGATCCCCAGAGGAAGGAAGTGCACAAAGGAGGCAGGAGGGACGCGACGCAGAGTGGGGGCCGGGCCGGGGAACTGGACCGCGGACAACCCGGGGCCGGATGAGTGGAGACCGCGCGCGTCTAGGGTTACGGCTGGCTCCTACCCGAGATAGGAACCCGGGCCTGAGCTCTAGGGGCCCACACACTCACCGTCCGGCTCTTTCACCGCCAACGCAGGCTCAGCGTCCCGACTCCGGAAGAACTGCACGGCAGTAAGCCCCGCTCCTGCAGCGCCCACGACAGCTCCGGCCACAAAACCACTCAAAAAGCGCCGGGAGCCACGGAAGCGGGAAGCAAAACTTTTGACAACCATCTTGCCCGCGGCACCTGCCTTTCGCCGTAGCGCATGCGCGCCCCGGAAACCTGACAGCCAATCGCTACCCTGGGGCCAAGATACGCATGCGCCCCCTGGAGTCACCTGGCCCTGAGCCTCTCCCGGAGCGCAAGGGCGTGCCTTTCCTACCAAGCCCTCGCGCGCCCCCTGGTGACAAACTTGGAGGCCCAGGGGCATCCTGTCTCCACCCTTGGTCTGCTGGATGACGGATAACAGCATGATGCCTTGAAGGCTCAGTATGTGCATGTACAGTGTTAAGAAGAAAATACCTTTAGTCCCACTTAATAGGTAAGTAGTAAGTCATTTTCACATGTTTACACAAAGTTCTTCAGAGCCCAAATTCCAACTCGGGTCTGATTCCAAAACCTGTGCCACATTGGATGTCTTTATAACACTTGGCTTTGAAGTCACATGGTATATAAATCATAACTTCTAAAAATAGCTTTGCACCTCCTAAGGGGTTTCTTGACAAGACAGTACTCCATGGTGGCTGAGGACTCTGAATCCAGATGCAGAGCTTTGGATCCCCACCCAACCATTTCCTTTTTAAAATAGGAATAGGAAGAGTTCCCATTGTGGCTCATTGGTAACGAACCCCACTAGTATCCATGACGATTCGGATTCCATCCCTGGCCTCGCTCAGAGGGTTAAGGATCCCACGTTGCCCTGAGCTTGGTGTAGATTCCAGATGCCGCTTGAATCCTGAGTTTTGTGGCTGTTGCTGTGACTATGGTGCAGACCGGCAGCTGTAGCTCTGATTTGACCCATAGCCTGGGAACTTCCATATGCTGTAGTGCAGCCCTATAAAGCAAAAAATAATAGTAATAATTATAGTAATAATACTCTTAGGCCATAGGGTTCTTGTGAGGATTAAGGGAGGCTAACGATGTAAAGTGCTTAGGGAGGGACCTGGGGCATGTTGTTAAGCGCTGCTAATGTTAGAAATTTTTATTTAGTCAACGGTTTTATCTTTTTTTGTTGTTTTTGTCTTTTTGTCTTTTTAAGGCCACACCCATGGCATATGGAGGGTCCTAGGCTAGGGGTCGAATTGGAGCTACAGCTGCCAGCCTACACCACAGCCACAGCAATGCCAGGTCATTAACCCACTGAGCAAGGTCAGGGATCACACCTGCATCCTCATGGATACTAGTCAGGTTCATTAACCAGTGAGCCATGATGGGAACTCCTGTTTTATTTATCTTGATAGAATATAAATCCAGATTGCTGAATGCTCACCAACAAAGGAAGGACATTATGTCATTGGATTTTTTTGGCCCTGTGGCATGCACAAGTTTCCAGGCCAGAGATCCAACTCAATCTACAGCAGTAACAATGCTGAATCCTTAACCTGCTGAGCCACTAGGGAACTCCAGGAAGGATGATTGTTTTCTGCACTCTCACTCACAAATAAATGGGTCTTCTTAATTTTGCAGCACAAACTCCAGCATTCCATCTGGATTTAGTTTAAGCAGGAGGCCATGTCTAATAACCAGCTGAAGTGTAGTTTTAAGTTTCATGGCCCCATGCCCCTTCCCCCTAGGAATACCTGTCATGAGGTCATTTTGTATAATCCTCAGGGCCTCTGACACTAACTAGTTGAGCCAGATCAACCAGATTCTTTTTATGGATTTTGGATCTGGAACTTTCTCAGGATAGCAAAGCTGTGACACATAAAACTGTGGCACTACCCACACAGCCTTTTTTCCAAGTAGACAACAACAGATGCATCTAGTCTCCCACTGAGCACCTCTGGAACAAGTGCTGAGACACAGGTGAAAGCTTGCAATGCTGACCCCAACTTCTAAGCCTCTGAAAGAAGCCCAGACACATCCTGCCTTTACCCAGGGCTGGGCTGACCACTTTCCCACAGGATCCTTCTAGCAAAGCCCCCTTTCTGTTTAATGGTGTCCGTCATTTCCTACAGGGAGTTCCCTGCTGGCCTAGTGGTTAAGGATTTGGTGGTGTCACTGCTTTGGCTCAGGTTTGACCCTGGCCAGGAACCTCCACATACCACAGTCGTAGCCAAAAAAAAAAAAAAAAAAAAAAAAAAAAAAAATTATTCCAAAGAGCTCCAAGCAGGTTATGTAAGGTTTATAATAAACAATGAACAAAAAAGGCACTGACCCCCTCCCCCAGGATTCAAAGCTGGTGTTTCTCCGCTTAGTAAATATTAGTCATAGGCCAGAAAAATCTTTTATGTTACTACAGAAAGCAGTGAGGTGATTTCTGGGGCTTTCCTGTTTTAGTAGGGACTATCATTATTTTATTAGCAGGGAACCATGTTTTCATCTAGTGAGATAAGTCAGGAACCCTAAAATGGGGAACTGGCTTGCTGATTCAGATTGGGGGTGGGGCCCCATCACTGTATTTTTAATAGCTCAGCAAATCACCCTGGTACTCAGCCACATTTGGAAATGGCAGAGTTTGTATTGTGCAGTAGTCCTGAATATAACTTATTTTTTAGGTTTCTCTGCTCCACTTACAAAATATTGCTCAAAGTTGTCTGCAAAGTATGAGAGTAGGGGGTAGGGTTGTATGTGCGGGGATCTTGGGGGTTTGGAAGATACACCCCAGTGAAGAAACAAACTGAAAGTCCCAGGACAGTCCATTAAGGAAAAGCCCACAGTGTCTCCACCTAGGTCCTGAGCCTCTAAAGGGCAAAACTGGAAACCTGTGATTAGCCCATCCCGCAGCCTTTGGCAGCCTAGGCCCTCAGCTATTAACACTGCAAGTTAACAAACAGGAACTCTTGGGGGTGCTCAAGCTGGTCCTGTAAGTGGGAAAACATGATTTTATTTATTTCTCTTTTTACCTTTGAAGGCCACACCCATAGCATATGGAAGTTCCCAGGCTATGGGTCAAATCGGAGCTATAGCTGCCGGCCTACGCCAGAGCCACAGCAACTAGAGAACTGAGCCACATCTGTGACCTACACCACAGCTCACACCCACCGAGTGAGGCCAGGGATCAAACCCTCGTCCTCATGGATGCCAGTTGGGTTCGTAAACCACCGCGCCACAATGGGTACTCCCCATTCTATTATTTCTAAATCCCATGAAAAGAAACCTCAATCCCCTGCATGTGATTAAAAGACAACAGGGTTTTATTATTATTATCATTTTATTTTCATATACAAAAAGATAAAACTTGAAATAGTTCTAGATTTTTCCTCCTATTCTGTTGGGGTGTGGCTGCTGCTTCACACAGGGGAAAAAACTACATTCACATCGGTTTATTTGAGGACCCAGTGCAGAGTTCAAGCAGCAAAACCCCAACGTAGCAGATCTAATTTCAAACTTGACACTCATTTCTAAAATTACCACAGTAAAAAAAGAACAAAGATCCACTGCAAATGAATGAACTATGATACAATGTTCTTTCCCAAATGTCTTCATTTTGCAACTGTAATTACACAGATGTCTGCTTTAGGCCATTTTAGATGTTTGCCGGTATGTATGTGTGTGTGTGTGTGTGTGTGTGTGTGTGTGTGTGTGTGTGTGTATATATATAATATATATATATATATAAATCAGCACACTTTTCAAATCCAGACAGGGTTAACAGCAACAAGCTCAACTCTGTGTGTGTATATATATATATTTTTTTAAACATGATACTTTAGTATAACTTTTGTTAATTCAGTAGTACAAGCTATTTCTGTTCTACAAAATTTTTATTTTATAGCTACAAGGTTGCAAAGTGACCTATTACATGTACATCTTCACGTATCCTGGTATATAAACAGTACTTATTGAATTTGAGCCAAAAACTAGACGTCTTTAGTTTAAGGACTTGAAGAGCTTCCTCACTTCTACAGTCTTAAATCACATCCTGGTCACATTTCCAGAGTTTGCAAATGACTCATCATTGTAAACCACGAGAAACAGGTGAATCCAAACTTTTAATTACAGTTTTATATACAAGTTAGGTAACACAGCTCAATAAGACTTCGCTATCCATCCTAAACCCAACACACACATTCTCCGCTAAGTTATTAGACAAGTCTTAGGTTTTCCTTCTTTTCCTTACAAATAATATACAAATTTAGAAGTTGCTGGTAAAACTAATATATAAAATGGCAAATGAGAAATGACATCTTCTGTTGGTTGCAAAGTTGGTCCTGCAAATGTTATACTCTGCTGTGTTCTTTGTGCGTTACATGCAGAAGCTCTTTTCAGAAGAATTGACATCAAACTCAATATAAGTTTAATTTACAGTACTGTATGAAGTCATTCAGATTCAAGGACAAATGTGGAAAAATATTAACATGTGAAAAATCCGGCCTGATGCTACCATTAAGGTCATGTCAAATTCATAAGCAGATTCTTTTGTACAGTTGAAAAATGGCATTGTGTGGATTTGTGGCATGGAACTGAAATCTAAAAGTGTGTTTCTCACCTGCGGTAACCCTCACCCCCAATTCTCAAGTACCACTCAATTTTCTTTGCATTTTTACAGAATTCTAGAGAAAAAAAGGGGGTGGGGAGGAAAAAGACGCTGGCATTTCAACAATTCCTCCCCTCACAGGAGGTCTTCATGCTTTTGGATGAGGTTGCCTAAGACTCTCTGTGCCATCACTGCCTCCCAGACAGCCTTCAACAATGTCTTGAACACATTCCAAATCAAAACCCAGATGTTGCCTAATCTTTCCTCCTCTCACCTCTGTCACTGCTGGTAAAATTTCGATGAGCGCGTTTTTCCCTTGTGGAGAAATTATTTGGCTAAACATACACTGAGCTCGTGGCAGTGCTCTGAGAACAGCCCAGTTAGGCTAAAGCGCTTGCAGGAACTGAAGCCAACAGTCCCCAAACAGCAGAGACCAGACGCTTCGAGGGTTGAGTCAGAACCCAGTGTAGACACACTGACCCTGGTGTCCCATGGTCAACAGGGCGGCCCAGGCAGGCAGCCCACGCTCAGTAGGGCTGAGTTACCACTTTAAACTTGGTTTGCCATCTGTGCCCCAGAGACAAAGATTCAGATATGGTGACTGCTGGTTAATTAAACTTTCTGAACTGGTAAAAAAGGCTCTTTAAAAAATATATATATATATTTATTTAAAATACATCAAAATGACAAACAGCCACATCCCGCAAGGCAGAATTTCACAGCAACATATGCTACAGACGTCTTCCCGAAATGCACTGTGGTGGATGGGGGCGGTTTTCAATCCTGCCATTTAAGGGAATGTTCTACATTTGAGCTTTAGTGACTGGAAATGGGTCACAAAGAGTGCATTTTCAGAACTCATTTGTGTACAAGACCAGCCAGTTGAATCACTTTGCCTATTCAGACACGAGAATACTGAAAATGGCAGAATTCAAAGAGGAACCAGGAAGCACCGTTCAGATGACACTCTAGACCCATCCCACCACAGGACTGTGAAGAACTTGCCAGGAGCCCCCTTTTCAATCCTCAGGAAGAGTTTTACTTTAAAACAAATTAAGTACCCATACTCAGCAGCGTTCCTGCGTGTATGTCATAAGCCTGCGGTTTCGAGAGGACCCAGATGGTGACACTGTTCAACACGAGGTCTGAGGTAACTGGTTCTTAAAACATCTGGAGCACAGAACTGCATCCAGAAAATACAGCTGGGAAAAAGGAAAAAGGTGGGGCTTCGGGCTAGAAAAGACAAGTAGAAAAAAGCCTACAGCAGTTGCTTTTGGGGGGAGGCAGGTGACAAAAACAAAGGCACAACAGAATTACATTCCAAGACGTGTGGCTAGAGAGCAGAGAAATGCTCTCAGATGGGGAATAGGAAAAAAGGACCCGGGGCTGGTTCCCAGAGTGCTCCTGAATCTGCCAAAACGAAATTCATTCAAGTATATAAAAGGGGCAGTGTAAAACTTTACTCCCAAACAGACCGAATAAAAGCACAGTCGGTCTGCCATGACTCATTAGGGACTCTCCTGACAACACTGTCCCAACCAGCACGTCCAAACACAGCGCTGAAGCCAGTAGGTGGGGTCTAGGGGCCAAGCCTCCAGCAATTAGGGATACAGAGAGTTAGCAACATGACTCAATTCCCATACATCCCCATCAAAAAGGCTCATCCCAGTAACCATCCACTCTCTACCCCCAAATCAAAAGGCTGACATGACTGCCTTCCATGTGATGGCACTGATGCTAACCTCTGTAGGAAGAGCAGGAAAACCTTGTAGACACTGGACAGATGCCCTGCGGGTACAGCGTTCTGAGCTTCCTCCATGGGCTCCTGGGGTCAGTAGCCAGACGAAAGCAGGGAGCCAGCCCAGCCCCTCACCTCCAACCAAACAGCCCTGATGGAGAAGACGGGCCTGGCAGTGCTCCATTTAATCTGATTTCTGTGTCCACACACAGCCCTCCCCCTTTCTGAATAATTACTCCACTGGAAATTCTGTCCTTGAAAACTGGCTAATTTGGTCCTAGATCATTCAGTCTGGTAGATTTCTCAAGTCACCAAATCCTCATTTCAAATGTTTGTAGCCTGAATCTTATTCTAGCCCCAACCTACCCCAACCTGCACCCCCATACAATTTCTGTTCAAAACGCTGTCACACTGCTACACCCAAGAGAGTAACTGACAAACTAATTATTAAACTCAGAACGCTTTGTTCAAAAGAAACCTCAGGAGGAAGTGCAATTGTAAAGCACACCACAGGCTCCTCTCGCCTCTCCCCAGGCCCTCTCCTCCCAGCCTGCAAGGAGCAGAGCCAAGCATCCAAGTACCATGCAGACTCTCCTATATGCAGACAGCCACAAGCAGAGTTTTCACCAAACAAGACCCAAAGATAGATTGCAATCTGCCAGTGTATCAACGAGAACCCGAAGGGGCGCTAACTGAAAGCTCCACACCACTCGCTCCAGTGTGCATTTATCTTAAAAGGTAAAGCTTATTACTCTGATTACAAATTCATTTTTACTCAAACTCACTAGACTTTATAAAAATAATCTGTGGTATAAAACAATCTCCACACTGTGCAGAAGAATCTGTCAAATGATTTAACTAAATATATATGGAGTGCTATAGATTTCTTAAAGTAAAATTTCAAGTGTTGTATCTCTATTATATACCCTAGACTCTTATTTACAATGCTACCTCACGACATTCCAACAACACAAACGTGATTGGAGAGTCAGGCAATGAGCCCACACCCAAACAACAGCAGAAACTCCCAGGACTCACGTCAGAATTCATCCATTTGCCAAGATACCCATCCTCACCTGCCTGAAAAGCCCTGGCTAATGGGTCATTTTTTTTTTTAACAACTGTGAGCTTAAAAAATGTAAACTGTGCAAATGAATGGAACGCTTTTCTGCAGATGTCCAGAAGAGCCCACGAGTGTAGAATCCACTGTATACACACACACACACACACATACACACACACACACACACACACACGTCTGTGTGTGCATTTCTTGTTAGTGTCCTGTAGTTGGCTCGCAGTAGTTCTCAGAACTGCCTAGGCCCCGGACAATCTAAAGACTCTCTTAGAGAAGAGAGGGCAGCGCGGGGCCCACCACACATGTGGGCATTCAGAGAAAATGCATTCTAGTTCATGAGGGAAAAACACTTGTGTTATCACTACGAGCTGCCATAGGAGCAAATAAAATATCACTGGTTTTGGCACTAGGGGGATACGTGGAGGACCACAATGAAAAAATCCTGCTTCATTCACACTGGGAGCATACCATCATGAAAATATAAGAGCTTGGTAAAAATTTAAATAGTGGTAAATCCTTTAAATTCAAAATCTTGTCCACACCAAAGTTTACAGTGGACCCAAAATAAGTATAAAATAGGAATATTCAAAATATCCCACTATGTAATTTGGATTATATCTTGATGATAATTTATAAGCTTCTTGGACCTACTACAGCTGTCTCTCTATGTGTGTGGTGGGGCTGGGGGAAAGGGGGGGGGGTTTTACCAAAATCCACAGATGCTCAAAACTCTTATATAAAATGATGTAAGGTTTGCATATAACCTCCACAGATCCCGCCCCCCCCCACCCGTACACTTTTATTTATTTACACTTATTTTTTTGGCCACGCCTGAGGCATGCAGACATTCCCAGGCCAGGGAGCAAACCTGAGCCACAGCAATGACCCAAACCAGCGCAATGACAATGTCAGATCCTTAATTTGCTGAGCGACCAGGGAACTCCCTTCCCATATACTTTAAATCGGCTCTAGATTGCTTAGAATACCTTATAATATAAATACTATGTAAATAGTTGCCAGTAGATGGCAAATTCAGGTTGTGATTTTCAGAATATTCTGTCAATTTTTTTCCCAAATGTTTTTGATGCAAGGTGTTGAACCCACGAATGAGAAACCTGTGGACACAGAGGGGCAACGGTAATTGTTTTTAAAGTGTGGCTGAATCAAATGAATTAATTTCCAAGGGGGAGGGAGCATTTTAAACTTCAGTTTCCTTTTGCTACAAAACTAAATCATCATCTTAAAAAACTTCCCCAAGCCTCCTAAAGGTTTGAGATACATTCATAGGTGAATTGCTGGTTACAAATTAACTATCAAGAATCTTAAAGAACTATGCCTATAACCCTGAATTCATTAAACGTTTACAGATCTAGACTGAGAAGATATATAAACAGATCATCAACTAAATTACTGGGCCTCTTTCTTTACTCTAAACATTACTCTTGACCAAAACTTAAACTCGTCATTACTAGGCTGACCAGGCTGAACATATTAGCTGCTGAGTATTTTACTAGTTCAGCTTCTGTAAACAGCCACTGACCTAGGAAAATTCAAGTCACCTAAACAAAGACAAAAAGCCAGTTTGCCCTCTTTCCTTTCTGGCTGCTTGCCCTGGACTAGGGTGGGGCAGGGGTGGGGGGTGGGGTGGAGTGTCAATTCTCTGTGCTTCTTAGAAAGGTGTGGTCTGAGGACCCTGAACTGTGAACCAGGCAGGCCTGGATTCTCTCTAAAGATTCAAAACCCAACCAGCTATTGAAATAGCTGGCACCGACAATCAAACACTTGGAAAGTGCTAATTTAGGTATTTTTCTTGTGAGCCAAGTTTTCTGGATTAATGCTTGGCTATTCAACTTCTAGTACCAATTCTAAAAACTTATATACCTATGCTTATTAAATTACTAAAAAACACCATCAAATCCTCGTATTACCAATAGATGCTGTCAACTTTACGTAGCATTCTAAAAAAGGCAAAGTTCCACTTGCAAGAGGGCCAGCCAGTCCTCCCACCCTGGATGGCACAGCTGCTTCCCTGACCTCAAGGCTCAGGGCACAGGGGCCATATGACGGGCTTTCTGAGCCCCACATAGCACATGGTGGACCCTCAACGCACAGCTGAGCTTGCCACCAAGGAAACGGCGAACACGCAGCACAAGCACTCAGTGCAGAGTGGCAGGGCAAGAAGGTGGCCAAGTAGAGAGAAAGGGGCCAGAGCAGCATTGCAGGGTCACATGCTCAGCTTCCTAAAAGCATGACTCGACAGGAGGGCTGGCCCCTAGGGGCAGGGAAGAACCATCTCAGTGGCCTGCAGATAACAGAGCTTTTCTCTTAGCTGAGAACATGGGGGGGAGGGGGCTGCTTATTAAGCATCCTGGCAATGTTTGGAGGCTGGACAAGGTCCTTCTTGTTCTGACACATGCTCCTCATCCAGACAGGATGCATTCTGAGTCAGTCTCCCCACCAGGACTAGGACTGATCCCCCAAACCTGGCACCTACTGAGAGCCAACAGGACAGGAAGGCCACTCTGCGCACAAGGCTGATGGAGCTCATGTTTCCACACAGTCGGGCCTCCCTTCCTCCTACGAACAGTTCAGCCCCTGAACCCAAGTAATTCACTCAAAGGACCCTAGGCAGGGACCAACAACCTGGGGAGAAAACCCAGCTCACGCCAGCCCTGGGATGCGCAAATGACTATGTCTTTAAGATTCTTCTGCTGGACACTGTGACACAGTTGGCTGTCCAGGTCTCTTCCTTCCCCTGCTCACTCCTGGATCTCTCTGGCTCAGGATTATCACCCCACAGTGATCACGGGTGTTTCCAAACAGAACATATTCTCCCCACAAGTCCCCCCCACAGCCAGGAGTCTGCTCGGATGACAGTACACCAGCAAGGACAGGATGGGGGTCCTGGGCCACTTCTGTCCCCTGACACGGCCACCAGGGACGAGGCAGGAAAAACAATGAATGCCAGCCTTGATATCCACCGGTCCTCCACAGAGCTTGGCAGGGAAGAAAGGTGCATCGGTGATCTGAGGCTCCCCAGAAGTGGAGCCTGTGTGCAGTCTTTGTGGAAGAGAGCCCAGGCAGAGGCCTCACAGCCCAGTCAACACAAACCAGAGCTCTGGATGGTCCACTTCCCAGAAAATACGCGGCAACAGACATAACATACATAACGCATGAGGCGAAAGACCCACCAGGCCCCCAGCGGCACGCCCTGGAAGGAGACACCCACCTTCTCCTAGCTGTGAGCACCGTCAGGGGCACAGCTCGTGGGGAAAGGCCACCAGAGGCCACAAGAACTGCACCCCTCAACCCTCCCCTCTGCCCAGCCAGGCCACACAGGGGCCACCTCTGGATTCCTTACTCTGGGGCCAAGGCCCCAAAGGGAGCGACAATGACTGAGCACAGGGTCAGCAAAGAGGGAGCCTCCCCAGACAAAAGGCCTGCCCTGCCCGGCCTGCCTGCCCTGCAGGTCCCACAGCACAGCCCCGCACAGGCCCCCACAGCCAGGCCCAAACTTGCTCTCACAAGAACCAAGCCAGCACACAAAGGAAAAAGCGCCCAGGGGAAATCTAAAATGGAACAGAGAGGCTGGGGTTTAGTGTTCCACACCGAGTAGGGTAGGATCGGGGACTTGATCATCCCCCTAGAAAATAAGCTACATTTGTTAGGGGTTTATTTGTTTCTTCTGAGGGTTGAAAAGTAGAGATGCCTGGCACTGCCTGAGGAGAAAGCTGGAGAAATCAGATATGGCACTTTTCAATAAATATTTTAAAGCTTCTGAAAGAAATAAGTGGAAAAGAAAAGCAACTGCTGTAAGGCCCATTTTGCTGTAAAAATTATTCTGAGGGAAGAAAAATACCACACCACAAAATACTTTAAAAGAGAAAAGACGAAAAAGACAAATAACTTAACAACAACAACGAAAAACAAAAACCTGTCCCTGTAGCCACCTTGGCCAGCTCACATTCTGACACATGAAGCAAAAACTGAGCTCTGAGAGGGAAGCTAACTTGCCCCCCACAGCACCCTATGCCCAGACACGCAGAGAGACGGACACAGCCCAGGGGCCCCAGACCCCACGCAGCACACGGCACTGAGCCCTCACCACACAGACATGTTGTCACAGACTGGCCCGGGCGCTGTGGATCCAGAGACCCACGGATCAACTCCACAAGCACTGCTGCTCATTTACTTAAGAAATCAAGTCTCAAGCCAAATTACCTCACACGGGTCTAAGGGCCACAGTGCTATCAAGTGAAAGTGGGGCCACCCGTCAGGTCCAGGGAAACATCGGAACCTCCAAATAAC
This sequence comes from Sus scrofa, assembly GCF_054392235.1. NCBI lineage: Eukaryota > Metazoa > Chordata > Mammalia > Artiodactyla > Suidae > Sus > Sus scrofa. The sequence goes on along the minus strand of NC_139395.1, from coordinate 38,009,410 downwards.
TCAGGAAGAGGCGCCGCCTCCCATCCTCATCCAAGCCAATCTCTCCCTATCTCCCCATCGCCCACCAACTTGCCTGCCCTCAAGTTAAGAGATCCAGTTTTCAAATAAAATGGTCTAAAGAAACTGGAAGGAAAAGCCTTCACAAAGAAGAGTGATGAATGCCCAGACTCGGCCCAGACAGCCAACCTACAGTTGATGACAGTTATTTACAAGGGGGCGTTATCAAAGAAAAATGGTAGCACTCCCTAGAAGACTCACAACTTTTTTTTCTTTTTCTCTATTTCTTTTAAACTTTGTCATAAAAGCCAACTTACATTAAAATATACTTACTACAAGACAACACAACTAATAAAATATATAATAAACTTACACAAGTAGAAAATTCTGAGGTATTTCTGGTTTGAGGTGGTCTGTGGTCGTGAAGATTCAATTCTTTTACTTTTCAAAATTTAAACCTCGGAAGCCACATAGCAAAGCATGTGTGTATATGTGGATGTGTGTGTTTTGTTTTTTAAAAAAATTTGCATGTTTCATAAATTAAAAAAAATTCAAATGTTGAAACAGCAGCATTAGGAACATTCACTGACTAGAGCAAGGCTATGGCATAATAGAGACAGTTTTTCGAGTATGCACCTCTTTAAGGGGTCTGGAGAAAGCTATGTCCACGTACCACATGAAGGGACAGTGATGTCACCACACAGGGCAGAGCCAGTGCTGCAGGACTCTGGGGCTCTCCAGAGAGGCAGGCCTTGGCAGGCCCCACCCAGGAAATCCTCTCACCCTGCTTGTGCAGGGCGCCCCCCCATGGGCATTTCCCTGAACTGCTCCAGGAGGAAGCAAGGTACAAATTTCAACTTTTCCTCCATTAAAGATATTTACAGTATCACGTCTTAATGAAGAACATACTCAGTAAAACGTGATGATTTCTACCCTTGCCTAACCTTAAAATCAGGGCAGAAAAAAATGTTCTCTCCTACGCCCAAGCCCAAATTAGTGGAAAAAACTGGTCAGGGCCAACAGGTGGGTCAAAGCCACACCTGACTTCAGACTTTCTCCAAACCCCACTCTCGCTGTTAATGCTCAGCCTCCTCACAATCCTTCCCCGCGATTCCTGGTTACCTGAGAAGTAGTCTCATGGCCAAGGATGTTGCTCCGAATGTGCCCGAGTCCAGTGTAGCTGTGCCCCCACCCCCCACCCCCAGCTCTGTCCTCCCCTTCCAGCTCCAGTCCAAACCATCCTCATCTTCAGCCCAGTTTTCCTCGGTCAGGACAACACCCGTTAATCCGTGAAAGACACGTCTGCTGCTTCTTCAACTCACTGTCTAAAAAGGGGAAAAAAGAGTAAAAGGGACAGGGCAGGGGGATGGGGGCAGAGGGAACCTCCTCCTTTGAGGAAGATGTGTTCTTATGTAACAGTCTTCAAAGGTTTCTCTAGGTAGAGTTTGCAGCATTAAGGTTCCTAAGACAGGAGATGGGTTTCTTTGTGTCACAGATTCTGAGACGACAAACAAAGAGAAAGCGGGAAAAATGAACCCCGAGGGCGGGAGGTGGCCGAGGCTCTTCAGCGGCGCTGGTTCGGCATTCACAGCTCAGCACCTCAGCGCCTGCTGACGCGTCCACTGTTTGCGATACAGTAGAGCAATGTGCTGGTAAAAACTGATCCAATCCCAAAAATAATATTAATAATAATAATTATAATAATTATAATAATAATAAAGTCAAGGTAAAATAGCAGCTGCATTTTATGTGTTTGTTGGTGTTATGGGATTTCCAAAACAAAACACAACTTTTCTTTCTCCTTTCCTCTTCAGAGCCACTGAGTCTGGAGGTCCACGTGTCCTGGGCTTAGATGCTCGACTCCTTAGGGGGCAGATCCACATTGGTGACAGAGGTCACCAGGGAGACAAGGCAGTCCGAGGTAGTGCCGTTGACCGACCTCCGGATCAGGGACACCCGCTCCTCCACGCAGCCCGCCGACAGGCGAGCCTCTGCGTCGTGGTCCCAGCACTCCTCGATGGTCACACAGAGCTGGGCCAGGCCCTGCACCACAGCGGGAAAGAGGAAAAAGACTCCCTTGCTAGTGGCCCTCAGTGAGGACAAGCAAACCGGAGATGTTTCTGAGGACCAGGCAGAGCCCACCGGCCCACCCGCAGGGAACTGGGGGGGAGCTCCCCGGCCGGCAGTCACCATCCTGAGCTCAACGGCCTCCTTCACAGCCAGCGACACAGAAAGTAAGGGGAACCCAGGGCCCTCCTGGGGCGAACACGACTGCCTGCTGTTTGAAAATTGCAGAGCAGCAATTTTCAAACTAAATCTCAGGAGAAGTCCATATCACACAAGGGCCCAAAGCACAGTCACAGTGGGGACGGAGGAGGGCTGCATCCCACAGCCCCGGATCCCTCCCCAAAGCCCAGGGACAAAGCTTGACACCATGTGCTGGAACCAACTGTAAGGAGCTGGGAAAGGCAGCAGGACGGGCAAACTGTCCTCTTCTAGGAGCTCTCGGCTGGCTTAGCACCAGGCCACACTCGGATCTCCCTGGACCTGCTCCCCATCAGGGAACTGGATTGGCAACCCCAGCATCTCTGCCCCGGGAGACTGAGAAGTCTCAGATAGAGGATCAGACTTTTTTTTTTTTTTTTTGCTTTTTAGGACCATACCCGAGGCATATAGAAGTTCCCAGGCTGGGGGTTGAACTGGAGCTGCAGCTGCCAGCCTATGCCAGAGCCACAGCAACATCAGATCCGAGCCGCGTCTGCGACCTACACCACAGCTCATGGCAATGCTGGATCCTTAACCCACTGAGCAAGGCCAGGGATCAAACGCGCAACTTCATGGTTCCTAGTCGGATTCATTTCTGCTGCGCCACGACGGGAACTCCCTAGAGGGTCAGATCCTGGCCCAGCTTTCCTCTCCCCATGCCCGATTTTTCTCCACATGCATGCAGTCTTGGGTTCCAGGGACAGCACAGTAGCTGAACTTGGCTTTCACAGTGCGACCCCTAACTACCCCTGACCATATGGTAAGAGTACTAGCCCCTAGAACCCCCAAGGATGTCCTTTTTCAAAATAAACCCTGGGGGAGCAGGGGAAGGACTCAATGGAGTCAAAGGCAAATACCCTTCTAAGATAGGTAACCATTTACATTGCTGGGGGCTTCTGTACAGTATCCCCGATGTGGAGGGGCTCAAGTGCCATGTGGCTCAGCCCAGGCTCAGAAAATGATGAGGGCAGAGAACAGAGATTACTTCGTCAGAGCTAACTCATGTTAAACACTCATGTGATAGGTGTCCCGCCCAGAGACATACAAGTAATTCCTTCAACCTATTACTACCCTGCGGAGACAGAGGCTCAGAGAAATAAAGCACTCTGCTGGAAGTCACCCAGCTGCTGACTGGCAGAGCCAGGATACCTACCTACATGTGTCAGGCCCAGGGCCGGTGGGCTCGCCCCATGCCAGTGATCCTTGGGGGCAACCCAGGCCCTGATGGAGCCCACACTCTCTGGGCCAAACCCAGCTCTGCTGCTCTGAAGGGCACAAGCCTCCCCAAATATTCTTCTGGTGGAAGGAAGGCAGTGCACTAAGTGGCCTCTGACCAGGCTGGGGGGATGACAACTGTCCTGCTGCCTGAGGACCCCCTCTCTGCCCCTGCACCCCAGGGCCCTCACCGGGTGCTTTAACCAGTGATCCTTGATGGCAGGTCGCATCTTCTTGTGCACAACCACCTCCTGTAGCTCCTCCAAGGACGGGTGCTGACCAATCTCCTCCTCAAAAGGCAGCATGTACTCGTCCACAGGTCCTGGGGAAGAGAGTGCCCAGTGGGGTCACCTGAGGGCTCTGCCCCTCCCCACCCCACACCCAGGAAGCTTGGGGCTCCAGCCCGCTCACCGTCGGCAGCCTTGCAGCGGGACACGAGCTCCCACAGCACTAGCCCCATGGCGTACATGTCAATGCGCAGGAAGGCGTCTCTCTGGAAGTTGATGGCTCCCTCGAGCACCTCAGGGGCCATGTACCTCCGCGTGCCCACCTGTGCGAGAACAGGGAGGGTCTGCAGGCACTGACCACACACTAATGCACTTACAGCTGGCCCTGAGAACTACACTCCATATGCACAGCAGGGCCATCGACAATGATGGCTGTTCCTGATTCGCCACATCCACTGGGCGGGAGCACAAGGGTCAGAATGTAAATTACACTTCAGGGATAATTTTCAAGTATCATTAGAGACAATGGTAACCGAATGTGGAACTGCTGCCTCTTTACTCCAGCAAAACCACAAGGGGCTACACAGATGGTGTGTATTTTGCAGAGATTAACATCAAAAAAAAAAGGGGAGAATACTTTAAAATAATAATAGCAATTGTTCTAGGATGATTTAAGCTTAACTTTAGGTTAGTTATTGTAGGTTTTTGGTTTTGGATTCTTAGTATATTCTTATCTATAATAATAATACATATTTTTAACGCCACACCCATGGCATATGAAGGCTGCCAGCCTAGAGGTCTGGAGCTGGAGCTGCCAGCCTACACCAGAGCCACAGCAATGCCAGATCTGAGCCGCATCTGCAGCCTTCACCACAGCTTACAGCAATGCCGGATCCTTAACCCACTGAGTGAGGCCAGGGATGGAGTCTGCGGCCTCATGGATACCAGTCAGATTTGTTTCTGCTGAGCCACCATGGGAACTCCATATTTATAATTATTTTTACCTTGTTTGATAATTACAACTGAGAGTTCTCCACTGGCTCGGCAGGTTAAGGATCTGGCGTTATCACGGAAGTGGCTTGGGTCACTACTGTGGCATGGGTTTGCTCCCTGGCTCAAGAACTTCACATGCCACAGGCGCAGGCAAAAAAACAGTTAGAATGGAAAGAGGAAAAAGAATCTGTTTCTCACTGATAGGCCCGGGAAGCCACACTACGCTCTAGGCCTCACTTTCCCCACTGGTGAAATGACAGCATTGCTCTGAGCTCTCAAGGTAACCCCTGCCCCTGCACCCTGCCAGGTGAGCACCAGAAGGGCAGGGTCCAGCCCAGTGCCAGCCCCCATCTTGCACCCCTTGAGGCCCATTACCTGCCCATGAGTGTCCCCCGGAGGTTTCCCTGGCTCAAACCGAACAGCCAGGCCAAAGTCAGCCAGCACAGCTGTAAGGTCACTCTTCAGCAATACATTCTTGCTTTTAAAGTCCCTGTGGAGACAATGGACTGAAGTGGAGCTGACATGTGGTCCAATCAACCTGGTTCTTAGCTTCCCACCCTGACTCCCAGAGACCCCAGCCCAGGCCATTCCACCATATCTGAGGAACAAGGTCCGCACCAGCTCATTTTTAACACGGGCAGAGGGCATTCCTGGTGGTCTAGTGGTTAGGACTTGGCGCTTTCACCACTGCGGCTCAGGTTTAAGCCCTGGCCTGGGAACTAAGATCCCACACCAAGCCATTGCATGGCGCAGCCAAAAAAATGATGAGGTGAGAAAAACAGTACCTATCTCACAGGGTGGTTATGAGGCTTAAATGACTTGGTGTTTCTAAGTGTTCAGAGCACTGCCTGCCATTTAGTGAGCACTGTGATGAGGAATTAACAAAGTGACTCCTAAAGCATCAGCCAAGGACCCCAGAGAGTCCCTGAGGCATTTCAGGGGATCTGCAAGGTCAACATTCTTTTCATAATAATCTGTTATTTGCCTTCTTAGAAAATCCTTGTTCTCTTAAGAATATAGAATCTTCCAGAGGCTACACACACGTCATCGCTCTGACAGTTAATGCAGTATGTGTGCTCCAATACAGCAAATATCAACAAACAAAACCCACAAGAATTAAAGGGACTCTAACCAAAAAGTTAGAGAAGTGGCTAAACCAACCCACCAACCAAAGTAAAAGAGTCAGCACTTCCTCCTGTGGCCACTGGAGGGCACAAGAAAACTGACTTGCAAGGTCAGCCTGCAGGATGCCAGTGAAAGGCAGAGGAAGGGCCAGGAGGGCCCAGAGTTTTGTGTAGTCACCTCTGAAACACCACATAGCGGCTAAGCCTGTTTATGAAACTGAGACCCCCAGGCCCTGTTCTCACCCTCCAACCCTCTCTGCAACTCCAAGTCAGGCGCAGGGAAGGCAACTGCTAACCCAGGTACCTGTGGGCAATAGATGGCTTGTGGCCCTCGCCACGGCACCAGGGCACGTCCTCGTGTAGGTACGAGAGGCCTCTTGACATTGTCTCTGCCACATGACACAGTTCATTCCACGTGATGATGTTCCCCTTGAGGTAATCTGTGAGGGAGCCCTAGAGGAGACAGCACAGGCTCTGGGCACAGGACAGAACCCAGCCCAGCCCAGCCCAGGAGGGCTGTCTCTGTGGGCTATAGGCTGGAAGCGATGAGGCCACAAGGGGTTGGAAAGGCGCTGTAGGGGGTGGTGATCATGAAGTCATTACTATTCCTAAGAAGTGATCCCAGGGGTAGGGTTTCTGACTGCACACCTTCACATCCACAGCCATGGAAAGCCACAGGAGGGCCTGTTCACCTACGTGGGAGCGGGAGCCACAAGCATGGCTCACCTTGTCGTGGAAGGCCGTGATGAGCCACAGCTCCACCTCCAGGTTGGAGCCTCGCTTCTCAGCGGCAATGAACTGTAGCAGGTTCTCGTGCTTCATGCCGGGCGTGCTGAAGATCTCCCGCTCACTCTGCCACGACTGCTTGTCCTGAGGCGGGGAAGCAGCTGAACTCCACCCTGCAGAAGTGCCCCACCTGCTCCCCCACCCCTGCCCCCACCTCAGCTTCGGTGAAGGAGGCAAAGCAGAGCTGTGCCAGGCCCAGGACCATAAGCCAATAGTGATGTGAGCACTGAGGCCAGCATCTGATTGACAAGGGGCCACTGAGGTCCAGAGACCACCTAATCAATGAGAAGCAGAGCAGGCCTGTCGTCGCTAAGTGTCCCGAGCAACTGCTCAGGGTGGCCTGCTGTCCAGGGCCTCTAAGCAGAACCTGATGTCAAAACAAATTCCTGAAAACCAGAGCAGACTGCGGCTTTGCAAAGCACTACCCTAGCCCCACTCCACCCCCATGGGCCCTGGGATTGCCCTGGAGTGGCAAACACTCACCTGGAGTGGGAAGATCTTGACAGCCACAAAATCATTCATGAGCTGCGCTTTCCAGACACAGCCGAAGCGCCCCCGAGCCTTGATTTCAAGCAGCTGCAGCGGCTTCAGGCCCACCAGAGGGGACGGGGGTGGAGGTCCAGGGTCCTGGAGAGATCAAGGGCTTAATAGGACCTAGCCTGGCCTCCCCACCTCTATCCCGCCTTACCCCAAGCCAGCCCCGTCTCACCTCATGGATGTCCACGTGGCCATAGGGAGGCTTGCGATGCCGGTACATCCAGAAGGCCAGCAGGACTATGAGGGAGAGGCCCCCGATGGGCAGCAGCGAGTAGGCCAGCACAGTGAGCAAGGTGGGGGCTGTCGGGGGTGGCTCGTACGTGACTGGGGGACACATGGAGCCCGGCGTCACACAGCCCGCCTACCACACACCTCCAGGGCCAGACCAGAGAGCCCTGCAGCTGCTCCCCACCCAGCAGGAGCTGAGCGCTCCGGGACCTCAGCTGGCCCACGTCTCCTCCCCGGTGGCCCTCACCTTCTGGGCCCCCTGCCTCAGGCAGGTGGGTGAAGCGCTCGTTGCAGAAGTTGCCTTCACAGCAGCAGAAGTACACCTGGGGGTTCTCCTCGGTGGCCACACACTCCTGCCTGGAGGCACAGTTTCCCATCCGCCCCTCAGTTGAGGGGCACAGACTCCCCGGGGCAGCCCAGCCAAACCCCTCCCCAAAGAGAACCCCACGGGGAACCACCGTCCCTAAAGCAGGAAGTCAAGAGGGCCAACCAAGGGTGGACACGCACTCAGAGAGACCCGGTACCACCCTTGCTGGCCCAGGAGAGCCCCTCCTCAGCCCTGGCGGCACCGACTACCTGTCGTAGCAGTTGAAGTCGTCTAGCCAGCAGCCCTTCTTCACAAGCTCGATGGTGCCTGAGCTGTTGCGCCAGGAGGCGTAGCAGTGTAGCCGCTTGTCCTGCTCACCCTCACAGCGCTCCAGGCCACTCTGGTTGGTGCGCTCCAGCTCCCAGTTGGCGTTGTAGTAGATGCACTCCCGTGTCTCGGCCTCCCCACGCCCGGAACCTGCGCCAGGGGGAGGGAGATGCTGAGCCACCCAGGCCATGTCAGGGAGGCTGGCTGGCCAGGGCTGGACTCCCCGGCCGGATGCACAGGGAAGGGCTTTACCGGCTCCTGAGGCTCCTGAGTGGGAGTGGGCCTGCAGCAGTGAATGGAGGGGCCCTCAAACCCCAAAGCATGTCAGAATCACTGTTAGGGTGCAGCAGAGAGTGTTGCTAAAAATGCATATTTCTAGGCCCAGCCCAGACCCATTCAACTAGAGTGGGCCTTAATCTACATTTTGAACCACCCCTTCTGTCTCAGAAACTAGGAAGGCACTTCCTGCCGCTGTCTCAGCCTTGTCCCACACTCACCAGAGTCCTCCAGGGAGACAATGCTGGTGTGTGTCATCGTCCCCCAACCCCCACCAAAACACACACCCCTGACCAGACCTGATGAGAAACAAGCACCCTCCAGGGTCCCTTCTGCACCCAGAAAACAGCACCTGCGCCTGGCTGGACTGGAGAAGGTGGTAAAGGATCAGGAAGGGTAAGGCTCCCAGCATCACCATGGGGGAATGTGTGCACCAAGCGGGGCTGGCTGGTGGAGAGCAAGGGTAACAGAGGATCCTCCCAGCTGGGCTTGGTCCTCAAGACCCCTGCAGGTACTTCCTACCCACTCCCGTTCCCCTTCTGCCCTGTGCATGGGCCATCCAGGTCGCTGAAAACTTCAGCCCAACTGCCCCTTCAAACACAGCCTCCAACATTTACCAAGTCCATTCCTCTTACCATGCCCTCCCAAAGAGCCCCCAGTCCCGGCCCCCAAATCTGCCCCACTGTCCCCAGGACCCCTACAACCCTGTGGCCTTTTGCATCCTCCATTTACCCAATTTATCTTCCTTGACTATTGCTTGTTGTTGTTTAAAGGATTATTTCAGACATTCAAGTCTAAAAATAATATAACTAAAAATAATCCCTAAGAGAAAATAATGTAATGAACATAAGAAACAAAGCAAATGTGCTTGAGGACTGTATTTTAAACAGCCTTCCCCTCAGTAAAGTTGATGAAGGCAGAAGCCATGCCTGTCGAGTGCTAGAACTGGTTCTGGACACAGGTGGAATAGATGGATGGATGGAAGGACGGAAGGAAGGATCTATGGTCAGACACAAGGACATAGTTATCTCCTGGCTAGAGCAGGATTTTGAAAGGAGGGGACAATAGGGCAGCCTCAGCCTATAAGCCAAGCCCCCGAGCCTCAGAGGAGCTTCCATCCCCCCTCAGACAACAAGCCCCTGCTCCCACATGTGACGTCAGGAGCCCAAACAAGAGAGGCCACTAGACATCAAGAGTGGTCCAAAGCTGGTCTAGCTCCACTCTGCAAGCTGATGACCAGGCAGGGAACCCTCTGGACACTACTGTGGGCAGGATCTATGTGGATACGGCTGGGAACCCCAAACCTCAAGGCTCCAGGTAGGACCGAAGGGTCCAGGATGACATTAGACCCCCACCTGACAAGATCCTCCTACAGGCTAAGTGAGAAAAAGGTGGCCTTGACTGCATTCAAGTCCTGGTGCTGACACCTCCAGCTACCCTGTGCCTCTGTGTCCCCACTTGTGAAAAAGGGGGTGATAACAGTACTTACTGCCTTGGCTGTTTCAAGAACGAAATGACTTAAAGAGTGGTTGGAACAATGCCTGGCACGGCTGCTGTTCTATCAGAGCCAGACCCCTCCCTGCTACCTATGCCATCTTGTCACAACACAAGCCTCCACCCCATCAAGCTGGCAGTGTGTACACCCACACCTGCAAGAGCTTTGCATTCAGAGCCCCGGGGGGATCAGGGGAGACTGGGAGACACCATGCCTCCCCCCACCTCCAGCTCAGGCTCTGCTGCCAACTGGAGAGGGATCCCCTCCCCATACCTCTTCTGCACACACTCAGCTATTTATAGCCTCTGGCAACACTCCAACCACAAGGCCCTCTGCCTTTTACCAGGCATGGGGCTCCTGCCCACACCCACAGAGCCAGGGCCCCAAGCACAGCAGGCTCCCCCGACCTTAGCCCACTGCCCATTTCTGCAGGAGAGGAAACTGAGCACCCCCCCCCCAAAGACACTTGGGCAAGGGGCTGGCTCTACCCCCAAGCACCAGCCAACCCAACCTCTGGCCTCCAAAGGAACCAGGTATCCAAGCAGCAGTGTCTCCAATGGGCAGTCCTTAAGTTCCAAGGGGGCTACACCTTGGTGGAAAGAAGTCCCCAGTGTTCCCCAAGCCCTCAGAGCAGAGAAACCCCGCTCCTGGACACACACCACCACCAAAAGAACATATTCAGGTTCCACTCAGAACCCACATTCCAGGAGGTGGATGAAGCTACATGGACCAGCTGTGATACTTGAGGTCTGTTTCCCAGGCCAATCAGCCCTGGATGCACTGGGCTTGTTCCAGTGGTGAGAAAAGAGGGAAATCCACTGGGGAGGGGGAAAGAGAGAAGGAGTCTTGGTGGAGGGTTTGGAGCTAAAGCAGTCACACCTCCCCTGGGGTCCCCGAACTCTGGGATGGAGGTGCGCCAAGCCCAGCCAACATCTCCCAGAGGTACTACAGACCCCAGCAGCAAGTGGGTCATTGCACTCTGCCCTTGGCACCTGGAAGCCCCTCAGCAGCCCCTACCTCCCTCTGCAGGCACTGGAGAGTGACAAGACCAGGATGCATCTCAAGGCCCATGTCCCCCACACTCCCTCAGGCCCCTGGCACCAGTGCACCCTCCCAGGAACCACCGAGGCTGAGTGAGGCAAGCCCAGCCTTCTCCTCGTGGTCCAGCCTTCAGGTCTGCCAAGAGAGAGGCAGCCACCGCCTGCCCCGCAACAGTGACCACGCTCCCTTCCTGGGAGGCCCTGCTTTAGATGCTAACCAAAAGCTAGCTGAGCACCTGCTGTCCCAGCAGGCTCAACCAGAGGACCCAAAAAGGGTCCTGAAGGTGAGGGCTCCCAGCGACAGTATCTGAGCTGTAACTCCATGTGGATGCTGACTCCATGTTCCCCAGTCCACAGAGGAGCATCTTCACTGCCTTGCCCACGACCAGAGGGAGGCTGGCCAGGTGTAGTAGGGGCCACAGACAACCGAAATGGAGGCAAGAGCGTGGGCTAGCACCACACACACACACACACACAGGTGTGCACATACAGACCATGGAATGGCACATACAGACAAGAGGCAGGAAAAGAATCTAAAAATGTGCCTCTATTTCATCTCTGAATTTCTTTCACACAAGAGAGTAACTCTATCCAAGTTATTTACTAAGAGTCAAAACCAGGTTTTGAACACAGGCAGCCTGGCTCTGGAGTACGTGCCTTTCACGTGTTCTGTGATGCCCCCACCTTTGGTTCTTTTTAGGGCATATGGTGGTTCCCAGGCAAGGGGTCAAATCAGAGCTGCAGCTGCCAGCCTACACCACAGCCACAGCAATGCGGGATCTAAGACATGTCTGCGACCCTACACCACAGCCCGTGGAAATGCTGGATCCTTAACCTGCTGAGTGAGGGGATCAAACCTGTATCCTCATGGATCCTAGTGAGGTTCATTTCTGCTGAGCCACAACGGGAACTCCTGCTCGGTAATGCCTTTATTCTCAATGTTATATGACACTTCTTGTAATTAGTATTTTCCCAATTTATCTTCTTCCAACTTTTATTTTAAATCTTCCTGTATCTTTTCCCCTCAAATCAATCTAACACTGTCTTTGATCTAGAATTAAGTCCCATTATATTTATAATTAACACTATGGTTAAATTTGCTTTTTCTCTACTACTGCCACCCTTAGGTTATCCCTGGCATGCAGGAGTTCCCAGACCAGACTGAACCCATGCTACAGCAGTGACAACATCCAATACTTAATCCACTGTACCAGGATTATCTTTTCTAATTCCACATTTCAGCCACTTCTGGTCTGGAAATAATGAACCCTATTTCTATTCTATTCTAGTCTAACCTTTAAATCTTAATATGTATACTTATGCTAACAGCCTAAAGCTAATCACCATCTCTCACATTCCTCATAGGAACTTAATGGTTCTAATCTCCAATTACCTCCTTCCAACTTACATTTAATTATTTTAATATAACGTGTGTGTTTAGTATTTAATTGGCTGTTGTTCTTCTTACCTGCCTCCCAGAGCAGATATCTGATACAATCGGCATTTTCTTGTCTGTCCATACATTCACCAACCTATCTGCTCACCATCCGTTCTGCATCTCTGCTCTTTCTCTAGGACCACTGTTCTTCCCAAAGAACACCTTCCTTCAGTAAAGATCTTTCGGTAGAGTTGCCTTTGTTAGCCTTTCTGAAAATGTTATTTTGTTCTTTTTCGTAACTTGACAGTTTAGAACATAAACTTTTAGGCTGAGTTATTTTCTTTCAGCGAAAATATTATCTGGCTTCCATCATTAGTGCTGAAACATCTATTAGTTTAACTTTGTAGATACTCTGTCTTTTCCCTCTGGCTGATTTCTCACATCTATTTCTTTTCCTTTTCTTTCTTTTTTTTTTTTTTTTTTTTTTGTCTTTTTGCCATTTCTTGGGCCACTTCCTCAGCATATGGAGGTCCCCAGGTTAGGGGTTGAATCGGAGCAGTAGCCACCGGCCTACGCCAGAGCCACAGCAACTCGGGATCCGAGCCGCATCTGCGACCTACACCACAGCTCACGGCAATGCCGGATCCTTAACCCACTGAGCAAGGCCAGGGATCGAACCCGCAACCTCATGGTTCTCAGTCGGATTCATTAACCACTGAGCCACGACAGGAACTCCTCACATCTATTTCTTAAAGTGTCACTGATGAGCTATGTGTCTACGGTGAAATTTATTTACACTGCTTAGAAGAGTATGCTTTAAATCTGATGATTCATGTCTTTCATCAATTCTGAAAAATTTGTGGCTTTTATCAACCGGAATATTGCATCTCTCCTGTTCTTTAATTCTAAAATTCCTCTTACAAATATCAGGCCATCCCCAATCTCAACTCTGCTTTCATATTTTTCAATTCTGTGTCTAAGCAGCATTACAGATAATTCCATAGGTTTAACTTCAACTCATTAATTCTCTTTTTAGCTCGGTCTAATTTGCAGTTTAATTCTACTTAATTTATAAATGCAATTACTCTACTTCTTCATTTCTAGAAATTCTATTAAAGAAAAAATCTTCTTGGTCAATTTTGATAACTTTGATCTTTGTCATACTTTTAAATCCTTATCTAGTAGTTCCATAATTTAACTTCTTGAATATTTATTTCTGCCACTTGTTACTTCTGATGATTTTTCACTCGTGGTCTCTTGTTTCCCTGTGTGTTTTGGAATTTTGGATTCTGTTTTTGGATTCAGAGCTTATGTTCAGTGGGGGCCTTTTCTGTGGGAATAAAAAGTGAGGCCAAGATTTTGAGGGGCAAGCTTCCAGAGATAATTTATATTTTTGCTTCTGCCAAATCTTCTAGGACATTACCAATCTGGAGTCATTTTAATTTCTCAACTTCCAGTTTCCCAGGAAACACAGATGGTACCAACCTCAACTCCAAGCTCATGGAAGCACATATCTATAGCTACAAATGCTCAAGAGAAACTACCCACCCTCCATCAACACAGGCAAAAAAAAAAAAAAATTCATTATCTATCCCCTTATCAGCAAAAGGTTTCCTCTAGTCCATACTTTCAATGAATGTACAACCCTGTGCAGGTCTTATCATGTGAGCCTCAGTCTCAATTCCACATCTTATCTCCTATGCCTCACACACTGCTACTAAACCCACATCTCTAAATTATGGAGAGGCAAAGTCCCCTGGGAATAAGCAGCTTTAGCCAGTGAAGGGGTAGAGCTCTAGATTCCAGCCCAAGCTTGCTTCTCCCTTACTTTTTTACACATGCAATTATGCATATGCATTTTAAAAGGATATCTGTTATACTTTATCCAACATTTCCATTATCTTGTATAAGGAGGTTTTTCAGCTATTTTGATGACTATTACTGCCAGAAATGGGAGTTCAGGAGCAATTTCCAAGGGTGACAAGAGGAACTCTATCTGCCTCCAGAAGTTGGGCCTAGGAACAAAGAATCAAGCTAGGTCACCTCAAGTCACTTCCAACCTCAACTCTATAAACAAGTCCCTGGCACCATTCTCCCATAGAACAAGGTATGCGTCCAAGGCCACTCACTGAAACACTTGCCTTTCTCCAGGGCCCATTTTTCCTGAAGAACACTGATGAGAGAGCTTCCAGGTAAAGGTCAAGGAGAGACAGATATTACTTTTGCCCCCTTCTGTAATTCCACTAAAACCACAGCAAAGAAGATTTTTAAGGCATAAACCCATAGGACAAAAAGAACAGGAAAAGGAGTTTTTGCTGTGGCACAACAGGATCAGCAGCATCTAGGGAGCCCTGGGGTGCAGGTTCAATCCCCATTCTGGCACAGTGGGTTAAGGAACTGGCACTGCCACAGCTGCAGCTTAAGTCACAACTGCAGCTTGGATCTGAACCCTGGCCAGAGAATTCCATATGCCTTGAAGCAGCCAAAAGGAAAAAAAAAAAAAAAAAAGGAAGAAGAACAGAACAGGAAAGAACCACAGAGGAATTCCTATGTGGCTCAGCAGGTTAAATACCCACTGTCACAGCATTGGCTCAGGTTATTGCTGTGGCTCAGGTTCGATCCCTGGCCTGGGAACTTCTGCATGCCATGAGTGTGGCCAGAAATTTTAAATTTTTAAAACTTAAAAAATAACTTTTAAAAAAATTAGAAATAAAAGAACCACAGAAATGAAGTTCTAAAGTTGGAAAGCAAATACACAAGTAGTCAATGACTACAGACTCCTAAATTGTGGAGAAAGCTGAGAAGCAACATGATTTCTACCACAGAACCTTCCCAAACTCGGGAATTTGTGGCACCAGATGTATCTGGAAATGGGGCAGAGATAAGTCCAAAGATAGATGGGTTGGTTGGTAAGGGACAGTCAGAACCTCAGATCTCACTATCACTTCCCATGGCTGGGGGCTGCCCATCCCTAGCCCTGCAGACAGCTGGGGTTTTTTGCTTTTCAGAGCTGCACCCATGGCAAATGGAAGTTCCCAGGCTAGGGGTCGAATCAAAGCTACAGCAGCTAGCCTACCCTACAGCCACAGCAACACTAGATCTGAGCTATGTCTTCGACCTACACCACAGCTCACAGCAACGCCAGATCCTTAACCCACTGAGCAAGGCCAGAGATCAAAACTGCATCCTTGTGGATACTAGTCAAATTCATTTCCACTAGGCCACGACAGAAACTCCACAGCTGGTAATTTTCCAAAGATAAAATAGCCTCAGGAAAGTCCCTTCTCTTCTGGTGCAGTGGGTTAAGGATCCCACCTTGTCACTGCAGCAGAGCTGCTGTTGTGGCAAGGGTTCAGTCCTTGACCCAGGAAATTTCACATGCATAGGAATCCCCCGCCCACACACACACACAAATAGAGAGCCTCAGAAGAGGGAGGAGTAAGCAAATTTCAGGGTACAGGTACCATACTGAAATAAGAAAAACACATAATATACTAAATACAGATACCCCCAGCTCTCTTCTCTCTGTGGTTGCCAGGATGCTGGCAGTCAGGTCTAGACCCCACCCCACTCCTAAACAGAAAACTGAAGATACTTTTCAGGAGAATCTGGCTAGATTCAAAAACAACCTATTCCAATCATCCTACAGTGGGCAGAGATTTCAATCAGTATTCAGATCCATCCTTCAATACAAGAGGCCTAGGGAAGCTACGTACCTAAAAGACAAAGATAAAAAAAAGACAGGAGAAAAAACAAAACACAATAAAACTTGGAGAAGACAAAGATTATGCAGGAAGATGACTTTGAAAACTGTATCAGTATCCTCAGAGATCAAAGGCAATGCACTCATGAAAAACAGACAGGATGGCATTGCTAAAAGATCAGCTAACAGGAGTTCCCTCTGTGGCACAGCGGAAAGAATCCGACTAAGAACCATGAGGTTGTGGGTTCGATCCCTGGCCTCACTCAGTGGGTTAAGGATCCGGCATTGCCGCAAGCTGAAGTGTAGGTCACAGACGTGGCTCGGATCTGATGTGGCTGTGGTGTAGGCTGGCAGCTGTGGCTCCGATTCAACCCCTAGCCTGGGAACCTCCATGTGGCGCGAGTGTGGCCCTAACAAGCAAAAAAAAAAAAAAAAAAGAAAGAAAGAAAGAAAAAGGATCAGCTAACAAAAGCCCTTGAGAATTAAAAATACATATATATGATATAAAATGAAAATCAACAGAAGGATTAGAAGATAACATTAAAGAAACCTCACAAAAAAAAAAAGATAAAGCAAACAGACAAAGATACAGAAAAATAGGAGAAAAAAGAGAAAAGATACAGAATTTGCAGGCCCCGTCCAGGAAATCCAACACCTAAATAATGGAAATTCCAGAAAGAGAAAACAAAAGGGAAGAAATCAAAGACCAGGACAGCAGAAGATAACAGGCCCCTCACCAAAGCACATCAAACTGTGAAATTTCACAATTGTGGGCATAAGAAAAGATCCTACAATAAATACCTAGCAAGAGTGAAGCATCACCTATCCTATAATGGATTAGAAATGAGAATGGCTTCAAAATTCTAGCAGCTAGTACTTGGAAGCTTAACTATAAAAGGTCAGTGCTTGATGATCTGAAAGGAAAAAGATTTCCTGCTTATAAGCCCATACCCATTTAACTATTAATGAAAAATAAAAGCAGAAGCGAGAAAAAGCAAGATCACAAAAATATACCTCCTATTCTCCCATTCTCAAAAGATACTAGAAGATATGCACCACCAAGATGAGAGCGTAAACAGAAAAAGGATACAAAAACGAAGGATACAAAAACCCAAGGACCTAACACAGGAGGTAAGTGATGGGTATCAAGATGATGTGCAAAGGAGATACAGGATGACAGCCAGTCCAGGATGGGAGCCAAAGCTAGCAGTAAACTCTACTCCAGCCTCAGGCTGACCCTTATACAGGCACTCTCCAAGCAACCAAGTAAGCTTAAAGGAATTAAAGTGCTATTTCAGCAGCTACCCACTACAGAATAAACAGTTTATAGGTTCAGCCAGTGTAACTATCTGCTAATACAAAAACAAACAAAAGTAACATTCAGATATAATTCAAGATTATATGGAAAATAGGAAAAAGTGTCTCATATTTGAGAAAATACAATCAACAGAGACTGACTCTAAGATAATCAGATGTTCTAATTAGCAAAAATTTTTAAATTAACTATCAAAAGTATGCTCAGAGTTCCTGTAGTGGTGCAGCGGAAACAAATAGACTAGGGATCATGAGGTTGCAAGTTCCATCCGTGGCCTCGCTCAGTGGGTTAAGGATCTGGCGTTGCCATGAGCTGTGGTGTAGATCGAAGACACAGCTTGGATCCTGCGTGGCTGTGGCTGTGGCTGTGGCTGGCAGCTGTAGCTCCAATTGGACCCCTAGCCTGGGAACCTCCATGTGCTGTGGGTGCAGCCCTTAAAAAAAAAAAAAGGATGCTCAAGACGGAGTTCCTGTTCTGGCTCAGCAGTAACAAACCAACTAGTATCTATGATGATACAGGTTCAATTCTTGGCCTTGCTCAGTGGGTTAAGGATCTGGCATTGCTGTGGCTGTGGCATAGGTGGCAGCTGTAGCTCCAATTCAACCCCTAGCCTGGGAACCTCTATATGCCACGCATGTGACCCTAAAAGACAAAAAAAAAAAAAAAAGTATGCTCAAGGCAGTAGAGGAAAATATGCTTAAATGAATGCATTAATGTGATATCTCAGCAGAGAAATAACACCTATTTCCAAAGAACAAAATGGAAATTCTAAAATTAAAAATCTGAAATGAAAAATTCACAGAGTTCCTGCCCACTGTAGCGCAGTGGGTTAAAGGAACCAGCACTGCTGCAGCTGCTGCACAGGTCACAGCTCAACTTGGATTTGATCTGTGGCCAGGGAACTTCTTTATGCTGTGGGTGTGGCCAAGAAAGAAAAAAAGAAATTCACAAAGACAGGCTGGAAGTAAATGGATGGAAATAAACATACCATACCAACATAAGCTAGAGTGGCTATAAAATAAAAGTTTACAACGCTCAGATACCAAAATGGGTAACTTATTCCCCTGTAACTTATTCCCAATATTGAAACAACCTCATACCTGCAAAAGATCACTTCAAAAAGAATTGAAATGCTTTGACTTTTACTGGGAAAATTGTCCATTTCCCAACTTGTGTATTATTTTCTTCTATCTTAATCATCCACATAGGCATGACTATATTTCTGGCCTTTTTCTTCTATTTCATTGCCAATTTAGCAATCTTGCATTAAAAGCTTATCATCTTAGTTACTGTAGCTTCACCAGGAATCCTGAAATCTGGTAGATCCACCTCATTCTTTTTTCTTAAAGACAGACTTGGCTCTTCTTGGTCCTTTGCAGTTCCAAATTGTTTTACTCTGAGGACTATCTAAAAATTCAATCAGAAGGTCAATTTTGTATCTACTAAGATAATCCTATAGTCGTTTGTTTGTTTGTTTTTTACTCTGTTAACACAGCAGATTCGTTTTTCGACTGTTTCACCAAGTATGCATTTCTGGGATAAAAATCTTTGGTTGTGAAGTACAGTCATTTTTACATATTGTTGGATTCTCTCTGTGAATGTTCAAAGGAATTTTGCATTTTATGTTCATTAAGGAAATTAGTTCTAGGTATCTCTCCTCCTCTGTTCCCATTTTATCGCCTTCTCGAGAATTCTCTATTAATGTACTTGTTCTCTTGAAAGTTATCATCTTTCTAACCTTTAGTAGTTACCTTGGAGATTACAGCATGCTTTGCTGACTCATCTAAATCTAACAAAAGGGAGTTCCTGTTGTGGCCCAGCAGATTAAGAATCCAGCACTGCCAGAGCTGTGGCCTAAGTTGCAGCTGCAGCCTGGATTCACAATCCCTGGCCCAGGATATTTTCATATGCCACAGGTGTGGTCATAAATAATAAATAAGTAAATCTAACATCAATTGGTAATTTCACCCTCTTTCTGGACAATGTAAGAACTTGTAGAACAATTAATTCCACTTTCAGTCTACTCTCACATATAGCATTGTTGTCATGTTTTGTTTTTATATTATATATTTCAAATTAAGTAACGTATCTCTCACAGAACAAAGGTCTGAATACTTAATATTTTCATTGTTCTTATGCTGCATCACTGACCTACTATCTAGATTATTTCCTTCTTCCTGAAGAACACTGACTTTCCGTGACACCTTCATTCTGTCTTTTTTTTTTTTTTGGCTGTGCCCATAGCAGGCAGAGGTGTATGGGCCAGAGAACAAACCCGTGCCACAGCAGGAACCAGAGCCACAGCAATGACAACACCAGATCCTCAACCCACTGAGCCATAAGGGAACTCTAACACCTTCATTCTCAAAGGGCAGTTTTTAATTAACATGGACGTTTAGGTTGACAATTATTTCTTTCAGCACTTAAAACTACCATTCTGCTGTCATCAGCCTCCCACTGTGTTTGAGAAGTTAGCTATCAATACAATCACTGCTCTTTTGATAGTAATTCCTTTTTTCTCTGGTTATTTTGTAAGACTCTGTCTTTGGTTTTCAGAAGCTTGGCTGTGATAGTAAGTGTGGGTTTTTTTTTTCTTTTTATGGCTGCACCTGCAGCATACAGACGTTCCCAGGCTAGGGGGTCAAATCAGAGCTGCAGCTGCCGGCCTATGCCACAGCCACAGCAATGCCAGATCCAAGCCACATCTGCAACCTATGCCACAGCTTGCAGGAACAGCAGATCCTTAACCCAATGAGCAATGCGAGGGATTGAACTCACATCCTCACAGAGACACTGGGTCTCTAACCCACTGTGCCACAAAGGGAACACCCAGAGTTCTTATTTATTATCTTACTGAGGTTTACAGGGTTTATTGAATTTGTGGCTTAATGTCACTCATTCATTTTATCAATAGCTGACTTCTGCAATCTAGCATTTCTGGAGGGGAGGAAGTACTCACAGATGGCTGCAGAGGACCACCTGCTAGGCCATGTCACCTACCTTCTGCCCCCAATGCCCTTAGGTGGATGGAGGGAGGGGGGCAGATGATAACAACACAGTGTTAACAATGTATAACCATTTCTCAATATCTTCTTTTCTTCTTGTCTTTTTAGGGCCATACCTGCAGCATATAGAGGTTCCCAGTGGTATAGGCTGCAGCTGCCGGCCTACACCACAACCACAGCAACATGCGATCCGAGCCTCGTCTGTGACCTACACCACAGCTCACAGTAATGCTGGATCCTTCACTCATGGAGCAAGGCCAGGGATTGAACCTGCATCCTCATAGATACTAGTCAGGTTCGAGTCTGCTGAGCCATGATGGGAACTCCTCTCAGTATCTATTAAAATGTTCACTACACATTTCCTATGACCCACAACTCCCGCTTTTGTCATCTATCTTTAAGAAACAATTTTCATACAGTGGGAAAATAAAAAAAAAATTAAAAAAAAAACAATTTTCATAAAACTGTAAACAATCAGAAGGTCCATCAAACGGAGATGAGTTAAAATGTAGTCTACATTCAAACTTTAAAATTTCACACTGGGAGTTCCCACTGTGCGACAGCAGAAACAAATCTGACTCGTATCCATGAGGATGTAGGTTCAATCCCCAGCTTCACTCAGTGGGTTAAGAATCTGGTGTTGCTGTGAGCTGTGGTGTAGGTCGAAGACGCAGCTCAGATCCTGAGTTGCTGTGGCTGTGATGTAGGCCGGCAGCTACAGTTCCAGTTCACCCCCTTGTCTGGGAAATTCCATATGCCACGGGTACAATCCTAAAAAGCAAAAAATAAATAAATTAAATTAAAAAAATAAAATTTCACACTGTTATTAAAAAGACTGAGGTAGATCCATATATATTAATAAGACTGCCAAGGAGGTCCCACAGTAGCACAACAGGATCAGTGATGTCTCTGCAGCACCAGGATGCAGGTTCAAACATTGGCCCAGCACAGTGGGTTAAAGGATCCCGCATTGTAACAGCTGCGATATAGATCGCAGCTGCAGCTTGGATCTGATCCCTAGCCAAGAACTCCATATGCCACTGGATGACCAAAAAAAAAAAAAAAAAAAAAGAGAGAGAGAAAAAAATTGCCAAGAGATCTCTGAGTTCAAAAAGCCATAATGTACACCACCACCAATGCAATGCAAGTCACAAAATGTAAAAATGGACATAAGGCAGTTCATCCTGTAAGAGTCCATTCACTTAAAGCATAATGACAGGTAAAACTAAGATATGCTGTTAGAAGTGGGGATGGTGGTTATCCTTAGGGGTTTGGGGATAGAGACTGGAATGGAGCAAGAGAGGGCTTGGTGGGGGGAGGGGCTGGTAAATTTCTGATTCTGAATCTGGATGCTGATTACATCTGTTTATTCAGTTTGTGAAAATTCTCTGAGCGGTCATTTATGATAATTACACTCTTCAATACGCATTTTATACTTCAGTTAAATGTCTGAAAAAGGGCAATACCATTTTAGGTTAAAAAAAATACCAACCCAGGAGTTCCCATCGTAGCTCAGTGGTTAACACATCTGACTAAGAACCACGAGGTTGCGGGTTCGATCCCTGGCCTCGCTCAGTGGGTTAAGGATCCGGCGTTGCTGTGAGCTGTGGTGTAGGCCTCAGACGAGGCTTGGATCTGGCATTGCTGTGGCTGTGGCGTAGGCTAGTAGCTACAGCTCCGATTCGACCCTTAACCTGGGAACTTCCATATGCCGCAGGTGCGGCCCAAAAAAGACCAAAAAGAAACCAACCAACCAAAAAAACCCTATTTCTCTAAGTACTTCTATAGATACACTGGTCAAATGTCTAGCAGGATATCCACCAACCTGAGAAGGCTGACTTCTGGAGGACTCAGACGGCAGACAGGTCTGGTAAAAGAGACCCTGGTTTTATCTGTAACATCTAAATTTCTGCAACTAAATCTAGGTATGTTATTTATAAAACTAAAAATGAACAAAATCTTAAATGGGAAAAGTTATGGCCAAAGTGCCTACTACTACCTCACCTATAGCCAGGTATACCAGGGTATAACTAGGAGATCCCTGGATAAGGGAAGGTCTGGGAGGGGGTTTTCAGGGAAGGAGAGACAGGTCTCCCCAGAAGAGCCCTACAGGACCCACCCTCAGGTGGGGCGTTCACAGGAGGGGCCAGCCTGGTAGGAAACAAAACCAGAATTCGCCTCTAACTTTTTGCCCCTGTTTTCCAAGCCCCAGAGCCTGATCTCCTCTGCCACCAGGACACAAACCTCTACTTACGAGGCTAGGGTCACACAGCTCAACTCTAACACCCACTCAAGTCAACAGTTCCCAGGGAGACCCTGGTCTGCCTGGCTTGTGAGCATCTGAAGGGACTGCCAAAACTCAGGTATGAAAGATGAAGTTCCCGTCATGGCTCAGCAGAAACCAATGTGACTAGCAGCCACGAGACCAAAGGTTTGATCCCTGCCCTTGCTCAGCGGGTTAAGGATCCGGCGTTTCCGTGAGCTGTGGTGCAGGTCGCAGACGTGGCTCAGATCTGGGGTTGCTGTGGCTGTGGTGTAGGCCAGCGGCTACAGCTCCAGTTAGACCCCTAGCCTGGGAACCTCCACATGCTGAGGGTGCGGCCCTAAAAAGACAAATAAATAAATAAACAAACTCGGGTAAAAAAAAATTCCCAAACAGTACCTAAAGTAAGGGTTTCTTAACCCATGGCTGCCAGTCCAGAGATCTGAGATCTCATGCATCCTTTCTGAATCAGTGAGGAGAAAGGGGAACAGAGGGTTGTCAATGACACAGCGCATTAAAAGCATTGTCCTCATACCTGAAAACACCGTGCACCACTACACAAGCCAGAAGGAAAAAACATCCTGGCATCAACACTCAAGAGCAGCAGCTTCCAAATCAGCCTTCTGTTTTGATTGGTTCGGGTCTAGGAGGCAAGCAGGGGCACCTCCCTCTCTCCTCAGATGGACAGACAACAGCTGGTCTGGTCACATCTTCTGAAATGTCTGGCCACAAGCCCCAGGAAACAGCCTCTTCCATCCTCCAGCCAAGGGCTTGGGTTTCCAAGCAGTCTTCTTTTCCTTCCCCAGAACTAATTTTAGCCTCCTTGGTTGTCAGAGTAGAACTGAAATAGTCGGCAGAGGAACATTTGCAAACAAGAACATGCGCTCACCTCACAAAACACCTTAGCGCCAGCCCAGAAACCAGTCAGAGAGGAGTAGCAGACCAGGCTTCTAGTGAAGGGTCCCCTGGGAGGGGTCACATCTGCCCAGTGGGGCAAGCTTCCTTTCCAACACCTGCTTCCAGCAATCACATGGCCATAAATGAAAACACCTAGCTAGGGCTGCCAGTCCCTGAGTCTGAAAAACGCACATGTATGGGTACGGTAAGACTGAATAGCCAAGGCAAAGCGTGGGGCTATCCAAAGCAGGAAGCCAGGACTGGTCCTGGGCCAGAAGAGGCACTGGTGACCACCAAACAATCTCAGCCTGCCTTATCAGTCTGTTTCCAGTACCTACCATTGTCGCAGACAGAAACACTACTGAGAACTTAAAAAACAGACTCAGAAGAGAGCAGCAGCGTCTTCCCTCCCCCATCCCTATCCCCACCACCACCACCGCCCAACACCCTAGGCATCCAGGAGCAGCACCCCAGGACCTCAAGGGCCAGGCACCTCTTGGGCTAGGATAGCAGGCCTGTGAGTCTGATGGAGAAAAACAAAAAAGGAAGCCCCAATAAGGGGGTGGGTGTCCATTCTGGAACAAAGAACAGGAGATAAAGTAGGAAGGAAGAGAAAAAAAGAATTCTGAGATTCTTTTGTTGCTACAGGTGGCAACAGAGCCACCTGTGGAAAGACCCCAAAAGAGATGAGAAGCAGAAAGTCTCAACCCTAGCAAAAAACAAAAACAAAGACAAAAACAAACAAACAAACAAAAAACCTTTTAAACAAGCACTCCACACCCCAACGACAAGGAGAACTTGGAAACTGAAGAGTGCTTCCTCCCACCCTAAGAAGCGTCTGTAATCCATTGCAAGTGTAGCAAGCTATGTCTTGTTGAGTTCAGATCAGACAGGAGACCCCAGAAAGCTCCCCAGCGAACCGCGAGTATATCAGGGGAAGAGTGGAGAAGGATCACCAGGTTGCCAGCCTGCCAAGCCCCACCAGCAGGCGCCGGTAAAGACCACCCTCCAGTCGGGGCGCCATCCGGGTCGCAACCACGCGCCCCTACCTTTGGGGAGAGGCGGCGCCCCCGGCCCGACGTCCGCGGGCTCGGAGTTCCAGGCCCAGGGCGGCGGCGGCTCCCCAGGGGAAGGCATGCCTGGCGCTCTGCTAGGCCCGCAGCCGGCGTCAGCTCCTGTGGCTGCCAGGTGCGCACACAGGGGCGCCGGGCGGCGCTGAGGCCCAGGCCTCGGCTCTTCTTGACATTCTGCGCGGCGGGCCAGCGAGGAACGATGTGAACCTGGGCGCCTTGGCCGCGGCTACGGCGGTGGGCGGGGGCGGCAGGCAGGCTGCCCGGCCACCCATAACCGCCGCCTCCCTGAAACCCGAACCACTTCTGGGAAAACTCAAGGACGCCAGGTTTCTCCTCGGTGGCCGGCAAGGCTCTCGAGCCACGATTTTCGAATCAAACGGACGCTGGGCAGCTTTAAGAGAAGCAAGAACTCTCCTAGGCTTCGGAGAGAATCCATCCTCCCACCCTGATTTCCATGAGGGGAAGAGGACAGGCATTAGCCACTAACCTCACCTCCCATAACTGTGTTTCCCTTTAAAAACATGAGAACATTCTACATCAGAGATTCTCAACCTCAGGTGATTTGCAGAACCCCCCCCCGCTTCTCCCAGGGAATTTGTGGTTGTCCTGATCTGAAGTACTACTAGTGGAGTTCCCCTCATGGCTCAGCCATTAACTAATCCATGAGGACACAGGCTCAATCCCTGGCCTTGCTCAGTGGATCCAGTGTTGCTGTGAGTTGTGTGGCTGTGGCCAGCAGCTACAGCTCTGATTTGACCCCTAGCCTGGGAACCTCCACGTGCCAAGGGTGCAGCCCTAAAAAGCAAAAAAAAAAAAAAAAAAAAAAAAAAAAAGTGGTACTAACATTGTGCGGGTAGAGGTGAATTATGCTGCTAAACACCTTACAGTACCCAGGGCAGCCCCCTCTCCCACCCGCCTCCCGGCGACAATCATTGGAGCCAAACTGTCAAGTGTCAAGGTTGAGAAACCCCGTTGCAGAATGAGGTCTACCCAGCCAGGACCCTACCTGAGGGCTGTCTCAGTGTCCTTCTCAAAAGTATTACCCAGATTAGCCCCTTCCTCCCCTAGGCCCCAGATCTCAGTCCCTGGTAACAGGCCAGTGTCTGCCAATGGATCTAAGCTCTGGTCTGTTGTCCCTTGGTTCTCACCTGCACTACTCTGAGCTCCCAGGTAGGGTGCTGAATACACAGGCCCCGGCGGGGTGAGGTGGGGGAGGCTTCCTGGTTGGGGGTCAGGGGAAGGCCAGGGCTGGCATGTGAACACTGGGGGCAGGGTCACATAGGGCAAAAGTAAAGAAGCCATACTCAGTGGCTAGAAAGGTAGGGGGAGACAGCAGTATGGAAACTACCCTAGTGTACCCTGTAAGGACAGCAAGTTGCCCCTCAGGACTGATACAGAGGGAATGTGCAGGGCAGCCAGGACTTCACGGAGTCCAATCCAGGGAGCCATAATTTCTAGGTATCAGTACAAACAGCAAGTGTGCATGTGCAATGCATCTGAGTACTCTCACATTTTCCAGGGGAAGGGTCCACAGCTTTCACCAAATTCTCAGAAGGGCCCATGGTGTAGGCTGGGAGCTCTTCACTGGGCTCCCTGCAAAGGAAGTTCCTTAGGTGAAGTGCCAGGGGAAATGCAGGTGCTATCTGGAGAATCATGGTGCCCAGAAAGTTCCTGCAAGGCACTGCACCACAGCAGCCCACCCTAGCTGTGGGAGGCGATGGGGTTCTGTGTCTTAAGTCTTCACTCTGGAGGAGAGCCTGGGAGGCTAGGTGAGTTTCTCACATCATCTATTTTGGAATAGAGTCTTTAAGAGCTAAGGAGGGTGCCCACTCCTCCCAAAGGACAGCCAAGCTGGACAGAGCCTAGAGTGCTTAGCAGGCACAAGGACAGGTAGCAGAGGACACCGTTCCCCAGGGAAGGGTACCAACAGGCCTTGACTCTGTGCATGTCCTTGATAGTTACCACTACACTGGGCCTGAGAATCACTTCGCTCATTCCACACACACTTTTTTAAAGCCATACCCAAGGCATATGTAAATTCCCACGCCAGGGATCAAATTTGAGCCACAACCATGACCTATAGCCCACTATGCCACAGTGGGAACACTTCCACACGCACTTTTCCCCTGAGGACACAGACAACATCTTTGGGTCAGAGAATAGCCTGCCTATGAAGACACCTTGGAGCAGTCAAGGCCAGCACTTCCCAGAGGCACAGACAAAAACCAGGTCCTCTTTCCCAGCCAGTAGCTCCTGACATCCCACTCAGAATATTCTCCAACCACCTCCTAGTTTGCCCTGATTTAAATCCCAAGTAGAGAGAGAGATGTCAGGAGTTCCTGAGGGAGACACAGATGTGTGTCAGGGATGTCCACTGCAAGAAAAGAGCCAAATGACTTGTATCCCAAGGAACAGTGGGCCAGACACAGGATGCAGAAGACTTTCAAAAGTAAGTGAACGTTGATCTCGTAACTACTACTGTGCACCAAAGCAGCATAAATTCTGCCTTTTTTTCTAGGTCAGCATCATCCATTTTGGTAGCCACCAGCCAAATGAGACTGAGCATTTGAAATGCCCAAAATCTGATGAAATGTTCTATATGTATAAAATACACAGACTTGGATGACAGTACAGATAAAGAATGTAAAATGTCTGTTTTAATACTGATTATATGCTGAAAAGGATTATTTTGTAGACTTTAGGTTAAATAAAATATACTGTTGATTTGACCTTGTCATGAACTGAATGTTTGTGTCCCCTCAAAATTCACGTGTTGAAGTGCTAATGCCTAGTATGATGGTATTGGAAGATGGGGCCTTTGCAAAGGCTTAGACTGCCTCATGAAGATGGAAGAGGAGGAAAAAACAAAAACAAAAAGCAATCCTTGGGAGTCCCCATCGTGGCTCAGCGATTACGAACCCGACTAGTATCCATGAGGACATGGGTTCCATCCCTGGCCTTGCTCTGTGGGTTGAAGATCCAGTGTTGCCGTGAGCTGCGGTGTAGGTCGCAGAGGCGGCTCGGGTCTAGCATTGCTGTGGCTGTGGCATAGGCCAAGGGCTACAGCTGTAATTGAACACCTAGCCTGGGAAACTCCATATGCCGTGGGTGCAGCCCTAAAAAGACCAAAAGACCAAAAAAAAAAAAAAAAAAAAAAAAAAAATCCCTCACCCCTACCCCAAGCCCCAAGTAAGACCATGTGAGGAAGCCGTGAGAAGGCAGCCATCTGCAAGCTAGGAAGAAGGCCCTCACCAAAACACAACCATGCTGCACACTGATCTCAGACTTCCAGCCTCCAGATTGTGAGAAAATAAATCGTTGTTTAAGTCACACAGTCTACGGTATCTCGTTATTGCAACCCAAGGAAACTAAAACACATTTGCTTCTTTTTCCTTTTATTAACATACCTACCAGCAAATTTTAAAGTCATATGTGTGGTTCACACTACGTTTCTGTTGGACAGTGCTGTTCTAGATCTTCCCCCTACAAGGCCACAGTGTGCCACAGGCGGTGGTGGGACTTCTAAACTGCAAGCCAGGAGCTTGAAGGAAGGGCATCCACGAAATCATAGGAACAGGAGGGCCAGCTCTGCCTCCACTCTGGCCTCCTGAGGCTCTTCCTATAGTTCCTCCCAAGTCAGGACAGTGGCCACCAGACAACTGGCTGTTGGGACTACAAGTAACACCCAATGATCCCCACCTTCCTCCAAGGCAGGAACACAGGTCTGTGGATGCCAATTTAACTCCAGCTGCCCCACCTTGCAGGGTGCACTGCTCAGCACTCCACAAGCCAGGGAAGAGGAGGGAAATACAGTGCTTCTAGGGGCCCAATCCCTCTCTGCCTCACCCATTGAGGGTCTAGAGAGGGTTCCAGGTCTGAGGCTGTCCTGTCCTGGAAGGAGGTTCCTTCTGCAGACCTGAGAATGGAAGAGCCAGGGATCCAGAGATAGACAAGTAACCTGCTGCTTGTCCATTAAGTCAGCTGGCTGCAGCCCTCCTCTCCAGAGGCCAATGCATTTCTTTCACTTCAGAGTTCTCATTCGTGGGGAAAAGCAGCACTTAAAGGCAGAGAAAGGAACAGGTTCAACACCACCAAAACTTTGCTTCTACGACACAGGTAATGGCTCCAAAAGAGTCATGACACCCCCTCCATACAGCACCAGGCACCAAAAAGGGGTCTCTGTTCTCTGGTCCCTGCACTCAGGCCACGCAGCTTTAAGCCCTGCCTGGAGCTCTTTCGCTTTGGTGTAGACAGCTAAGCTATGCTACACTACACAGGAGGCGGGTAGAGTGGCAGTGGGAGTGGGAGTGGGAGTGGGGATGAGGAGGAGATCCCGGATTCCCACCCACTCCCCACCCCCGCAGCAGCCTGGGGATCCCAGCCCCGCCCCTGCCTGCCCGGGCCCCGCCCTTCGCGGGTTTCCCAGACTCCGCGCTGCTGCCACCTCGGGCGGCGGCGGGGGACCCGAGCTGCATGTGTAATGGGGGCTGGGAACAAAGACGCGGAGGACCAGGCTCCCGGGCTGCCGCGCACCAGCTTCCTCGACCGCCCCAGGCTTCTCCCTGGAGATTTAATGCGTGGCTCCCCACGGCTGCCCGGGCCTTTCTGAACCCGAATGCCAAGCCCGTAGCCGCACGTACTGCGTCCCAGAAGCGCTAAAAGAGGAAAATCAGTGCTTAGGCCTGGGGGAAGAGGTCTCCCCGCGGAAAAACGCGCATATACACTCGAAGCCAAATATGCTCAACCACGCGCACGCACGCCGAACGCTAGTCCCGAGGGTCACCCGCCCCCGCCACGTGCTTCCCGGAGGCCAGACAGAACAGAGACCTGTTGGTTTTTCCTCCCATCTCCCCTCCCCTCCTAGGCGCCCAAAACAAAGCAGTCCCGCGGGGTGGCCAGCATCTCGCGTCCCAGATCGCCGCAGGGAAAGCAGGCGCAGGTGGGACCTGGCGCCAAAGGCGCGCCTCCGGAGGAACACCACGCAGATGCTGGTGGGATGGGGTGCTGGACTCCTCCCGGCTATGTGAAGCGACGCGCTTCCCTTCGCTACACCTAGTGGCTCTAAAGATCGCGCACTCCAGCTGCCAGCCGCTGCTGCACCTACAATCCCGCCACTCCCGCATTAGACCTGCCAGCTCAGCTTGGCCACCTGCCCCTCGTTCCAGTTCTCCTCCTAGTCTGCCTGGGTGCCACGCGCCCGTGAAGTCTGAACCCTGACCCCGGGGTTGCCTCTGCGAACTGGAGACCCGCAGGCCGCCGCACGGGCAAGACCGTCCCCCAAAAGATCAGCAAGCGGGGCGCGCTACGCGCCCCCTGTCCCCGCCCCGGGAGGTGCAAGCTGGGTGCAGGTGGCGCGATAAGGAGGCCGCGGGCCCGCCCTTTGTTGGTAAACACCGCGCGGCGCCCGAGGCCGACCTGCGCGCCCCCCACGCCGCGCCCTGTCCTTACCCACGCACAGCGATCCCCAGAGGAGGGCGAGGGCCGCCCAGGGCGCCGTCATGTTCCGCGGCGCCGCCCCGCGGACACCCGGAGCCCGCGGGCAGGGCCGCGCGGCGCTCCTGGGGCGCGCAGGGCCCGGCGGCGGCTGCGCTCTCCTTCCCGCTCCTTCCTTCGGTCTTGTTCCCCGCGCGCTTCCTGCGCCTTCGTCCCAGGGCAGCGTGCAGGCTCCAAGGGCCGCGCGGCGGGGCCGGGCTCAGGGCCGCTGCGGGCGGCGCAGGCTGCGGCCCCGGCTCCGGGGCGACGCGGGGGCCGGGGGGCGGCGGCGGGGCGCGGGCCGGGGCGCGCCCGACTCAGGCATAGCGCGGCGGGGCTGGGCCCGGGCCCCGGGCGCAGGGGCCGAGTCCGGAGGGGCCATGAACTGGGGGAGGGGTGGGGGGAGGGGAGCTGAACCGCGTCCAAAATGGCTCCTGAGCCTCGGCCGCGGAGCCGAGCCAGCAGGGAAACCCGGATGTTGGATACAAAGAGGCGGGCGAGCTGGGCGGGGAGGGGGAGGGGAGGCGGGCCCTCCGACCGCGTGGTCCGCGCCCCCCTCAGGGGCGTGGCTCCAGAGAAACAACAACACAGAGACTCCGCCCCCAGGCCGCGCCCTCCAGCAGGACGCGTGCAAACCGTGGGTTTGGAGGGCTAAGCAGGGTCAGCTGGCAGAGTTGGCTGGGTCGTGTCCGGTAGCACTTTACCCCAGAACCCCAGCTCCCCAGCTCCCCGTGGCCTCCCGCACCGGGATTCTTGCTCCGCGCTGAGGATCCCATTCTCCCGGAACGCATGCTGCCCTGCGACCCCGAGTGAGTGGACCGCCCCCGATGATTCCTCTCTGCGCCTTCATTTCCCCGCCTGATGGGGGTCACAAAGCCACAACTAGAGATCTTGGAATTGACCCATCCTAGTGAGGGAGGGCGCGAGTCCCGCCGGGCAGAGCAGCAGCAGGTGGAAAAAGGCCTGTAGCAACTTGCTTCCCTACCCTTACCCAAATATTCTCAGCACTCCCACCCAGTTCTCTATCTCAGATTCTACCGTCCTTATCACAGCTAGAGTTTGGAAGGGTCTTGACGGGGGCCCCTAGCTAAAGAGGGAAAGCCCCCTCACAGCTCAGGGATGAGGTGCAGAATCCTTGAATAGAGAACTTCAGCCTCTCCAGATTTGCCACAGCCTTTCTAGGAGCAGGGCAAGAGCAACCAGGAGGGAGGTGGTGCCTGGAAGTGAGTTGTTTCACTTTTCCGAGCCTTTTTATTCAGAAAGTGAGGAGCCTAAATAAATAAATAAATAAGGGAGGAAAAGTGAGACTCGATTCCTTCCGTCTTTTCTTTGTTGGCGAAACCGCAGCATGCAGAAGTTCCCTGGTCAGAGATTAAACCAGCATCACAGCAGTGACAACACGGAGTCCTTAACCTAGGCCACCAAGGAACTCCATGCATTTTTTTGCTTAATTACACAAATCTTATTCAAACAAAATCTTATGTAAAAGCCTACCATGTAAAATGTATATTGCCTTGATCGAAGTTGAAATGAAGGGCTACCATCCCGTTTCCAAAGTACCAAGTACACCTCAGGGGCCAACAACACTTTGGAATCACTACCCAGAAATATTTGGGAGTCTCTGAAGGCCTCTTAATAAATATACACCAGAAATGACAGCCCCTCCTTGCTAACCTTATATAACACTTTTTTTTTTTTTTTTAAATGGCTGCACTGGCAGCACATGGAAGTTCCTGAGCCAGGGATCAAAGAATCCCAACCACAGCTGCAACCCATGCCACAGCTACAGCAATGCTGGATCCTTTAACCCTCTGTGTGGGCCAGGGATTGAACCCACACCTCCAAAGTGACCTGAGTGGTTGCAGTCAGATTCTGAACCACTGCAGCACAGCAGGAACTCCTATACAGGTCTTTTAACACAGAGTTGAATGCTACTGTGTGCTCAGTAAGAAGCGGCAGAGAATGGGATACTTGGGCTCTGTATTAGGTATTTGGTAACTCCATGGGAGGCTATGCTGATAGACACATGATGACAAGAAAAGCAACTCCATATCCAGAATAAGTGTCTTTTTCTAGGGAAGATAAATCACTGCCTCCTTCCTACTGGAAGGTTATGAACTGTAACGTGTCTACCACAAATTAAACTGGTTGTTTCCTCTCTTCTACTTCACGCTAAATGGGTATCACAATAAGAGCTCAGGGTAAACCAAACTGCTAACACATCTGTGTCTTCCACCCTGACTTCTCTGGGAACTTTTTATTTTTCTTCCTTTTTGGCCACCCTGCAGCAATATGGAGTTTCCCCGGCCATGGATCAGATCCAAGCTGATATTTCAACATACACCACAGCTGTGACACCAGAGCCTTAAACCACTGTGCCCAAGGGATCAAACCTGCATCCCAGGGCTCCCAAGATGCTGTCGATCCTGTTGCACCACAGTGGGAACTCCTATTTAATTTAATTTAATTTAATTTATTAAATTTATTATTATTTTTTTTAAGGCCACACCTACGGCACGTGTTCCCAGGCTAGGGGTCAAATGAGAGCTGCAGCTTCCGCCTACAACACAGCCACGGCAACACCAGATCTGAGCCACACCTGCGACCTAGCCGAAGCTTGTGCCAACTCCGGATCCTTAACCCACTAAGCAAGGCCAGGGATCAAACCGAAATCCTCATGTTCACTATGTCAGGTTCTTAACCCACTGAGCCACAACAGGTACTCCTCTGGGAACTTTAAATTTGTGTAACCAACTGCCTTCTTGACATCTCTATTGGGCAGCCTATACGGTATCTCGGACTTGACCTAGTTAAAGCAGAATTCTTCATTTCCCCCATAAATCTACTCCTCCAATTGTCTGAATTAATGACATAACCAACCAATTGCTCAAATCAAAATTTTATGAGTCGGAGTTCCCGTCGTGGCGCAGTGGTTAACGAATCCGACTAGGAACCATGAGGTTGCGGGTTCCATCCCTGCCCTTGCTCAGTGGGTTAACGATCCAGCGTTGCCATGAGCTGTGGTGTAGGTTGCAGACGCGGCTCGGATCCTGCGTTGCTGTGGCTCTGGCGTAGGCTGGTGGCCACAGCTCCGATTAGACCCCTAGCCTGGGAACCTCCCTATGCTGCAGGAGCAGCCCAAGAAATAGCAAAAAGACCAAAAAAAAAAAAAAAAAAATTTTATGAGTCATTCTTGATTCTTCCCATGTTCAGTCCATCACCAAGTTTGTTTCAAAAACACATCAATCCACCATCAAGGAGTTCCCTTTGTGGCTCAGCAGTTAACAAACCTGACTAGGATCCATGATGACAGGGGTTCGATCCCTGGCCTCTCTCAGTGGGTTAAGGATCTGGCATTGCTGTGAGCTGTGGTGCAGCCCTAAAATAGAGGGGGGAAAAATCCACCATCCAATCACTTCTTTTCTACATATACGGTCACCACCCAACATCTCACACATGGACCAGTGCAACAGCAGTGAAGGAAAGTGATTGTGACTTGTCACCTGCTTCCATTCTTGCCTGGCTATAATATAATACATCTTCTATACAGCAACTGAAATGATTTTTATTTTTTTGTCTTTTTAGGGCCTTACCTGCGGCATATGGAGGTTCCCAGGCTAGGGGGTCCAATCCGAGCTACAGCTGCGGGCCTACACCACAGCCACAGCAACAGCAACACAGGATCCAAGCTGTTGCCACAGCTCACGGCAACACCAGGTCCTTAACCCACTGAGCAAAGCCAGGGATTGAACCTGCAACCTCATGCTTCCTAGTTGGATTCTTTTCCGCCGCACCACGACGGGATCTCTGGAAATGATCTTTTTAAAATGGAACTCACTTCACATTTGTCTCTTGCTTAAAATCCTCCCATTGCTTCCTGTTACAATGTCTAACAGAACTGGACATAATCAACTTTTCTTCTTCTTCCATCTCACCATCAGCCAGACATGTTGGTTTGCTTTCTGCTCCTGAGACACATTAAGGTTTTTTCTACCTTAGAACCCCTGCGCTCTTCCCTTGATTCTCTTGCAGAGCTAAAATCCATGTTGTTGAGCTCATAGCATTAGCCTCTCTATGCCACAATTTGTTCATGAGCCTATAGGCTGTTTAGGAAAGGTGATGATGGATATCTGAAAAGCAAGTTTGGCTTGGTTTTTCTGCCCTTTTGAACTACAAGAGTACTAAATACTGCATTTGATATCAGACATAAAATGACAGGAAGCTGAAAGGCAAAAACAAAACACACGTCCACTAGAGGAACTCCCTGGCGGCTCAGTAGGTTAAGGATCTGGTGTTATCATGGCTAAGGCTTAGACTGCTGCTGTGGTGCAGATTTAATCCCTGGCCCAGGAACTTCTGCATGCCACAGACATGGCCAACAAAAGAAAAAAACGGGGAGTTCCCTTCATGGCTCAGCAGTTAATGAACCTGACTAGGATCCATGAGCATGCAGATTCGATCCCTGGCCTCACTCATTGGGTTAAGGATCTGGCATTGCCATGAGCTGTGGAGTAGTTCGAAGACACAGCTTGGATCCTATGTCGCTGTAGCTGTGGTGTAGGCCAGCAGGCATAGCTCAGATTTGACCCCTAGTCTGGGAACTTCCATATGCCATGGGTGTGGCCCTAAAAAGCAGCAAAAAAAAAAAAAAAAGGAAAAAAGAAAACATCAACAAAAATGTCCACTATAAAAATTATGGCAGGGAACTCTGCCATTCAGACATTCTCTGTGTTAGAACCACTCTTCCCCTAGTCACTCCCTTCCTAGGTTGGAAGGGAGCATCAATGTTGGAAACCAATGAATTGGGAAGAAACAATTGATCACTGCATCCTTCAGTATCAAGTTAACGAGAGAAGGCAGAAAAGTATAGCATTATAATACAATTAGTATCTGCATGATTATAATACATTCTATTGTGAGGGCTAAATGCATTTCATTGGTAAGCTAAACTCTTCAAGTAACCACAATTTTTGTATTAATATTTGAAGACCTCATCACTAAAATATACAGAAGTGTCCCCAGCTTCTCTCAGTTCCTGAAGACCCTGGTTAAGGATATACCATAGTGGGTAATTGTGAGAAATATGGGGCAATATACATTAGTATCTTTTAGTGGGTGACTTAGGTATAGCAGTACCACATTAAATAATTTCAGGGGGGCTCGCCGAATCCCGGGGCCGAGGGAGTGAGACCTGTCGCTGTGCTCTCCCCACTCTCTGGCGCTCCCCCCCCCACCGCGGGGCGCTTCCCCGCCAGGGGGGGTGTCCCTCGCGGGGGCGCGCCGGGTTTTTCACTCTACCCAGCAAGGCTCTCCTTCAGATTTGAAGGAGAAATAAAAACCTCAGATAAGCAAAAGCTGAGAGAATTCAGCAACACTAAACCAGCCTTACAACAAATACTAAAGGAACTTCTCTAGGCGGGAAAGAAAAGATCAGCAACAGGAAACAAAAATTCCACAAATGACAAGGCTCACCAGTAAAGGTGTATATACAGTAAAGATACGAAATCATCCATGCACAATTATACCATCAAAATCAGAAATCATGAGAAGAGGTGGGTACAAATACGGGACAGTGGAGATGAACTTGCAATTAAGAGAACAACAACTTAAAACAATCTCATATACATATAGACTCTTACATCAAAACTTCAGAATAACTGCAAAACAAAAATCTACAATTGATACACAAACAAGGAATCTCTGGAGAAGAAATATATCTCACAGTAAATAAGTGCATAATCCACCATGAAGGGGGTCATTTGACATCATTCTTGGAATGCTGATGTCTTCTTAGATCTGATTCTGGTTTCCTCTCCATCAAAGAATTCATGATAATTATAATTAAATAATGCCACTGTACAATTAAATAATACAGTTCTACAATTGTATTATTAATAACCATTTCTCTCCATGGTACAATGTAAAGTCTATAATGTCTTGTTTATCACATCACCTAGAATGGTGTAATGCCTTTATTGAAGAATCCATGAGATGGAACAAATTGTGAGGACATATTTATATAGTTACACTGTTTTTTAACCAACTTATGCATTTTATATTTTACTTATTTTCAGAGGGTGTATTATTTTTGTTATGCTTACAAGTTAAGTTATTCTTTTTACTATGCTATATAAAATATTTAATGGTATATAAGCCTTTCTTCTTTATAAATTTTAGTTGCATAATATAACAATTTAATATAATGCTAATTTTTAAAGAAAAATTGAAATAGATAAAACTAAGTAGTAAAGATGAAAGCCATAAAATTGGGATAAAGTATAGAATAAATTTCCTATTTGTCTCAGCATATTTTCCATTCCACTTCTCCAGTGGGAGTCACTTAATCTGTTTCTTAAGATCCATGATATAATAATCTGTGAGAATGTAATTGTGTGTAAATGTATGTATTTTATTCTGTAAAAAAATAAAAATAAAATTTCAGAATAACAACAACAACCACAAAAAATAAATAAATAAATAATTTCAGGGGGTACCATTCACATTATATAATTTGATGGGTGCATGGTTTTTTTTGGCAATACAATTCCCCCCAAGCTTATCCTTTTATTTGCAATCTGTTTCATGTGCTGTCAACATCAGAAGTTATTTCCTAGACATAGTCCTCAAATTGTTTTCTTTTCTCCCTTGCCCCCATAGTTCTTTTCCCACCCTGTCTCAGCTTCACAGTGGCTACCTTGAGGCCAACTGAATTAATTGGCTTAGATGGAAAGGTAACTCTCTAAAACAGATTAGATGATGCTGTGCTAATGGAAGGTCCCCAAACCCCAGTGGCTTAAAACAACAAAACTTACTTTCACTCATACCTCATGTCCATTGTGGGTCACCAAGCAGCTGTACTCATTGTAATAACTTAGTGATACAGGCGAGTGGAGGCTACATTTTGATATATTCCAGAGACAGGGCAAAGACAGCATGGTAAATTACATTCAGGTTCCTAACACTTCCCCCAGATTCTGAAAAAATGATGGCTAGCTTGGTGGCTGCAGAGCTTTTGTTGTGAGCCACATGGGAAGTCCTGGCTGCAGAGCTTTTGACTCTTCCAAAATTCTCACAGCACAACTACATGGAAGAAAAAAACGACGATAGAAAATCCATGTACAGAAGTTCCTATCGTGGCTCAGCGGTGAAAAACCCAACTTATATCCATGAGGATGCCAGTTCGATCCCTGGCCTTGCTCAGTGGGTTAAGGATCCGGCATTGCTGTGAGCTGTGGTGTAGGTCGCAGACTAGGCTCAGATCTGGCATTGCTGTGGCTGTGGTGTAGGCTGGCTGCTGCAGCTCCAATTTGACCCCTAGCCTGGGAACTTCCATAAGCCACAGGTGCAGCCCTAAAAATCGAAAGGAGGGAAGGGAGGGAGGAAAATCCATGTACATTTACAATAAAACTGGTGACAAGGTTTCCCCTAAAACACTAAAATACAAGCAAGTGGAGACAAACTACAAACTTCCAAGGGCAATAAAAGCTTCATGGACTCGCATCTGTGCAAAGGGAAGATGAGGAACTCAATAGGGTAGAAGAAGTACCTGGAAAAACAGAGATTCAGGGAAAGCATGGCTCAATAACTTAAAAACAGTAGGTAAAACCGGGAGTGGTTTTGCCCAGTCCAGTAGCAAGTGAATGCAAGGGGACTCTGATAAGAACAAGAAAGAGCTGCAGCAGTCTCCCATGGAAACTCTTAGAACTGACCATCCAAGCCTCCTTTTTAAGTCAGGTTCCTACAATAAGGAGAAATTTCTGGAAGTGGAACCAAAATTGAGCTAGATAAGATATTTTACTTCCAGCCATTATCCAGTAGCTGGAACAGTATTTGCCCTCCTGCCATAACAAGAAATCTGGACAAAATATAAGAGGCAACTATTTTGGACATTCTATTTTCTGTTTCTCTGAAAAAGAGACAAATTCCAGTCCATGGTGCAGGAAGTGCATCCCAAGCAGAGCCTGGCAACCTTGCAGAACTGGGGACAGAGAGAGCCACTGGAGGTCAGGAAGGCTGCAGCAAACTGAAGGGACTGAGTACTACAGAGGAGGGAACTTCATAAAGAAAGCTGGAGTCTGCAGGAGAGTTTCCCTGTGGCTTTTGCTGAATCCCAGGTTTCACATATACAGAATGAAAATCTGTGAGGTGAGGGAAGAAAGCAAGCAAGTTGAACCCCAAGACTGACACAGGATAGTATTTAGTTCTAACCAGCCAGAGTGTAAAGTCCTCACTGAATAACCAAGACACATTCAGAGGGTCACTCCATGGCAGTGAAGTTAAACGAGCCCTAGAATAAATAAACTAGCCCTGTGAGCCCACATTACCGAGCCTTGAAATGATCAAGCTGATCTATAAGTAACTTAGGTACCTACCAGACAGTAGGTCAACAATTTTTAATTCATCAAACCTGGCACTCTACAATTTAAAAGCATTTACAAAACACCTAATTTCACTTTTAAATTTTATTTATTTATTTGTCTTTTGTCTTTTTAGGGCCACACCCATGGCATATAGAGGTTCCCAGGCTAGGGGTCGAATCTGAGCTACAGCTACCAGCCTACACCACAGCCACAGCAATGCCAGATCTGAGCCACATCTGCGACCTAGACCATAGCTCATGGCAATGCTAGATCCTTAACCCACTGAGCAAGGCCAGGAATCAAACCTACGTCCTCATGGATACTAGTCGGGTTAACCACTAAGCCACGACAGGAACTCCTAACACCTAAATTTAAAAATTACCAGAGCCCTCTTGTGGTACAGTGGGTTAAAGATCCAGCATTGCCAATGCAGCAGCTCAGGTTCCATGGCCTGGGAACTTCCACATGCTGCAGGCACAGCCAAAAACAAAACAAAACAAAAAAACTTTGGAGTTCCCACAGTGGGTTAAGAATCTGGTGTTGCCAAAGCTGCGGCACAGGTTGCACCTGCAGCTCGGATTCAATTCCTGGCCCAGGAACTTCCATACGACCAGACTGTGGCCAAAACATAAAAAACAGATTAAAAATTACTAGACACAAGAAGAAGGAAAATGTGAACCATCAGGAGAAAACTCAGTCAACAGAAGTAGAAATGACAGATGTCATTTTAGTCAAGATGATGATCGATGATGTAACTATCAGTCAAGGATTTTTTCAAAGCTATCATAAATATGCTGAAAGATTGATGGGGGCGTTCTCTTGTAGCACATAAGATTAAGGATCCAGCTCAGATCTGGCATTGCTCTCCGATTTGACCCCTAGTCTGGGACAAGCAGTCTTGGCAGAATGAATGGCAGATCTTCCACATGCCCAGCAGGAAGCATGAGAACTGCGGCCTAGGTCTCAGATATGGCTTAGATCCCATGTTGCTATGGCTGTGGTGTAGGCCTGCAGCTCCAATTCAACCCCCAGCCTGGGAACTTCCATATGCCACAGGTGTGGCCCTAAAAATAAAAAAAATTTAAAAAACAAACAAACAAACGAAAAACGCTGAGGGAGTTCCCATCATGGCACAGTGGTTAACGAATCTGACTAGGAACCATGAGGTTGTACATTTGATCCCTGGCCTTGCTCAGTGGGTTAAGGATCTGGCATTGCCGTGAGCTGTGGTGTAGGTCACAGATGAGACTTGGATCTGGCATTGCTGTGGTTGTGGCGTAGGCCGATAGCAACAGCTCTGATTAGACCCCAAGCCTGGGAAACTCCGTATGCCCTGAGTGTGGCCCTCAAAAGACAAAAAATAAATAATAAAACATAGCTGAGTTGGTGCTCCCTGGTGACCTAGTGGGTTAAGGATCTGGCATTGTCACTGCTTCGGCCTGGGTTTGATCCCTGGCTGGGAATTTCTGTGTGTCTTGTGCAGGACGAAGAAGAAAAAAAAAACAAAAAAAAAAAACATGAGTTGAGTCTTTCCATCTACTAATTTGACTCATATGCTTGTCCTTCCTATATTTACTGTTTATATGATGCTACATTTACTTTTTTTTGCTTATTTCTCAACCATTTAGTCTGTCAACTTTATTTTTTTATTTATTTAGTCTTTTTGTCTTTTTAGGGCTGCACCCATGGCATACGGAGATTCCCAGGCTAGGGGTCTAATTGGAGCTGTAGCCGCTGGCCTATACCACAGCCACAGCAACACCAGATTCTCGACCCACTGAGCGAGGCCAGGGACTGAACTCGCTACCTCATGGTTCCTAGTCAGATTGGTTTCCACTGCACCCCAATGGGAACTCCTGGTTTTTCAACTTTAAATGATATTCTGTGATTTGCACATGTTGCCTTTGCAACAGAGCTCTTTGTACTGCTCTCTTCCTCTCTCCTTTTTATAAATAATTTTTTAATTTTTCTTTTATAGTTGATTTACAGTGTTGTCAATTTCTATTATACAGCAAAGTGACCCAGTCATAAATATACATGTGCATGTGTATATATACATTCTTTTTCTCACATTATCCTCCATCATGTTCCATCACAAGTGACTGGATATAGTTCTCTATGCTATACAGCAGGATCTCATTGCTTATCCACTCCAAATGCAATAGATTGCATCTATTAACCTCAGACTCCCATTCTATCCCACTCCCTCCCCCTCCCCCTTGGCGCCACAAGTCTGTTCTCCAAGTCCATGAATTTCTATTCTGTGGAAAGCTTCATTTGTGCCATATATTAGATTCCAGATATAAGTGATATCATGCGGCATTTGTCTTTCTCTTTCAGACTTAATTCACTTAGTATGAGAGTCTCTAGTTCCATCTATGTGGCTGCAAGTGGCATTATTTTGTTCGTTTTTATGGCTGAGTGGTATTCCATTGTGTATATATACCACATCTTCTTAATCCATTCATCTGTCAATGGACATTTAGGTTGTTTCCATGTCTTGGCTATTGTGAATAGTGCTGCAATGAACATATGGGTGCATGTGTCTTTTTCAAGGAAAGTTTTGTCTGGATATATGCCCAAGAGTGGGATTGCTGAGTCATATGGTAATTCTTTAGTTTTCTAAGGTACCTCTATACTGTTTTCCATAGTGGTTGTACCAATTTACATTCTCACCAACAGTGCGGGAGGGTTCCCTCTTCTCCACACCCTCTCCAATATTTGTTATTTGTTGACTTGTTAATGACAGCCATTCTGACAGGTGTGAGGTGGTACCTCATAGTAGTTTTGATTTGCATTTCTCTAATAATCAGTGATGTTGAGCATTTTTTCATGTGCTTGTACAATCTTATAAAAGGAATATAAAAATGCAATACCTTTTATTTTATTTTTTGGTCTTTTTAGGGCTACACCTACGGCATATGGAGGTTCCCAGGCTAGGCATATGTAGTTCTAATCGGAACTACAGCTGTTGGCCTTCACCACAGCCACAGCAATGCTGGATCCAAGCCACATCTTCAACCTACACCACAGCTTACAGCAACACTGGATCCATAACCCACTGAGCAAGGCCAGGACTCAAACCCAGAACCTCATGGTTCCTAGTCGAATTTGTTTCTGATGTGCCACAATGGGAACTCTGAAAAATACAATACCTCTTAAAATTGTACTCTAAGGAGTTTCCATCATGGCACAGTGGAAACAAATTCAACTAGGAACCATGAGGGTTGCAAGTTCCATCCCTGGCCTCGCTCAGTGGGTTAAGGATTAAGTGTTGCCGTGAGCTATGGTGTAGTTTGCAGACACGGCTTGGAGCTGGCATTTCTGTGGCTGTAGTGTAGGCCGGCAGCTACAGCTCTGATTAGACCTCTAGCCTGGGAACCTCCATATGCCGTGGGTGTGGCCCCAAAAAGACCAAAAAAAAAAAAATTGTACTCCAAAATAAACCTGACCAAGGAGGTGAAAGTCTTATACGCTGAGAACTATAAAACATTAATCAAGGAAATTAAAGTGCAAAGAAATGGAAAGCTATTCCATGCTCCTGGGTTGGAAGAATTAATATCATAAAAATGGTCACACTACCCAAAGCAATCCACAGATTCAATGCAATCCCTATCAAATTACCCATGAC
This sequence comes from Sus scrofa, assembly GCF_054392235.1. Classification (NCBI taxonomy): domain Eukaryota; kingdom Metazoa; phylum Chordata; class Mammalia; order Artiodactyla; family Suidae; genus Sus; species Sus scrofa. Next base: position 37,967,496 of record NC_139395.1, on the reverse strand, counting down.
ATTTTTCACAGAACTACAACAAACAATCCAAAAATTTATATGGAACCATAAAAGACCCAGAATTGCCAAAGCAATCCTGAGGAACAAAAACCAAGCAGGAGGCATAACTCCCCCAGACTTCAGACAATATTACAAAGTGACAGTCATCAAGACAGTGTGGTACTGGTACCAAAACAGACATACAGACCAATGGAACAGAATAGAAAACCCAGAAATAAAACCAGACACCTGCAGTCAATTAATCTTCCACAAAGGATGCAAAAATATAAAATGGGAAAAAGTCTTTTCAGCAGGTGCTGCTGGGAAAACTGGACCTCTGCATGTAAATCAATGAAACTGGAACATGCCCTCATACCATACACAAAAATAAACTCAAAATGGCTTAAAGACTTAAACATAAGAACTTAAACATTTCTCAATCATCTTCTGGTTGGATGAAGCTTGTTTTAGTGGAATCCTAAGGGATTAAGTACAATATTTCCTGAGATCTTGCATAATTAAAAAAAACTTGTTAGGAGTTCCTGTTGTGGCTCAGAGGAAACAAACCTGCCTAGTATCCATGAGGATGAAGGTTTGATCCCTGTCCTCACTCAGTGGGTTAAGGATCTGGCATTGCCATAAGCTGTGGTGTAGCTCACACACCCAGCTTGGATCTCGTGTTGCTTTGGTATAGGCCAGTGGCTGCAGCTCTGATTCGGCCCCTAGCCTGAGAACTTCCATATGCTGTATGACCAACTCTAAAAAAAAAAAAAAAATTGTTCAACATCCTTGATACTTAAAAGGGCAGCTTAGCAGAACAGGAAACAGTTGGTATTTTCTCTTTGAGTTTCTTGAAAATGTTGCTCCACTTTTTTCTTTTTTTTTTGGTCTTTTTTTTGTCTTTTAGGGCCATACTGGTGGCATATGGAGGTTCCCAGGCTAGGGTGCAATCAGAGCTACAGTTGCTGGCTTACGCCACAGCCACAGCCACGCCAGATCTGAGCCTCATCTGCAACCTATACCACAGCTCATGGCCACACCAGATCCTTAACCCACACAGCAAGGCCAGAGATCAAACCCAAGTCTTCAAGGATGCTAGTCAGGTTTGTTAACCACGGGGCCATGATGGGAACTCCAAATGTTACTCCACTTCTAATTGCTTTTTGAGAAATTTGATGCCAACCTGATCTGTCCTTAGTAAGAGACTAGGTCTTGGTCTAGAGAATTTCCCCCTCACCTTCAAAGTATGATAGTTTGCTAGAATATGTCTCCATCTATCATTCTGGATCAACTTTCCCTGTAACAAGGTAGGCCCTTTCAAGATACGGATACAGGTTTTTTGTTTTCTGAAATTTCTCTTGAAGTAGTTTTAAATATTAACTCTCTTCCAGTGTCTAATCTTTTGGCTGCAAGAGCTCCAATTTTACCAGTGTTAGTTTTCATTTGCCTGTCATATTTTCTTCCTGGGCCTTTCCAGCTCTTCCAGTTTGTTGTTTTTGCCCTTCACTTTTTTTCATTCCTTTCTTCTATATGCTTTAAGGTACTTGCAGTCGTTCTTATTTTCTTATTTATTGTCTTCTTTTTCAGTCCCGCACCTAAAATCCCAGGCTAGAGTAAAATTGGAGCTACAGCTGCCAGTCTACGCCAAAACCATAGCAACGCTGGATCTGAGCTGTGACTGCAACCTACACCACAGCTCATGGCAACGCCAGATCCCTAACCCTCTGAGCAAGGCCAGAGATCGAACCTGAGTCCTCTTGGATCCTAGTCAGATTCATTTCTGCTGAGCCTGGAGGGAAACTCCGTTTCCATTTTCATTTGAATGTGTTGTAATTTAGTCTTCATAGCTATGGTGATTTTATCTTTTTAAATTCTTTCCCATGTTTGGTCAGTTCTCTTTTCACATGTGTCTGCTGCTTTTTCATTTTCATTCTAAGTTTCTGAATTTCTGACCTGTGGTATTCTTTCACATCCACTCTTGGTTTTTATTTTAAAGTTCACGTTGGAGGGTTGCTATAGTTTACTCTCTTTGTTCCTTTTTATTTTGGACTATTTCATCACCTTGAAAAGCTATGATTCTCACTATGTTTTCTTCCCATATTTGTATAGATGATAAGTCCCTTTTTCTATTTATGTTGATGTCCTTTTTTTTTTCTTTCTTTTTAGGGCTGTACTCGTGGCATATGGAGGTTCCCACTCTAGGGGTCAAATTGGAGCTGTGGATCCAAGCCATGTCTGTGACCTACACCATTGCTCACAGCAACACTAGATCCTTAACCCACTGAGCAAGGTCAGGGATCAAACCCACATCCACAAGGATACTAGTCAGATTTTCCACTGCACCACAAGAGGAACTCCAGATTTCCTTGTAATAACTGGCAACTCCGTGGGGGCAGGGGTAAAATGGGGAATGGAATGGTGGCTGTCTCTGCTTCTTGATAGAAGAGACCCCTTTGGTCGATCATGTACAATTTCTTTAATGAGTAATGTCTAGGTGGTGCTGGTGGTAGTGGGAGAGCTGTCCATTTTCTTCTGAATCTCCGACCTGCTGTTGATAGGCTGTCATCCTCAGCTCCTTGCGTTCTTTTCTCCCTTCATGCACCAAGCTTGCAAGGAACACCATTCCCTTTCAAGATAAATTCAACTTTCTTAGAAGTGATGTCTCTGGTTCCACTCTTTTCTAAACCCCTTCTCTTGACTTCCCACCAGTCTCTGCTCTGATCCCCTGGGTCTCAAACCTGTTCATAGCATTTTCCTACTCCAGGTGAGACCACAAGTAGTTTGATTTAACTGAAGTCCCAGCTGAGGTACAGGCTTGTGGCAGAAGAAAAATCTGGAGGATTTGGGGAGTTCCCGTTACAGTGCAGTGGAAATGAATCAGACTAGGAACCATGAGGTTGTGGGTTTGATCCCTGGCCTTGCTCGGTAGGTTAAGGATCCGGCATTGTCGTGAGCTGTGGTGTCAGTTGTAGACATGGTTCCGATCTGATGTTGCTGTGGCTGTGGCACAGGCTGGCAGCTGTAGGCCTGATTGGACCCTAGCCTGGGAACCTCCATATCCCACAGGTGCAACCCTAAAAAAAAAAAAAGAAAGAAAGAAAGAAAGAAAGAAAGAAAGAAAGAAAGAAAGAAAGAAAGAAAGAAAGAAAGAAAGAAAGAAAGAAAGAAAAAGAAGTCTGGAAGATTTTGCAGGAGGCATATCACAGAAGGCTTCCTATAGAGGCCTTTGGAATAATTTGATCAAGGAATAAAAGGGTCTAAAAGTAAAAAGAGGATGGATAGAAAGGAACTGTTCTAGGAGCTACCAAAGAAATAACCACAATCACTTAGTGACCGATTTGAAGTGGGTGGGTTCCTGAGTGAATGGATGGGTGGATGGTGGTACTAATTCACTGAAACAGGAACTCTGGAGGAGGAGGTTTGGAGAAGAGCAAGGGAAGATAAGCAGAGTATGCAGTACCCCTACGAGGACGCTGGCAGACTCCAAGAAGAGTTCTGGTTGGAAACACAGAGCCCAGCGTTAGTAGTAAATAAGAGGCAGTTGAAGCCCAAGAATAGATGAAATTGTCCAACAAGAGAGGAGAGCATCAGAGGGAGAGAGGAATGAGAACAGAGATTTGGGGCCCAGCAATAATTAAGGAGTAGACGCAGCAGAAGTATCAGTAAATAAGAAAGAACTAATGATAGATCAGGAAAGCAGGAGGACAGTTGGAGATGCCACCTATCAGAAAGAAGACAAGGATAAGAATAATTAGTGCAACAGAGTAAGACATAAGTATGTTGAATGTATCATACTGATACTAAAAATCAAGTTGCTGTTAGAGGATGCTGAGGAATTGACTCATTATCCTAAAAAATGGTGAATAAAGAGGAAAGAATCTATTCATTTTGCTTTGTCTCCCTCATTCTGCTGATTTAGGTCCTGAATGGGAACAAGTCACAGTTTTATTAGACATATCACAAGCTCAGTGTTATCTTGCCTCCTGGGATAAAAGACAGAAAAAGAGAGATGCTTTCCTGCCCCAGGCACAAGGGCACAGGAACACAAGCCACCCATCTATGTTGAGGAATGGTGTGCTAAGGTGGGCTTGAAGTTGCTCCTAGGTAAGGCTGGAGCACTGCAAGGAGTCAGGTGGGCAGGCAGAGCTGCTTGCAACAGGGAAGAGGATCCCTGCTTTCCTGAGCCATGTCTCCAAGCAGAATCAATGAACCTGGGCCTGCAGCATTCATTCAGAAGGCCTCCGGGTCTGGGTCAGGACTCTCTGCTCAAGCACAGCATACCGCTGGAGGAGGGCCTCGTAGACCTGGAGAGGTAGAAAGAGCAGTTTAGCATGGGGAAGGGAAGGTGCCTCTTCTATCTCTTTGAGGTTGCAATTTAATTTTTTTTTTTTTTTGTCTTTTTGCCTTTTCTAGGGCCACTTCCGCGGCATATGGAGGTTCCCAGGCTAGGGGTCCAGTTGGAGCTGTAGCCACCAGCCTATGCCAGAGCCACAGCAACTCGGGATCCGAGTTGAGTGTGCAAACTATGCCACAGCTCACGGCAACACGGGATCCTTAACCCCCTGAGGAGGCCAGAGATGGAACCGGCAACCTCATGGTTCCTAGTCGGATTCGTTTCTGCTGTACCACAACGGGAACTCCCAAGATTTTTTAAAAAAATGCAAACTATGACAAGAAATTGTCAATTTTTGCTTTCAAATCTGCAAAAAATTCTAAAAATTTTGATGAAGGTACCTGGAAATGGCTGTCTCATTGCATACTTGGTAGAAGTTGATGGGAAATCAACTCAACTTTACATCTGTATTAAGGGGCTTGAAAATGCCCATAGCCTCTGACCAGGTAATGCCACTTCTGCAAAGCTCTCCTAAGGACAGAATCCTAAGTGTAGGGTGCTAGGCCCACCGAGGGTCTTCCTAGACACCACCAAACAATTAGACTCCTAAGACCATACCTTAGCCCTCAAAGGGCTACACTGGAGAAACATGAACAGTTTGCACGGGTGTCCTGGAAAGGGTCTTTTGCCTCCCTGGCTTCTCCTCTCCCTGCTTTCCACACCTCAGGTTAGAGCTCAGGTGCAAGGAGACGAAATCCACATCTTATAGGGGCAAAACCACTCTGACCAGTAAGGGAAAACTTCCACCCCACAGAAGTATCTCTTGTAACAATTCCAAAGGCAAGAGACATGCCCACAAGAAGTCACTGTGCTTAGGGAGCCCTAAGTAGGACTTCCCATCAGGTATTTATGGTTCTTCCCCCCCCCCGCCGGAAGATGCAGTTTCCCAATGCATGGCCATTTTTACATAAGCCATGTTGCCTAGTAACACTGTTGACACTCCAGTTTTATTAAGTCTCAAAGGAAGCAGAGCAAGAACATTAACAAAACGTCAAATTTTCAGGTAGACTCGGGAAAGGTTTGGTTAACCCTTTAGCCACATAAGTTTCATTATAAAAACTGGAAAAACTAGAAGCAACTGCTCTCAGACATGGAAAATGCTCAAGAAAATATGGCTCATTAGCCAGATTGCTTATTATATAGTTACTAAAAATAACACGTTATACACTTTTAAGAATAAAATACATATGTTGTAATGTAGAATTTTCAAAGAAGAGGGCTACAAAATGATATACTCAGTGTGCTGTGTAGTAAAACCCAAACCAAAAAAACCAGTAAGGGAAAAAGGAACAGAAAGGGATTTCCCTGATGGTCCACGGGGTTAAGGATCCAATACTGGAGTTCCCGTCGTGGCGCAGTGGTTAATGAATCCGACTAGGAACCATGAGGTTGCGGGTTCGGTTCCTGCCCTTGCTCAGTGGGTTGACGATCCGGCGTTGCCGTGAGCTGTGGTGTAGGTTGCAGACGCGGCTTGGATCGAGTGTTGCTGTGGCTCTGGCGTAGGCCGGTGACTACAGCTCCGATTCAACCCCTAGCCTGGGAACCTCCATATGCCGTGGGAGCAGCCCAAGAAATGGCAAAAAGACCAAAAAAAAAAAAAAAAAAAAAAAAAGGATCCAATACTGCCACTGCTGCAGCTTTGGTTCAGTCCCTGGCCCAGGAACTTCTGAATGCTGTGGGGAGCTCTGATTTCCTCTCCAAGGAGGAAACTGTAACATTCAGCTGAGCCTAAGAAAAAACACTGTTACTGTTTTGAGTACACAGAGGTACCACAGAAATAAAACAGAGGATGTTTCCCCCCTCTAAAGGTGTTTACAATTCAGTACTCAAATAGGTCACTTATGCCAACAATCATAGACTGTCACTGCTTGCAACTTGGGGTTGAAAAGGATCCCAAGGTTACACTTGTTTTTTAAGTTTAATTGGAGTATAGTTGATTTACAGTATCATGTTAGTTTCTTAGTTTCAGGTGTAAGCACGACAGTTCGGTTTTTTATATATATATATAAACTGACATATACATACATATATATGCATATATACATATGTGTATATATATATATATATATATATATTCATTCATATTATTTTCCAGGTTCTTTTCCCTTGTAGGTTATTACAAAATATATAGTTCCCTGTGCTATATAGTAGGTCCTTGTCCGTTATTTATTTTTTATAGATAATTTTTATAACCTCTTAATTTTAATTTTTTTTTTTTTTTGCTTTTTAGGGCCATGCCTGCAGCATATGGAAGTTCCCAGGCTAGGGGTCAAATCAGAGCCGCAGCTGCTGACCTACACCACAGCCACAATGCAGGATTTGAGCCGAATCTGCAACCTATACCACAGCACTTCTGGGAGCTGCATCTGTGAACACCAGATCTTTAACCCACTGGCAAGGCCAGGGATCATACCTGCTTCTTCATGGATACTAGCAGGATTCATTTCCACTGCACCACAATGGGAACTCACGGTTATTTATTTTATAGACAGTAGTTACACTTGGACTTTGGTAGAGTCCCATGCACTATTAGTGACTGTGGTCATGGGCAAGCCAGGGAGAGTGGCAGTACCCAGCCTGAGTATTTGCCACCTGTGATGCGGCAGGTGCAGCTGTTTGCTGCCCTAAAGCTTTGTTTATAAACTACCTTCTTCTTGCTGGCCCCTCCTAGAGAGGATGAAAGACCCAGACACTACCCCAGCCTTTATTACAGCCAAGGCTCACCTTTCAACCAAGTGGTATTTGGCTGGGGGAGTTGAGGGCAACAGACCAATATGTTTCTCTCTGATAAGTAAGAGTGTGTGAGGAGACTCTGTGCCCAAGGCCACTCTCTGATTACTGCCTATGAATACTGTTGTGGGGGGACATGACATTAGAAGCAGCTCCAAACATTCTCTGGTCATCTGGAGCACATCCAGAGTGACATTATCCAATATGGTAGCCACAGACATATGTGGCTTTCTTTGAGCACTTGCAATGTGACTGGTGCGATAAGTATAAAATGCACACTTGATTTCAAAGCTTCATCCAAAAAAAGTAAAAGCATCACCCTAGCAATTTTTCTTATCGGTTCCATGCTGAAATGACAATTTTTTGGACATGTTGGATTAAATAATAATATATAAATTACTAGTCATTCATTTACTTTTTTTTTTTTTAATGAGGCCACTAAAAAATTTAAATGACATATGTGGCTCTCATGATGTTCCTAAGGAAGAAACAGAGGTTTGGAGATGAGGAGTGCTGCTCAAGATTACATGAAGGTCATATGGTGACGGAGAGGCACAACCAGAATCAGAACTCAAAGGCCCTTTATCTCAATGAAGGATTTTCCTACTGCATTGAGCTGCCTCAAACAGAAGGACACACAACAGAAAATAATAGTAGCCTGGGCATGTGAGTGGGTTATCTAGTCACCTACGTTCAAGACAGGCTGCAGGACAATTCTCCAGGCTGCTTCCATAGTCTCGTGACAGCTTTTGTTCCAGACTATCTTTTCAAGGGTGTTTGTATAGCAAACAGCCTTGGAAGTTAGAGAGAAAATGTGTTTCTTGACCAGGATAATAAAGATAATGTCTCCTTTGGGGGCAAAGGTCAGACAGGTTTGCTTGCAGCTCCTTTATAATGCTGGGGTTTCCTAAGCACAGGGTTCTTCAGTTGCGACGCAGACACAATGTGTGTACAGCACCCACTGGGTTCATGCTGCACCAGCCAATGGCACTTCAGGGCCAAGGAAAACTGAGGCAAGCCTGAAGCTTATGCTGCCTGTTGTACCGTGAGTAATAACGCCTGTATAATAAATAATAATAAGTAATAAAGTCTGTGTTGCCCTTGCTCCTAGGCTGCAAGAACCTTCTGCCAATTGGAGCAGTGGTGCAGTGGATGCTACAGCATGCCACCCAGACTGTCCTGCAGGAATGGAGAACTTATCCTCCCAGGCTTCAGCTGACAGCCCCCTTTGGGTATTGCTCTGGCTATAGAGAGCTGCCTTATTCTATCCTGGGGTGGCCTGCACACAATGACTGAATGACATGGGGTATAAAGAGTCATCCCAGCTTCAGAACCTCCTGTGGGACTGCTGAGGGCTCCACTGAGATCTTCCTTTTCCCTTCTACAGATGCAGCTCCCAAAAGCACCCCGTAGAAAATCTCCTGCATCTTCATTGACATCTCAGAGTTTGTATTCTGGAGAACCCAACCTGTAACAAGTGGGGTCTGCCTTCATAGAGATTTCCTGGCCTGAATGACCACATAGCTGTCTTGGATCCAGACTTCAGATTTGAATGGTAGAAACCCAGCATGTCTTCTACTTAAGTGACAGAGCCTTTCAGTGTCTTCTGAACCCAGTAAACTAGAAGGGCAGACCCTGAGGAGCCATCTGACCCCTGGGGCTATAAGATCATCAGGGTCTCTGAATCTTGACAACCTGGCTTCTTTCACTCTGTTTCCTTCACAATTAAAAAAAAAAAAAAAAAAAAAAAAGGGTGATTCCGTTGTTGCTCAGTGGTAACAAACCTGACTAGAATCCATGAGGATGAGGGTTTGATCCCTGGCCCCACTCAGTGGGTTAAGGATCTGGTGTTGCTGTGGCTGTGGTGTAGGCTGACAGACCTCTTATTGGACTCCTAGCCTGGGAACTTTCATATGCCAAGGGTGCATCCTAAAAAGACCAAAGAAGGAGTTCCCGCTGTGGCACAGCAAGGTGAAGATCTGGCATTATCTCTATGGCAGCTTGGGTTTGATTCCCAGCCTGGTACAGTGAGTTAAGTGTTTGGCATTGCTGCAGCCTGTGGTGTAGGCTGCAGCTGTGGCTCGGACTCAATCCCTGGCCCAGGAACTTCCATAAGCTGTGGGTGTGGCCAAATAAAGGGGAAAAAAATGTAGGATTATACTTTTAATTGAACACATCAACTGTAATATAGATGACAAGAAAAACTTACCTTTTGGAAAAAAGAACCTAGTTGGGTTTTCATAACACAAATGCCACAAATAAATTCTGATGGTCTCTTACCTGAAAAGCTCCCGGGGTTGGGGTAGCAGCTAATCTGGGATTTGGGGCTAGCTTCACAACCTCTGAGAAGGGCATGTTGGTTCCAGCTGCAAGGCCTGGAAGGGAAAGCTCATTTCACATCAATGCATGATGCAAGGGAAGGTGTTACCCGCAAATAGCATTTTATCTCTGGAGTGATAAGGTGTTCTAAAACCAGATTATGGTGACAGCTGTACGACTCGGGAAATTTACTGAAAATCACACTTAGATTGCATACTTAAGTCTGGGTGATTTTTATATCATATAAATTTATTTTTTTTTCATTTTTTTGCTTCTTAGGGACCCACCTGAGGCATATGGAGATTCCCAGGCTAGAGGTTGAATCAGAGCCTTTGCTGCTGGCCACAGCCACAGCAACCCAGGATCCAAGCTGCGTCTTCGACCTACACCACAGCTCATGGCAACACTGGACCCTTAACCCACTGAGCAAGGCCAGGGATTGAACCTGCAACCTCATGGTTCCTAGTCAGATTCGTTTCTGCTACGCCACAATGGGAACTCCCACTATAACCATTTTTTAAAAAAGAGAGAAAGAGAAAAGTTTCAAGTGCAGGCCTCTTCTCTGCAGGGCCTAATTTGCCTAAAGTGCATGTCAGGAGGCAGCTCCCTTCCTCACCCCCGTCCCCACTCCCACCACCTATGACACAGGGGAGGGTCCACCAGCCTCTCTTCCCTCACGTGGCTCCACCCCCCTCACTGCTCCCTGAGCTCCAGCCACCCCAGCTTCTTTCACCTCCTTCTGCCGTAGAGCCTTTTCACTGTGTGGAATGTTCCTCTCTCCCCTCTTCTTGGAGAAGTTGCCACTAAGAATATCCTTTCCACCCTTCCACCCCCTCAGCACCATCCACTTCCCTTAGGGCACACGTCTCACCATTTCTGCCACAGACTTGGTTTAGGTCCCTCCCTTATGGAGCTGGAAGCTCTGAGAGGCCATGATTGGGTCTCCATTGGAGCCCTAGTGCCAAGCACACCACCCACATCCAGGAGGCACTCAATAAATACTCAGCAAGCAAAGGAAGGGCAGGGAGGGAAAAGAGGGAAGGCTGCCACAGATGGGCAAGAAATAGTAAGGAATTTCCAGGCAATTTAGGGACTGAAAAGAAGCCTGAGACCACCAAGAGGGGAGGAGAGCCCACTGAAGATGTGAGGCCTGGCTTTCTCTCTGAATGCTGGAGTAGCCTGCCCGGGGCTGTATGGATGAGGGGGCAGTGGGTGGTGGGGTGGCCAGCAGAGACTACTCGAAAGACTGGTCCCCCTCCATTCACTCACAGACTGGCTTTGTGTGACTGGCTTTCACCCTTGGACCCAAGTGGAGAGAATGGATGTCCGTGTAAAGGGGGAACTGGTGTGCTAGGACTTAGCTCAGGCTTTGGTTTTGGAAGGCAGAGCAGGGCAGTACCCCAGGTAACGTTGGTAACTAAATAGGCACAGAAAAGGAAAAACAAGGAAAAAAGACCGTGCAGCAAGCAGTGGTTTCTTTCCTGCTTTGGCAGAAGGAGGAGTAGAGCGTGGACCCCAGACTTCTCATGGGCAACACTGAAGGCTGGAAGCTTACGGAACAGTGTTTTCAAAGTTCTGAGGAAAATATTTTAAACTTGGAATCCTCTGTCCAGCAGGGTAGCATTCTTTGGGAGGGTGGAACAAAGCCCTTGCTGGACATGCAAGCCCTCAGAAAGTTGTATTCAGGCTGTATACTCCAACAAAACTAGGATAGAAAGGAAGAAGGAAAGTGCAACTGCAGGGAGTTAAAGAAAAGAAAGACTAACCCATGTGCAAGTGCAAATAAGAGCCAGCATAGTGTAACACTTGATTAAAAATACAAGTCTAGAAATAAATTGCCCCATGATCTTGATACAGGAAGTGGCACAAGGTGGGGTAAGATGGATAGAGAGGGAAATGAAAGAGTAAGAAGTTGATTATTGAGAGAAGGCTACGTGGAATTCCCATGGTGGCTCAGTGGTAATGAACCCAACTAGGATCCATGAGGATGCAGGTTTGATCCCTGGCTTCGCTCAGTGGGTTAAGGATCTGGCATTGCCTTGCTCAGTGGGTTAAGGATCTGGCATTGCAATGAGCTGTGGTGTGGGTCACGGATTGGGGTTGGATCCGGCATTGCTGTGGCTGTGCTGTAGGCTGGCAGCTGCAGCTCTGATTCGACCCCTAGCCTGGGAATTTTCATATGCCATGTGTGCGGCCCTAAAAGGCAAAAAAAAAAAAAAAGGATAAATGCGTGAAGAATGGAACTGCTATAGGGAAAGGACAAAGTCCTTGAGGTACATGGGTGCCTAGGGGAGGAGCCTGGGTAGGCAGAACACAGGGCAAATTGACCACAGGGGTGGAAGAATGCCTTGTGGGCATGTGCTGCTCTTGCCATAACTTACTTAGATGAGAGAGATTCCTTCATTATCAGGCCTTTCAGCCAGGCCTCCATCAGAGCCATGCCCCACCCCCAAGGAGCTGTCCAGGGTCCTGGACCGTTTGGTTCTGAAACCTTCACCTTCCGTCTCAACTTCCTGCTCTTGCTGAAAATACGGCCCTGGATTTTATCAACTTCTCTTGCCTACCAGCTGTCTAAACCCATGCCTGCATGCCTTCAAGTATGCCCTAAATCTTCAACCAACGTCCCTGTGCTGAGCCTGACTCTCAACAACAGGCCTCGTTTCGTTAGGACCCTGCCTCTCCCAATTAGAGAACAAAGGAATAGAGGGTTTGGGTTGGCTCTTCCCTGCTGGGAAGGCAGAAAAAATGAAGCTAAAGGCTCCAAAGACTGGGAACATCCCAATCTCCCCCTTCCATAGACCTCAGCCCAGCCAGCCAGTGCCCTAACCACTTCCACAGGCATCTGCCCCCATCCATCAACCTACCATGGAAAGCTCGGTAAGCAGAGCCCACACAGGCTGAGTTGGCAGTGTCTATGACATACACTGGGGCACCAAACACATCTGCAAGCACCTGGAAAGGACACAGATTCTTACTGCAGTGAAATCATTCCTTGGAGGGAACACAGACACTGATACACATTTTCCAGGTTTTCATTTCTCTTACGTCTTCTGATACCTTCCATCCCACCTCTACTGCTTTAAAGGAGGTACACTAGGCCATTCCGCCCTGGTGTCAGGACAACTTGGGAGAAGTCTCTAGTGGAGGGCCACAGGTCTCTGGGTTGTCCCTGCACTATTTACCCATTTTTCAAACATGAGGAGGAAGATTTAGAAAGTACGCTGAGCAAACCATCAAGGTGGAGACAGTCAGGTATGACTAATATTAACAAATCCAAACAAACCCAAACTGACAAGGGCATGTTTTATAGGGATCAAGTTTCCTATGTAGGTCCCAAAAACAAATTGCATAAATTTAGAATAGAGACTTGTGCTAAGAGGAGCTTCCGTAGACAAGACCTGGGTTGGGGGGGTCTTTGCGGACCTGAAATACTGCTGATGCCCTGCCTGGATCCCCTTACTGGACTAGCGTGCACCCTCATCCGGATGCTGAGTACTGACTGCTAATGGCTCACAGCTGTCCCTCCTCCTCAAAAGAACTGCTCTTGGCTGCCTCTCATAGAGCTCTCCCTGGGGTAGCCAGCTGGCCTCCTTAGCCAAGGTGGAACCCTGTCTGTGGCACAGTTCACGTACCATATCTCCCCAGGGGGTGGAGCTGAAGCTGACTCCAGCCAAAAGCACATCCCTGCTTAACCATCTTCTCCTCCTCTACCTGCACCCCTCACTCCATTTCTCCTGGGAGCACTCTCTCTGCTTCTAGAGAATCTTACCTCAAAGAATATTACACGTCAGGCTACAACCAAAAATGCTCAATGTCCCAATAAGACACTGACAACCCCACGATGTGACAGCCTGATTGTCAGGTATCTGCAGGGTGATTCCACTTTTGGTCATATATTTCCAGCACAATGAAGGACTAGAAAGACAGTGACAAAGTCTGGCAACTGGATTACAAGGGGAATGGTTGGGAAAATCAGAGATGTTTAAACTGGACGGGAGAAACCTTGAAGAAGACAAGAACACTGGCATTAGAGGTCAGAAGGTTTGCCATGAAGGATGGGCACCTTCTGGGTGACTCCAAAGGCCAGTGCTGGTATCAGAGAGTGGAGCTGTACAGGGCAGTGGATTTCACCTCAGTGTAAGATAGAACCTGCTTGCCATGTGAGCTGTCAAGCCATAAAGCTAGCTTCCCAGGACAGAATGAGCTATAAGCTCCCCATCTCTGTAGGAGTGGGAATACAGGCGGCCCTTACTGCTCAGTGTCTGGCTCTTAAAAGTTTCAGATTAGAAAAGGCCCTCATGCAAAGCCTGCTACCAGAACTCACCTGTAAGATGTCTTTGTTATGAGATGCCCCTCCAGTGGCCAAAATCTTTGTCTTAGGCACTGCAAGGATAAAGGAAGGAAAAAAAAAAAAAAAAGGCTGTGACAATTCCCCCAAGGCAGAATAGGCTGTTTTCCAGAGTTCTGCAGCCAGCGAGGACGAGTGTCTGGCCAACACCTCTTGCTTGTCACACAGGACCAGGTGGAGGGCGGGGATCCAAACCCAGCTGTGTCCATGCAGGCTGCTCACACGTAATTTGCTTGTGGGGTTGCTGCCTCACCCATCTCTTGCGGAGGCAACTGAGGAGGGTACACAGGACAGTTCTAAGGTTCTAGCAAAGTTCTATTGCTTAACCAGAACGCTCAGTGAACAAGTCTTTCATTTATTTAATGTTTTATCATTTATGAAGCATATATTCTATTGGATGCAAGAAATCTTTTACAATAAAACATAAACCACAATCTAGTAAAAGACATATAGTTCCACTTTGGGTTAAAATGGAGATAGATGGTCAAGAAAGAACAATGAGAGATAGCTGAAGACACAAACAAAAAGATATTTTTATTTAATTTGTAAATGCAAAGAAATGTAAATAAATTGCATTCTAGAATGAGCCCTTAAGTTCTCACGGATAAGAGTTGGATTCTTTACCGCTGAGCCACAAGACCTGCGACACTGTTGTTAATAATAAAGTGCTTGGAAGATGGCGGAATAGAAAGAGCTCAACCTCTCTCCTAAAAACAACAAAATTCACAACTAAAGGCTGAGCAATCTCCACCTTCCAATCTTCAAATGGACTGGAAACCTTAAAAAAAGATATCCTACTCCAGAAGAAAAAGAGGAGGTCACATCAAGAGGTCAGCCTGAAAGGCAAGAGTTGGTCTGTGCTTAGGAATCCCACCAAGCAATCCTCAGGAAGGGAGATGCAGGCCCAGCGTGCCCAAGGGCACACAGCCAGGATGTGGAGCCTGAGCCCCAGAGGGGAGAGCGGATGGAGCAACGGGGAAGCAGGGGCAGCAGAACCACTTCAATCGTGTTTCACTGCTGATCTCTGTGCAGGCACTTTTGCGTCTCTTTACTTTTTTCTGTCTCCTTCTCTCAAGCCCAAACAGTGAAATGAAAATAAGTTCAGTATCCATAAAAAAAATAAATAGATAAAAATAATAAAATGCTTGGACAGGATGGGCACACAGTAGGCACTCAATAAATGTTAGCTATTACTATCATTAATCTTACTTCAAATGTCTTTTTATTCTTCCTAGATGTTATTAAAATAAGATTTTGGGGGGCAGGGGCTGCACCTGTAGCATGTGGAAGTTTCTGGGCCAGGGACTGAACCCATACCACAGTAGTGACCCAGGAAGCTGCAGTGACAATGCTGGATCCTTAACCTGCTGCATCACCAGGGAACTCCAAAAATGAGACTATGACTGTTCTAGAATGAAATGCAAGGAAGTCAGTCCACACAGCAGCCAGGAGAATGATGCCTCCCATTTGTGCAGACCTTTTGGGGTTCAAATGCGTTCATTCACATGATCTTGTTTGAGAGAAACTCAGCAGAGCTGGCAGGACAGGTTTGATTCTTTTCTTAAACTGCTAAGAGGATAAGTATCTTTATGCTGTTTTGTGTAAGAATCGCTTTAGAGGCTGAGAATGAAGACAGGGTTACACTAGCTGCCCCCCACCCCAGTCCAGGAATTCCTCTCCCCCCCACACTGGGCTGGTGAGGACAGCCCCCTGAAGTGGCCCCTCCTGATGACAATGACCTGAGAACCTTCCTGCCAGGCACTCACACCCTCCTCAGCAGCATACCTGCCCTGCTCACCCAGGCTTACCTCTCAGGGAGCTTGGAAGCTCTTGGGGAATTTCTTTTTACACTTTGGGTGGCGGGATGGAGAGGAGTGGGACTGTTTATAGTTCATTCTACTTTTAAAAATTTGCTGGAGCTCCCATAATTGCTCAGTGGTTAATGAACCCAACTAGTATCCATGAGGATGTGGGTTCAATCCCTGGCTTTGCTCAGTGGGTTAAGGATCTGATGTTGCCATGAGCTGTGGTGTAGGTCACAGACGCGGCTCAGATCCTGTGTTGCTGTGGCTCTGGCATAGGCCAGCAGCTACAGCTCCAATTTGCCCCCTAGCCTGGGAACCTCCATATGCCACGGGTATGGCCCTTAAAAAAAAAGAAGACCAAAAAAAAAAAAATTGCTGAACTGTAACAAACACCTTGAAAAATGTACATATGTACCACAAGCTGATAGCTCAATACATTTTACAACTCAACACAGCTGTGTAACCCTCACCAGCACCCCAGAGACCCTCCAGGCCCCCGAAAGGGAACTGCCAACTATCCTGACTGCCAACAACAGCAGAGAACTTTGCTTTTGAATTTGAGGCACATGGAATCTGCCACCCATACTTTCAGATTTGCCTTCCTTTGCTTAGTGTTTCTGTGAGATTCACTCCGTTTGCTTCTTGTGGTTGAGGCTCATTCATCTTCACTTCTGTGTAGAATCATGTGGCCTGAACATCCCACAACAAATTTATCTTGCCATCAACGGGCACTGGGCTGTTTCTAGCGTGTGGCCAGTGTGGGTGTCCTCCTGCATGTCTTTAGTGAACACGTGTACACGTCTCTGTCATGCATCCACCCAGAGATGAAGTTGCTGGGTGGGTGTGTGTGCAACTTTAGCAGATGCTGTCTAACAGGTTTTCAAAAAGGCTTGCCTAGTGCTTCCCCCCCCCCTCCCCTTTTTTGGCTGCCCTGTGGCATATCAAGTTCCTAGGCCAGGGATCAGATCCAAACAAACCGCAGTTGTGACCTACGCCACAGCTGCAGCCATGCTGGATCCTTTAACCCACTGCGCTGGGCCAAGGATTGAACCTGCATCCTGGTGCCGCAGAGGTGCCACCAATCCTGCTGCGCCACAGTGGGAACTCCACCAGTGCTTATTTTTAAAGTATCCTTTTACTTGGTTGGTTCAAGTATAAAATCTGGATTGTCCATAAGTATCAATGAGGAGGCCCTCAAGAAAGAAGGATTCGAGGAAGGATTTCTAGCTTTTCTTGACTGCAGCTGTTGCCCAATCTTAGAACCCCAGATTCTGCGGTCGCCCAGTCCAGCCTCCTTCAGTCCCTCCCAACCATTCCAGCAACCATCAGTAAGGGGAACTCGCGACCTCCTAAAGCTGCCCATTCCATAGCTCAGATTCTCAGGCGTCCTTTTCTCCCCCAAGGGCCTTCCCCGGCCCTGGTTCTGCCCCCTCTATTCCAGGCCTCTCAGGTTTGACAGTGGTTCTACACCCCTCTCTTCTTTGTTGGGGCTGAAATGCCCAGAGCTGTGTCCCAATGGCAGATAGCACCTGCCAGGCTAGAAGGTGAAGGCCCATGATGGCCCCAGCCCAGACCCTTCGCACCCACATTGCCCGTGGCCTCAGGATCCAGAGCTTAGGACATTTCGTCTGCAGGTTGGAGCTGAGGGTTACAGAAAGCTCTCCCAAGTCCTAGAATTCCTGGCCAGGAGTCAAGGCTACTTGGGAGGAGCAGAGAAGAGGACAACCTGCCTCGGAGGCTACACTCGCCCACAGTGCCCGTCAGCTCACTTTCTTACCCCACCACTGGCGGCCCAGCTCCACCTCCTCCCTCCTACACAAACAAGGCCCCTGTAGTGGAACCTTAAGAGACAGGACTGAAGGCCAAGATGGGTCTCAAGCACCTCAGGGCGTGAGCAGGATTCTTGGCCCCACCCCGGAACACAACCCACCACCAGTTCACTTACTGACTCGATAGCCCAGGCCCTCAGCATGAATCTTCTTGGCCATGAATTGTCCTTCAATCAGTGCTCGAATCTCCACATCCCAGGGGAATGCTGAGACCTGTCTCCAGGAGAAAGGGCACAGAGTGAAGAACTCTCAGTGTCCACTCACTGCATGAGGTGTGTATATGTGTGTGGTATGTCCATGTGTGTGGTACGTGCATAGTGTGTTGTGTGTGTGTGGTGACTTTTTATTATTATTTTTTTATTTTTTTGCTTTTTAGGGCTGTACCCTCGGCATATGGAAGTTCCCAGGCTAGGGGTTGAATCAGAGTACAGCTGCACAGCCACAGCAATGGGCAATGCAGGATCTGAGCCACGACTGTGACCTACACCACTGCTCATGACAATGCCAGATTCTTAACCCACTGGGTGAGGCCAGGGATTGAAACTGCACCCTCATGGATACTGATCAGATTTGTTTCTGTTGAGCCACAATGGGAACTCCCCGTATGGTGTCTTTTTAAACAACAGTTAGATTCAGAGCTCATGACTCAAGCCTCCAGTGGAGCTCATCCATAGCTGGGCTCTTGACTCACTAATTTCGCCTGAGACAACACAACTCATACTCATACAACACGAACACACAACACACACACACGCGCACACACACACACACACATTCCTCACACTTGTATCACTCTGGGGAGTCAGAGCATCAGAGAGCTCAGTCTCAGGCTGCTGAGAGTTCAAGTTCAGCCTCTACCATTCAACTCTGTGACCTAAAATAAGTTACATAAATCCGGCTAAGCCTTTTCTTTCTCAAAGGGACTGAAGTGATGGTGGCACCTATGCTTTAGGGTTGTTATAAAGCACATAACAGGAAGCTGCTCTATACAGTTGATGCTCACAAAGAAAGAGCCAGGAGCCTGTGCTGAGATCCACGGCGATGGCGTGCCCTTCCAGCTCACTCCAGCCTCACTCCAGTCTGGCCCGTCTCCCCAGCCCTGAGACCTGTGACAGATGCTGCTGCTCCCTCCCTCAGGAATTGCTCCAAGCAAACTCACTTGGCGCTCCTAAAGTGCTGCCTCTGCCGGGACTCTGCCCATGCTTCTCATGTATGATTCCTCCCATCCTTCAAGTCTGCACCTCAAGGCCACCTCCTCAGGGAGGCTCACCAGGTTACCAGCCCATCCCCTGCTCTCTCCTGTGGTGCTTTGTTCCTTCCCTTCTTAGCCCCATCACACACCACAGTTGTGTGCACATTTGTTCACGTGTTTACATCCTCCTAGCAGAAGCAGGGAGCCCATGTGTTTTGTTCTTCTTATGTCCCCCCCACCCCAGCGCCAATCACATTGATCAAATGAACAAAGAAAACTACCTTCTTGACAAACCTATGCGGATTATACAATGGAGAATAGGCACATATTCTATGAACGACAGGAACCAAACTGAAGGAGATGGACTCCCTATACCTTATACAAAGCCTTCTATCTACAATCCAATATGTAACACCATCATCAGCACATAACCCAACACCAACTCTACCTGCTACAGTTACTAGACAGAGTGACTTACTAAATCTCCTCAGACAATTTTTTAGGGTCAGAAATGTCTCTCAGATCCAATCCAAAATGTGGTGATGATTCTGGTCACTATCACACAGAAAAGTCAATTCCAAGCAACAAGAGTTGGCCAAACCCCTCCTGGGAAAGGCCACGTGGCAGGTGGCAAATAAAATAGCAGCTTCAGCACCAGAGGGGATGGGTCTGACCTCCCCTACCACCTAGACCCTCACACCTTGAATGTATTATTCAGCTTTACTGGGCTTCAATTTTTCCACCTGTAAAGGAGATGATAATACCTAATTCACAGAGTTGCTGTGAAAGGTAAATGAGGAAGATACAGAAACCCACCAGCACAGGGCCTGGAACTAAACTGTGCTCAATAAATGTTGGAAATGTTAGCGCCTCCTGTCACAGATGCTCTTTCAATTGGGAAGAAATACATGATTTGGAGGTGGGAGGTGTAGGATAAGGCCCTCCAAGGTAACAGGAAACCCACAGCTGACACAATACTCAATGGTGAAAAGCTGAAAGCCTTTCTGCTAAATTTAGGAACAAGACAAGGATGCCCACTCTCATCTATTTCTATTCAACATAGTATTGGACGTCTTAGCCACAGCAATCAGACAAGAAAAAGAAATAAAAGGTATCCAAATTGGAAGGGAAGAGAAAAAACTGTCACTATTTGCAAATGATATGATACTTTATATAGAGAACCCTAGAGTCACCAGACAAAAACTATTAGAACTAATAAATGAATTCAGCAAGACAGCAGGATACAAATTTAAATACATAAATCTGTTTCAATTTTTTTTCTTTTTAGGGCCACATCCACGGCATATAGAAGTTCCCAGGCTAGGGATCGAATCAGAGCTGCAGCTGCTGGCTTACACCACAGCCACAGCAACACCAGATCTGAGCCACATCAGTGACCACCACCTCAGCTCACAGCAACACTGGATCTTTTAACCCAGTGAGCAAGGCCAGGGATTGAACCTGCATGCTCATGGATACTAGTTAGATTCTTAATCTGCTGAACCACATTGGGAATTCCTGTTTCATTTTTTTATAGTAATAATGAAGTATCAGAAAGAGAAAGTAAACAAACAATGTCATTTAAAATTGCATAAAAAAATACCTAGGAATAAATTTAACCAAGGAAGGAAAAACCTATACCTTAAAAACTATAAAACACTGTTAAAGGAAACTGAAGATGATTCAAAGAAATAGAAAGATATCCTATGCTCTTAGATTAGAAGAATTAAAATAGCCACACTACCCAAAGCAATCTATAGATTTAATGCAATCTCTATCAAAATACCCATGAAATTTTTCCACAGAACTAGAATAAATAACCCTAAAATGTATATGGAATCAAAAAGGTCCAGAATTGCTAAAAGCAATCCTTAGGAAAAAGAACAAAGCTGGAGGCATAACTATTTCAGACTTCAGACTGTACTACAAAGCTACAGTAATCAAAACAGTGTGATATTGGAGTTCCCGTCATGGCACAGTGGTTAACGAATCCGACTGGGAACCATGAGGTTGCGGGTTCGATCCCTGCCCTTGCTCAGTGGGTTAAGGATCCTGCGTTGCTGTGGCTGTGGTGTAGGCTGGCAGCCGCAGCTCCGATTGGACCCCTAGCCTGGGAACCTCCATATGCCACGGGAGCAGCCCAAGAAATGGCAAAAAAAAAGACAAAAAAACCCACACAAAAAACAAAAAAACAGTGTGATATTGACACAAAAACAGACATATAGATCAATGGAACAGAATACAGAGCCCAGAAATAAACCCACGCACTTACAGTCAATTAAACTACAACAAATGAGGCAAGAATATACAACGAAGAAAAGACAGTCTCTTTAGCAAGTGCGGCTGGGAAAGCTGGACAGCTTCATGTCAATCAATGAAATTATAACATTCCCTCACACCATACACAAAAATAAACTCAAAATTGTTTAAAGACCTAAATATAAGACATAACACCCTAAAACTCCAGAAGAGAACACAGACAAATTCTCAGACGTAAATCGCAGCAGTATCTTTCTTAGCTCAGTCTCCAAAGGCAATAGAAATAAAAGCAAAAATAAACAAGTGGGATCTAATCAAACTTTTGAGCTTTTGCATAGCACAGGAAATCATCAACAAAACAAAAAGACAACCTATGGACTGGGAGAAAATATTTGCAAATAATGAGACCAACAAGGGGTTAGTATCCAAAATATACAAACAGCTTGTACAAGTCAATATTAAAAAAAAAAAAACCCAATCAAAAAATGGGCAGAAGACTTAAGTAGACACTTTTCCAAAGAAGATATACAGATGGCCAACCAGCGCATGAAAAGAAGCTCAATATCACTAATTATTAAAGAAATGCAGGAGTCCCCATCATGGCTCAATGGTTAATAAATCTGACTAGCATCCATGAGGACAAAGGTCTGATCCCTGGCCTTGCTTAGTGGGTTAAGGATCCAGTGTTGCTGTGAGCTGTGGTGTAGATTGCAGATGCAGCTCTGATCCTGTGTTGCCGTGGCTGTAGTGTAGGCCAGCAGCTACAACTCCAATTCGACCCCTAGCCTGGGAACCTCCATTTGCTACAGGTACAGCCCTAAAAAGCGAAAAAAAAAAAAAAAGAAATGCAAACCAAAACCACAAGGAGGTATCACCTCACATGGATCAGAATGACCATCATCAAAAAAGTCAACAAATAAAAAATGCTGGAGAAGGTATGGAAAAAAGGGAACCCTCCTACACTGTTGCCGGGAATGTAAACTGGGGCAGGCACTATGGAGAACAGTATGGCGAGTCCTTAAAATGCTGAAGATAAGAGTTACTATATGAGCTAGCAATTCGCTCCCAGGTATGTATCAGGAAAAAAATGAAAACTAATTCAATAAGGTGCATGCATCCCAATGTTTACAGAGGAATTATTTACAATATCCATGACATGGAAACAACCCAAGTGCCCACCAACAGACAACTGGTTTAATAAGATCAGGCATATATACAATGGAACATTACTGTACTATAAAAAAGAATGAAAAAAGAAAGATTACTATTGGGAGCAAAATGGATGGACTTTAGAGAATAGTATATTTAATGAAGTAAGTCAGAGAAAGACAAATACTATATGATATTTATATGAGGACTCTAAAAATAATACAAATGAATCTATATACAAAACAGAAACAGAGTCACAGACATAGAAAACAAACAAGGTTATCAAAGAGGAGAGGGAAGGTTACCAAATTAGGAGTATGAGACACACACTACTATACACAAAATATATAAGCAACAAGGATTTACTGTATAGCATAGGAAATTATATTCAATACCTTGTACTAACCTATAATGGAATATAAACTGAAAAAAAACTGAATCACTTTGCTGTACACTTGAAACTAACACAATATGGTAAATGAACTATACTTCAACAAAAAGCTTTTTTTAAGTATTTGTTTTATCAGTAGCTGAGTGAATGAAGAAGTCCTTAAAACTAACATGATTTGACAGAATTCATTAAATTTAATAGTCAAAAATAGAGCCACTGAGGCTTCAAAAACACACGTACCTCATGGTTTTCTGCATTAAACCTATGACGCCCAATAATTTCAGGGGTGATCTCCATTACATCAAAATAAAAACCTGAAACAAGACCAGGAAGAGTTTAGCCACCAGTGGTCAAAAACAAAAGATCAGCTCACAACAGCCTTAGAAAAACAGCGTGAGGAGTTCCTGTCGTGGCTCAGAGGTTAGCGAATCTGACTAGGAACCATGAGGTTGGGGGTCTGATCCCTTGCCTTGCTCAGTGGGTTAAGAATCCGGCATTGCCGTGAGCTGTGGTGTAGGTTGCAGATGTGGCTCAGATCTCGTGTTGCTGTGGCTGTGGTGTAGGCCGGTGGCTACAGCTCCAATTAGACCCCTAGCCTGGGAACCTCCATATGTCGCTGGTGCGGCCCTAGAAAAGACAAAAAAAAAAAAAAAAAAAAAAAAAGAAAAGAAAAGCAGGCTGAGATGACCCTATCATTTCCTGGAACGGCCCTGGGAGTACCCTCACGTTCCTCTCTCCAGCAGGATGGAGGGCAACTGGAAAGGCTTAGGTTAGCTTTCCGTGGAGGCAGTTCTTCCTGCTCTCACCTGGCAGCCCACAGGCCAGGAGGCAGCTGCCTAGCTCGGGAGGCCTGCCCCAGGGCTGGGCACTCTTCCTAGCAGGACCCTGTGTTTGAGGCAGAAAGACATGGGCGAGATTGCACCAGGTAGAGTAAGCACTGTGATTTGCCATCTCTGATGCTGTCACCAAGGGCTTCGAGGGGCAGAGAAGATGCATTCCCCACCTTGCTTAGATCATGGGGTCTCACATTAGCTTGAAGGCTCACAGAGTGGAATTAGAGACTGTCAGGGCTCCCCTTGGCTTCCCTGCCCCCACCCCTCTTACCATCAGCTGCTGCCCCTTCACAGACCGGGCATCACCCAACAGCCTACCCAGGTTTCCGCCATTCCCCAACTCTGTGGACCGCAGCGCCTTAGAGAACTCGCTCCAGGAACGGGAAGCAGACTCATCACGGATCTTCTCTCTCATGAGGGAGCCATTTTTAAAGCTGCAGAAATGCACACAACCCTGAAGAAGGGACCCAGCGCTTACTGACTGGACCATGAGTTTGGTGAAGAGTCCCAGGTAGACGGGCTGCAGGTCAGGCTAGACCACAACCAGTGCTCAGCAGGGACCTGAGGTACCTCCTCAGTTTTCAGGCCCAATGCTCGTCTCTGGGAGTCACCAGGAAGTGTACCTGTCTTGGGTTGTTTACAAAAGAGGTTGCCCCGAATGAGCCCCAGGGAGAGACGGAGCTGCAGTTTCAGCACCTGGCTAGATTTTCTAAACCTACATAGTCTCCAGTGGTTCCTGGAGCTTAGAAGTTAACACCCCCTCCCTCGGTAGCTTCCAGCAGGTCCCTAATGCCTGTGTGGAGCATGGAGAGCAGACCCCTTCCGTGACAACAGTCAGGAAGAAGGATGTCCTTACCACCACAGGTCAGAGGTCTACTATATGCCTGATATGTGACAACACTATGAAGTAAACCTCTTGGTCTCCCGATTTTATGAGCAAAGTATGGCTTAGACATGCTAGGGGGTCTGCCTCAGGCCACACAGGATACGGGTGCTGGGGAGGGGGTTTATATCTGAGTTTGGGGAGACTTCAGGCCCCAGGTGCTTCCCCACCCAGCTCTGCTCTCAGAAAGATGCACTGAGTTCCTGGGGCCTCAGGTGCCCACAGAGCCTGCTCCGTGAAATGACTTGGGGGACTCCGCATGGTGCCAGACCTACTCACACCTCCCCCTCCCCAGCCAACCTACCACAGGAGTGCCATGTAGTGCTGGGGGTCAACTGGGTTGCAGAAGATGTGGCCTTCCAGGGCGGGCATAGGCTCCTGGAGCCAGAGAAAGAGGGTGTCGCTGGTGCCCAGGCTGACCTGGAGAGAGATGGGCAGAGGTGAGGCGCCTCCATCTCACCCAGCTCTAGCCCCCTGACCCCTGTGGCTTCACTCCTCATGCCACAAAACTCAGATTTAAATATTCTCTAGGAGTTCCCGTTGGGGTGCAGCGGAAACGAATCCAACTAGTAACCATGAGGTGGCAGGTTTGAGGCCAGGGATCCTTCGTTGCTATGAGGTGCGTGCAGTGTAGGCTGGAAACGCAGCTTGGATCCCTGTTGCTGTGTCTGTGGCATGGGCTGACAGTTGCAGGTCCGATTTGACCCCTGGCCTGGGTACTTTCATATGCTGTGGGTGGGGCTCTAAAAAGCTAAAAAAAAAAAAGACATTGCTGAGACCCAGCACCCTCTTCCCCTGGGCAGAAAGAGCTGACCCCGCCTGTGGGAATGAGAAGTCACCTTACCGCAATGTCACCTTCCTCCAGCCTCATGCCTGCCAGCGATGCTGAGAACCGGAGGGGAGCCTATGGTTAGCTGGAGGTCACATGGGAGCCACAAAGCAACCCAGTCACCCCCACCCCCCAGAGGTGAGTGCAGCCCCCTCCTCCCACCCCTGCCCACAAGCTAGGAGAGGCAGGAACAGGGTGAACCAAGGGCTAGGAGGCTCCAAGGGCCAGAGAATGGAGGTCAGGGCTGTGAAGCCTCTTCTAAAGGGTGCCCAACTCCCCACCCGTCATCAGGTGCTTCCAGGAGTGCAGAGCACCGAGAGGGCCAAGTCAAGACACTAGGATACATTCAGCAGAGAAAGACAAAGGTGAGGCATGAGTGAGGGGCTTTCCCCACCTCCATGGTGAGGAAAGGTCAAGGTTAGGTTGACTGCCCCCTTATGTGAGGCCCAGAACAGCACTGTTTATCTGCCTGGCTCACTGACATACCCTGGAACTGAAAGAAGAGCTGCCATGTAGCAGGTGCCCTGTAAGTATCACGTGAATAAAGGAAGGAAGGAAGGAAGAACTGCGGGAAGGAACAGGCGTCCCCACACACTGCTGCTGAGGCACGATCAGGAGAGTGTGTCAGAGCCTTGGGTCCAGGAATCCTAGCTCCGAAAGCTTATCCTACTGGGACAGGGGACGAGACAATGTTTGCATTGTCTAAACGCCAGAAGCCACGCCTACCTCTATCTCCCACCTCCATCCTCCTAGAAGAGAACACAGGCAAGACATTCTCTGACATCAACCTTACAAATGTTTTCTCAGGTCAGTCTCACAAGGCAACAGAAATAAAAGCAAACATAAACCAGTGGGACCTAAGGAAACTGACAAGCTCTTGTAGAGCAAAGGAAACCATAAAAAAGACAACTTACAGAATGGGAAAAAATAGTTCCAAATGATGCAACTGACAAGGGCTTAATAGCTAAAATATACGAACAATATATACTACTCAACAGCAAAAAAGCCAACAACCCAATGGAAAAATGGGCAAAAGACCTGATTGAATAGACATTTCTCCAAAGAAGATATACAGATGGCCAACGAGCACATGAAAAAATGCTCAACATCGCTAACTATTAGAGAAATGATAATCAAAATAATCAAAACTACAGTGAGGTACCACCTCACAGAGGGAGACTGGCAAAGTAAATGCCAGAACAATGGAACCCTAGACAACCACTAGGGTTTTGTGTGATGTCGCACAAAGATATTTTCCTCGTTCGTGAAAATAAAATATCTTTATTTATGGGCATAGAAAAAGAAGGTTGGAAGGACAGCCCTCAAAATTTTAACTGTGGTTATCTCGGGGTTAAGGGATGATGGATGATTTTTTTACATCCTTGCTTTGGTTTGTCAGTACTTAAAATTATTTCTGCAATGAGGATGTATTTCTTGTGAATAAGAAAAACGCAGGAGTTCCCATCATGGTTCAGCAATTAACGAACCTGACTAGCATCCGTGAGGACACGGGTTCGATCCCTAGCCTCGATCAGTGAGTTAAGGATCTGGCATTGCGATGGGCTGTGGTGTAGGTCGAAGATGTGGCTGGGATCCCACATTGCTGTGGTTCTGGCATAGGCCAGCAGCTGTAGCTCCAATTTGACCTCTAGCCTGGGAACCTCCATATGCCATGGGTGCGGTCCTAAAAAGACAAAAAAAAAAAAAAAAAAAAAAAAAAAAAAAAGGAAAAAGGAAAAAGGCATAAGAATAACACATAAAACTAAGTGAGCAGCAAACTGAAGGTCAGACTTAGGGAGGGACTGGCTGAGGGCTGCCTGCCTAGTATCTTCAACATTCAGCCTCAGACCTCCGTACAAAAGAAAGGATTAGGAAGCTGCTTCTTTGTTGTTCCTTCTCAAACATGTACAGAAGCTCATGCTTCAATGGTTAAAAAGCACGACCTTTATTCTCCCTGAAATTCTTCTAGTTGATAGAGTAGCAGAGGAATTCCCCTCGTGGCTGAGCAGAAACAAATCTGACTAGCACCCATGATAGAGTAGGCTTAAGAACAGTCGTTTTTCTAATGAGACTTGATGAAGTAATTTTCATTTTGAAAGGAAAGCAAGCATGGTTCACAACATGTAGAACTATCCTGAATTGGTGTTTGTGTACCAACTGTTCTTTTCAGGAGACTGGACCCCTCAACTTTAAGGGAAGACAGGAACTGTGGCCTGGCATCCCCCAGGACCCTGGGTACCTGAACACGCCCAGTGCAGGCCACAGCTGCCTCTCAACTCAGGTGCACAGGGGACAGAGTGACAGGCTTCATGCATTTCTGCTGCTGAAACTGGCCACTGGCCACAAGCCTCCACCTTCACCTCAGACCAGGAACACGAGGGTACCTTCCCCAAAGCCTGCTCTGTGTTTGGGTTGCACTTTGACAACAGGGCTCCATGTGATATCACTGTATGAAGTGCTCAGGGATGGGGGTACCTTGTCTGGCTCCTGTGGGGGTCCCTCCAGATGCCAGAGTGGAGAAACAGCAGTGGCAATGACTTAAATGTTTTCTCCTGGTCACAAAAGTACAGATAGATATTGCAGAAAATATGGAATATAATATCACCATTGCGATGATAAATACACTTTAACAAGACTTTCAGTCCCATTTCTAGGCACACAGCTCCACTCCTAGACACGTGTACCTCTCTCTTTCTCTTTTATTTTTGATGTCAACTTCCTCATCTGTACAAGCAGGGAAGTACAGGGAGGTTTGTGAGTGTGGAAACCAAGAGAAGGGCTGAAGTCAGACCCTAGTGTCACTCGGTGCAGCGGCCCAAATCCTTCCATATGAACCTGAGACTCACTTCCTTAGACCAGGAATGGCTGCTTACGATGGCGACATGACAGAATTGGCAGATAAGGACACTCAGTCGAATTTCAATTTCAGAGAAAATATTTGGGACACACTTGCACTAAAAAAATCACTTGTTTTCTGAAATTCAAATATGGCCTGGAAAATACTTCTACTACCTAATTTTTGTCATTCTTCTAAATTCAAGTTGAACTGGGTGATCTATATTTGTATTTACTTGATCGAGCAACCCTGACTCAGTGGCTCATTAGGAAAAGGGCTGCAGGAGTGGGTGAGAGGCAGCAGTCTGGTGGTACTCACTGTGGCCACTGGGCCTTCAGTCTTTTGTTGTTGTTGTCTTTTTAGGGCCACACCTGCAGCACATGGAAGTTCCCAGGCTAGGGGTTGAATCAGAGCCACAGCTGCCGGCTTGCAGCACAGCCAAGGCAACATGGCCTTCAGTCTTTAGAGACCTGACGGTCCTCCATAGGGAGCCTCAGGAATCCCCAGGGGAGGAGAGAAGAAGGAAGAGAAGACGAAAGAGTTTGGAGGAAGAATAAGTTATACTTATGGGTCAAATAATGGGGCGGATACGCAAAGCCAAGTCCCAGAGGAAGCCCTGGAGGAACTGAGTTCAGCTGGGAACAGAAAAGGCAAATCAGGGAGGGTGGGCAAGACCGTCTTCCTTAATCACTGATCAGTTTTACCTGGAGGGGCAGCCCCCGATGGCTCTCATGGGCAGAGTCAGGGCCACATTGGGGCAGGAACAAGGAGCCAGAGTTCAGGCCAGCAGGGGGGCAGGTGGCCAGGGAGCAGGGAGCCTACCAGTCAGTCTTCGCCAAGAGATGGTGGACTGGCATTCTCCGAGGTCCAGCAAGGACCAAGGCAGGCTTTTGGAGGGTGATATCCCCCACGGTACTCACCTGGGTTGTCCCCAGTGAAGGCCACCACTTTGCATCCTGCAGGAAACCCATAGCGCTGGACGAAGTAGGAAGAAATGGCTCCCTAGGGAGAGAAGACAAGCACGCTCCACTGAGGCAAACACTTCCTGCTTGGGCCACTGGAGACTATAGGCCAGGGATGGGACAAGGGACATACATCCTGTTTACAAAACACCAGAGTTGCCCAGCAAAGGGTTGGAACCACGAACATGAGGTGATGCTACTGCCTTAAGACCACTTGATTTTTTTTTGGTTTTTTTTAGGGCCACACTCGAGGCATATGGAAGTTCTCAGGCTAGGGGTTGAATCAAAGTTGCAGCTGCCCGCCTATGCCACAGCCACAGCAATGCAGGATCTGAGCTGCATCTGAGACCTACACCACAGCTCATGGCAACGCCGGATCCTTAACCCACTAAGTGGGACCAGCGACTGAACCTGAATCCTCATGCATACTAGTCAGGTTTGTTACTGCTAAGCCACGGTGGGACCTCCAAGACCACTTGATTTTTTAAAAAAATGTTTTGTATTAAAGTATAGTTGATTTACAATGCTGTGTCAATCTCTGCTGCACAACAAAGTGACCTAGTCATACATATATATATTCCTTTTCTTATATTATCCTCTATCACGTTCCATCCTAAGAAACTGGATAGAGTTCCCTGTGCTATACAGTACGACTTCATTGCTTATCTATTCTAAATGTAATAGTTTGCAGCTATAAACCCAACTCCCAGTCCATCCCATTCCCTCCCCTTCCCCTTTGGCAACCACAAGTCTGTTCTCTGTATCTGAGAAGAACCGCTTAATTTTGAGATTCAAGGCAAAAAAGAATTCCCCAAAGCAGACTTGCTTTAAAAGCTCCGAACTTTGGTTGTAACATTAAAAATAAATAACAGGAGGATGGAGTTTCCATCGTGGCTCAGCAGAAACGAATCTGACTAGGAAGCATGAGGTTGCGGGTTCGATCCCTGGCCTCGCTCAGTGGGTTAAGGATCCGGCATTGCTGTGGTTGTGGTGTAGGCCAGCAGCTATAGCTCCGATTAGACCCCCATGTGCCTCAGGTGTGGCCTTAAAAAGACAAAAGACAAAAATAAATAAATAACAGAAGGAAACCATTAAGCAGACTCATGGAAGTAGATAATGCCTTATACATATGCTCTATCAGCCCAGCAACCAAATTAATAAGAGCAGCAGGACACAGATGTGCAGAGGTCAATGTTGTAAAGAAAACACACCAAGTAAAAGGAAAGGAAGGTGGACACTGTTAGGAACCACAGCTCTCAGGGCCTCTCCAAGAGCAGCTGTGGGATCAGAGGGCAGGAACACCCTCTGGACAGATCTGCTGTCTTTAGAAAGCAGAGTTATGAAAAGAAAGCTTTTGGAGTTCCCCGGGTGCTCAGCAGGGTAAGAATCCAGCACTGTCACTGCTGTGGCTCAGGTTGCTGCTCTGACTCTGGTTTAATCCCTGGCCCAAGAACTTCTGCATGCTGTGGGTGTGGCAAGAAGGAAGGAAGGAAAAGGAGAAAAGAAAGCTCTTTCCCTGGAGTTCCCGTCATGGCGCAGTGGTTAACAAATCCGACTAGGAACCATGAGGTTGCGGGTTCCATCTCTGCCCTTGCTCAGTGGGTTAACGATCCGGCGTTGCCGTGAGCTGTGATGTAGGTTGCAGACGCGGCTGGGATCCTGCGTTGCTGTGGCTCTGGCGTAGGCCGGCAGCTACAGCTCCGATTGGACCCCTAGCCTGGGAACCTCCATATGCCGCGGGAGCGGCCCAAGAAATAGCAAAAAGACAAAAAAAAAAAAAAAAAAAAAAAAGAAAGAAAGAAAGAAAGCTCTTTCCCCTTGAATATCTCTTAGTTCCAAAAGTTTAGAATAAATTAGGGGAGCTCCTGACCTCTGGGAAGAAAACTATGCTCCATCCAGCAAAAGTTCAGATTTATGTCAGAATACGCTATTGCCTGGGAGATAAAGGGCTTCTGTAGGTGGCTTACTTGGGGAAGTGGGGAAGAGAAAACAGGGAAGGGGGGAAAGCCCACCCAAGGGCACACTGTGGAGTGGGTCACGGCTGTGGGCAGCGTCTGAAGAGCTGCGTGAAATAGATGGGGGGCTGTCCACCTGGATGCGGAGCAGGGATCAGCTCTCCACAGCGTCCTACTGGTGAAGCTTGCACATGGGCTGGCAACTTGTGAACCTACACGTTTGCAGAGCAGGAATGTGGAGTCCCAGAAGCCCCTGGGAGGGAGGGAGGGAGATGAGATGCAGCTCAGGCAGGGTGCTGCCGGGTGATACCTGCGTGAAGCCACAATGGCAGGTGAACAAGATGGGCTGGGAGGGTGCAAGGTGGGAAGCATCTGAGCCGCTACAACTCCAAATATTTCCCTGTGGAAATGGAGAGAAAGCCATCTGGGCACCACCTTCAGCACGAGAGAGGAAAGGAAACATGGATTTCGCTTGTCTCCCCCCATCATGTGGGTGCATATGTTACAAACAAAAATACACTTTTCAGAATCAGTTCCTTTCTGTTCCTCAAGCTGCCAGTGTCTGCACAGGCTCCCTCTTGGAAGCAGGTGCTCCTGGCATAAGGTAAACAAAGCCGGCTGCCGTGAACAAAACACTGCTCTCCATCTCACATGAAACTAAAAGCTGTGTGTGGAGTACCAGTGCCAGAGGCTTGGCTGTCTTCTGTTCACTCTTCCTTTTTCTTTCTGCTGTGTGTCAGCCTCAGTGGGTCCTGAACTGCCTGCTTCTTTGCAGCAGGACACCCTTCCTTAAACACTGCACACTGGCCTCGTGGCACATTCTGGATGATGATGGTTTGGCTAGTGAGGTTCTGCTCATGGTGGCAAAGGCTGTTTTGCGCAGGTCGCTGTTGACCTCAGAAAAGTGCTCGTGTGGCTGGGACTCCCAGTGCGAGGCATTCAGGATGGCCCACCACCCCAGCTCGGGTGGCTCTCCCCTCCCCAGGGCCTCAGGGACCCTTGTCCTTCCTTAACAGCCAACTCTCGGCCCCACTCGCCGTTTCTGCTTGTTTTGGCAGTGGGGCGGGCATGTGCTATCCCCGCCAAAGGGCCGAGGACCAGGTCCAGGCTGGTCCAACTGGGGAAATGAGGACATTGCCAGCCAGTGTCTATTCCGAATGGGGGTGCCACACGAGGATTAAAGGTTGTTAACCGAATTCTTTTTTGCTATTGTATGATTCTTTATATCTGTTTTGGATATTAAGCCCTCAGTTTGACAGTTTGCAAATATTTTCTCCCATTTGATAGACTGCCTTTTCATTTTGCTGATGGTTTCTTTTGCTGTGCAGATGCTTTGTAGTTTGATGTAGCCCCACTTGTGGGTTTTTGCTTTGACTGTCTTTGCTTTTGGTGTCAAATGCAAAAAAAAAAAATTCAACACCAAGACAGATGTCAAGAAGCTAATCACCAGTTTTCTTGTAGGAGTTTTGTGGTTTCAGGTCTTACATTCAAGTCTTTAGTTTTATGGCCACACCTACGGCTTATGGAGGTTCCCAGGCCAGGGGATGAATTAGAGTCAAAGCTACTACTTAAGCTACAGCTGTGGCAACGCCCAGTCCTTTTAACCCATTGTGCAATGGTGGGAACTCTACATTCAAGTCTTTAATCCAGGCGTGGCATGAAGAAATCCTGAGGCCAGATATCAAATCTGCACCACAGCAGGGACAACACCAGATCCTTAACCGCTAGGCTGCCAGGGAACTCCTCGTTTTGAGTTAATTTGGGGAGGCATTTTTGTATCTGGTGTAAGATAGTGGTCCAGTTTCATTCAGCATGTGGCTGTTTCAAGTTTGAGGTGGGTGTGGGGTTTTTTTTTGCCACACCTATGGCATGTGGAAGTTCCTGAGCCAGGGATCAAACCTGCACCACAGTAGCGACCTGAGCTGCTACAGTAACAACACCAGATTCTAAAAGGTTTTTTTTTTTGTTTGTTTTTTTTTTTTTTTTTTTTTTTTTTGCTTTTTAGAGCCACACTCGCAGCATATGGAGATTCCCAGGGCACAGGTCAAATTGGAGCTACAGCTTCCAGCCTACACCACAGCCACAGCAACATCAGATCCAAGCCATGTCTGCTACCTACACCACAGCTCATGGCAACACCGGATCCTTAACCCACTGAGCAAGGCCAGGGATTGAACAGGCAACCTCATGGTTCCTAGTCGGATTCGTTTCCACTAAGCCATGATAGGAACTCCTAAATACTACTCCTGGGACCAGGCACTACCTTAAGCACTTTAAAGTGCTTAAAGTATCAATTCACTTAATTGCACTTCAGCCTGACGAGACAGAAAGTATTATTATTCCCAGAAACAGTGGAAATGATGAGGAAACTGAGGCACAGATTAAGGTCACAGAGCTGGTGAGCAGTAGAGCTGGGATTGCACCCCAGGCAGACTGGCACCAGGGCCTGCACTCTCCCCAGATCGCTGGCACTTCTTATTTTCTCCAGCCTGCCTACTTTAAGCTTCGGTGGTGATCTCTAGATCCCCACCACCCTTCCACCACAAGGCAGGAGTCTATACCTGTACCTGATCACCTGAGTGCAAGGCCCTGCTCCAGACACTGTGCTCTGACTTACGTCAAACACTTGTCTTATACTAGACAAAATCCCATGGGTACGTGTATGGGTGTTTGTGGGGCTGTGACACTACACTGCTTCCCAGCAGTTGCCAGCTCTAAATAAATGAGCCATGTCCCTGGGAGGGGAACCTACCACAACAGAGCATGATGGCACCGGCTGGCCAAGCTTCTCCTCTAAACCAGGTGCGCAGGCACCAAGGCAAGCCTGCGACCAGACTTTGTCCTGGATCTGCAACAAATTCATTCCAGAACCTAAGGAAGGAAGGAAACAAGAGACAGAAATCTTTGAAATGGACTTTTTGGAGTTTCTGTGTGGTGCAGCAGGTTAAGCATCTAGCATTGACACTGCAGTGGCTTGGGTTGGTGCTGTGGCATGCGTTTGATCGCTGGCCAGGGAACTTCGACATGCTATGGGTTGAAGAAAAACATCTTACGTTTAAAAAAAAAAAAAAAAAAAAAGGCACAAATCTGGCAGAGAGCAGATCATTCTCTGGCAGCAAATCTGTACCTGGAGCTCTGTCCTGATGGAATATAAACAATGTACCTGGGTCACTCTGGAACCAGAGAGCCAGAGGCCAGCAGGTCCCTAGGAAACATACAGCCCCACCTCCCCCAAACATCCCTTAAGGGCTCTAATCCCACAGTTAACCTGGAAATCTGCCGCTCTAAGACCTGGCCGGGGAAGGGGAGCGCCCAGTCTTGCTGGCTAGGACAGCTCCACATGTCCCCTGGGGCAGCAGCCCCAGTGCTCACGTGGGTCAGCCCTCAGGGATTTCCCATTGTGTCTTAACTTTTCTAAGAAAGCTCTCAGCTTCTTCCTCACACTCATCGCTAAGATCAGCTAAGTCTTCCTAAAACGATCTACTTCTCCCAAGGTTCTCCTGAGGATGGAGATCGGGGAGAACCCAGAGAACAGGTGGAGGCGGACAGGTGTGTGGGCACCATGGAGCCATGGGCCCATGTGAGTGGTTAGACAACTGCTAAGTTAGGAGGTGATTTTGAGGTGAGTGTGTAGAGAACACAGGTGGAATCAGGCTTTTACACGTTTAGGGCTCTGCTGGTTTGAGCTCCGAGGAGCTGGACTCCTGGGCCGCAGGAAATTTTGCTTCTCCAGATTGTGAGTGAAGCTTGGGGACCACTCCTTCGTCACCTTCCTCCCTCCCTCTGACAACCAGACCAGAGTTTGGCACATAAGGCACCCACACACGTCCATGGGACTCCCCGAGGCCATCCCAAAGGTACGCTCCCAGGCCTGCACGCTGCTCTGCATCCCCCTCCCTCCTTGCTCACTCCTCTCACTCTAGCTTCATCCAAGGGCTCCCTCAGCAACCTCCTCCCAGCTCTCCTGCCTCACTGGCATCATCTGCTTTTATGTTTCTCCAGGTTTTGATTCCAGCAGCTCACCGCTGTCATGGCTTTCCCCAAATGTGAACTAAAACTTGAATATAAAATAACTCCTTGTGGGAGCTAAGCTCCAAGACAGGTCCTGTTCATCCCCCAGTCCTGGTGTTCACACCATATAAGGTCCCCTCTCCTGTACCCATAGGTCTGTGTGATGTGCAACCTTCCCAAGATTAGCATGTAAAAGACCCTGCTGTTTCTGCTTGGCCTCTGTCACCTTCTCTTACCCCTCACTTATGGGGAATCCAGCTTCCATGGTGGCCACGCGGCAAGGAACTGAAGCCTCTGGCCAACAGGCACATGTGTGGCCTGGAAGGGGATCCTCCAGCCCCAATCAAGCCTTTAGGTGACCGCAGTGCTGGCTGCCAGCTTGACTGCAACCTCCTGCGAGGCCCTGAGTCAAAACCATCCAGCTAAGCCACTCCCAGATTACTGGCCTTCGGAAAATGTGAGATAGTTAACACAGCCCTCAGCTGCTAGGCACTGGGGTCATTTGTTACGCTGCAAAAGATAACCGATACACCCCCTTCTTGGCAAGAGATGACAGGGCTGGCAGGCTGGCCCCCACCCAGGTGGATGAGGCTCAGGCTGCCCACATGCTTGGCTGAACAGGCCCAAGTCCTGGGCTCTGGCGACTTACCATCACTGTGGTCAATAGGGGAGTAAGACCCAAGGAACAGGGAAGCAGCAAAACTACTGACCAAGGAAATTCTCTGTTAAGAGAGAAACACAGGGAGAGTTATGACTCACTTCCAAAAGCAATGGAATGCTTCTGAGACACGCCCAACATGACAAGAGCTTTATTTTATTTTATTTTATTTTTTTGTCTTTTTGCCTTTTCTAGGGCCGCTCCTGTGGCATATGGAGGTTCCCAGGCTAGGGGTCCAATCGGAGCTGTAGCCACCAGCCTATGCCACAGCTACAGCAACTTGGGATCGGAGCCTCGTCAGCGACCTACACCACAGCTCACAGCAATGCCGGATCCTCAACCCACTGAGCAAGGCCAGGGATCGAACCCACAACCTCATGGTTCCTAGTTGGAGTTGTTAACCACTGCGCCACGATGGGAGCTCCGACAAGAGCTTTAAATAAGGGAGGGAAGTAGAAGCATTGAGGAACAGGAGGGACTGAATATCCCAAGCATTCTGAGTGGCTGGGACATTGAGAACTGGTTTCTTGGGAGAGGTCCTCGCTCTGCACTTTCTGAGAGGCCACAGGAAAACAACAACAAAACCAAAAACAAACAAACCAAAAACTTGTGCAAAGGCCATGCTTAGGGAAGCAGGATTTAAAACAGAACCCTATGCCAAGGAAAGTGGTGCCCTGATTTCCATCCCCCATTTCTGCTGTCTTTATGTCCAGGTGCATGGGAAATAGGATACGTGGCCACAGGACTCAGACCCAACAGGGACAGACTTGGGGGTTCAGACCGAGTAAGTGAAAGTGGGCCCCTTGGAAGCCACAGACCCCAAACAGGAGCAGGAGGAACGGACAAAGGATTTCAAACATTAGCCTGAGAGTCTGCCCTTCCACATGGGAATCACAGGCCCCTGGGCCAGGGGAGACAGTGCCATCATCTTCTGTCCCCAGTCATGCCACCTTTTCCACGCACAGAATTTGGAGAATTTTTAATTCCCCCTCCACCCAAAACCTTCATGAACGGCCTATGTTTCATAGTCATCTGGAACCGTGAATCCTTAAATAATAAACTGCATGTGAACTTCCTAAGATCATATTTGGGATTTGATGGGATTTGATCCCTTTTTAAAGAAACTTTGGTTTAACTGATCATTCTCCTATTTTTTTTTTTTCCCCTTTTTGGCCACACCTATGGCCCATGGAGGTTCACGGGTCAGGGTTTGAATCCGAGCCACAGCTATAACCAATGCCATAGCTGCCACAAGGCAGGATCCTTAACCCACTGCATCAGGCTGGGGCTCGAATCCGTGTCAACACAGAGACGACATCAAATCATGAGCCCACTGTGCCACAGCAAAAACCCGATAACTGAGCATTTTCTAATTACTCGGAGTGACAATCACCAGCCAGGATGTTGACCTGCTTCTCGGGTGGCATTACGTGTAGGTTTTTAGCAACTGTGGATCAAGGAATGAACCTAAGGAGTTCCTGCTACAGTGCAGTGGTTTAATGATCCGGCTGATTTCTGTGGAGGCGCCTGTTCGATCCTCAGCCTAGAACAGTTGCTTAAGGATCAGGTGTTGCTGCAGCTGTGATGTAAGTTGTAGGTCTGGCTCGGGTTTGATCCCTGGCCCGGGAATTTCCATATGCCATGGGTGTGGCTAAAAAGAGGAAAAAAAAAAAAAGAGGAATGAACTTGAGTTCTTGGGATTGGGGCTCTGGTGGAAGGGCCACAGCTGGAGACACACTGGTCCAGCTTTACAAATTTCCTGAGAAAACACTGACCATGCCAATCAAGTGCCTGGTAGTCTTCTTGCAATAACCATAGGAAACTGAGTGGACAGATCCTAAGGGCATCTAGATCTACTCAGGCAGTCTCAGGAAGACACCAGTCCCCTGCTCCCACCCTGACCTGACCGCCCCCCTTCTGGT
Source organism: Sus scrofa (assembly GCF_054392235.1). Lineage (NCBI taxonomy): Eukaryota > Metazoa > Chordata > Mammalia > Artiodactyla > Suidae > Sus > Sus scrofa. The sequence goes on along the minus strand of NC_139395.1, from coordinate 37,930,213 downwards.
CAGGAGAGCCCCTGACTTTTCTCTCCCACAATTCCGCACTCTCTCCTCTTTGGGAAAAGCCTGGCAATGAGAAAAAAGCAAATTGAAGATGTACCATCTTTCATGTCTATTAATCAATATTTTAGCCAATGCACACGCAATGTATTTATGCTTAAGGTAAGTATTATAAATAGAATTCAACTGCGACTTTCCATCCAAGAGGAATGTTTAACCAACCTCTGTGCGTGAGTAGGCCTCCGGGTTCTTCTGGTAAATCTTTGCAATTTGGTTTCCTGTAAATCGCTGGAAAAAAGAGTACAAATTCTTAAAAACTCAAATCCACCATGGAATGAGGTCAGTGTAAGCATGCTCTGAATATTAGCATAAGGAGAGCTTAAGGTGGCCACAAATTTGGAAATGTCTGATGTCTATTGAAGACCCTTGATAATGACCTCACTCCTTACACAGAAGGGTATCTGCTCTGACCAAGGGATAGATACCTGTGCAAGGCACTCAGGCTTTTTCCCCACCCATACTCTTCTTCCTTCAGGCAGCTCCAGCTGGGCCAGCAGCAGCTGCCCTGTGGTCTGGGCAGGACCATGACTGAAGCCAGCGGGAAAGAGGCACTCTATTTTTTTTTCTCTTTGGCTGCTGTGTTAAGCACTGATGTGGGAACTCACTTCCAAGGGAACGAACCCAGGCCACACTGGAGATAGCGCTGCGTCCTAACCACTAAACCACCAGGGAACTTCCAAGAGACACTCTTTTTTTTTTTTTTTGCCAGTAGCTGCACTAAGCATCTTATGAGCACTGACTCCTTTCAGTTTCAAAACTACCCAAAATGTAATGCCATTATTTTTATCCCCAGGTTAGACAGGCTGAAACCAAGGTGCCATCATCACCCCCATTCGCAGCACAGCCATGTTCACACCTCAGCTGTGACCTGGGAGCAGCGAGAGGAGGCCTGCCCTTGCTCGATGGGCAGCGCAGATGGCCTTGCTCAGAACCAGGGGCCAGAGTGCTTAGTCCTGGCTCCACTAGGGCGATACCCAGAGGCATCACGTGATCCCCACAGCGGCAGGTCACCAGCTGCGTCCTCCAAGACACCCAGGGATAAGAGACCAGAAGCAGCCCCAGTCCCCAGCCTATGGTAAGCGATGCCTACCTCGTAGGCGCGGGACCCAGTGAGGCTGCTGAGAGCCTGGGCCCCACCCACGGTGGCCTCCAGCTGGCGGCACTGGGCTGTGGTACTGGAATCCATCCACACGGGGCTGTCACTGATGGAGAAACAGGCCTGGAAAGAAGGGGCAAAGGCACAGGCGTGAGCTCCACCCATGGACTCTGGCGTGAGCTCCACCCATGGACACCCTGGCGTTGGAAGTCACACTGCCCATCACAGCCAGTGTGGATGCCTCTGCCCTGGATGTGACCTTGAAAGACCCATAGGCAAGCCCTTCATGTCCAAATGTCAGCCTGGCCTAGAAGGGTCTCTCCCCAGAATTCTTGAGGTTAAAGTTTCTGGTGGGGGCCCTAGAGACAGGTGGAAAAGGGCAAGAGCCGTGTTAAAGGGCAGCTCTGCCAGAGCCTGTGGAGCCTGGGAGAAAAGAGAAGCCAGGGCCTGCCTCCCCAGCATCCCCAGGAGGTACCACGCCCCAGGGGTTGGATTCCTGAGCAGGGGACCCCCCCCAACCCTGGCCAAGTCGTGCTGGGCTGGAGGGGAACCGTGTGATGAGGGCTGTTAGAACCCAAGCCTCTGTGCAGACAGCAGGGATATTCACGCAGGCAGGGCAGTCCACGCTCATAGGACACTGCTCAAGCCACCTTCCCACACCCTTGATGATGCAAGTAAGCCCCGACTTCAGAGCCCACCAGGCTTGAGGCCCTTCTCCCCCCGACAGAAGTTTCTCAGACTCCCACAACACGGTGACAGTTACCTGCAGCTGCTCACGTAACAGGAGGTCTGGTGTCAGGCTCGTCAGCACCTGGTTGGCCCCCGCCTTCCAGTACACGCTTCCATGTTGCTGCGAGGGAAAACCCAAGCCTGTGTTCTCATGGCCACACACACAGCTCTGGAGAAACAGAAAGGCCCCACCCAGACCACGCGCCAAAGATCTAGACTCCAAGCCCGCCCTGCCAACTTCTAAGGGACAGAGCTCATTGCCTTTATGAGACTTGGTTCTCAGTTCTATGATATGGTGAGGAACTCTGCTCTCTTTGCCTCAAAGCTTGTAGGAAGGATACAAGCAAGACTTATTGCTCTGGATTTTGGCGTCTTTGTAAAATTGTATTTAAATATATTGCTCACAGAGTTCCTGTTTTGGCGCAGTGGAAACAAATCTGACTAGGAACCATGAGGTTGCGGGTTCGATCCCTGGCTTTGCTCAGTGAGTTAAGACTCCGGTGTTGCAGTGAGCTGTGGTGTAGGGCACAGATGTACCTCAGATCTGGCGTTGCTGTGCCTGTAGCTGTAGCTCCAATTAGACCCCTAGCCTGGGGACCTCCATATGCTGTGGGTGAGGCCCTAAAAAGCAAAAATAAAAAATTAAATATATTGCTCATAATATTACCTAACATTCACTCATTCACTCACTTATCCATTACTCAACCAATGCTGATGGATCAGCTACATCACACCAGCAGGCATGAGACAGATAAAAAGGATAGTACTGTCCTTATTTTTCAGGACACTGGATTTAAGTCAGGAAAAAAGACACAAAGGGACAATTATAAAACCCTGTTAAGTGCAGTGAAAGGGCCATGGGAATGCAGGGAAGGGGTGAAGTGACATGATAACTGGGAAAGGATCCCAGAGCTGAGTGTGTGGCTGCTCTATGCAGAGAGTAACCACAGGTGAGAGGGGCTGGCAGGTGAGGGGAAGGGGCAGGATGTGTTGGGGACCGCAGTGGGAGATGGCAGCCTGAGCTCCGAAATCCATGCTCAGGATGTGGGGTGGTGAGAACTCTGGATTAGCAGGGGAGTGACGTGGCCAGGGCTGAACGTACGAAAAGGCTTGTGGGAGTCACGGAGAAGGGAGACTGGAGCGAGGGAGGCTAAAGCAGAGGCCCAGAGAAAAATGATGAGTACTAGGCCTGAAGAACAGAGGAGGGGATGGAGGTGGCATATTCAAGAGTCATGTACAACCAGGGGATGAGGGGACCCCTTGGACGTGGGGGTGGGAGGATGGAGGAGTCAGGGATGACATGTGGGCTGTGGCCCAGGTGGAGGAGAACTCTCCAAGGAAGGGAATCGCAGGAGCTGACATCTTGGGAAAGATGGAGCACTCAGTCTGGCATCTGCTAAGTCTGGGGCGTTCCTAAGACACCTGACCAAGGGGGCAGAGGGGCTACTTGGGAAGGAGAGGGGTCCAGGCCAGGGGTTCAGGTGAGAGATGCAGACAAGATATCAGGACTTTGTTTAGTTCAACGAGGACACTATCAATACATTTCTGTAAGGTCAGGGGAAGAAGAGGCATCTTCAGAAGAGCTAGAAAGCACTCTTTAGTGTGAAGACACGCCAATCCAACACGGAGCAAAGTGACTCGGAGGATAAGACTGGACTTGGATCCTGACATTATCACTGCCCCCACCAGCAGCAGCTATGTAACCTTGAGCAAATGACATTACCTCTGGGTGCCTCCATTTCCCTATGTAAAGGGCAATGATAATAAAAGGAGCAGCTAAAACTTGGTTTTTATGCCCTGTTCTGTGACATTCATTGACCCCATGGAAGATGACAGAACGAAGCCTCCGGTTACCAGGGATCCCAGGCAGTCAGGGATCAAACCCAGAGCCCCTGAGCCAGCCTCTGCACGATACCATCTCGTACAGTCGTTATGAAGTTTGTGCATACATGTAGTGCTCAGTGCTCTCTGTCATTATAATTAATAATATCTCTGGTACCAAAACTGCTATCATTATTAGCGTGACTTCCAACTTTGCTTTTACTTCTAGGAAAGCGAATAGGAATTTTGTGTCTCCGAACAGCCATCATAAATTCATTACAAACCCTTCCTCCCTCCTCTTGGAAGACCCCTGTTCAGTTCCTCCTCACCCAGTGTCCTATTGTATTTAACACTTAACTGTCTCAGATCTTCTTGCAAGGAGGCAAGTGTACATCCTCCTAAGTGAAACAGCTCTAGGGCTTTTCCCTACAACAAATGTGTGCAGTGGCTCTTAAGGACGAGCGCCATCCCTCGAGAGGAGCCATCACCTCAGCACCCATACCGCTGCCCAAGACAGACACCCCCAGGTCCACGGAGCCTGCAGCAAACAGACCTGGCCCGCCCCAGACAAGGCGAGGACTTGAGAGAAGTCAAAGCCCGAAGCCTTCATCTTCTCCAAGATGATATCCAAAGCCTGAGAAGAAACACAGAAGCCACCATGACTGCCCTGAACTTGGGAATCACGCTAACATACAAGCCTTGATACTGGGCTGTTAAGTGCTTCTCCTCCAGCAGAGGTAAAGAAGGAACTGGGAGTTCCTGTCGTGGCTCAGTGGTTAACGAATCCGACTAGGAAACATGAGGTTGCCGGTTCGATCCCTGGCCTTGCTCAGTGGGTTAAGGATCCAGCGCTGCCGTGAGCTGTGATGTAGGTTGCAGACAAGGCTCAGATCCCGCATTGCTGTGGCTGTGGCATAGGCTGGCAGCTACATCTCCGATTCAACCCCTAGCTTGGGAACCTCCATATGCCATGGGAGCAGCCCTAGAAAAGGCAAAAAGACAAAAAAAAAAAAAAAAAAAGAGGAAGGAACTGATAACTTGGGATTTGCAGGCACTAGAATAGATAAATTAAACAAATAGGCAGCAATTGGATTAAAACATGAGCCATGCTGGAGTTTCCTTGTGGCGCAGTGAGTTAAGGATTCAGCATTGTCACTGCAGTAGCTTGGGTCACAGCACCTCTCCCCCAAAAGAAGGGGGAGCTTATGCTAAAAATATCTTAAGTAAATGGAATGATAAATCACCAATCCTCAATTTTTTTTAAATGGTTGCACCCATAGCATATGAAAGTTCCAGGGACTGGATCCAAGCTGCAGCTGCGACCTATGCCACAGCTGCCCTAATAGCAGATGTTTTAACCCAGGGCCCTGGGCCAGGAATCGAACCCACGCCTCCGCAGTGACTAGAGGCACTGAAGTCAGATTCTTTTTTTTTTTTTTTTCTTTTTTGGCTGCCCTGCGGCATATGGAGTTCCAGGGCCAGGGATCAGATCTGAGCCACAGTTGTGACCTAAGCCACAGCTGTGGCAACACCAGACCCTTAACACACTGTGCTGGGCCAGGAATCAAACCTGCATCCCAGCACTCACAAGATGCTGCTGATCCCGTTGAGTCACGTTGGGAACTCCTGCAGTTGGATTCTTAATGCACTGTGCCACAGCAGGCAGTCCTTAATCCTCAAATTTTGCTTCTCCAGAGTTCCTGTTGTGGCTTGGCAGTAAGGAAACCAACTAGTATCCATGAAGATGTGGGTTTGAGCCCTGGCCCTGCCCAGTGGGCTAAAGATCCAGCATTGCTGTGAGCTGCGGTGCAGATTGTAGACATGGCTGGGATCCGAGTTGCTGTGGCTTAGGGTACACAGCAGCTGCAGATTCACCCCCGAGCCTGGGAACTTGCATATGCCATGGGTAAGGCCCTTAAAACAGTCTTTTTTTTTTTTTGCTTCTCCAGTTGGTAACTTCCAAGCATTTAGGAAGAGTAAAAACAAGGTGGCTCAAATTTTAGTTTATTTGCATTTTTTACCTACCATATTAGTGATGTGCCTTCACTGCAATGGAGATATAAAGAACCAAGCAGAAGCTCCCAAGAGAGCAGAGCTCCAGGCCTAGACTCCTGTGTCCAGGAGTGCAAGGCTGGAGGAACAGGTAGAGGTGGTGACCATTTGTCCCAAACTCCCCATCCTACCCTCCACCACCTGGATGGAACTGTCTTTCTAGCAAGGCTGCCTGAATGGGGAGTTTGCTTGTGGTGCAGCAGGTTAAGGATCTGGCATTGTCAGTGGCTTGGGTCACTGTTGTGGCGTGGGTTCTCTCCCTGGCTCAGGAACTTCCACACGCCTTGGGACAAAAAAAAAAAAAAAAAAAAAAAAAAAAGACTGCATGGGTGGGATGGATGGTGCCACCCAGAAGAGCTTGACACTTGCCCAGGAATTAGATACTGATCCCACGTTGTGTTTTCCTCAGGACAGAGAAGCCCCTAGAACTTTGGCCTGACCCTGCCACCCCCACCCCACACTGGGAGGACTCCTTTCACAGCCTTGGCTGTGGCTGCCAACTTGCCCCTGCTGCCAAGGCTCAGGGAGGGAGTGTGGCCAAGCTGGAGGAGGGGTGGGCAAAGCTAGAACAGGTCCAGTCCTGGGGGGACTGCTCAGGATTTGAAATCACCCTGGTCTGAGTCCCAAGCCTGGCTTTCCACCCTCTTGCCACCTCCCCAAGGTAAGGCGTTGGCCTCTCAGAAGCCCATGACGTCCTCACTGGGACCTCCAGGCCCCAACTCCTGCTGGTCACCCCCACCCCCACTGCCACTGCCCCGTGGCCTGGCTCAGCTCCTTGAAGTACATCTCGGCCAGCCCGTCTGGTAGACACTCATCCTTTACCCCAATCCCTCCAGATGAGTCAGGGTCAGGCTGATAAAAAAGAAAGCATCCCCGGATATCTTAACAAGAATTTAGTACAGGGGATTGGTTACACAGGGACTAGAGGACTGAAAATGCTTTGAGAAGACACATTCAGAGCTGCCTTTGGCTGGTCTCCAGGTCCTCTGTGGCTAATGAGGCAGCTCTCAGCTCCCACCACACGTGCCCATGCTGTCCACACGCCGATCCTGCGCCACCACAGGTCGCCCAGATCTGGCCACAGGCATCGTCCTGAGCGGGCAGGCTGGCTTGGGATGGATCTGAGCCTGACTAGGCAGGTCACAAGCCACCATCCTGAGGGCCCCAGAAGTTGAAGGGTCTGGGGACTGAGCACCAGAAGCCCAAAGGCCATGTTTGGATCTCAGGGCACAAGGGTGGCCAGAGGGCCTGAACACAGAGTGATCAGGAAAGGTTTGCTCTGTGGCACTTCATTTATTTATTTATTTATTTTTGGCTACACTAATGGTGTGCGGAGGTTCCACCAGGGATTAAACCCATGCCACAAAACTAACTAGAGCCACAGCAGTGGCAACTCTGAATCCCTAATATATTGAGCCACCAGGGAACTCCATGTGACTTTTTTTTTTTTAGGGCCACACCTGCAGCATGTAGAAGTTCCCAGGCTAGGGGTTGAATTGGAGCGGCAGCTGCTGGCCTACAACACAGCCATAGCAACACCAGATCCTTAACCCCCTGAGTGAGGCTAGGGATCAAACCAGCATCTTCATGGATACTAGTCAGATTTGTTTCCACTGCGCCACGATGGGAACTCCCCTGTGGCATTTTATTTTATTTTATTTTATTTTATTTTATTTTATTTTATTTTATTTTTTGCAATTGTAAAGGCTATGTATTTGCTTTCTTTCTGTTCTTTTGTAAAATTTTATAATGATTTTTATTTTTGCCATTATAGCTGCTTTACAGTGTTCCGTCAATTTTCTACTATACAGCATGGTGACCCAGTTACACATACCTGTATACATTCTTTTTTCTCCATGATCATGCTCCATCATAAGTGACTAGATATAGTTCCCAGTGCTACACAGCAGGATCTCATTGCAGCACCATGTGGCATTTTAAAGATAGTTACTGGAAGGACTTTTCAGCCACTCTGGCTTCAGAACCGGGAAGCCCTTTGTGAGTCCTCTGGGCTCAGGAGCACTGACCCAGCAGAGGCTGTGTCTGGCCCTAGGACCATGCAGCTCCCGCTTCCCCAGGAGGACCTGGTCACAAAGAGGCTCTCACAAGCTGCCACCTTTGTTCTTCCTAGCAAATCACCATATCTGATGGTGAGCTGGACGGGGACAGGAGAGGGACAGGAGTCCCTGTGCTTACCTGGACCCACATCAGGACTGGGGAAGTAACTGTCAGCCCATCCTCATGAACATGAACGCCTCCCTGAGTTCTACAAGCAGAACAAGAGAGAACATGGAACAGAGCCTTGGGCGGGAGCTCAGCGGTGGCAGAAACGGGGCCCCTTCCACAGAAGGAAAAGCACGCCACCCCCAGCCTTGCGCAGGAACTCAAGATGGAACAGGCAAGATGCTGGGCAAGATGGAAACAGAAGGTGTGGAAATTGTCCGCCACGACCCAGAGGTGGCAATTCTCAGAAAGCACCAGTGACAACAAGCCTTCTAAGGAGAAGGGGTTCATGCTGCCAGGCGGGCACAGTGTCACAGTGGGCATGAAGGGACTGGAGAAGTCTGGGTTTATTAGAAGCCCTTCTAGATCCACTGGGCTTGAAGAGGCAGAGGAGGTGTGGTACTGAGGGCTGCATCTTGACTCCCCAACCAGGGTGTCCTTGGATTGCAAATCTAGAAGGTTTCCTGGAACCCTGTCCCTTTCCTCCTCATTGTTACCAGACCTCGTGCTAAAAGCTGATTCAATAAAATCCAACCCTTTCACTTTTTTTTTTTTTAGGGCCACACACAAGGTATATGGAGCTTCCCAGGTTAGGGGTCGAATCGCCGGCCTACACTACAGCCACAGCAATGCCAGATCCGAGCCACATCTATGACCTAACACAGCTCATGCAACACTGGATCCTTAACCCCCTGAGCAAAGCCAGGGATCAAACCTGTGTCTTCATGGATGAAAATCAGATTCATTTCTGCTGAGTCATGACAGGAACTCCAACCTACCCTTTCACTGAGTTTAAAAAGAACAGGCTCAGAATACACACCAAGACGCTATTAACCATGTGATCCAGCCATTCTATTCCTAAATATCTAACCTAGAGAAATGAAAGCATATAAGTCCACAGAAAGATTTGTACACAAATGATTATAGCAGTCTTTTTTGTAATAACAAACTGAAGTCAACCCAGGTGTCCCTAAGAAGATGAAGAGCTAAAATGAGGTATATTTATGACTTCAAAGGGCACAGAATAGTCAGGGGAAAAAAAAAGCCTCACTATTGATGCACACACGAACACGGGTGACTCTGAAATGATCATGCTGAGTGAAGGAAGCCAGACACAGGAGTATGTATTACAAGATTCCATTCATATAATATGCTAGAAAACATAAATCCACCTATTATGCAAAAGCACAATCAGTGGTTTCCTAAGGCCAGTGGGGAGGAAGAAACAGACTGCAAAGTGACACAAAGAGTCTTTCTTTGGGGGGTAGGAGATGTGAACAATCTATATCTTGACAGGTATAGGTCTGCCTCTGTCAAGATGCATTCAATTCAACTACACATTTTATTTTTTTTTGCTTTTTAGGGCCATACCTACAGCATATGGAGGTTCCTGGGCTAGGGGTCCAATCAGAGCTATAGCTGCCGGTCTACACCACAGCCACAGCAACTCAAGATCCGAGCCTCGTCTGCAACCTGAAGCACAGGTCATGACAACGTCAGATCCTTAACCCACTGAGGGAGACCAGGGATCAAACCCGCATTCTCATGGATACTAGTCGGGTTGTTAACTGCTAAGCCACAACGGGAACTCCCCAACTGCACATTTTCATGGATGCTTCTTTGTGTACATAAATTGTACTCAATAATATTGATTTTTTTTAAGATAGGAGAAAGGTGCAAAAGAGCAGCAAACTTTCCTACTGACAGTAAAAACTCACCAGAAAAAAAAAAAATGTTGCCTTTACAAAACAGATGAAAATTGAAACCCAACATTCCACCAAGGATTTAATAACTGCAAACTAACAATTCCTGCTAAGAAGGAAGATCAGAGCTACCTCACGCCCCTATAAGCATCAAGCCCGAATGGTTTCACAGAAAACGTTTATCAAACTTTTAGAGAACAAGCAGGGCCTCCTTGCCTGCCTGCTTCTATCTCTCACAAGTGTCCTATCTTAATAAATCTTTTTCCTGCCTAAAAGAAAAAAATTAAAAAAAAACTTTTAGAGAACAAGTATTTCTAATACTATTTTCTTTTTTGGCTATGCCCACAGCCTAAGGAATTTCTGAGCCAGGGATGGAACCCTTGCCACAGCAGTGGTGATACCTGATCCTTAACCTGCTGAGCCACCAGGGAACTCCTCTATTATTATTCAATTTGTTCCACAGCACCTAAAGGAAGGAAAAGTTCCAATTCTTTTTATGAGGCAAATATAAAATGAACACTAAAACCTAATAAATACTGTATCCAAAATACAAGCAAAAGAAAAACAGAGTAGTTAGACTTTATCAAAATTAAAAACTTTTCTGGAGTGCCCATTGTGCACTAACAAACCCAGCTAGTATCTGTGAGGATGCGGGTTCAATCCCTGGCCTCACTCACTGGGTTAAAGGATCTGGCATTGCTGGGAGCTGTGGTGTAGGGTGACCGCTTGGATCTGCACTGCTGTGGCGTAGGCCGGGAACTTCAACTCCTAGCCTGGGAACTTGCACCTGCTGTAGGTGTAGCCCTAAAGAGAAACAACAACAACAACAACAACAAAAAAAAAAAAAAAAACAAAAAGAAAGAAAGAAAAGAAAAGAAAATGAAGGAGTTCCCGTCGTGGCGCAGTGGTTAACGAATCCGACTAGGAACCATGAGGTTGCGGGTTCCATCCCTGCCCTTGCTCAGTGGGTTAACGATCTGGCGTTGCCGTGAGCTGTGGTGTAGGTTGCAGACGCGGCTCGGATCCTGAGTTGCTGTGGCTCTGGCATAGGCCGGTGGCTACAGCTCCTATTGGACCCCTAGCCTGGGAACCTCCATATGCCGCGGGAGCGGCCCAAAGAAATAGCAAAAAGACAAAAAAGAAAAAAAAAGAAAAGAAAATGAAAAGAGGAAAAACAATACAGAAAATCAATGAAACCAAAAACTGATCTTTTGGAAATATCAAGGAAATTGATAAACATCTAGCCAGGCTAATGAAAAAAAGAGAAGACAAATTACCAATATCAGAAATGATGGAAGGATCATTGCTACTGATCCCATAGACATAAAAGGACAATAAAAGAACAGTATGAACAACTCGAGGTCCACAAATTTGATAGGTTAGAGGAAATGGACCAAGTCCCTGAAAGACACAAACTACCAAAATTCTAACACAGGTGGCCTGCGGTAATGTAAAATTGAAAGCAGGGTGACTTCCAACCTCAGTTCTAAGAAGACACATCAGCTGGGGGAGAAAAGAGGGCAACACAAGTTGATAAGCAGTGAGAGGCACACAAAAGACCAGCAAGGAAGGCTTGAAAGTGGAAGTGACATCTAAAACACACATGGAGGGTGCGGCTCAGCCGTAACAATCTGACTAGGACCATGAAGTTGCAGGTTCAATCCCTGGCCTCGCTCAGTGGGCTAAGGATCCGGTGCTGCCATGAGCTGTGGCGTAGGTCACAGACAAGGCTCGGATCTGGTGTGGCTGTGGCTGTGGTGTATGCCAGAGGCTACAGCTCTGATTCAACCCCTAGCCTGGAAACCTCCATATGCCGCAGATGTGGCCTTTAAAAGATAAAATAAAATAAGATATAAGATAAAGCAGGAAATGAAGTAAAATAAAATAGACATGGAGGGCCACGTCCACCAGGACCTCTCCAGCCACCTCAGTCAGTAAGTCCACAGCTGTTAGGGACTGAACTGTTTCAGTTCAGGGACTGAAATGAAATTTACATGTTGAACTTCTAATCCCCAGTACCTCAGGATGTGACTGAACTTGGAGACAGGACCTTTAAAAAGGTACTAAAGTTACAGAGAAGTCATTAGGGTGGGCCCTAATCCAGGATGATTGCTGTCCTTATAAAAAAAAGATTGGGGGAGAGTTCCTGCTGTGGCACAATGGGTTAGTGATTCAGTCTCTGTGGGGTTGCCGCTTCTACCCCAACCCGGCTCAGTGGATTAAAGTATCTGGCATTGCCCCAGCTGTGGTGTAGGTCTCAGATGTGGCTTGGATTTGATCCCTGACCCAGGGAACTTTCATATACTGCAGCTGAGGCTGAAAAAGGGTGGAAAAAAAATATATATGTATAGATAGATAGATATAGATATATAGATACATATATGAGTTCTCCTGCAGTGCATTGTGTTAAGGATCTGGTGTTGTTACTTCAGTGGCCTGGGTCACATACTGTGCTGAGGATTCAATCACTGGCCCAGGAAATTCCGCACCCTGCGGGAGGCAGCCCAAAAGAGATTAGAACACTAATAACATGCCTGAGCCGGAAGGGTGACCATGTGAGAGGTAGTAAGAAGGCAGCCATCTGGAAACCAAGGAGAGAGACCTGAGAAGAAAGCAACCTGCCGTGCTCTGAACTTGGACTTTCAGACTCCAGAAACAGGAGACAAAAAATTTCTGTTATTGACACCATCCAGTCTGTGGTATTTTGGTCTGGTAGCCCTCCCAAACCAATTTAACAGCTAAATTCATGATCTTTCTCCCTAAAACCAATTGTTTTGCAAAGTTTACTATCCACCCCAAAGGCCAGCCAGAAATCTCACCTTCACATCTCACTTTCAACTCTGCACCAGATTTGTCAACTGTTATCACCCAGATGCCCTTTCTCCAAGACAACATCATCTCTTACCCCGATGACTGTGAAAAACCTCCTCAATGTGCTCCCGACATGGTACTCTGGCCTTGTCCCATCTGCTCTCCCACTGAACCCAGAGACATCTTCTAAAAACACAAATACAGGGTATTTCCATCATGGCTCAGTGGTAACAAACCCATGAGGATACTGCTTTGATCCCTGGCCCCACTCAGTGGGTTAACGATTTGGCATTGTCGTGAGGTATGGTTTAGGTGGCAGACACAGCCAGGATCCTGAGTTGCTGTGGCTGTAGCATAGGCTGGCAGCTGCAATTCGATCCCCAGCCTGGAACTTCCATATGCCACGAGTGCAGCCCTAAATAGACAAAAAAAACCCAAAAAAACAAAAAAACAAAAAACAAAAAACTCCAACAAAACCCATAAATAAGCCATGTTGGATCGTGCTGCGGCACAAAGGGATTGGTAGCATCTCTGGAGTGCTAGAACACAGGTTCGATCCTTTGCCCAGCAAAATGGGTTAAGGATCCAGTATTGCCGCAGTGGTGACCTACGCCGTGGCTGGGATCTGGTCCCTGGCCTGGGAACTCCATATGCCATGGGATGGCCTAAACAAACAAACAAACAAACAACCCCCCCCACACAATACAACTACGTCTCACACACACACTCACACACACACACACACACACACACACACATCCCTATCGCCCTTCAGTGGGTAACCAAAGCTTTTAGGATAAAGATAAACTGTATTCTATGGCCTATATGGCCCAGCCCAGCTTCCACCTCCCTCTTTGCTCCCCAGCCACAATGGCCTTCTTCAGTCCCATGAATGAGCAGCGCTCCTTGCCACAGGGACTTTGCACATGCCCGTTCCTCTCTACCATCTATCACCTGGTTAACCCCACTCATTCATATCTTGGCTTAAGCACTACTTCCTTAGGTATATTCCCTAACCCATTCTCCCAAGTTTGTGTCTAATTCCTTTAAAATAAACAGATGAAGAAGATAGTTCCTTTCCTTCAATGGCCTTCTCTGAGTTTACAACCAAATATTCTTTTGTGAGCGTCTTCGATTAATATCAATCTCTCTCCCTCAGTCTGAAGCTCTGGGAGAGCAAGGACCATATGCCTCTTTTTGGATCAGTATCAAATTTCAGCACAGTGCCTGGCACAAAGTCTCAGCTATGTATATGAAGTAGTGAGCAGAAATGGGAAGGAATGCAGGAGAGCACAACCCAGGCATCGCAGAAAGATGCTGACAGATCCACCAAGACCACCCTCCCACAGTTTGATGTAGCCAGAATAGTGTGGTTTACAAATGTAAAATGTTGAGGGAGGAGCCCAACCCCCGCCCCCATACTTACACACTAGGTACATACCTGAATTCTGGAAGGTCTCTGTCAAAATGCACACTATCCTCATAGAAGACATTCAGCTCTGCATCAACAGCAACAACTTTTACCTGGAAGGCATTTTAAAAAGTAAGGTACGGGAGTTCCCATTGTGGCTCAGTGGAAACAAATCTGACTAGTATCCATGAGGATGGATGTAGGTTGGATCCCTGGCCTCGCTCAGTGAGTTAAGGATCCAGCATCCCGGTGAACTGTGTGTAGATTGCAGATGCCGCTCAGGTCCAGCATGGCTGTGGTTGTGGCATAGTCTAACAGCTACAGCTCCAATTCAGCCCCTAGTCTGGGAACCTCCATGTGCCGGTGCAGCCCTAAAAAGACAAAATTAATTAATTAATTAAAATAAAATAAAAAAGTAAGGTACAGAATTTTCCTCAGTTTCTACCTGGTCTAAGGATATGAACATCACCAAATGTAGCTCAACTCGCTAGAAAGTGGTTCTGCCTGGAGACCTCCTTGAGGCCCGAGTGCATCACTGTAACCATGGTAACAGAGGTCTCATCGGGGGACATGTCCAAAGACTTAGTAAAATGAAGAAGCTGAGGCTAAGTCGAACACCCATGCAGCTCAGGGAATTTTTGTCCTCCAAACAGCCAGAGCCAAGGCCTTCTAGAGGTGGATGTTCTTCTAGAGGTAGATAAGCTGGTTCCTATGTCAAGCAACGAGGTCTGAGAAAGTCCTAGAGGAGAAGGAATACGACGGTGGGTTTGGAGATGTCTCTGGGGCTCCGCACCTGCAGGGGTCTGAGAGATCAGGCAAGGCCCCTGGGCTGTTCCCAAGGACCAGAGACACTTCCCAATGGAGCAGACCTCCAAACCCAAGGGTACAACTCCTTTCTTAGACAGATGCAGAAAATGAGGCCTAGCAAGACAACCTGACCAAGGTGTCACAGGGCTTTCTGGTAAGGGATTGGTCACAGCCTTGCTCCGGAGATCCATTCACAGAGAAAGGTTTGACTGCAACTGTGTTAATTTCCCAAGTTAAGGAGAAGGAGCCCCTGGACACCACAGGCCCAATCTGAAGGCAAATTTTGCCTCAGCTTGCCTGTCTGTAGGGCCCTGGGCACGCAGGTTAACCCAGCACACTGGTGCCAACCAATGGCTGTCACAGGTGGGACAAAGTTCATGTGTATACTGTGCCAATTTCGCTTTTTAAAAAAGGCTTCAAGCGGTGTTCTAGTTCTAGGTCACTGGTTCTGCCTGTGTGCCTACCTGTCTGTCTGGTCCTCTCTCTTACAGTAGCTGAATTCTTTGGGTTCCACCAACTGCGCCCAGGGGGCGTGAACCCTTTGGTCCCCAGGGCCCTCTGGGAGCTTTCCAGCTACGTGCCCGCAGGGTCCTGCGGGGGTAGGGGACACGGTGGTGGGGTGGGGTGGGGGTGGGGGAGCCGTTTCTGGAAGGACCGGGGGTCCAGGCCGGGTCACGGTCGCATCTCCCGCGCTGTAGGCACCGGCAGGCACAGCCGGGAAGCCCTAGAAAGAGGCGCGCCCGTGGCGTGGCCCAGGGTTCCGGGTGCCTGGTTCACGCCGCCAGCCCGCCCGATGTTGCAAAGAGGGCGGCTACGCCCGGCTGGTCTGGGCCCGCGTTGATACCTGCTGCGTGCTGAAGTCCCATCCCAGGCAGCAGTGGCGAGCTGAGTGTTCGGCCATGGCTGCGGAGGTTCCGGCTACGGGTCGCTCCCGCCGCGGGACTGTCTGCAAGCTCCAACGCGGTCACGCCAGGGCCCGCCCCTCGCCCCGCCCGGCTGGACGCCGGACCCTGGGACCCCGCGGCCTGGCTCTCTGGCGCCGCCTGCCGGTGGGCAGGGCGGGGGACGTGCAGCGACTCAGTCACGGCCTGCTGTTCACACCAGGGTCCTCCACGCAGCCCTCTCCCTCCAACCCCATCCCGCCTCGCCTCGCCCCACCTCCCATCGTGCTCCCTGCAAAGGCTTGGCCCTAACAGTCTGCTTTCCCTCGGAGGACGCCTTGGCCAAAGGATTCACCTTTAAGCTAGCTTGTCCTTGCCTGTCTCTCTGGTGGCCCTGGGGACAGCCATGGCTGTCTCTCGTGCTGGAGAAGCTGTCCACTGATGGTGGTGACACAGGGAAATGTGCCCTGGGGATGGAGGCACTGGGCTCCAGCAGGCCCTGTCCTGAGCCAGCAAATTGAGTAATTCCCCAGCTCTGACATGTGCCACATCTCACCTCTGTATTTAAAGTCAGAGCCTGAGCCCCCCACCCCCTCCATCTGGGGCTCTTTTGTCCTTGAGATCAGCTGGTGTTGATGGTGTCACCTGTGCCATGCATGGTGACGGGGGGTGAGAACCAAATCAGACCCACTCCCTTAATTCCTACAGCTGAAGACACCTCCTCATCCCCTTATTCCCTCTGGTGTGTCCCCTGGATGGCCTCCCGGCACCTACTCAAGTGAGATGCTCTTCCCGGGAGCTCCCAGCCCAGCAGAGCCCTGATGGAATGGTCTGATTACCCGTATCTCTCTTGCTGAACTTGAACTGCTTAGAGCCCAGATCCTCCTCTTAGCCCAAGGTCCCAAGGTCAGTGGCAGAGCTGGACCCAAATCTAGAGAGTTTGGCTCCAGAGCTTAGGTGTTTAACCAGTAAACAAGACAATTTGCTGGAGAGCCTTGTGAGAAGGCCCAGGGGAAAATATAAAAGGCTCTCGAAGGCCAAGGCTACTGGCTCTGTCTCAGGCTGCCTCAGAGGGAGACCTACTCTTGGTGAGGGGTGCCTTTCTCTATGGGTTATGGCATCTGCCTCATTTTGATGACTCATCCTTTCTCTTAATAGAACAGCCTTTTCACTCCAGAGAAAACCAGAGGTGTGGAGGCCATTTGCCTGTGTAAGGAGACTACACACCCACTGTCTGATCCATTGGCAAAGAATGAAGATAGAATTTTTTCTTTTCTGGCCACAGGATCCTTAACCCCATTGTGCAGAGACAACGCTGGATCCTTAAACTGCTATGCCACAGCAGGAACTCCAAAGACAGAAATCATTTAGGGCTACACCTGTGGCATACGGAAGTTCCCAGGTGAGGGGTCAAATCGGAGCTACAGCTGTCAGCCTTCACCACAGCCGTAGCAACATGGGATCCAAGCTGCTCTGCAACCTACACCACAGCTCACAGCAATGCCTGACCCCCTGAGTGAGACCAGGGATCAAACCTGCATCCTCATGGATACTAGTCAGGTTCTTCCCCCCCCCCCCAATGAATTTTATTACATTTATAGTTGTACAACAATCAGCACAACCAAATTTTATAGCATTTCCAGCCCAAACCCCAGCGCATCTCCCCACCCTCCAAGCTGTCTTATTTGGAACTAGTCAGGTTCTTAAGCTGCTGAGCCACAGAGGTAACTCTAAAGACAGAAATCTTAATTCTGAGTTATTAATACCTACAGTTTCCTGGTGGCCTAGTGGGTTAAGGATATGACATTGACACTGCTATGGCTTGGGTCACTGCTATAATGCAGATTTGATCCCTGGCCCGGGAATTTGAACAGGCCTCAGGGGAGGCCAAAACAAGAAAAAACCCAAGGTGTCCATACCACCCATGTTGTCCTCCTGTTGTTGATGCCCAGGTTGCAATGGCCTGAGGCTGGTCTTTTGCTTATCAGCCTCCAAACTTGAACCTGGATCCCTGCATAGAGCCTGTCAAAGAACTCCTGCTCTGATTGGGAACCGAGTAGAGACTGCCCTGAAGCATCTCTTATCAATTGACCAGATTGCCCACAGTCCCTAGCAAGGCTCCTATCCTCCTGGGGTCCTTAAGGGTACCACAACCTGAGGGCAAAGCTCAGAAGAGGAGTCACATAATCAGATTTGCAGATTAGGAAGGTCACTCAAAATGCTGTGTGGAGAAGGGAGACAAAGGGGAAGAAGGGAAAATTAGAATGTGTTTGGAGGTGGTCTGAACTAGGGCTTATGCCTCAGAGGTGCTGAGGATGGAGAGAAGCAGATGGATTCAGGAGATACTTAGAACCCCATGGACTGAGGGAGGGAAAAGTCAAATGTAATGCCCAAGCTTTCAGTTGAGGTGACCTGGTTAGTTAACTGTTTTGTTTTTTTGTTTGTTTTTGTCTTCTGTTTTAAGGCTGCACCTGCGGCATATGGAAGTTCCCAGGTTAGGGGTCAAATGGGAGCTGTAACCACTGGCCTACACCACAGCCACAGCAACTTCAGATTCAAGCCATGTCTGTGACCTACACCACAGCTCATGGCAACACCAGATCCTCAACCCACTAAGCGAGGCCAGGGATCAAACCTGCGTCCTCATGGACACTAGTCAGATTCATTTCCACTGAGCCATGATAGGAACTCCAGTTAGTTAACTGTTGATGCATAACAAAACACCTCCACACTTGGTGACCTCAAACAGTAATCTTTTCTTGTCCCTCAGATGTGAGCAGGTCACTTGATCCAGACGTGGCTCAGAGTAGCTTTGTTCCACATGTCTCTCATTTTTGCCTTCCTGGGACCCGCAGAGACTCCGAGCACGCTGTTCTCATGAAAGGAGGGGGACAGAAGAGGGTACAGTCGTGAGGCCTCTGAAGGTCTAGACTTAGAACTGCCTACTACCCTTCTGCCTTGACGTCACTGGTCAGTCTCATGGCCAGTTCAAAGGCAAGTGGTGGGGGGGAGGCCGCAGTAATGTTAGGGAACCATTGACTGAAACCGCCCACCTTGGCTAGGCAAGGGAGCAGCCACTTGAACGAGTTGTGTCACAACCGGAGGCCCTCATAAGGAACATGGTGCTGCCGTGAAAACTAACCAGGAGAATTTAGGAGGGGTCAATTGGAGCGAGGAGACGACCAAACTCCCAGAATCCTGGGTGCTTGAATCCATTTTGGCTAAGAGGTGCCCTTGCCACCAGAAAGGACCCTGAGCCAGACCAAGGACGGGCCCAGCAAAATGATTAGCCAGAGACCCGGAAACTAATCCCATTCCCATAAACCCTGAGCCATGTGGCAGAGCAGTTCTCCTGGGTTCCCTTTCCCAGCCACTCTCCCACCCAGGCGTCCCTTCCCAGTAGTTTTTTGTTTGGTCAACATGTGTGTCTCCCCGTCCAATTTATTTCCGAATGTTAGATAACAGTAGGGGTTTGGATGCAGAGAAGGTTGAAGAATTGGAGCCGCCAGTGCAGTCCAGAGCAGGCCGTGAACAGATGGAGGGGTGTTCCATTCTGAGTTAGGAAACGTGGGATGAGAGGCAGGTGTTGGGGGAAGATGGTGAGTTTTGTGAGGACTTGGTAGGTCTGTGGTGCCTGTGGGATGTCTGAGTGGAGACACTGAAGAGGCAGTTGGATACGTGGCCTCAGCTCGGGAAGAAGACAAGGATTAGAGTGTTACCATCTCCCAATGGGTATGGGCTAGATTGAACAGGAAAGGCTTACAATGGGTGTCAGGACGCACCCCATAGGTTTACAAGGGCTGTGCTTGCCCAGCTTTAAGACTGAAGAAAGAGCCCACCATCAGCAACAGAGACATCCATGGCTTAATGAATGGGGGAAGCTTACACATCTGAAGCAAGATCTTGGAGCAGCTCCCCAGGGTGTGCAGTGGACAGGAGGACATGGCGGCAGGCTTCACTTCCAGGGGGCGGGGGGAAGAGTGGGAGGTTACCAGCTATAAGGGAGAGGAATTGACACCAGGTGGGCTCTCTAGTTATCAGGGAAACCACCGAGCGGCACGCCCCTTACCGCCCCTTTCATAAGAATCATCACCAGCTGGGGCCTGAGGCAGGTATGTAGGAAAATCAGTCATGTGTGTCGGTTATAGATGAAGCAGGTACTGGTCAAACAAGGGATGTACAGAGAGCAAGAGAACAGCCATCTTGGGTGGCCTGCCTATACGGTGGGACAGATGGAGAATCCCAGAGGGAACAGCCAAGGACATGTCCCAGTGCAAGAAGAGACTCTGAGAGTGGGGTGAGGTGGAAGCCCTTGGAAGAATTTTCCTGGGAGTTAGGCTAGACAGGGTCTATTGCTGCATGGAAACCTGTCCCTCAGTTTAGCAGTGAGGAGGCAAGTATTTGAAACCTCAGTAGGAGCATAGCCTAATAGGTATTATTATTATTATTGCTTTTTAGGGCCGCACCCATAGCACACGGAAATTCCCAGGCTAGGAGTCAAATTGGAGCTACAGCTGCTAGCCTACTACGCCACAGCCACAGCAATTGGGAATTTGAGCCTCATCTTCGACCTATACCACAGCTCATGACAACACTGGATCCTTAACCCACTGAGCTATGCCAGGGATCGAACCCACATCCTCATGGATACTAGTCACATTCGTTTCTGCTGCACCACAATGTGAACTCCCATATTTTTTAAGTATTTGGTTTTTGTTTTCTGGTTTGTTTGTTTGTTTTGGCCATGCCCAGGGCATGTGGAAATTCCCTGGCCAGGTATCAAACCCACACCACGGCAGTGACAATGCCGGATCCTCAACCCACTGCACCGCAAGGGAACTATATACACTGTTTTACAGATGTATATAGTCTGTGGGTCCCAAACGGTGCACCCAGGTGATCTGGGAAGCTTCGGGGAACCCATGGGGGTGCAGCAGGGTATTTTTACCTTTCTAGGGAAAGCCAGTGATACTGAAAGTCTGTCAGGAACCAGGGGAACTGCTAACTTGAGGTGATTCACATTCCAACATTGGATTGTGCTGCATCCCTTTCTAGGATATACCTTTGCAAAACTTTGTCATGGGATAAGCATATTCAAGTACTGTGGGGAAAATCAAGGTGAAGCAAGACTAGACTGATCCCAACACTTGAGGGGTTGTACAGTGCCTAAGAGGCGCACATGTCCCTTTAGTGAGTACTTCTGGTTATTTAAGAATGAAATGAGTTCCCTTGTGGCACAGTGAGCTAAGGATCCATTGTTGCTGCAGCAGCTCAGGTTGCTCCTGTGGTGTGGGTTTGATCCTTGGCCCAGGAAATTCCACATGCCCAGGGTAGTTAAAAAAAAAAAAGAAATAAAGAATGAAATGAAATACTTTCTCTCCCAGTTTGTGTATTATTTTCTTCAAACAGTACATAAGTAGAGTACTGTGACAAACTTGAGATTCTAAGGGTGCCATGAAAAGAGAACATGTGAGACCCTCTGATCCACCTGTTTGCTTCTTTTCTTTTCTTTCTTTTTCTTTTTTTTGGCTAGCCCACGGCAAATGGAGTTCCCAGGCCAGGGACTGTATCCAATCTAGAGTTTTGACCTATGTCACAGTTGCAGCAACACCAGATCCTTAACCCATTGCACTGGTCCATGGATTGAACCTACGTCCCTGCCACTGCAGAGACGCTGACAATCCCATTGCACCACAGCAGGAACTCTCCACTTGTCTGCTCCTAATGGTCCATCATATTCGTTAGTGTCCTCACCCCAGATTTCACTGTCCAGGCTGCCCCTGAGTGACACTTGAGTGTACTCCTGTTCCCCGATAATGCAAACAGTACATTTGCACGTCCTCATCCGTGGTCCCATGGACCTGCGTAACGAAATTGGGTGTAGGAAGGTGTTATATCCAAGACTAGGGTTTACACTCTATGTGCATGACTAGTTGGATCAGTGCAGAGTATTCCTGAGGATGGCTGTGCTGGTCTACATTCCCACCTGGAATGCACGAGGGTACCTCTACCTCCGCATCCTATACATACTACCTAACATCTCCATCCTTCTCATTTCTGCCAGTATAATAGGTGAGGAGTGATTTCTCATTATTGTTTTGAATTTGAGCATCACTTCATATACACTCACTGGCCATTTAGCATTTTCCATTCAGTGAATTCCCTGCTTATTTCCCTTGCCCATTTTTCACTTGGGTATTTTTCTTTTTTTCTTATGGATTTGCAGGAGTTTCTGTAAGTTCCCACTTGGTCTTCGATGTTGCAAATATCTTCTCCCAATGTGTCATTTATCTCCTAATTTTGTCCATGTCGTCCTTTGCTGACTGGAAATCTTTAATTTGAATAATACAATCCATCAATTTTTCTCCTTATTGTTTAGGTTATTTGATCTTGCTTAGAAGTTTTTCCCGACTCCCAGACCACAAAGCTATTTTCTCACATTTTCTGCAAAGATATTAGCCTACATTTTCTTCAGTTAGCAAGGTCTTTGAATCACTGAGTTTTCTCTGAATCTAGATATTTGTCAGCTAAATATTTTACATGACACAGAAGTCAGTGAAAACTACTTCATCTAAGGGTAAGCACTAGATGTAAGCTTTTCAGAGAAAGACAAATATGTTGTTAGTAAATAATGAAAAATCATTGTAAAAATAGGAAAATGGAAACCAACATGCATTCAGTCCCTATTTATTTATTTATTTTTTGCTTTTTAGGGCTGCACCCAGGTGGCATATGGAGGTTCCCAGTCTAGGGGTCTAATTGGAACTGTAGCTGTCGGCCTACACCACAGCCACAGCAACATCAAATCCAAGCCATGTCTGTGACCTACACCACAGCTCACAGCAACGCTGGATCCTTAACCTACTGAGCGAGGACAGGTATCGAACCTGCCACATCATGGTTCCTAGTTATTGTTTTCCACCGTGCCACGACAGGAACTCCATGCATTCAGTTCTTAAACTCTGCTTGCCAGTGAAAGAACACCAGACATCATTCTCTTCATTCTTTGAAGTTTGCAGCCACAACATGGATTTTTCTCAGTTAACCTTTTCTTTGAGAAAAATCTTGAAAAATATGCTTTCTTGATAAAGGTGCACTGTTTTAAAATTATACTGTTTCCAATATATTTTATTCTGTTTATGTAAAAATACACTGTTTTTGGAGTTCCCTCATGGCTCAGTGGTTAACGAACCCAACTAGTATCCATGAGGATGCGGATTTTATCCCAGGCCCCGCTCAGTGGGTTAAGGATACGGTGTTGCCATGAGCTGTGGTGTAGGTCACAGATGAGGCTTGGATCTGGAGTGGCTATGGCTGTGGCGTAGGCTCGTGGCTACAGCTCCAATTCGACCCCTAGCCTGGGACTCTCCATATGCCACGAGTGCGGCCCTAAAAAGACAAAAAAAATTTTTTATATCTATATATAGACTGTTTTTATCTAGCGCACCCAAAGCTGTGTTCATTAGTACTGATAACTACTGAAACTATTCAGGTTTATTATATCCTTCTAAATGAGTAATTTAAGTGTGAAAAGTTAGGAGTATACTGTTAGCTTTTTTTTTTTTTTTTTTTAAGAGCTGCCCCTGTAGCATATGAAGGTTCCCAGCCTAGGCGTCTAATTGAAGCTGCAGCTGCTGGCCTACGCCACAGCCACAGCAACGCAGAATCCAAGCCTCATCTGCAATGTACGCCAAAGCTCCAATGCCGGATCCTTAACATAGTGAGTGAGGCCAAGGATCGAACTCACATTCCCATGGATACTAGTCGGATTCTTTTTTTTTTTTTTTTTTTTTATTTTCCCACTGTACAGCAAGGGGATCAGGTTATCCTTACATGTATACATTACAATTACATTTTTTCCCCCACCCTTTCTTCTGTTGCAACATGAGTATCTAGACAAAGTTTTCAATGCTATTCAGCAGGATCTCCTTGTAAATCTGTTCTAAGTTGTGTCTGATAAGCCCAAGCTCCCGATCCCTCCCACTCCCTCCCCCTCCCATCAGGCAGCCACAAGTCTCTTCTCCAAGTCCATGATTTTCTTTTCTAAGGAGATGTTCATTTGTGCTGGATATTAGATTCCAGTTATAAGTGATATCATATGGTATTTGTCTTTGTCTTTCTGGCTCATTTCACTCAGGATGAGATTCTCTAGCTCCATCCATGTTGCTGCAAATGGCATTATGTCATTCTTTTTTATGGCTGAGTAGTATTCCGTTGTGTATATATACCACATCTTCCGAATCCAATCATCTGTCGATGGACATTTGAGTTGTTTCCACGTCCTGGCTATTGTGAATAGTGCTGCAATGAACATGCGGGTGCACGTGTCTCTTTTAAGTAGAGTTTTGTCCGGATAGATGCTCAAGAGTGGGATTGCGGGGTCATATGGAAGTTTTCTCAGGTATCTCCAAACTGTTCTCCATAGTGGCTGTACCAGTTTCCATTCCCACCAACAGTGCAGGAGGGTTCCCTTTTCTCCACGGCCCCTCCAGCACTTGTTATTTGTGGATTTATTAATGATGGCCATTCTGACTGGTGTGAGGTGATATCTCATGGTAGTTCTAGTCAGATTCTTAACCCGCTGAGCCACAATGGCAACTCCAGGTAGCTTTAATTCCTATTCCTTCCACAGCTAAGACAAAGATTTTAAAAAATCACTAAATCAAAAATAATCAGAAATTGGAACATGAATTAGACAAATCAGAAATAAAATTCACTAATTTATATCTGTCTGAAATTTTATAGATTTCATCTTGAGATATGTTAGAAATGAAATACTTCTCTCTGCTCTATTTCAAAGGTAGTACAATTTCTTTGTTAGATCAGTGGGGAGCTGTTATGAGTGAAAGTAAATGTTTTGAACTACAGCCTCTGGAATGGCAAACGTCATTCAGATTTGTTTGTCCAAGTCTGAAGGTGAAGGTTGAGTCCTGCCTCCAGTTAAATAAGTAACTTGTGCAGCTGACATTAAGACTTTTTTTGAGGCTGATTTTATGTTTATGTCTGGAGAAAAGTATAATGGACTTTGATGTTTGAAAAGATTCTAAAGAGCTCTGAGCAGAAAAGTGCTTATTTTCACCCAAGTGAACAGGCCTCCTGTTTCTCTGTTTTCATTCAACTCAGAAACAAATTTGATTTAGGAAAATTAGATGTTGATGTGGATATCTTGCATTTTTCTGCTTTTACTGCATTCATCCCTTGAGATCTGACATTTCCCCCTACTCCATGAGTGTTTAAAGCAGGTAATTAAACCCTGTAGTGCTGTATATCTAAAACGAAGGTCTGAGGGAGTTCCCGTCATGGCTCAGTGGAAACAAATCCAACTAAGATCCATGAGGATACAGGTTCGATCCCTGGCCTCACTCAGTGGGTTAAGGATCCAGCAATGCCATGAGCTGTGGTGTAGGTCATAGATGTGGCTTGGATCCTGTGTTGCTGTGACTGTGGTATAGGCTGGCGGCTATAGCTCTGATTCAACCCCTAGCCTGGGAAACTCCATATGCCATTGGTGCGGCCCTAAAGAAAAAAGAAAAAAAAAAAAGGTAAAAGGAAGGTCTGGGAAGATATGCTCCAAATTATTATTTTTTTTTTTTCTGTTTGCTTTTTGCCATCTCTTGGGCTGCTTCCGAGGCATATGGAGGTTCCCAGGCTAGGGGTCGAATCGGAGCTGTAGCCACCGGCCTACACCAGAGCCACAGCAATGCCAGGATCCGAGCCGAGTCTGCGACCCACACCACACCTCACGGCAATGACGGATCCTTAACCCACTGAGCAAGGCCAGGGATAGAACCTGCATGCAACCCCATGGTTCCTAGTCGGATTCGTTAACCACTGAGCCATGACGGGAACTCCTGCTCCAAATTATTAACAATTATCTGTTAAGAGTGGGGTGTTGGGCTACAGTCTGCCACCTACAAGACCTAGAGCCAGCAATAGAGATATCAGTGGTTTAATGGACGGGGGAGCTTACAGGTCTGAAGCAAGGTCCTGGAGTGACCCTCCCCCCCACCCTGTACAGCAGAAGGCAGGTAGGACGCAGCAGCAGGCTTCGATCCTGAGGAGAGGGAGGGTTACCAGCTACGAGGGGAACTGGTGCCAGGTAGGCTCATTAGTTACCAGGGACACCAACAAGGGGAACAGCTCCTCCCTGCTCCTTTGATAAGAACTATCAGCAGCTGGAGCCTGGGGGCAAGTGCAGAGTCAAGTGCATAGGGTACAGGTTAAGTGGCACCGGTCAGGCAGTGTGAGCACAGAGAGCAAGAGAAGAGCCACTTTGTGTGGCCAGTGGTGAGAGGCGACTTTTGCTTTATTTAATTAATTTATTTTTTTGGCTGCACCTGAGGCATACAGAAGTTCCTGGGCCAGGGATTGAACCCACACCAGAGCAGTGACAATGATGGATGCTTAACCACTAGGCCACCAGAGAATTCCAACTTTTGTGTTTTGTTTATTGGGGGGTTTGGGGTTTCTCCCTCATTCCCTCCTTTCCTCTCTCTTTTTCTTTCTTTTTGCTTTTTTAGGGCTGCACCTGAGGCATATGGACGTTCCCAGGCTATGGCTAGAATTGAAGCTGCAGCTGCCAGCCTCTGCCACAGCCACAACAATGCAGGATCCGAGCCACATCTGGGACCTAAACCACAGCTCACGGCAACGCCGGATCCTTAACCCACTGAGCAAGGCCAGGGATCAAACCCACATCCTCATGGATGCTAGTCAGGTTTCTGCTGAGCCACAAGGGAACTTCCTAAATGTATATTCTCGAATGCTTTCATTAAAGAGTGGAAAGAAATTAATTTAACCCAAGTAGTGAGTAGAATTGTGTGCTCTAAAAATGTATGTTCAAGTTCTAACTCTCAGTGCCTGTGAATGTGACCTTATTTGGAAAAAAGATCTTCGCAGATGTAATCAAATTGAAATGACATCATACTGGATTAGGGTGAGCCCTAATCCAATGATTGCTGTCCCTATAGGAAAAGAGAAATTTATTTTTTTAGTTTTATTTGTTTTGGCTGCACCTGCAGCATGCAGAAGTTCGGGGCAAGGAATGGAACCTGAGTCACAGCAGCCAACATGTCATGGATATCTTTTCATGATAGAGCTTTATCATAAATTGTATTAGTTATTTAATCTGAATAGTAGCATCCCCTACTAAAAATGTGTTTTTCAAAAATGTGTATTTTTAATGTAACAAAGCTGTAGGGAACATCTTTGTGTACCCATATTTTCCTATGTAGGTAATTATCTTCTTTGGGTAAATCTGAGGGATTCCTGAGTCAAAGGGTATACAGATGCTAAATATTTGTACATATTGCCAAACTTCCCTCCAGAAATGCTGCACGATGTGCCCTCCTACCCACAGTGCAGAAGGGCATTTTACTCTGCTGCTTATGGCTCTCCCTCCGGCTGATCTTTTTTTAAAAAAACTTACATCCTGGAGTTCCCGTCGTGGCGCAGTGGTTAACGAATCCGACTAGGAACCATGAGGTTGCGGGCTCGATCCCTGGCCTTACTCAGTGGGTTAAAGATCTGGCATTGCCGTGAGCTGTGGTGTAGGTCACAGATGTGGCTCGTATCCCATGTTGCTGTGGCTGTGGTGCAGGCCGGTGGCTACAGCTCCGAATGGACCCCTAGCCTGGGAACCTCCATGTGTTGCAGGCCCTGAAAAGCAAAATAAATAAATAAATAAATAAATAAATAAATAAATAAACAATAAAAATCAAACAGTAAAAAAAAAAAAAAGTTTCATATAGAGTGGAATGGGAGTTCCTGCTGTGGGAATGATCTGGCTTGTATCTGTGGAGGCACTGTTTTGACCCCCAACCCTGGAGGTGAAGCCCACGGCCTGACCCAGATGTTTCCAGGTATGACCAATGGATGAGGGGTCCTGGACCCTGCATGGAGGCATCCTCACTCTGGCTGGGAAGGCAGCTTCACCCTCAGGGCAGTTGGGACTGTGAACCAGGGTTTGGGGGCTTATGCTCAGGGTGGCAGAGGTTAGAGGTCACCTAGGATGGAACCATCTCAGGGAAGGCAACCCCCTCAGAAGGAGACTGAGGTAGGTAATTCCCAAGGGCATACTTCTTTGGGAGCAGCAAGGGAAAAACTGAGAAAGTCTGCACCATGGCACAAAAGGGAGCTCTGATTATTCCTTTACACTGCACCCCTGCCTTGACAGGTGTGCACCTACCTAGCGGGGGGCTGTGGAATCTGTCCTCAGCCTGCACCTGAGTGGGAAGCCCACCCATGCTAGCAGACGCCTGGGCAAAAGAATGAGGACAGTGAGGAGGTAAGTGGCACCCCTGCCCACTGCTGGCCCACCCCTATACCCCAGTCAGACAACTCACTGCCCCCTAGGACATTAAGGACTCTGGAGGGTCCTGTCTTGTCCACTGGCCTTGGTCTCACTCTCCTCCAGACACAGCCAGTTTTGACCTAGCCATCTCATGTCCAGCATGCTACCTTTATTGGAATGAATTACACCCTAGCTCCCTGAAAAGGGGCCATTCTTGGATCTAGAGGACTGATCCTGCCCCTCAAGCTGGGGTGGGCCTGGAATTCATGGCATAGAATCCATGGCCGCGCATCCAACTACATGCACCCAAGATCATCTGAGGGTCTGGCCCTCAGTCCTCCTGTCCATCTATTTCCTCTTCTCTGGTATGCAAAGACTGGTTGGAGGAAGAGTCTTGGTCTATATTCATCATCGTGGCATTGAGAATGGTGTTCTTGGTCACTTCCTCCGTCACATCATCACATACCATGTCCTCACTGGAAACATCATTGCTCATGGTCCTGAAGAAGCCAGTGGAGAAAAAGGTTATGAACTGCATTTTCTGGGGACTTGAGAAAAGCAGCACTGGCCAGACCTGGCCCTGCATTCCTGAGAAGTAGGGCTTTCCTATGCCTGCAGGTCCCCAGTCAAGCTTCGCCGCAAACCCATGAGGGACCCTCTCCTTCAGGATCAGGCCTGTCCCATCTCCCAACCCTAGCGAGACCCTTCACTCTTCAGCATCTTTGGGACACTGTCCACCAACTTCATCAGGAGCATTTACCGAGCACTTGCCTTGTGAAACACTGTGCTAATTACTCTGTGTGGGTTTTACCTTCCCCAAAACCCCATGAGAGAGGAAGGCCAGGCTCCATGTCCTTACCTCTCTGTGCCTTGGTTTTCTCACCTATAAAATGGGGGGTAATGACAGGACCTACCTTGCATGTGGTTGTCACTAGGACAAGGTGTCAAGGGGTGAAAAGGCATGTGTCTAGAATAAGACCTGACAAATGGGAATTGCTCAATATGGTTAGCTTTTTTGTTTTGTTTTGGCTGCGCCTATGGAATATGGAAGTTCCCCAGGCCAGGGGTTGAACCCACACCACAGTAGCGATCTGAGCCGCTGTAGTGACAACACTTAACCTGCTGCACCACAAGGGAAGTTCAGCTATTGTTACTACTAAGTTATCATTCCATTTTGAAGACATAGACATTGAGTCAGAAATATTAGGTAACTTCCCAGTGCCTAAGCTAGGAAGTGTGAGCAGTGAGAGAAATCCAGGCCTTCTGGCTCCTGGACCTGTGTTCTTTTTTTCTTTCTTTTTCTTTTTATGGCCACACCTGTGACCTATGGAAGTTCCCAGGCTAGGGGCTCTAATCAGGGATCGATGCTGCAGCTGCTGGCCTACACCACAGCCATAGCAATGCCAGATCCAAGCTGCATTGGTGACCTATGCTGCAGCTTGCAGCAACACCAGATCCTTAAACCACTGAGTGAGGCCAGGGCTCAAACCCACATCCTCACGAACACTATGTTGTGTCCTTAACCCACTGAGCTACAACAGGAACTCCAGAGAGCCTGGGTTCTTTACTATGCTGTTACTCTGCTGCAGGACCCTCCCATCTCTACACTGGGGCAAACACCTATTTGTTTTTCAAAAGTCTACGCAAATGTCACTTTCCCTGTGAGGCCTACCTCAACTCCCCAAACCAAAGCTTCTCCCTCCTGAACTCCTATAGGTCCTGTACATTACTGTCAGAGTCCAGTGGTGATAGCTGTTTGCACATCTGTCCCCCTATAAGCTATGGCTTGCTTAAGTCTGGGGAACTCTTCCTCTGACAGTCCAGCCCCGGTACAATGCCTAGCACATGTGGTGCAAATGAGAGTTTGAAAACAAGGCAAAGGGCAGGAGAGTAGTGGGGAGGAGTATGGAGAAGGGCCAAAGGCAGGGGCCCCTGTACTACAAGCAGAGGGCGCTGTGGGACATGCTCAAGTCCAGGGAGAGAGTTGGTTCTACCAATCATGACAACCTTCTCTGGGGGCACTTTGGAGACCAGAGACCAGAAATGCTCATAAAGCAGTTGGGTGGAGCCCATTTTGAAAATGGGGTCCTGGGCTGCAGGGGCAACAAGACCAGAATCATAAATCAAGACTGGGTCTTTTTCATTTGAAGATCCCTGGTGGTACAGTGGGTTAAGGACCCAGCATTGCCACTGCAGTGGCTCAGGTCACTGATGTGGCATGGGTTAGATGGCTGGCCTGGACATTTTCACATGTCACTGAGCTGCGCCCCCCCCAAAAAAAAGACTAGGTCCTTGTTGAGGAACTAGGAGTCCAGAAAGAAAAGGAGAGGTACTCAGAAACCCTGGGAGGGGAGGGAGCCCAGAACATCTGCAAGGGCACCACCCAGTCCCAATAGGCACCAGAGGATGAGGACAGGAGAAGACCTGGCCCAGGCTAGGTCAGGAGAGTCAGGCAGGATGGGAGCTGGCACAGGCTGGGCTGGACAGAGGTAGGCGACAGCATCTAGGAGAGCTGGGGAGACTGCTATGGACATAGAACATCCTTGTGTCACAAGACCTTCCAGCAAAGAGGAAGGGATGGACAGTCCCTGACATACTCTCACGGCCAAGAGCTTGAGAACCAGACCCTGTTCTGGCCAAAACCCAGGATCCTCACACACCTACCTTGTCAGTAGAGGAAGATGCTCCAGGCTATCAAGGAGGGGCTGATCTTGTGTTTCTGGCAGCTTGGAGCAAAGGGACAAGGCCATGGTGGCTGAGATGGTGCAGAGTAAAATGGGTAGGATGGTGGTGCTCTGGCTGACAAGCATCAGGGACAAGATGCCTCCAGCGGCCCAGAACAGACACATTAGCCCCAAACCCGTCGCCCTGGAAAGGGAGGTGAGAGCTCACTTGGGGGGCTTCTTGGGCCCAGAGACTGGAGAGGATAGAAAAGACAGCTCCCCCATACCCCACACCCTCTTCTCTACCCTCTCCCAACTCAGTGTACAACCTTGGAGAATTAAGCTCTCCATTGATGCAAAGTAAGTAGTCATTTCTCCATGGGGTCAGGAGTGGGAGAAGACAGACCCATACAGCATATTATGGGGATGTGGGGATGGGTGGGGAGGAGGATACATGGCCATCACCAGGGGCGCCCATGGAGAAGGGCCTGAACATCAGAGTGGCCCAGACACATTTCAGGTGGTCAGTGCAAGTCAGGGACTGGAGTCGGACTGCCTAGGTCCAAATCCCACTTCTGCCACCTGCTATGTCTGACCTTGAGCTAGTATCCTTATCTCTCTGACTTTGGGTGTGAAATGGGGTTAATGACAGTGTTGGGGGGATTTTGTGTGTGAGAGTTTAATGGAGTAATCCATGTAAATTGCTTAGCAGGGTGCCTGTCACCAGGTGAATGCCCAGTCTTAGCAGCTGTTATTCATCTTGTTATTGCCCCACCCTCCCCAAGCCTCCATGACCATCACCCACCAGGCTGCCTACCTGAGGACAGTGGGGAGGAGCTCAGAAGTGTAGAGGAACAATAGGGTGACCGAGGCAGCCAGGCTGAACTCTCCAAGCACGATTATCAAGACCAAGAGGGATTTCAGCTCTGTGGCCAGACAACATGGTCACTTGAGTCTGTGGCCATGCTCTCCTTGGGGCAGGCTGGGGAGGCCTGCCCATCAGCCCTCCCTCAATCCCTCTCAGAAGGCACCTGAACAGTCCCCCCCCCCACCTGGTCAGCTGGTCAGCAGACTCAGGCATTCAGTCAGAGGAGGGTCAGCCAGCTAGAGGCCCAGGCAGGCCAGGAGTTAGTGTATCTATAGGGAGAGAGTTGGTCAGTAGGGTGGGACCTCTGTGGCCAATCAGGTCACCATCTACTGTGTGGGAAACCCTGTTTCTCAGGCAAGGGGCAGCTGGGAGCAGACCCTCCGCTCAGTGACCTGGAGCCAGGAATTTCAGCGCCTCTCCTGTGAGCCTCTGCTGGACCCTCCCCTAGCCCCACTTCCCACCTCCCACTGTCCCCTCTGGGTCTGGCTTTACTTGGCTCTGGGACTGAAATTGGAGATTTAGTTTTATTTATTAGGGATACTACTTCTAGTTCCTCTCACACATTGGAGAGTTGCAAACCTTTCTGTTTGCCTCATTATAGACCTACTTTAGAAAAAAAAAAATAGAAATTTAATAATGGCTTTGTTTCCACCATTTTGTTTTAGCCAGTCAAAACTGCCAACATCTGGGGGAGGAAGGGTCCAGGTCAAGACACACAAAATTCCAGCCTGCAAGGAAAGTGAGGGAGCCCCTTCAGGCAGACCCTGGATGCAGCCTTCCCCGACCCCGCCACCGGCCCCAGCAGCTGAGGTCAGCAATTCTGATCAAGTGAATGAACACCGACATCTTTTTCTTTTTTCTTTTTTGCTTTTTAGGGCCACACCCGCGGCATATGGAGGTTCCCAGGCCAGGGGTCAAATTAGAGCTACCACAGCCACAGCAACACCAGATCCGAGCCGTGTCTGAGACTTACACCACAGCTCCAGCTCACAGCAACACCAGATCCTTAACCCACAGAGGGAGGCCAGGGATGGAACCCGCAACCTCATGGTTCCTAGTCAGATTCGTTTCCACTGCACCACGATGGGAACTCCTGAACACCGGCATCTTAATGGCCATATCCTCAGCCCTGCCATGCTCTTCTAGCCTTGTGACCAGGGCCATACGCGTTGTCCTAGGGTTCTTTGAAATTTTGAAAATATTGCCAGCCCTTCCATTTCCTTCCCTACTTCTGAACTGGCAGGGTGCAGGGCTCTGGGCTCCCCCCTCCCCCACTGGGAAGGCGTGGCCTCAATCCAAGAATTGTTCCTGAGAGTTTGGCCCAATGTGATGCTCAGCCTTCAGTGGGCAGGTGGTTTATTTTCCTGGTGAGGATACAGATGAGACCGGGCTGGGGCAGCAGCTGCAGGAAACACTTTTGTTGCAGGAAACACTTTCAATTACTGATGTTGATTGGAATCCAGCAGAAGACAGCTGCCTGCTGTCCTGCACGAGGACAATTCCTCTGGACAGCATGTCTTCCCTACTGGGCCCCGAGAGCTGCAAGCGCCCTGTCTTGGGACCTCCCAACCCTGGAGAGGGCAACACTCTAGTGAATGGCTCCTGCTCAACTTGGGCCTCTGTGGGGTGGGGGGCTGTGGATGCATGAGGCTGACTCTGGGGGTACGGTTCACGGGTCAGGGCTGGAGGCGTGAGGAAGGGGTTTGAGGAAGCCAGAAGGCTGGGGGGTGGGTGCTCTACCTGAGGGGAGGACAAGGCTAAGGAAGCACAAGAAGGCGCCTTGGAAGAGAGTGAGCATCAGGCTCCACTTCCTCTTAAACCGCTCAAGCAGAAAGATGCAGCACAGCCGGCCGGGCACCTCCATGATGCCGGGAATCACTTGTGTGAGGTGGATGTCCACACCCAGCTCCTTCATCCTGAAGCTCAGCATGTAATAGCTGCAACCGAGAGCAAACCTGCAAGGAAGCCAGGAGAGAGACACTCAGAGGAAAAGACACACACAAGGCTGGGGCCAAAAAAAAATAACAGAGGCAGAGGAAAGAGCAGCAGGGTGGCAGTGGGGAGAGAAAAAAGCACAAAGATCTGGGGGCCGGCCAGGGTCTGCATGCCTTGGTCCCCCACAGCCTGCCCACGCCCCTTCTCTCCCCAGATCCCTGGTCTGCACACCCATTTGCAGTCCCTGCCGCCAGCCCTGGGCACTCAC
This sequence comes from Sus scrofa, assembly GCF_054392235.1. Taxonomy (NCBI): domain Eukaryota; kingdom Metazoa; phylum Chordata; class Mammalia; order Artiodactyla; family Suidae; genus Sus; species Sus scrofa. The sequence continues at coordinate 37,896,599 of NC_139395.1, read as the reverse complement.
CACATGGAACACAAAATCAAGGCCACCTGGCAGAGATGCTTGTTGCTATAGAAGTCTAGGATAGAGGCTTTAGCCACCTTCTTTCCGGGTAGCTGCAGGTACAGGATAAGCAGGACCAGCCAGAGGCCAGGCTGAGACCCCAGCTGGCTTCCTCCCCGCACAAGACCCACAAGGCCCACCTGCCTCCCACAGGGCCAGCCTGGCCTCTGTCTTTCCCCTGGCAGGGTTCAATTTTGATGTTACCATTTTCCTCAGGCAGTGGGTTGGGCACGCCCTCTGGGCCGAGGTCCCACCTGGAAGGATGCGGAGGGAAGAGGCCCTCCCCACTCCTGGCCTGAGGCCTCTTACCTTACTCAGCAGACTTAAAGGAATGGTTTTCTTGTTCACGCCAGCTGCATAGCACAGCAACTGTGTGGCCTCCTCTAGCTTCCCTTTCGTCATCAGCCACCTCGGGGACTCTGGAAGAATCCTGCAGGGCCCGTCCTTTTCTTATCCATCACTCCAAGATGCTCCTAGCCCCATCCCAGCCTCAGCTGTGGCCGTCTTGCTCCAGCCTGAGGTGACTCACATGCTGGAGGCCTTGAAGATGACCACCAGCCTCTGCCCCATCCCACGCCCCCTCCTCACCGCTGGCAGTAAGCCCTTCCCCAGCTACGCACAGTACCCACTGCTGTCCGTAACACAATGGCCACTGGCTGCCTCTGCACTACAGCTGTCTTCCCTGCAAGTGCCTTGAAGAGTTCTCTATTTTCTTTTTTTTTTTTTTTTTGGCTGCTCTGAGCCATATAGAGTTCCCAGGCCAGGGATCAGATCCCAGCTGCAGCCATGACCTAAGCAGCAGCTTCGGCAATGCCATATCCTTAACCCACTGTGACGGGTCAGGGATAGAACCTACATCCCAGTGCTTCCAATTCACTACCGACCCCGTTGCACCATAGTGGGAACTCCAAGTTCTCTATTTTTCTCTCCTCCCCCCTTTTGCCCTCCCTTTTTCTTTTATGGCATGTGGAAGTTCCCAGGCTAGGGGTTGAATCAGAGCTGCAGCTGGTGACCTACACCACAGCCACAGCAATGCTGGATCCTTAGCCCACTGAGTGAGGCCAGGGATCGAACCCGAATTCACATGGATCCTAGTCAGGTTCATAACCTGATGAGCCACAATGAGAACTCCCCAAGTTCTGAATTTTCTATCTCAGGGTCAACCCCACCTGTCCAGGCATACGGAGGGCACCAGCCCACACCCACTATTAGAGACTCCTTCTTAAAGGTGGGGATTTTCCTCTTTCCTCTCTGTTTCCTAACAGCCTGGAGAGTATGGGGAAGGGGCAGGACCCTCAGGTTTGACCCCAGGGCCCAGCCCTTGCCTCCGTGAATGGAGATCTCCACTTTGTCCCATCTCCTCCTGGCCACATCCTCCATTGCCTTTGACCTCAGAATAACTTTAGGCCTTCAGTTCTTCCCAGGCTGAAGAATCCACACAGACTAATATTTAAAGCTTTTTTTTTTTTTTTTTTTTTTTTTGCTGCACCTACAGCATGCAGAATTTCCCTGGTCCAGGATCAAACCATTGCCACAGCAGTGACCCCAGCTGCTGCAGCACCACCACCAGATCCTTAACCCCTCTATTCCATGAGGGAACTCCAAAATGAGACTTTTCTTGAAACTAAGAATGATTGGAAAGAGATGGAACTTGCCCAAGATATTGTCAAGTGTCAGCGGAGGGACAGCTAACAGGACATGTCTGAAGTAAGTGTTTGAAGAAAACCGTGCCCCTTTTAATAAGCTGTCTCCTCATAGAATGTCAAACTATGTGGACATCCACCAGAAGAAAAAGCTAAAGAGATTACTGTGACGGTTTCTGGGGAAAGATATAAGGGCTGAGAGGAGCTGCCACTGTTGACTTATTTTTCATCAGGAATCTTTTGGCACCACTTGATTTTTTTGGCTGCATCTGCGGCATGTGGAAATTTCCCCACCAGGGATCAAACCTGCACCACAGCAGTGACAATGCCAGAACCCCAACCCCTGTGCCACCAGGGAATTTCTGGTATTACTGAATTTTTAACCATATGCACCTATTGCATTAATAACATTTATTTTTATTTTTATGATTTTTAAAAATTTTATGGCCTCACCTGCACTATATGGAAGTCCCCAGGCTAGGGGAAAAATCGGAGCTGCAGCTGCTGGCCTATGCCACAGCCACAGCAATGCCAGATCTGAGCCACATATGTGACCTACTCTGCAGCTTGTGGCAATGCCAGATCCTTAACCACTGAGTGAGGCCAGGGATCGAACCCACATCCTCACAGACCCTATGTCAGTTCTTAACCCACTGAGCCACAACGGGAATTCCTGAATTAATAACATTTAAAAAGTATTTTAAGGTCAATGAAATCCTCTTTCTTAGCCATGTGACAGAGCCACACCACCCAGCATCAGCTGTCTCCTCACATTCACTAGGGTATTTCAACAATTATCAGATGAGATCAGGCACATTCAGGGTGGTATGGCCATGAACTCAGTGACTATCAAAGATGGTCTCTAGCTTCTGCATGATTTGGCAGATCTCCAAGGCACCTATGTGCCCTCACTCTCAACTGGTAAGCCCACTTTTTATGATCCATATTGTGTATGGTGCAGTGGCTAAAAGGCAGGGGCCCTGAGGCGGAATTTCCTGGTGGTCTAGTGGTTAGGACTTGGAGCTTTCACTGCCGTGGCCCTGGTTCAGTCCTTGGTCTGGGAACTGAGATCCTACATCAAGCCACTGCGCAGCATGGCAGAAAAAAAAAAAAAAATGGGGGTTTTGCAGCCAGACAGTCTGAGTCAAATCCCACGTCTACTAATTTTTAGCTGTGTGACTTTGGGCAAATTATTTTGGCCCTCTGAAGCCTCTTTCCTTGCTCCCCACTCCAGAGACTCACACGTATCTTCTTTTAGGTGTCATGATACATGTGATCACGTCAAGATCGAATAGGATCTTTCTTCACACACAACGGCCTGACCCTTAACAGGATGATTTCAGCTTTCTCACTCTCACCTCCCTATCTGCCCTCTCTGTCCCTGTTCCTCTCCTTTTGCCACCTGCCCACAGCAGGCAGTGCCATCTTGCTCTAGTGCCCAGTCCCTCCTCCTTATTCCTCCAAGTTTTACTCTATCAGTTGTCCCTTCATAGTTTCAGTTGTTCAGGTCTGTGGCCTCCTTACAACTAAAAACACCAGACACCAGAGGCCCTTCTCTGACTCTGTCTAGCTGCTCACAGACGTCCCCGCTTTCCTCTGCCTGCTTCAGCATGACACTGGGAAAGTGGCATCTCATGGATGCCCCCCCCCTTTTTTTTTCCCCAGCTCCTCCTCAACTTCCTGCCATTCCACGGAAGCACCTCAAGGTCACTAAGGCCAACAGACCCTTCCCCAGGCTCATCTTTCTTGCTTTCTGTTTGGTGTTTTTTTTTTTGTTTTTGTTTTTTGTCTTTTTGTCTTTTTAGGGCCACACCCGCAGCTTATGGAGGTTCCCAGGCCAAGGGTCCAATTGGAGCTGTTACTACCAGCCTATGCCACAGCCACAGGAATGCCAGATCTGAGCCACATCTGCAACCTACACCACAGCTCACGGAGGCGCCAGATCCTTAACCCACTGAGCGAGGCCAGGGATCAAACCCGCAACCTCATGGTTCCTAGTCAGATTCGTTTCCGCTGGACCATGACGGGAATTCCTCATCTTTCTTGCTTTCAACCCTGACCATTCCCTTGTCTTGAACTCTTGCCTTTCAATCCTTTTCCTTCTGATTTTCTTACCACCTCTCTGACATCTCTTTGAAAATCTCCTCTGATGGGTTAATGCCGAGGTTTCAGAGGCTCTGCCCTTGGCTCTTTCTCATCTCATCCTATATATTTTCTCCCAGGGAAAATCCAGTTCACCCTGCCCCTCCCAGGACGCTCCATACCCCCCAGTCTCCAGACCATCAGACCCATCCTTGTGCACGCCCTGTATTCATTTGCTCACCAGATATAGGAGATGAGGAGGAATGCAGGTGTCCCACCCACCAGAAACAGCAGCCGCCAATGAAGAAGGTTGTAGGCAAGCCCTGTCAGGTATAGGACCCCCACAGCGAAAAAGCAGCCTTCCAGGATGATGGCATGGGCCCGGTGCATGCCCACTAGCCACTCAGTGACTGTACAGAGGCCGAGAGGACAAAATCAGAATCAGTTCAGAGTTCTCAGGGCTATGCCTGCACACAACCTTCTGAGATGCCCCAGTCCTATTAGGGACAGTTGAAAGTGGGCAAAAGTTCTTCTGCCTGCTCAAGATCTGGTCCTTCAAAGCCCGGCAATTTGCCTCTGTGCCCCTAAGGCACAGTGTAAGCCCTTGCCTGAGCTCCCATCCCCAGACATAGCCTCCAGGCTGTCCTCAACCTGGCTGTTCCCTCTGAACATCTCCCAAGGGACCATGTACCTTTCATTGAAAAGGCCTGGTCTGGGCACAGGACCTTCCAAGAGGCCTGACATCCACAAGGCAAGGCATCGCTGTCCTTGTCTTGGCTCTTAGTGCTTCAGTGCTGTGGCCACTTAGACCTTGGGCTCTGTGGCGGACCCAGTTCCCTCTGGCTGGGCTCTGGAAAGCTCCCAACAAGAAGTAGTTTCCATACCAGGTGATGGCAGCTGTGAGGCTAAATGAATGTATGGGGACTTGGGGCTTTCGCACCACACAGGCCAGGGCAGACCCTAAGCAAGTCGATTAACTTCCTGAGGCTCAAATATCCTCCTCGGCTAAAGGAATAATAGAATAGTGCCCAGTGAATATAGAGCTACCAGGATTAAAAGAGACAATACATATAGAGGACTGGCCCTTCTTAAAGGCTCAATAAGAGTAAGTCATGGGCAGCAGGGTGTAGCAAGGGGCATGAGGGAAGAGATATGTGGGGTACCAGGAGGATGAAGGACACAGATTCTCTAGCATCTCTAGGCTTCTACTGCCTGCCCAACTAGGCCACAACTCTATCAGCAGTTCTGAGGGCTGGATCCACCCCCACCCCCCAGCACCCCACTCACTTAAAGACAAGCTGCTGGTGCTGTAGCCCACCACAGCCTGGGACACGAGGAAGCGGAAGAACAGATATTGATGAAAGCTTTTGACAAAGGCTGTCCCAAAGCCAAAGATGATCAGCTCCAGCAGTGACAGCAGGATGGCGGGGTAGCGGCCCAGCCTGTGGGGGTAGAAGGGAGGCTGCGCCACGCGTGAAGTTTGTGGACCTCCATGGTTGGCCCCAGCCCGTACCCAGCACCAGGTCTTGAGCCACCCATCTGCCTCCAGACAGCCCTCACCCTTGCTTCCCCCAAAATGAGATTCTTCAGATCTGCATGGCCATGAAGAGGAGGCAGGGGCGTCCTGGGGACCAGAGGGAACTCCGAGAGACTTACTTGTCACTTATGAAGCCGAAGATGAGAGCTCCTATCAAGAAGCCTGCCAAAAACATGGTCTGCACCATTTCTGGGTTCGGTTCCTTGCCGCACACCAAGTCAAACTGGAGGTTATACGCAGGGATTGGCCATGGACCTCCACGCAGGGCCTTCTAGGTCCAGAGACTGAGCCTCCCCCAGGGTGGGCCTTTTGGCAGAAGGGCCCTGGAACAGGGGCAGGTGGTTGTGCCGCCTGCCTCAGCCTGGTACCTCTGCATCTCATCCTGCATCTAGCAGTCTCTGGGGGATAGGCCTGGAGATTGGGACCAGAGACACAGGGACAAGAAGCAGGACAGGTGGAGAGGCAACTGAGCAAAGGCCAGAAACATTGAAGATCTTTTCCCAAATACAGATGTGAGGCCCCAGCCTGGAGAATCAGATTGGGCAGGTCTGTACTGTGACGGGCCCAGGTGGCAGCTTAGGAACTCCATAGGAGGTACCAGATCAAGGCTGCCGCTTTTTTTTTTTTTAATTTTTTAAAATTATAGTTGATTTATAATCAAAGCTGCTGCTTTTCCCAATCTTCTGTGATTTCGGAGGGCAGAGCCACCACTACAGAAGCAATCTCCTGGACAGATGACAAAGCCTGCCACCTGCCATCTGCCCCTGCCAGCTCAATCCACTCTAGCTTCCTAGCTAAGATAGGCAAGACCAGGGCTAGGAGGCAGGAATCCTGCACTACTTCTGCCCTGGCTCTGACTTGGGGGTAACCTTGGGCCAATTGCTTCCCCTCCCTGAGCCTCCCTTTCCCCATCCATCCAGGGAGGGTGAGGGCCCTGGGGTCGCTACCGACAAGTCAGGACAAGGCATACCTCATTGATCAGTGATCGCCACTTGACCTCAGGATAGAACCACCCATCTTGACATGAGTCTGTATGGTTGAGGCCAAATTCGATGATAGTCTCCAGATCCCAGTCCACAGGCAAGTACATGAGACATGTCAGGAAACTGCCGTTGGGTGCTCGGGGCAGGGTCAGATTCAGCTGCTCACTCTCTGAAAGGCTGGGGTCCAGGGCCAATATCCAGCTGGTGTTGCAATAGGGCTTCTGGGGTGTGAACACGAAGAGGTCAGCAAACATGAAGAAGGCGGACAGGATGCTGGGAATGAAGGTGAGGGCCACCAGCCTCCGCTGGAATGTGCCAAACTCCCCCATGGCATCCATGATTTTGGCAAACTTATCATTCTGCTTGGCTTCGATGGCCCTTAATCTGCGTAATAGCAGGTCCAGAGACCTAGGAGGGGGGCTTTCTGTTGTCTCAGGTCGGTGGGAGTTCCTGAAATGATGCTGGGATTTGAGTTCTGCTCTGAAGTCGTTTTCCTTTGCCATCTGTTCAAAGAAAGGATGCAGCTCAGTCTCCACTGACATCACCTTTTAGATATTAGAGATGAACACAGCAGCCCACTGGCCACGAATGAGTCCCTCTGGCTTGAAACACTTTCGATTCCAAACTTGATGTTCTCTATGGTGCCCTCCTTTTCTTCTGAAGTTTCTTTGTTAATTTGTCCCATCCCCCACTGGCCTACCCATCCCTGAGGCCAACACCACAGCCACAGCAAGGCCAGATCTGAGCCATGTCTGCGACCTACACCATAGCTCACGGCAACGCCGGATCCTTAACCCCCTGAGCAAGGCCAGGGGTTGAACCTGCATCCTCATGGATACTAGTCAGATTTGTTTCTGCTGAACCAGGATGGGAATTCCAAGATTTTTTTTTTTTTTTTTGCCTTTTTTAGGGCCACACCTTCAGCAGCACATGGAGGTTCCCAGGCTAGGGGTCGAATTGGAGCCGTAGCCACCGGCCTACGCCACAGCCATGGCAACGCCAGATCCGAGCTGCATGTGTGACCTACACGACAGCTCATAGCAAGGCCGGATCCTTGACCCACTGAGTGAGGCCAGGGATTGAACCTGCAACCTCGTGGTCCCTAGTCGGATTCGTTTCTGCTGCACCACAACGGGAACTCCAAGATTGTTTTAATGTTTTAGAAAATGCTCTGCTTCTGTTGCCATGACTATGTTCTGAGATTTCCTGCAACTTCCCAACTGAAACTCTGTTCACACACACCCCACAGAGGCACCACAAGTCTTGCAAAAAGTAGGAGAGTTCTCTGGGCACCATCCTTAAAAATAAAACAAAACAACAAAAAACTGGCTTACAAGTGGCCAATAACTGAGGACAAGGTGGGTAGCTGGAAGACTTGGGCGCAGAGGTGGGGAGCCAGGGCGGGATAGGGTGACAGACAGCAGCAGAGGGCCAACCTGGGAAGAGAGATGAAGCGGAGGAGTGAGGTATCAACACTGACTGTGAGAATGTTGCCTTGGAACAGCGACAAGGGGAGGTGAGGCCAGGGATGTATATGGCAGGGACACGAAACTAAGCTTAAAACTCTTGTTTTGGGAGTTCCTGTTGTGGCTTAGTGGGTTAAGAACCCAACTAGTATCCATGAGGATGTGAGTTCAACCCCTGGCCTCACTCGGTGGGTTAAGGATCCAGCGTTGCCATGAACTGCGGTGTAGGTCACAGACACGGCTCGGATCCCTCGTTGCTGTGGCTGTGGTGTAGGCTGGCAGCTGCAGCTCCGATTCGACCCCTAGCCTGGGAACCTCCACATGTCATGGGAGCAGCCCTAAAGGCACAAAACAACAACAACACAAAAAATAAGTTGTTGAAATAAACACATTAAAAGGAAGGTTAAAAAAATTCAATAAGAAGATTTAGAAGACAGATTTGATGGGCTTCCAGCTGGACGCCCAGTGGGAGGAAGAGAGAAGCAATACTTAAAGAGATAAAAGCAATTCGTTTTCTATTTTTATTTTATTATTTTTTTTTCTGGCCACCCATTCAGCATATTAAAGTTCCTGGGCCAAGGACTGAATCCGAGCTGGAACGGTAGCAATGCCAGCTCCTTAACCCACTGCATCAGGCTGGGATCACATCAGCCCCTCCAAGAGACAAGCCAGGTCATTAACCCCCTGTGCCACAGAGGGAATTCCATAAGCACTCCATTTTCTAAGACTTGAAAAACATGAACGCTTAGATTCAGAAAATGGCATATCCCGAGTAGGATAAATAAAAGAGAAACCCATTGTAACAAAGCCGCAGAACACCAGAGACAAAGAAAAGATCTTCCAATAAACTAGAGAGAAGACAGATTTCAGGGGGCTCAGTGGGTTAAGCATCTGGCATTGTCACTGCAGTGTCACTGCTGTGGTGTAGGTTTGATTTCTTGGCCCAGGAACTTCTACAAGCCTTGAGTGTGGCCAAAAAAAAGAGAAAGTGGTGGGCATCAATAATATGTCAGGACGGGGATGATTAGAGCTGAGATATCCTAAAATCTGTTGTTCAGGTGTAGGAGAGAGAAGCAAGATTTCAAAGTCACATTTTCATGATAAAATTTCAAGGATAACCACCACAATAACGTACCTAGAAAACAGTACTGGAAAAAAAGGTAGACTAAAAAGAAAACCTGAAACAAAAAACCTCAATCCAGAAAAAGTAAAGGAAAGAGAGGAAAAAAAGAAACATAGAAAAAGTGGATTTCAGTAATTGTGATTAGACAAATGAATCAAAATATATCAATTATCACTAGTTAAAAGAGATAGTTGGATTGAGATTGTTAAAAGTCAAATTCGGGAATTCCTGCCACGGTTCAGTGGAAACAAATCTGACGAGCATCCGTGAGGACGTAGATTCAATCCCTGACTTCGCTCAGTGGGTTAAGGATCCAGGGTTGCATGAGCTGTGGTGTAGGTCACAGACGTGGCTCGGATCTGGCGTTGCTGTGGCTGTGGTGCAGGCCAGTGGCTACAGCGCATCCTCATGGATCCTAGTCGAGAGTTCATTTTCACTGTGCCACAATGGGAACCCCCAAAAATTTGTTTTTAAATTAAAAAAAAAATCAGGAGTTCCCTTCATGGCTCAGTCGTTAATGGACCTAAGATCTATGAGGATGCAGGCTCGATCCTGGCCTCACTCAGTGGGTTAAGAATCTTGTGTTGCTGTGGGCTGTGGTATAGGTTGCAGATGCGGCTCAGATCCTGTGTTGCTGTGGCTGTGGCGTAGGCAGGCAGCTATAGCTCCGATTTGACCCCTAGCCTGGGAACCTCCATATGCCATGGGTGCAGTTTTTAAAAAGCAGAAAATAAAAAATAAAAAAAATCTAATTCATATGCTGTTTTTAAATAAGGTGACTAATATCTTCCATTTCCATAGTACATATTCAATTTATGTCTTTTGTTCTCGTGTAATTATTCATGGTGCCCTTGTCCCTCTTACAAGTGTCTTGATTTTGATGACAACTTGGTCATCCTGTAGGAAGGCAGACTCGAAACATAAGGACATGAAAAGGCTGAAGGTAAAAGGATGGAAAAAGTTGTATTAGGCAAACATCAATCAAAAGAAATCTGATTAAGCTATATTACTGCCACCCCCCCACACACACAAACCCATATAGTATCATTTGGAATAGAGACTTTAGTTATCTAAAACAAAAGTTTCAGGAGTTCCCGTCGTGGCGCAGTGGTTAACGAATCCGACTAGGAACCATGAGGTTGCAGGTTCGGTCCCTGCCCTTGCTCAGTGGGTTAACCATCCGGCGTTGTCGTGAGCTGTGGTGTAGGTTGCAGACGAGGCTCGGATCCCGCGTTGCTGTGGCTCTGGCGTAGGCCAGTGGCTACAGCTCTGATTTGACCCCTAGCCTGGGAACCTCCATATGCCGCGGGAGTGGCCCAAAGAAATAGCAAAAAGACAAAAAATAAATAAATAAATAAAAATAAATAAAAACAAAAGTTTCAGAGTTCCCATTGTGGCACAGCAGAAATGAATCCAACTAGTATCTAAGAGGTTGCAGTTTCGATCCCTGGCCTCACTCACTGGGTTAAGGATTCTGCATTGCTGTGAGCTGTGGTGTAGGTTGCAGACTAGGTTTGGATCCCATGTAGCTGTGGCTGTGGTATAGACCAGAAGCTACAGCTCTAATTTGACCCCTAGGTTGGAAACTTCCATATGCCGCAGGTGCTGCCCTAAAAATAAAAATAATCCAATCATTTGTCAATGGACATTTGGGCTGTTTCCATTTCTTGGCTATTGCGAATAGTGCTGCAATGAACATGAGGGTGCATGTGTCTTTTTTAAGGAAAGTTTTGCACAGATGATTGGATTAGGAAGATGTGGTATATATACACAATGGAATACTACTCAGCAATAAAAAAGAACAAAATAATGCCATTTGCAGCAACATGGATGGAACTAGAGACTCTCATGCTGAGTGAAGTAAGTCAGAAAGAGAAAGACAAATACCATATGATATCACTTATATCTGGAGTCTAATATATGGCACAAAGGAAACTTTCCACACAAAAGAAAATCGTGGACTTGGAGAATAGACTTGTGGTTGCCAAGGGGGAGAAGGAGGGAGTGGGGTGGATTGGGAGTTTGGGGTTAATGGATGTAAACTATTGCCTTTGAAATGGATTAGCAATGAGATCCTGCTGTGTAGCCCTGGGAACTATGTCTAGTCACTTATGATGGAGCATGATAATGTGTGAAAATAGAATGTGTACATGTATGTGTAACTGGGTCACCATGCTGTATAGCAGAAAAAAAAAATCGTATTGGGGAAATAATTAAAAAATAAAATAAAACAAAATAAATAAATAAATAAATAAATAATAAAATAGAAACAAGGAGTTCTTGCCGTGGCGCAGTGGAAATGAATCTGACTAGGAACAATGGGGTTGCGGGTTCGATCCCTGGCCTCGCTCAGTGGGTTAAAGATCTGGCGTTTTGGTGAGCTGGGTGTAGGTCTCAGATGCAGCTTGGATCTGGCGTTGCCGTGGTTCTGGTGTAGGCTGACAGCTACAGTTCTGATTGAACCCCTAGCCTGGGAACCTTCATATGCTGCGGGTGCGGCCCTCAAAAGACAAAAGACAAAAAAAAAAATAGAAACAAAAGTTTCAGTACACCAAAAATTAATTTTAAATATACATGAAGTTAGTAAATGTCCTCAAATATTTAAAGCAATAAGGGATAAAATTCATGGAAGAAAGTGACAGCTCCACTGTCATAATGAGAAATTTGCTTGTATCTTTTTCAAGGGGTCAAAAATGTAAAAATTTAGCAAAGATATAGATTATTTTAATAACACAATTAACAAGCTTGATCTAATGGCTATTTATAAAATTCTGCATCTAACAATTAGAGAATACACATTTTTCTCAGACCAACTCAAAGCATTTGCACAACTTTTTTTCTTTCTTTTTTAGGCCTGCACCTGTGGCACATGGAAGTTCCCAAGCTAGGGGTCGAATTGCAGCTGCAGCTGCAGGCCTATGCCACAGCTGCAGCAATGCCAGATCCAAGCAGCATCTGCCACTACTGCACAGCTTTTGGCAATGCTGGATCCTTAACCCACTGAGCAGGGCCAAGGATTAAACCAGCCTCCTCATGTATACTAGTCATGTTCTTAACCTGCTGAGCCCCAAGGGGAACTCCAACATTTGCAAAACTTTATCATACACTAAACAATAAAGTCTCCAAAAATTTCTTTTTATTTTTTAATTAAAAAGTTTTTTTATTTCCCCAATACATTTTTTTCTATTGTACAGCGTGGTGACCCAGTTACATATACATGTATACATTTTTTTCTCCCATTATCATGCTCCATCATAAGTGACTAGACATAGTTCCCAGTGCTACACAGCAGGATCTAATGAGATAAGCAATGGCTTATCCATTCCCAAGGCAATAGTCCTTGGCAATCACAAATCTGTTCTCCACATCCATGATTTTCTTTTATGTGTAAAGTTTGATTTGTGCCATATATTAGATTCCAGATATAAGTGGTATCATATGGTATTTGTCTTTTTCTTTCTGACTTCACTTAGTATGAGAGTCTCCAGTTCCATTCACGTTGCTGCAAATGGCATTATTTTGTCCTTTTTTCATGGCTTAGTATCATTTAGGTTGTTTCCATGTCTTAGCTATTGTGAATAGTGCTGCAGTGAACACGCGGGTGCATGTGTATTTTTCAAGGAAAGTTTTGTCTGGATATATGCCCTAGAGTGGGATTGCTGGGCCATATGGTAGTTCTGTAGTTTTCTAAGGTACCTCCATACTGTTTTCCATAGTGGTTGTGCCAACTTAGATTCCTACCAACAGTGCAGGAGGGTTCCCTTTTCTCCACACCCTCTTCAGCATTTGTTATTTGTGGACTTATTAATGATGGCCATTCTGACTGGTGTGAGGTGGTACCTCATAGTCGTTTTGATTTGCATTTATCTAATAATCAAGGATGTTGAGCATTTTTTCATGTGCTTGCTGGCCATCTGTATATCTTCTTTAGAGAAATGTCTATTCAGTCAGGTCTTTTGCCCATTTTTCCATTGGGTTTTTGTTTTGTTTTGTTTTTGCTGTTGAGTTGTATAAGTTGTTTGTATATTTTAGAGATTAAGCCCTTGTCAGTTGCATCTTTTGAAACTGTTTTCTCCCATTCTGTAGGTTGTCTTTTCGTGCTTTTTATGGTTTCCTTTGCTGTGCAAAAGCTTTCCAGTTTGTTTAGGTCCTGTTGGTTTATGTTGCTTTTATTTCTATTGCCTTGGGAGACCGAATGAGAAAACATTTGTTAGGTTGATGTCAGAAAATGTTTTGCTTGTGTTCTCTTCTAGAGTTTGATGGTGTCTCGTCTTACATTTAAGTCTTTAAGCCATTTTGAGTTTATTTTTATGCATGGCGTGAGAACGTGTTCCAGTTTCATTGATTTACATGTGGCTGTCCAGTTTTCCCAGTACCTCTTGCTGAAAAGACTATTTCCCATTTTATATTCTTGCCTCCTTTGTTGAAGATTAACTGACCGTAAGTGTCTGGGTTTATTTCTGTGTTCTCTGTTCTGTTCCATTGGTCTATATGTCTGTTTTGGTACCAGTACCACACTGTCTTGATTTCTGTGGCTTTGTAATATTGCCTGAAGTCTGGGAGAGTTATGCCTCTTGCTTGGTTTTTGTTCCTCAGGAATTTGCTTTGGCAATTCTGGGTCTTTAAACAGCTTAATAATTTAAAATTCTCATATATTTTTCATATATGTATAATACAGTTACTTTCATTTACCACACTCTGCATTCCATCCTGGGATCCCTCCATCTCCTAAATGATTTAAAAATTTGTTTATGATAAGGTTCACTCTTTGGATGTGAAGTCCTATGGGTTTTGACAAACACATGGAGTCATCAATCTTCCATTAGAGCATCAGGCAAAAGTCTCACTGCCCTAAAAAAAAAAAATCTTTGCTTCACTTATTAAACCCTCCTCTCCTCTCAAAGTCCTGGCTACCACTAATCCTAATCTTTTTACAGGGTATCTTGCCTTTTCCAGAACATCGTATAGCTGGAATCAAAGAGTATGTAGCTTTTTCAGACTGATTTCTTTCACTTAGAAGCATGCACTTAAGGGTCATTCATATCTTTTCAAGGCTTAATTGCACATTTTTAAAATCACCGAATAATATTTCAATGTATCCATGTAGTACAGCTTGTTTATCCATTAGTCTTCTGAAGGACATCTCGGTTGCTTACAGTGTTTGGCAGTTGTGAAAAAAGCTGCTATAAACATTTGTATGCAGGCTTTGTGTGGACATAGTTTTCAAATCAGTTGAGATGATTTGAAAGACACACTTTCAAAATGCTGGATCATATGGCAAAACTATGTCTAGCTTTGTAAGAAATTGCCAAATGTCTTCCAGAGTGACTATATACCATTTTGCACTCCCACCAGCAATGAAAGGGAATTCTTATTCTGTATCCTTGCCAGCAATTGGTATAGCCACAGTAATAGATATGTAGTGTTATTTATTTTTTCCTTCTTTGAAATTACAAGTCCCTAATGACAAATAATATATACCTTCATTGGTGAGTTTTCTCCTCAGATATTTTGCCCATTTTTTAATTGGGAGGTTTCCCTTCTTATTGAGTTTTGAGTTATTTGTAAATTTTGGATTCAAGTCTTTTATCAGATATATGATTTGCAAATATTTTCTCCAGTCTGTGGCTTTCCGTTTTATTCTCTTAACAGCATCTTTTTCAGAGATGTTTTTTATTTTAATAAAGTCCAACTTACCAATTTTTTCTTTTATATATTTTGCTTTTGGTGATGTATCTAAAAATTTATTGCCAAACCCAGGGTCACTTAGATTTTTCTCCTATGTTGTCTTCTAGAAGTTTCATATAGTTGTGTGTTTTACACTTAGGTCTATGATCCACTTCAGGTTAATTTTTGTAAAATGTGTTAAGATCTGTGTTTACATTAAATTTCCACACATGGTCATCCAATTATTCTAGTACCATTGTTGTGTTGTTTTGTTTTGTTTTTCCCTTTTTGGCCACCTTGTAGTATACGGAGTTTCTGTGCCAGGGACCAATAACTATAGCTGTGGCAATGCCAGATCTTTTTTAATCCACCGTGCTGCACCAAGGATCAAACCTACATCCTGGCACTGCAGACAAGCCACTTGATCCCGTTGCTACAGTAGGAATTTCCTAGTATGATTGTTGAAAAGACCCTCCTTTCTCCACTGAATTACCATGCTTCTTTGACCAGTTGACTATATTTATGTGGGTCTGCTTCTAGACTCTCTATTCTGTTTCATGGTTTCATGCCAATACCATGCTATTTTGATTATGGAAGACTTTTTTTTTTTTGGCTGCACTGGTGGCATGTGGAAGTTTCTGGGCCAGGGATCCAAACTGCGCCACTTCAGTGAACCATTGTCAGATCCTTAGCCCATCGTGCCACAAGAGAACTCCTGATTATGGAAGACTTTCTAGCAAGGCTTAAAGTCAGGTAGT
This sequence comes from Sus scrofa, assembly GCF_054392235.1. NCBI lineage: Eukaryota > Metazoa > Chordata > Mammalia > Artiodactyla > Suidae > Sus > Sus scrofa. The sequence continues at coordinate 37,881,301 of NC_139395.1, read as the reverse complement.
ATGAAGCCTCCAACTTTGTTCTTCTTCACTGTTGTGTTGGATATCTAGGTCTTTTGCCTTTCCAGGTGAAATTTAGAATCAATTTGTTGAGGAGTTCCTATCATGGCTCAGTGGTTAATGAACCTGACTAGTATCCATGAGGATACAGGTTCAATCCTTGGCCTTGCTCAGTGTGTTCAGGATCTGGTGTTGCTGTGAGCTATGGTGTAGGTTGCAGATGTGGCTCAGAGCCTTCAATGCTGTGACTGTGGTGTGCACCAGCAGCTACAGTTGTGATTTGACCCCTGGCCTGGGAGCCTCCACATGCTGTGGGTGTGGCCATAAAAAGACAAAAGACAAAAAAAAATCAATTTGTTGATATTTGCAAAATTGCTTGCTGTGCTTTTGATTGAAATTATATTGCTGTGCTTTTGATTGAAATTATATTGGAAAGAATCGACATTTTTTTTTATGGCTGCACCTGTGGCATAAGGAAGTTCCTGGGCAAGTGGTCAAATCACAGCTGCAGCTGCCAGCATATACCATGGCCACAGTAATTCTGGATCCAAGCCACATCTGTGATCTACACTACAGCTTGCAGTGATGCCCGGTCCTTAAACCAGTGAACAACGCCAAGGACTGAACCCACATCCTCATGGACACTCTGTTGTGTTCTTAACCCTCTGAGCCTCAACAGAAACTCCTGAAATAAAAAATTCACTAGAAGGAAGCAATAGCAGAATATAGGAGGCAGAAGAATGAATAAGCAAGGTGGAGGACAGACTGGTAGAAATCATTGACACAGAATTGAATAAAGAAAAAAAGAATGAAAAGAAATGAGGACAGCCTAAGAGAAGTGGGACAACTTAAAATGCACCAACATTCACATTATAGGAGTGCCAGAAGGAGAAGAGAGAAAGGATCATTGAAAATATTTGAAAAGATAAAAGCCAATAACTTCCCTAAGATGGGAAAGGAATCACTCAAACCCAGGAAGCACAATGAATATCATATAAAATAAACCCAAAGAGTAATACCCTGAGACATATATTAATCAAATTGACCAATACTAAAGACAAAGAGCAGTTAGGGAGAAGAAACAAAATGCAAGGGAGCCCCCATAAGGTTACTGGTTCATTTTTCAGCAGAACCTCGGCAGACCAGAAGGGAGTGGCACAATATACCTAAAGTGATAAATGGAAAAAACCTCCAACCAAGATTACTCTACCCAGCAAGGCTCTCATTCAGATTTGAAGGAGAAACCAGAAAATTTACAGACCAGCAAAAGCTAAGAGAATTTAGTACCACTAAACCAGCTTTACAACAAATACCAAAGGAAATTCTGCGGGTGGGAAAGAAAAGGCCATAAGTAGAAACAAAAAAATTACAAATGAGAAAGCTCACTGGTAAAGGCAAATATATAGTAAAGGCAGGAAATCATCCACACACAAATATGCTGCCAAAACCAGAAATTGTGAGAAGAGGAGAGTACAAATGCAGGATAATGGAGATGCATTTGCAGTTAAGAGACCAACAACTTAAAACAATTCTGAGTATACATATAGACTCCTATATCAAAACCTCATGGTAACTGAAAACAAAAATCTATAGCAGAGTTTCCATCGTGGCTCAGTGGAAAAGAACCTGACTAGTATCCATGAGCACGCAGCAGGTTTGAACTCTGGCCTCACTCAGTGAGTTAAGGATCCGGCATTGCTGTGAGCTGTGGTGCAGATCACAGATGCAGCTCAGATCCTGAGTTGCTGTGGCTCTGGCGTAGGCCAGTGGCTACAGCTCCGATTCAACCCCTAGCCTGGGAACTTCCATATGCCACAGGGGTGGCCCTAAAAAGCCAAAAAAAAAAAAAAAAATCTGTAGCAAATACACAAATAAGAAAAAGCAATCCAAACACAACACTAAAGAGAGTCATCACACCACAAGAGAACAGAAGAAGGGAAGAAAAAAACCAACAAAAATAAATCCAAGACAAATAACAGGAGTTAATTGGACAGTGAGAGACAAACATCATATATTACTTATGTGTTGAATCTAAAAAAAGGATACAAATGAACTTATTTGCAAAATAGAAGCACACTCACAGACTTTGAAAAACTTATGGTTACCAAAAGGGACAGGTTAGGGGAGGAAGGGGTGGCCTTATGTTGGGGATGGAAATGTTCAAAATTAGGATGTGATCATGGTTGTACAACTATAAATATAATAAAACCGATTGAATTATTTTTAAAAAGTGGGGAGTTCCTGTTGTGGAACAGCGGAAACGACTCCAACCTAATATCCATGAGGATGTGGGTTTGATTCCTGGCCTCGCTCAGTGGATCGGGGATCCGGTGTTGCTGTGAGCTATGGCGTAGGTCGCAGACGAGGCTTGGATCCCACATTGCTGTAGCTGTGGTGCAGGCTGGCAGCTGTAGCTCCAATTCAACCCCTAGCCTGGGAATTTCCATGGGCCGCAGGTGTGGCCCTTAAAGAATTTTTTTTAAAAAGTGGTACTCTGTGGGAAATTTATAGTTTTAAACTGCTGTAGAATAGAAAATCATAAAAAATGAAAATTAACTAAATGCCCATGATAAGAATTGAAGAACAATAGGAGATTAAATAAAGTTAAAGGAAGGAGATTATATAAAGTTAAGATAGAAATAAAAGGAACAAGGACTTCCTGTTGGGGCTCAGAGGGTTAAGAACCCCACATAGCATCCATGAGGTTTGATCCATGGCCTCACTCAGTGGGTTAAGGATCTGGCATTGCCAGAAGCTGTGGTGTATGTCGCAGATGCGGCAGCTCAGATCCCATGTTGCCATGGCTGTGGCGTAGGCCTCAGCTGCAGCTCTGATTCAACCCCCAGCCTGCAAGCAGCTATTTAAAAAAAAAAAAAAAAAAAAAAAACAACAACAACAACAGAAAAAGAGAAAGAAATAAAGGAAACAGAAAACAAAAGCAGCAAGATGTGGAAACAACTAAGTGTCCATCAAGGGAGAAATGGAGAAATGTAATATGTGTGTGTGTGTGTGTGTGTATTATATATATATATATCTCCATTGAAATTATATTTAGCCATGAGAAAAAAAGTAAATCCTGCCATTTGTGACAACATAGATGGATCCTGGGGACATTGTGCACCTGAACATTCAGAGAAGAACAAATACTGCATTTTATCACTATACATGGAATCCTAAAATTTTTCTTTTTCTTTTTTTTTGTCTTTTGTCCTTTTAGGGCTTCACCCACGGCATATGGAGGTTCCCAGGCTAGGGGTCGAATCGGAGCTGTAGCCGCCGGCCTACACCACAGCCACAGCCACACAGGATCCGAGCCTCGTCTGCGACCTAAACCACAGCTCCTGGCAACACCAGATCCTTAACCCACAGAGAAAGGCCAGGGATTGAACCCGCAACCTCATGGTTCCTAGTCAGATTCATTTCCACTGCGCCACGACGGGAACGCCTTAAAATTTTTTTAAAAAGTCAAACTCATGGAAACAGAAAGTAGAAAAGGTGGTGGCCAGATGTTGGGGGTGAGGAAATAGGAAGAAGGTAATTACTCTCAAATAGAAGACGTGAAAAGAGTAATTACTTTCAACCCTATGATGAATAAGGTCTGAGGATCTAATGTAAAAACATGGTGATTATAGTTGATAACACTATATTGTACAAATGAAATTTACTGAGAGAACAAATTTCTCATCAAAAATATATAAATATGTGAAGTGATAGATGTGTGAATTAACTGAATGAGGGGAGTCGTTTTGCAATATATATCAAAGAACCATAAAGTACACTTAAATATCTTACAAGTGTATGCCAATTTTATCTTTAGCTTTATCTAGAATTTTTTTATTTTGTATTAATTTAATTAATTAATTAATTTTTTATCTTTTTTTTTTTTTTTTTTTTTTTTTTTTTGTCTTTTCTAGGGTTGCACTGCAGCATTTGGAGGTTCCTAGGCTAGGGATCTAATCAGAGTTTGTAGCCTCTGGCCTATGCCACAGCCATAGCAATGTGGGATACAAGCCTCGTCTGCGAGCCACGTCTGCGACCTACACCACAGCTCACAGCAATGCCGGATCCTTAACCCACTGAGCAAGGCCAGGGGTCAAACCCGAAACCTCTTGGTTCCTAGTTGGATTTGTTAACCACTAAGCCACGATGGGAACTCCTAGAATTTTTTTATTTTTTGTCATGGATACTAGTTAGGTTTGTTACTGCTGAGCTATGACACGAACTCCCTAAAAATTTTTTAATGTTTCAAATGCTCAGTGCTTTTTTTGGAAAGTTTCTGGGCCAGAGACCGAAACAGTGTGACCCAGGCTGCTTCAGTGATAACCCACTGTGCCGCAAGAGAACTACTCAAATGACGAATTTTATGTTTAGTATATTTTATCACAACAAAAAATGGTTTAAAATATGCATAAGACCTGTGTGTAAAGTAATTGCAAAACTTATTCAAAAGAATTAATGGAGAGATATCTCATGGTCACAAATAATAGTTGTCAATTATTTCCATGTTGATCTGTAGATTCAGTATAACTCCAGCGAAAATCCAAAATTTTTAAAAACATTTTTCTTTTTAGGTCCATACGTGTGGCATATGGAAGTTCCCAGGTTAAGGGCTGTATTGGACCTGCAGCTGCTGGCCTACACCTCAGCCACAGCAACGTGAGATCTGAGCCACCTGTGCAACCTACCTTGGGGCTTGCGGCAATGCTGGATCCTTAACCCACGGAGCAATGCCAGGGATTGAACCCAAATCCTCATTTTTTCTTTCTGGCTGCCGTGAAGCATATGGAGCTCCCAGGCCAGGGATCAGATCCAAGCCACAGTTGTGACCTATGCCACAAATGGACCCTTGACCCACTGTGCCGGGCTGGGGACAACCTGCCTCCCAGTGCTCCAGAGACACTGCTGATCCCATTGTGCCACAGTGGGAATGCTCCGAAAGATATTTTTTTGTGTGAAATCCTAAAATTAATATGGATTAATATGGAAGAACAAAGAGCATGGTAATACAATTCTGAGAAATAATGAGGAATGATTTGTCTTTTCAAACATCAGAATCTATTTTAAAGTTATATTAATTAAAGACAAGGTGCTCTCAATGCAGGACTAGTTAAGTAGAAAGTCCAGAAACAGATCTATGGAAATGAATCTTGGTATATGGGGGAGAGAATACCATTGCAGATCAGTAAATGGAAAGAAATTGACATTGAGTTCCTGTTTCATGCCACAAACAAAAATTTCAGCCCTATTGAGGACTTGAATTTCAAGAACAAAACTTCTACTAGAAAATATAGGGAATGTATTTTTTCCTTTGAGTAAAAGTGATTTCATGATCAGGAGACAAAAGTTATACTATTTTATGCTAACTATAAAATTTTTTCTTTTTCAGCTGCACCTGAAAAAAGTTCCTGGACTAAGGGAATATGGAAGTTCCCAGGCTAGGGTTCGAGCTGCAGCTGCTGGCCTATGCCACCACCCTGGCAACAGCATATCTGAACCCTATTTGTGAACTCTGCCACAGCTAGTGGCAACACTGTTATCTTTAACCCACTGAGTGAGGCCAGGGATCCAACCCAAATCTTCACAGCACTATGTTGGGTTCTTAACCTGCTGAGCCACAACGGGAACTCCCATAAAATTTTAAATTATGGAGTTCCCGTCGTGGCGCAGTGGTTAACGAATCCGACTAGGAACCATGAGGTTGCGGGTTTGGTCCCTGGCCTTGCTCAGTGGGTTAATGATCCAGCGTTGCCGTGAGCTGTGGTGTAGGTTGCAGACGCGGCTCGGATCCCGCGTTGCTGTGGCTCTGGCGTAGGCCGGTGGCTACAGCTCTGATTTGACCCCTAGCCTGGGAACCTCCATATGCCACAGGAGCGGCCCAAGAAATAGCAACAATAACAACAACAACAACAGCAACAACAACAAAAAAATTTAAATTATGTTCGACTACTCAAAAGTGAAAATCAGGAGTTCCTACTGTGCACAACAGGATTTGTAGTGTCTCTGCAGCACCAGGACACAGGTTCAATCCCTGGCCTGGCAAAGTTGATTAAAGGATCTGGGGTTGCCACAGCTGGGGCATAGGTTGCAACTGCAGTTCAGATCTGATCCCTGGCCTAGGAGCTCCACATGTCACAGGGCAGCCAACGAAGAAAAGAAAAAAAAAAACTATAATAGTTAAAGAAGCTACAACTGGAAGAATATATTGCAAACATATATTACTGGTTTGGGGGAAAGGATCAAGAATATGTAAAGCCCATAGATAAGTAGTAAAAAGTAGAAAAAGGGGCAAAAGACATGAATGAGCATTTCAAGAGGAAATTTAAATAATTTAATTATATTCTCTTTAATAATAAGGGAAATGCAATTGAAGACCACGACATACACTGGAGTTCCCACTGTGGCACAGTGAGTTAAAGATCTGGCTTGTCCCTGGAGTTTCCGTCATGGTTCAGTGGTTAATGAACCTGACTAGTATCCATGAGATTGTGGGTTCAATCCCTGGCCTCACTCGGTGGGTTAGGGATCCATTGTTGCTGTGAGCTGTGGTGTAGCCTAGTAGCTACAGCTCTGATTCAATCCCTAGCCTGGGAACTTTCATATGCTGCAGGGGTGACCCTAAAAAGACTAAAAAAAAAAAAAAAAAAAGAGAGAGAGAATCTGGCTTGTCTCTGGGCAACAGATCCCTGGTCCCATACAAGTGGGTTAAGGATCTGGTGTTGCTGCAGCTGTGGCATAGGTTGCAGCTGCAGCTTGGATTGGATCCCTGGTTCAGGAACTCCTATATGCCACAGGATATAGCCAGGGCTGGTGTGGGGAAGACCATGACATACACTCATTTGCTTGAGGAAACTTAAAAGGTATAATAATACCAAGTGTCTCTCTTTTGTATATTTCTGACAGTATTATTCATAGTTCCACTTTGGAAAATAATCTGACATTGATTTATAGAGCTGAATATTCTCATACCTTATGACCCAGCAATTCTACTCCCAGGTATATACTTTTAGGGAAAATTTGTCTATATGATCCAAGAATAATACCAAAATATTCATAATAACACACTTCAAATCTAAAAACAAAGTGCCTACATGCCCCATCAGTGGAGGAATGGATAAGTTGTAGTATTTTATATAGTGGAATACAATACAGCAATGAAAATGAATAAACATTAGCTACATCTGTTAAGACTTGACCAGCCATTGCTGGCTTTTAAGATACAAGGGGATGATGAGCCAAGGAATGTGGGCAGCCTCTAGAAGCTGGAAAAGGAAACAAATTCTTCTTTAGAGCCTCCTGAAAGGAATGCTGCCCCGACAACTTGCTTTTAGCCCAGACTCATTTTGGCCTTCTGACCTCCAGGACTATAAGGTATAGTCTATGTTGTTTAAAGCCACTAAGTTTGTGGTAATTTGTTACAGCAGCAACAGGAAACTAACACAGAGTGGATGGGCAGGGTTGGAGGGGGTGCATTGAATAGAGGACATTCCCAGGGACAGAGGAAGTTAAGGAAGGAGGAAAGGAGGGAGAGAGGAAACCTTTGCTCTGTTCAGGTCTGGAGCCAGCTTCTTCTGCAGGGTCCCCTTCAGTTCTTCCCAGCAATACCTGAATACCCACAGGGCCCTGACAATCTGCAAGGCCCTGAAGCACTTGTTCCCAAAGTCTGCTGCCAGGTGGACAGGCCCCAGGCAATTGCTTCTCAATGAAAAAGAGGAAACTAAAGTCTGAAACGGGGGCGTTCCCATCGTGGCTCAGAGGAAACGTATCTGACCAGTATCCATGAGGATGTAGTTTCAATCCCTGGCCTTGCTCAGTGGATTAAGGATCCGCCATTGCTGTGAGCTGTGGTATAGGTCACAGACGTGGCTGGGATACTGTGAAATAGGCCAGTGGCTACAGCTCTGATTCAACCCCTAGCCTGGGACCTATATATGCCCAGGTGCGGCCCTAAAAATACAAAAATAAAGTCTGGAACAGGGAGGTAGAGGCAGAAGCAGCCCCCCTTCTGAGGACAGGAAATGGCCTGATGCCACGCCTAAGAACTCACACTTCCTGGGAGGACAACCTGTTCTTTCCACAGACTCGCCACAGCTGAACAGACCCTGGCAGGCTCCCATCCACATCTGTGCTGAGAATGTGGCTCCACAATTGCTGAGTGTCATAATTGCCACCTTCCACACCCCTCCTGGTCCCTCCTCCCTGGAGACTGGACCACAATCCAGGCCCTGCCAGATCCATGGAATCAGAACACTTGGGTTCCATGGTTTCCAGGGAGTGGTGTCACAACAGGGCAGGGAGGTCCTGAGGTGGGGTGGGCATGAGGAGGACCTGCATTCTACTCTTGGGGCAAACTGGCCACAGGCTTTAGGGACAGAATGGGGCAAGGCAGGCTGGGAAAATCTCCACATGAGCCAGCCCTATGCCTCCATGCAGACTGTTCCCAACCGGTAGAGTACCCACCTCCTCATCAGGGACCCACCTCCACTGAGGGAAATTCTCCCATCCTTCTAGACATAACTTTCCCATCCCCAGCCCCCATGCCAAAGCGGGGGCGGGGGAATGAGAGGAGAGTGGAGGAAGAATAGGCCCTCTGCTCAGCTGTTCCCACATCTCCTTCCAGGGGAAGAGGGAGTATAGGCTAAAGATTGGGTGGTGGAAAGTCTGGGGAGATGGCTTCTCATTTTTCTGCTGTTAGGGAGGAGAAAGAAGGGATATATGCAGGGTGGAGGTTAGAAGTAGGCACTGGTGAGGAGTTCCCTTGTGGTGCAGCAGGTTAAGGATCCAACAATGTCACTGCAACAGTTTGGGTCACTGCTGTGGTATGGTTTTGATCCCTGGCCCAGGAACTTCCATGTGCTGCAGGAGAGACTAAAAAAAAAAGAAGAAGAAAAAGCCACTGGTAAGAGATGGAAAACAAGCTGACTTGAAAAGCAAGTAGGACTATGAGGTGCTGTTAAAGACCTAGATGAGGAGTTCCCTGGTGGACTAGCAGTTAAAGGGTATGGTATGTCACCACTATGGTGCAGGTTCAATCCCTAGTCTGGGAACTTTCACGTGCCTTGGGTGCATAAAAAATAAACAAATAAACAAAAAAACAGACTCAGTTGATGCCAGCAAACATGGATTCACAGAACAGACTTGTCAGGAGTGACCAGCAGTCAGGGTGCAGGCAGAGAGAAGGCAGACAATTAGACTCATTTGCAGCTATGGTTCTGGTATTCGGACAAAACCAAAGGGCGAAAGGGTTAAACTGTAGGGTGTTGGCAACAACAGACGTTTAGGTGATGGCTTATTTCCTCTAATGTCAGTAGACAGGTTGGAGGTAGGGAGAAAGTAACAAGTCAACAGACCATAAGATCCAATCAAGCCAAGAATGGTGTTATGGACAAATGTTTGTGTCCCTCCAATTTATAAGCAGAAATCCACCCCAGAGATTTGGAAGTGGGCCCTTGGGAGATAATCTAGTTCAGATTAGATCATGAGGGTGATGGTCATGAGGGATTAGAGAAGGTGGGAGAGAAACAGAGACAGATCTCTTTCTCTGTATGCATACTCGGAGAAAAAGGGGTGTGAGGGCACAGCAAGAAGGCGGCCGTCTGCAAGTCAGAAAATGAGCCCTCAGCAAAACCTGATTTTGTTGGCACCCTGATCTAGGATTTCCAGACTCCAGCACAGTGAGAAATGTGTTTTTGTTGTTAAGGCGCCCAGTCTAGAGAAGTTTGTTATTTCAGCCTGGGCAGACGGAGGCAGGAGGGAAGGCTGGGGCAAACAAGCCAGAGGATGGGATGTTGTGGTCAAGAGAACAGGATGTCTGGTTTGAGATTCGTTCATTCATTCACTTACGGGCCTGAAATTTTTTTTTTTTTTTTTTTTGGCTGCACCCATGGCATATGGAAATTCCTGGGCCAGGGACTGAATTCAAGCCATAGCTGCAAATTACACCACAGCTGCAGCAACCTGGATCCTTAACCCAATGCACCACAGCAGGAACTGCTAGGCCTGACATTTTTGAAATATTGGAGGTGGAGAAGAATTTTCACAAAACGATTGTAGGAGCTGGAGTGGGAGGGTCAATATGAATCAGGTAGTTCTGGATGAATGAGGCCATCTGAGCTGGAGGTCAGGAGGTGGGAGCAAGGAAGCGACAGACAGAAGAGGTTTTTACAAGTAGGAAGAGCCGTAATGGTCCAGCAGCAGCAATGGGGAGCAAGGAGGCCCTTACCCCAGCTCCTGGGCATGAGACAATGCATGACCAGAGGAAGAGTCAGGAGATGGAGGAACCTTCTAAGAAAGTCGGACATGGAGTTCCCATTGTGGCGCAGTGGTTAATGAATCTGACTAGGAACCATGAGGTTGTGGGTTTGATCCCTAGCCTTGCTCAGTGGGTTAAGGATCTGCCATTGCCATTGAGCTGTGGTGTAGGTCGCAGACGTGGCTTGGATCTGGTGTTGCTGTGTCTGTGGTGTAGGCTGGCAGCTACAACTCCGATTAGACCCCTAGCCCAGGAACCTCCATATGCCGCAGGAGCGGCCCTAGAAAAGACAAAAAAAAAAAGAAAAAGAAAAAAGAAAGTCTGACACATGGGACCTCCTGCCAGATTAGGAGCAGCACTAACAAAGACAGGGGGTTGAGATCACAGGGGGAGCTGGGTGGGGTTGGGGCTAGGTCAGTGGGGCTGGAGTCACTAGAGACAACATGGAAGAGAGGGGAGCTGGCTGGGGAAGTGTGGGGGTGCCATAGGCACTGCACACTAATGCAGTGCACACAATTGCCAATAGAGGGGTCTTCATCTCAGAGGCTTTCTGCAGAGATGGGCACTGGGCCTGGTGGCCAGGGGGCTTCTCATGGGTAGAGATGAAGGAAATCTAGAAACTAAGTTCTCATAAATTAGCGGGTTGGGATTGAATATACACACTACTATATATATTAAATACATAGGTAACAAGGACCTACTGTATAGCACAGGGAACTCTACTCAATACCATGTAATAACCTATATGGGAAAGAATCTGAAAAAGAATGGATATATGTCCATGTGTAACTGGCTTATTTTGCTGTACACCTGAACCTAACACAACTTTGTAAGTCAACTATACTTCAATACAATTTATTTATTTATTTATTTATTTTTGTTTTTTAGGGCTACACCTGTGACATATGGAAATTCCCAGGCTAGGGGTCAAATTAGTGCTACTGGCCTATGCCACAGCCACATGGGATCTGAGCCACGTCTGTGACCTATACCACAGCTCATGGCAACACCAGATCCTTAACCTACTGTGTGAGGCCAGGGATGGAACCTGGATAAGAGTCAGATTTGTTTCCGCTGTACCACAACAGGAACTCCAAATAAAATTTATTAAAAAAAAAAAAAAAAGCTCAGGTCTCACCCAGGGCACAGGACAGGGGAGTGGCTTCAAAGGGTCTTCACCTCCTAACCTGCTTTCAGATCCAGCCTCTTTCCAGTTCTGCTGCCAGCACCCCACTTTGTCACCGATATGAGCATGAAAGGAGGTTTTAAGTGTTTCAATTAACTTTATTATTGTAATGACACCCTGCCGTTTTTCTTTGCTGGATGCTTTCATGCTGGATTCATAGTCCCACACTTACCATCCCTCCAGGCTGCTTAACAGGTGGGAGTGTGAGAGGAAGGATCTGAAAGAACATTTTGGGGGACTGGTAGTGCCAGTGGGAAGGAAACACTGGACCTCATTGGTGGGAGGGTGGCTGGAGATGCCTTTGAAGTCAAGGCATGGGGACTGGGGTCATTTGCTGAACGAGCTCTTTTTCCACCATGGGGTGACATAAGGATGTATGGTGTTCCTTCAGGGCAAATTGACGCTGGAAGAAGATAGCCTGGCATGAGGGAGCCTGGTGGGACCCCATCTAAGAGGGCTGTCCTCTAAAGTAAGAGGAGCCACACAGTGGCAGGAGGTGAAGAGGGGTCCCCAGGGTCTGTTGCCAGCACATTGCTCATACTAAGGACTGATGCAGAGGTCCTGGGAGGAGACTTGAGAACCCTCAACTACTCCAGTGGAAAAGGGAATTTTCGGAGCCTGCCAGGGCCACTGACTGATGATTAATGACTGCAAGTCCAGAAAGAACTACCATTAGAGGCTGCCAAGTAAGAAGACCTCTGCCCCTTTCCCTCAGCCTGCACGGATGCTGCAGGAGCCAGAATAGCAGAGCATAAAAAGCATGAGGGGCCAGAAAGGAAGAGAACTAACCCGCTCCCTCTCCCCATCATTGGTCCCTGAGGGTGGGGCAGGGGAAGGAGAAACTTTGAAGAGAAAGAGACTGAAGCTTCCATTCTTCCTGCATCAGTCTCCTCTCAGCTGCATCAAATGTCCCACCTTATCCAGACAGACCTGGTCCAGCTACTGGAGGAAGTACAACCTTCCCTTTTCCTTCTTCTTCTTCTTTTTTTGCTTTTTAAGGCCGCATCCATGGCATATGGAGGTTCCCAGGCCAGGGGTAGAATCAGAGCTATAGCTGCCGGCCAGAGCCACAGCCACACCAGATCCAAGCCATGTCTGCGACCTACACCACATCTCACAACAACACTGGATCCTTAATCCACTGAGCGAGGCCAGGGATCAAACCAGCAACCCCATGGTTCCTAGTCAGATTTGTTTCCGCTGCACCATGATGGGAACTCCAAACCGTCCCTTCTTCCACAGTGTTTCCTCCACCTGCCTGGATAAAGCCCACAATTTTAAGTGTGTTTCTCTTCCTACTCAAACATACTTGGGAGGCACTACCAGCTGTTCTGCTCTGGGCTTGACTGTGTTATCTTGGCAGGGGGGATCCCAGATGGAGGGGATGAGAGCAACCATATTTTCCAAGAGAACAAGTTAAGCCCAAGACACACCCAAGACCCTAACTTAGAACAGGGCACCGGGGTGGCGGGGGGAGGGGGGGTACTCTGGGGATGAGAAAGGTTTTGCAAGGAGGATGTCTTTGGGACTGGGCTGGGCAGTGGCTGGCTGGCTCTGGGGCCAGCTCACAGAGTGCTGTCTCCATCAGCAAGGCTGGCTGAGCTCCCAGGTCCAGCTGTCTCCAGGGGAGTGTGTAGGCAGCTCTCTGCTGCTGCTGATCTGGCTTTGGAGACACAGTCAGAGGTATGGGTTGCTCCAAAAGCTACCCCCGAGCTGGAAGTACTTCCTGAGGCCTCCAAATCCCCTTCTGAGTCCTTCTGAGACCTGGAGGGAGTAAAAGGCCCTCACTGGCTGACCAGGAACTGGCCCCTTATTATTCTTCCTCACCACCCCTTCCCAGAGCAGGGGAATCATGAGGGTGCCACATGGGCCTCTAGGCAACAGTGGACAAGGATGAGGCCACTAAAGGGAGGTCTCAGGCTTCAGACAGCAAGCAGCTCACCGTGGGTAGGACTTTTGCTCCAGGTCATGGATGGTGTCCTTCAGGGATTGGCCACGTGTCTCTGGCAGCAGGGCACAGAGTAAGCCAGCCCCGATGGGGAGGATGCCGTAGATGAGCATAGGGGCGGCAGCATGGTACTCGTCCAGCATGATCACGAATGGTGTCAGGATGCCCCCAATCCTTGAGGGGATGCCCACCAGCCCCAGGCCTGTCTGCCTGCAGGAAGGCCAGTGCAAGCTGAGCAGCTTCAGTCCCACTGGGCCACAGCCCCAATCATGCTCACCTCCCCGGGAGAGCCCAGACCCCTCATTTGACCCCCAGAGGTCTGCAGGGTCTCCAGGCTCCTGCGCCCACCCAGCCTTCCAGCCTTCTGCTCCTGCAGTGCTGAACTTCTCCTAGTCCTATCATGCGGCCTGCGTCTTCCACCTCCAGGCCTCTCTGCCTGCCTGATGCACGCCTGCTCACCTATCAAGTCTCAGGTCAAAGGCTGCACCTCCTGACCACCTCCTGCCCCCTCCAGAGTGTTCCTTCTGAGCCATTCACGGAATTTGGACCTATTCCATGTTCCAGTCCTGACAAGCCCAGGGTGTGGTCCCTCCTGTATCTGCCCTCCACTGCTTTGGGGACAATGTGGGAGCTGGGATTAGACAGAATGCTCCATGCCTCAGGCCCCATCCATCCCTGCTGCCCCAGAGCCAGCTCTGTAAGCTCTTTGGGGAATAGCGTGAGGGCATAGGAGGGATGGCCCAAATCAGGTCTCAGGAGGAGAAGAGCAGGAGTTGCACCTGCAACCCTTACCTGATGACAGTGGGGTAGAGCTCAGCAGAATACACGTAGGACACAGTAAACCCAGCGGCTGTGGCAAACTTGCCCACCAGAGCCAGCACAGTGATCACCACGGGCAGGTCTGGTGAAGGATGTCAGTCAGCCAAACAGACAGTAGCCAGCCCCATCACCTGGGCACTGACCCTGCCCTGCCCTTCCAAACTCCTCACCCCTTCTGTACCCAAACCCAGAGAAGCCCTCATTCCTCAAAAGGCAGCAGGTGCATGAGGGGAGGCAGTTGGAGGAGCCAGCCCTGGTACCTGCTGGGACAAAGATGATGGCAATACACATGAGACCACCCAGAAGCAGAGTCCCCATTTGGCTCCATTTGCGGCCCAACCTCTCCATCATGAAGATGCTAGAGTAGCGGGCAGGCACCTCAACCGCTCCAAAGATTAGCTGCGTCAGGTAGATGTCAAGGCCAAAGTCCCCCACCTTGAAGCCCAGGCCATAGTACACGAGGCTGTCCACGAACCTACAGAGTGTTCAAGATGTTGTGTCACTGCTGGGTGAAGGGACACCATCACACTTAGCAGGAGACCCCACCTTGGCCAGAAGTGACAACAGGAGATAGGAGCACAGCCAGGGAGAGATGCAGAGTTTTCTGCATAGCCCAGCCCAGACAGCCACCATCCACAGAGAATGGCAGCCCTTTGGCTTGGGCCTCAGGGAGGGCCGTGGACCCCTCTGCACTCACCAGACGTAGGAGAGAATCAGGGTGACCTTCCGGAGTTGGGGGTGTCGGAATAGATCCAGGGCATTCCCCGTGGGGCCGGTCTTCTCTGGGACCAGCTGGGAGGGAAGTGCAGAGTGAGGGGCAGGCAGGAAGGTCTGTGTGGTCAGATGAGGGGCAGGGCTGGCCCAGCTGCTGCAAGTACCTGGCTCAGGAGCTCAGGAGAGAGTTTTTTCCTGTTGACAGAGGCTGCCTTCTGGATCAGTTGTTTAGCCTCCTCTACCCTCCCATGGGTCAGGAGCCACCGTGCAGATTCCGGCAGAGCCCTGGAGGTCGGAAATGGCTGTGACCTTGGGACCTGGACCTGAGTCTTGCTACTCCCGCAGGAGCCTTCTAACACACAGCAACCCCACACACCTTGCAGGCTCCCACTCCCAGACGTGACTCCTGATGCCCAGGCAGTTCCTCCTCACCAGATGTAGAAGAAGAGCAGAAAGACAGGTGAGGCGCCCGCGATCTGGAGGAGCCTCCAGTTCCGGATGCCATAGGCGAGCCCGGCTAAGGCCATCTGTCCCACCGAGAAGGAGCACTGGGCCACAACCACAGTCCGAGTCCTCCAAGAGGGTCCTACCCACTCTGTAACTGTGAGAACACAGAGGCTGAGGCTGGGCTGGACCCTGCCCTCTCACTCCCTGCCACCCACAGAGCCACGTGTCAGGAGCTGTGGTCCTGGCCCATCAGTGCCACCACGTGAGGTACAGGTTGCTGACTGGTCCTACAGGCAATGTGGGAATGTGGCCACCCAAACCCCAAAGCCTGACAGCTTCAGGGCTCATATACTCACGGAGGGTGATATTGCTGAAGGTATATCCAGCAACGGCTGTGGCCACAGCAAAGCGCAGGGCCATGTAGAGCTCAAAGCTGGGCACAAAGGCTGTGCTCAGGCCGAGGATGCCGAAGAGTAACAGCTGGAGCAGCACAGTGATCTTCCGACCAATCCTGGGGTAACAAACAGGCAGGTCGAGAAGGGAACGTCTGAGGGAAAGAGGAACAGAGACCAGCCCCCAGCCCTGCCCTGGGCGCTCAGTCTGCGGGAGGATGCATGGCCCCACCTGGGAGCCCTGGAGGGGAACCAAGCCCTGGGCCCTGAGCCCAAGAGCGTGTTGGGGATGGGGGAGTTGGTCAAGGCTCTTACCAGTCGCAGAGGGGCCCAAAGATGAGCGCCCCAACGAGAAGGCCAGCCATGTACACTGACTGGGAGGTCTCCTTCAGGTGCTTCCGATCACAGACCAGGTTAAACTGGGGCAAACACAGGCAGGTGTGAGTCTAGGGGCAGCTGGGGCAAGTCTTTTTATCATCTAGTCCATCCAAGACAAGCCTCTCAGGACAGAAGTGGGGCAGCTTCCCAAACTGTATACCAAGGCACCTCAGGGCACCAGCATGAACTCAGGGCACACAACACGATACTTAGAATTATAAAGGGAAATACAATATTGATGTGATACTGCTAGCTCCAGAGAGTTCACGCAATTCTTTTTGGTGATATCGTATCTGTTTGAAGTCGTGTCTTTGGTGGTTGCTATGAAAACAAGCACCACTGTTCTTGTTTTCATAGCAGAAAATGAGGGTGGTAGGGTTCAAGGATCAAGGCGTCATGAGATTCCCAGTACATCCTATTAGGAAGTAATTGCATTTATTTTAGGAGGAAATGAAAATTTTCTCTCTGTTTATGTGTATTACGTATTATTATTTTTTAAACAGCCACTGAGTTGTTAGTACATAAATCCTTCTTAAGTTGCTTAGGACAAATTACTTAATACATGAAAATGTTAGGTATTTTTTTGGCCTGAAGATGCCGTGTAAAATTAGTGACCTGGTAAATCAACTATAAGGGAAAAAATAAAAATAAACTGGAAAAAAAAATGAGTGACCCACTAAGGACGCAAAATTTGGGAACATACGACAGTCACTAACTGTGTCTTCTTGACAAATCAGGTCTCTTCTCTGCAACATGGCACCACTGTGACCTCCTTGGGTCTTCCCAACTTTTCCCAACTGGTTGCAAGATCCCTGCAAAACTGCCACCATTCATAGGCAATCAGAATCCTAAGGAGCCCTTGCAGATCCCGTGCAGAAGCAGATTATGATGGAAGAACACAAAGCCCTGTGTGTATGCATGCACATGTGTGCCCCCCCGCTCCTCCCACACACAATCTGTTAGCTGATCTGCTAAAGTTTTGTTTTCCCATGTTCAAAATGGGGATGAAACAGACACCATAGTACTGGAGCCTGATAGGATTAAAGGAATTAGCCCATATAACACGCTTAGCACATTGGCTGTGCTGTCAGCAAATGTTAGCTCAGGGAGGGTGCCCTGGTCCCTGTGCCATGCGAGTCCTCCAAGGCTGCCATCCTGCTCAGTGGACACTATTTACTACCTCCTTGGGGTTAGACATCTCCTATCTTATCAAATCCTCCTCCTAACCGCGTGAAGGCTTATCATCTCCTCTGTTCTACAGAAGTGACAGAGCCTTGGAGAGATGCCAAGACCTACCCAAGTTCACATGGTGGTATCATGTTGCAGATGGGACAGAGATAAAGAGGGTCCCAACTTGGGACACTGGTCATCAAGTCATCAACCTCGCAGGCCTTAATGCCTCCTGTGCGCAGTTCTGTCTGAGGCCTGCCTCACACAGTGGCTCACAGAATCCCAGGCCCACTTCTTGGGGCATATCCCATCACACCTCCTTCCCCCATCCAAAACCATCAATGGCTCCCTCTGGTCTCTAGAGGAAAGGCCCAATTCCTCAGCACTCTATCTGAAAGAGTTGGTTCTTGCCTTTTCCCTCTCCCCCTTTTTATGTCCCCATTGCTCACACAGGCCAGGCATTTTTGCGTTCTAGACCCTAGAAATGGCTATTTTCTCTCTGCTTCCCCTTCCCCCCCATTTCTTCCTTGGTCCTAGGACAAACCATGCTATTGCTGCTATTCGCTGATGGGCTAGTTCCCTTCCTTTTCAGATATTTGTGTGGACAGGTAGACTGAGAAATGTGCTCTGTCCTTCACGAGCACACAGCCTATAAAGAAATATGCTATTTTCTTCTCAAATTCAGATTATGTTTCAGCTTACATGTGAAGCTGCTAGTTAGAGTAAGGAAACTTGGGATGTCAGCTCAGAGGGAGTCCTTCGAGGCAGTAGCAGCTCCCCTGTTGACATTTAGGAAACAGAGGTGGAGCCCTCACACAAGGTAGCCTCACTCTGGAACAGAGTGTGGGGTTGTCATATAATTCGGGGCACAAAGCACCAAAAGTGTACATTTCCTTGGGAGTCCCAGTCATTGGAAGCAGGTAAGGGAAAGGCTAAGAGGGCCAAGGTCCAACCCCAGGGTCAGCAAAGTCTAAGTTGGTGACTGAAAATAAAGAGAGATCCCTAAATCCTTGAGAACATCCATTCACTTGCCCAGCCCTACCCCAGGCACAGCATGTTACTGCTTCTTCCCAGACATGGGATCTGCTTCCTGTTACCAGGTCATTCTTTTGCTGTTCTCTATCTACAAAGGCCTTCTCCCCTTCTCCAACAACCATCTGGTCCCTTGGTGACCAGCTCACAAACCAACACTTTCAGGGAGTTTCCCATCCATTCCCTCTTCAGGAAGAAGCAAATTCGAGGCTGAGAGCCCACCTAGTCCTTTGTCCCTCTACAAGGAGCCCAGATCTTCCTGGGTTCCTGAAGAAGGCAAAGAGGGTGCCTCTGTCTCTGACCGTTCCTTGGGTAGTTAATGCTCAGTGGGTGTTGGTTGGATATCGTTGCATGAATAGTCCAATAGTGGCTGTGAACAAGGGTAGAGTTTGCCCTGAGCATTCTGGAAGTCAGCCTGGGCTTTAAGGGTGGTGATATGTGGCCAGATGGACAGAGTTTATGAGTATGTATAGAGGTAAGCACCCCCACAGCATCTACGGACCAATGAAGACCCGACCTATCGGGTGATGCTGGGGAGATGATGGAAAGGGTACTGAGTCAGACCAGCCTAGGCTGGGCTAGATCCAAGGGTGAGCAGAGTTCAAAGGCCACTATTCCTCCTTGGGATGGAATGAGGTGAAGGGTCAGGGCCTGGGGGTCAGGTTTATGGTCACAATTTGTTTGCTTATTTGTTTGTTTTTTGCCACGCTAGTGGAATGTGGAAATTTTTGGGTCAGGGATAGATCCCACACCACAGCAGTGACCTGAGCCCCTGCAGTGACAACGGTAAATTCTTAACCTGCTGCACCACAAGAGGACTCCCATGGTCACATATTAAAAAGGGAATGTTTATTCTCCGGGCTCCAGATTACCCTCCGTGAAGGCTTGGGACTTGTCACTGCAGAGGTGAGCACTGCACAGATCTTCAACACCTGCCCCTCAGCTTTCTAGGCTATCTGTGCTCCCTGATTCCCACTAGGAACTGGGCAGCAGGGGTCCTGAATAAGACTCCCAGATCCACCCTCAAATCTTTATGTTGCTCTGGCCACATCATCTCCCCATTCTGTAGTGTGTGGGAGGCAGCCCTGCCTGCTCTGAGGTGGCTGTGGTAGGACCCTTGCCACTGATCTCTCAGTCCTGCCTAAGAGAATGCACTAAGCAAAAGCAAATGCTCAGTTATGTGCGGGACAAGTCCCGGAGTTCTGAGTGTCCTCCAGCATCTCAGAGGCAGGTGGGCAGGCAAAGATCTAGAGAGACAGCCTGAAGGCAGGAAGCTGGAATCAAGCAATCAGGAAGGCAGATGAGTGGATAGGGAAAGGGTAGCATCAGAGGGTTAGTTAAACACAGAAGATAAGCAGGCAGACGTGCAGGGGTGGACAGAAAGACCAAGGTAAATGGACAGGCAGATGGGAACATGGGAGAGAGAGAGAGGCATGAGGACAGGAGAGACAATTGGGAAGACAGGCAGAGATGAACGATAGATGGGCAGATGCTCCATACAGAGGAAATGGATAGAGAGGAAGATGGGCCAGCAGGCAAAGGACAAAGAGAAAGACAGGGGACCAATGGTCATTCAGACAGGGGGTGCATGAACAGCTATAGAGGCAGCCACCCCAGGGACTGAGAGCAGAGAGTCAGGCAGAAGAGCTGACAGACCCCAAACAGGCACAAACACGGACCAAAGGGCAGCCTTACCTCATTCATTAGGGACCGGGGCCGGCCTTCAGGATAGACCCAGCCTGTCTTGCAAGGCTGTGTCTTGTTGAAACGGTGGCTAAGGATGTCTTCCAGGCTGGCACCGTCAGGGGGTGGCTGAAACATGAGGCAGGGCTCGGGGCTGCCTGCAGCATCCAGTGGCACACTCAGTGCCAGTTGCTCAGCAGTGCTCAGGTTCAGAGTCTGGTTCTTGACCCAGGCCACTGAACAGTGGTGGGTCTCATCCAGGACCATGAAGACCTGAGCAAACATGTAGAAGGCAGTCAGGAAGTTGGGGACACTCAGCAGTATCAATAGCTGTACCTGGAAGCGACCAAAGGTGCCGATTTCAGCCAGGACCTCGGAAAAGTGAGCCATGGTCACTGGTCACCACCTCCTTAGTAGGGACCACCAGACAGCTCTGCAGCTCACTCGGGCACTGGTTCTTCTGGGCAGTGGTGGCAGCTCCGTTAATGTTTAATCCAGCCTCACCTGACTCCAACTGTAACATCTCAGTTATCTAGCTCTGGTCTAGGAATGATAAAATATTATGAAAAAGAGTTCAGGGAGTTCCCACCATGGCTCAGCGGAAATTAATCTGACTAGTAACCATGAGGATGCGCAGGTTTGCTACCTGGCCTTGCTTGGTGCGTCAGAGATCCAGCGTTGCCATGAGCTATGGTGTAGATCGCAGACACAGTTCAGATCCCTTGTTGCTGTGGCTGTGGTGTAGGCCGGCAGCTGTAGCTCTGATTTGACCCCTAGCCTGGGAAATGCTATATGCCGCAGGTGCGGCCATAAAAAGCAAAAAAAAAAAAAAAGTCCATGACTCTGGCTTGGAGGACCTGAGGATGTTTTACAGACTGGGTGACAGGCACCACAAGAGGAAATTCTCAGGCCAGGCACATATCAGCAAGCTTTAGCCAAATGTTATGTGGTGCACAGCAACAACACCCCTAACTAACTGTAATATCCTCTACAATTCACACCAGCACAAACCCCTGCCATTATGAGAGAATCCAAATTCTGAGAGTAGTTTCAACACTGCAGGGCAGTGGGGGATAATTTAGCAGAGTAGCAATGACACAGGCTACATGTTAACTCTGCCAGCAGACCAATCTGGTCTCATGACCCTGGTCTTATTTTTCCCTGCAGGGTCTCTAGCATGCAGTGGTGGCAGTACCAGTCAATCTCAGGGTAGTATCAAAGCAAGGAGACCCATGAAGGGCATAAATGCCTTTCCTTTCTGCATCAAAGACAATTCAAGAATGGAGGCTGATTACGGAAGGGCTAACAGGAGCATCTTTGTCTCTATCTTCTTAAGGAAGAAATCATTAACACCCTCCCAAGATAAAAACAAATGCAAGCTGCCCAAGAGCAGCCCCAGCTACCCTGGGCAACCTTGGGGAGAATAGGCGGACAAAGGACAAAGCTGCAGCCCCAGCTGTGGAAGCCCCCATTTTGGGGGGTCATTCCTATAACTGGGCGGGAGTCAAGGTTGGGATGAGGCATAGCGAGGTGGCTGGTAGGTCAAGATTCTTACAGGACTGGGGACTAAGAGAAGGTAGGACCTCTGACAACAGGACCTTCTCAAAGATAAAGGCCCTCACCCTTTTTGCCCTTTTGCCCTCCAGTCTTACTGGAGGTAGACCCAGGGCTTGGAAGACATCTAGTTCAATTATGGGAGGTGGGGTACAAAACACGCTTGTGTATCACACTGACATTCACATATTTGCTGGTATATGCATCAGAAAAGCCTTTTCAAGTGTTTTGATTTTGAACCATTTTAAGAGATGAGTAGAGGTGCATGGGTCAAGGGAATGCAAGGAGCAAGGCTGTGCAGGGCAGTTCTGGATACAGTGGGCCTGTATCCGCTGCCTCTTAAGTAGTCAGCATGAAGGGAGGGTCCAGGCAGGGCAGAGGCTGGAAGGCACAGCCAAGGGTCCACGACCACCCCATCCCAAACTCCCCACTGTTCCCAGCCCCACCTCTTCTTCCTCACCTGGCTCCCTTGTGCGTTCTCATCCTTAGCACAGCCTTGAGTGAACTGCCAAGAAAGCAGATGATACCAGTGGCCATTGCTCACTTCTGTGCTCCCATTTTGGGGGAAACTGAGGAGGAGACAGGAGTCTGGGCTCCTCCTCCTTGTTTCCTCACTCTGATCAGGTAAAGGACTGTTGGTGCTTCCAGCTCCAAGGCTGCAAGGGGGTTGGAGACAGAAGACCGGAAGCTTGGCTCCCCGACTGATTTGGTGTGACCCTCAGTCTGCCTCTTCTACCTCTCTGGCCTCAATTTCTATATCCATGTAAAGGGAAAAGCTTGAGCTAGATGGTCGCTAAGGGTTCTTCCATTGCTTGGCTTGGGATTCTAAAACCACAGATAAATGATGAGACTCTGGATAGAAGAGTAGGACTTAACCAAAGGCAGTCCACAGTTGTAACTATGACCCCTAAATGCCACTGAACTTATTTGTCTTCTTCTTCTTCTTCTTCTTTTTTTTTTTGTCTTTTGAGGGCATATGGAGATTCCCAGGCTAGGGGTCTAGTCGGAGCTGTTGCTGCCGGCCTACACCACAGCCACAGCAATGCCAGATCCGAGCCACATCTTGGACGACACCACAGCTCACAGCAATGCAGATCTTTAAGCCACTAATCGACGCCAGCGATCAAACCCTCAACCTCATGGTTCCTAGTCAGATTCATTTCCGCTGAACCATGACAGGAACTCCTCTTATTTGCCCTCTTAACTCCGCTCCCCACCAGTCTGCTGAAGGCTCCCCATGATGCTTTAAGCCCACAACTGGCTCTGTTCTTTGAGGGAGCCCTCCCAGGCACATCATAGCCCTAGAGACTTCCCTACCCTGTGGTCTCACTGACCTGGGAGGATGAGCTCAAAGTAGTATAGGTGCTGGTCTCTGACGTCCCTGAGCAGTCTGGTCACCTCCACTGTCTTCTAGGAGACTGCAGGGTAGGACCAGGTTGCTCTGGCCCTTCCTGTGAGATCCCACAGCCTGTCTCTCTCTTCTTCTCTCCTTGTACCTGCCTTCGGTCAAGGGCACAACTAAGACCAAAGAGAGGTGTAACAAGAGTGTTCTAACCACTGGAGCTGCATAAGCTGAATGAACACACAATCACTGGCAGTCACCTGTGTTGGTGTGTTGGTGTATAGGTGGGGGTGGGGGAGGGTATTCCACAAACATCGCCTATAGAGAAGCACTGGATGGTATCTCAAGTCTCTTTGAAGTCTGAGAAGGACTCTAGTAATAAAAATAGGGGATAGGAGTTCTGGTTTCTGCTCCAAAATGTAAACGGCTTGAAAGTTGTCACTCTGTTCCAGCAGATAAAAAGCTGAACAAACTGAAAAGCAACAGTTCTTAGATCTGTCAGAGACTCCCAAGGGCTTGAATCTGGGATCTTTCTCCTGCCCAGTAGCATGAGCAGAATTAAACACAGAATATCAGTGCTGGAGTTCCACATCCCACCCTAACAAATTTCCCTAGGCAGATAACTCTCTCTTCTGAGATTTCAGTTTCTCCATTTGTACAATGGTTTTAAGTTCTTCTAGATAATTTGTAGATTAACTCATGCTCTTTATCTTTTTTTAGTTAGTGGCTTTTCTCTCATCCCACGAAAATTGAAGTTAGTAGTGATATCTTGACCCACTTCCCACTGCTCCTACCAAAAGCCACTAAAGTCAAGAATCCTTCCACCAAGACAGACAATTTATTCTTTATTGATTAAAAATGAATGAAACATGCAGCAAAGTACAAAGTCAAAAGAGAAAAAAAAAGGGAAGGGGGAAAAGTCAAATATTTTACATCTTCCATAATCTAGTACACGACACAAGGAGGAACCTCCATTTAGTGATATACCATTATTCTGTCCTCCAGATTATTAGAATATGGGCTGGCTCTAGGATTTTGCTCAAAATGTAAGCAGGAAAAAAACCCAAGAAATCCATTAGTCATTTAAAAAGACCATACATTTCACAAATAGCATTGGCACATGTTACCTTGTGCTCAGTCAGTCCCTACCCCAGGGACCAGGGCATTCTGAGGCCCTAGGGAAACAGGTGAATCCTGAACCACCGCTGCTGGGGAGAAGTGAGGTTTGCTCACTAGGTCACGTGCTGTCCCACTTGGGAAGCTTCTGTTCACTCATTTTTTCAGCATCACCGTACAAGTCGGCAAAGGGAGTCTACCATACATCATGCAGAAGAAGAAATAACACTGTTCTGGGGCTTGGTATCTGGCTCCTAATTCCCAGCAGGGCAAAAGGTGAATGGAAAACAAAAAGAAAGCCCCAGCCCACTTCTATTGTCACAGCTGTCCCACTGCAGTTCAAAGATAACGGCTGGCTAGAGAAATTGAACAGGGGGATAGGCTGTTGCTTCCTCCAAGCCTAGGCTCTCAAAACCACCTCCAAATAAAAGGCAGAATAGTGATGCCACCACCCTTTGTATTCATAAATAAGTAGGTTATGATGGGCTGATTTGAAATCAAAACACACATTCCAAGGTAAGCCACTAGTCTGTACCAAAGACACTATCCCTTTTTCATTATTTACTCCTACCTTCCTGTCCTTGTTCCCCCAACCCTCTTCTAAAAAAAAAAAAAAAGAAAAAGAAAAAGAAAAAAGGAAAAGAGAAAGCTAAATATCTGTCCAGAAAGCTGATCAATCTTTTCTTTCTCCAGGCTCAGCAGGCTCCTTCCTTTTACTAATCTTGCTGCAACCTTGGACTTTGGTATCTGAACATCTAATCTATTTTCCTCCCAACCCCCATCCCAAACCATCCCCTCCTTTTCTTGCCAACAGCCATCTTTTCCCAACAAGCCACTATATCCAGGGCAGGTGAAGAAAGCCCATGACTAAAACTACAAGCCCAGAATGAAACAAAACTGTAGCAAGTCAGTTGTAGGGAAGGCTTTCCCAGGTGCTCCAAGAGAAAACTAGGTAAAGCAATCTTGTTATTCACAGACCAACAATGCTGGAGGGCTACCATGATTCTCTAAGGAGCAACTCTCCCCTTTCCATGGGGCCAAAGCCCATCTTTGTGTGTCACTTTAAGGCCAGATTGAGGATCTGTTTTATTTACAAAACTTGTTAGGGCTATCTGCAGTTAGACAGATAGCCCTCACTACTAGGGCTGTGAAACAGTAGGAAAAAAAGAAAAATCAACTCCACTGATGATTCACATATTGCATTATGAGTGCTCTTTTTTAAACCTAGAGAATAATTTATATTATTTCTGTAGAAAATCAAAACGAACACTGTCTACTCATAAATCCTAAAAGTCACGGCACATGTGGTTTCACTTTCCATCTTGGGTCAGGTTCAGCGCACAGAAGTGTGGACCCCCTCCAAAGGGTCAGTGCAGGAGAGGGGGCAGAAGGCAGGCCTCTCTGGCCCAGTGTGAATCTCCTTTATTGCTGTAGAAATCTCAGCCTGCATTTCCTCAGGACTTGGAGGCCAGGCAAATTGATTTTCATGGGAGGATCAAGGAGCAGTTTTTCTTCAAATTTTTAAGGTTTGAAAATAAACACTTCCACAATGATATGAGTTATGATTTCTCCTGTTCAAAAACCTCTGCTGGGAAAATTCTCTTCCACAAGCCATTACTTGATGTTTTCTCTAAAAATAGTCCAAAGTTCCACTGTGAAGGATCCAATGGCTGATGTTCGATTACAGTCAGATGTTTTGCACCAGCTGAAGTTAAGGCTAGCAACCCTTTCTGGAGGGAGTAATGAAGAGGGGTGCCTGAGAGCAGCTTCAGCAAAATGCTTAGAAACGTCATGAACAAAACTAGAACACAGTTTAGGCTGCCTCCATCTGAGGCTGTGCTTTTTCCTAACATAGGTTGCTAGAATTCATAGCAGATACAAAAAGAAAAAAAAAAAAAAAAATCACTAAATTAAATCCTCTGGGCTCCGGCTGAACAATCAACTCTGAAATGCTACTTCGGTGGTGAAGAGATATCCTAAGATGCCCACTCCTGTCAGGTGTGGGAGAGTAAGCAGGGTGAGGAGGCCCAACACAGCTGTTACTTTGCACCCAGCGCCATCACTGGAGTAAGGCAAGACTGACAGACCTCCCCTCTGGGCTCTGAGGCACCCAGGCCACTTCTTAGATGCAGGAAGACAGGGAACATGTGCAGTACGTTTACCAACGGAACTCCTTAAAGGGATGCTGGCCACTGGTGATCCAACTTTTCTTGCCCTATGGGAAAAAGGGTAATGATGGCAGGAAAAACATAAAGACAGACCTCTAAAGCTCCTAGCTGGGAGGTTTGTTGCTGGGTTCTTTGGCAGTAGTGGGTTTAGGCCAACAGAAGCAACAGAGATACGCATGTGTGGAATCTCCTTAGGCCGCCTCTTCCAGGGCTGTGTTTTAGCTGATGCTGAGCTGGGCAAATCCTATTAGTTTACTGTCATCAGGAATATCCGAGCCTTCAACACCAGATGCCTAAGAACCAAACAAAATGAGAAGCTGTGGCTAGTTATAAACAAAATTACAGGTGGCAATTAAAACTGATACGAGGACTGCAGGAGGGAGGGCAGTGGGGGACAGGTCCCTGGGATACAAACAAGAGGTTGATAATGGTATTTCTTCCAGAAAAGATGGAGTCTGGATACAAAAGTGGAATCAGGTTCATTAACAATCTCTCTTGAGAATAAATAATCAAGGGCCTTGGGTAGGAGGCTTTCTGGAAGGAGAGGAGAAGGGAAGCTACTGAGGGAGACATCAGCTCAAGGCACTGGGGAAGCTAAACAAACACAATCCACCATCTTTTAATACTCTTATCACTCAAAGAATAGGGAAGTTGGTCTGAGGAGGCCACTGGTGTGCAAAAGGTGAGATGGTTTAACAAGAAGAAAGGGATGAATACCAGTTTGAAAGTGACAGAACGATTTGACTGGGGTTCTTCCACAATTTTCTGCAAATTAGCTGCCACTGTAATCATACAAACAGAGAAAGTAATGAGAAACTCAGTAAATACACTTTCAACCTTATTTAAAAAATTTAAATGGTAATTCAGAATCTTCTATATCAAAATAGAAGCAGAAAGATAAATCACTCCCCGAACAGAAGTTTTTTCCTATTTTTAATTTTTTTTTTTTTTTTTTTTTTTAGGGCCGCACCTGTGGCATATGGCAATTCCCAGGCTAGGGGTGAACTGGCGTTACAGCTGCCAGCCTAAGCCACAGCAACACTGAATTCTTAACCCACTGAGCAAGGCCAGGGATCGAACCTACATCCTCATGGACACTAGTCAGATTTGTTACTGCTGAGCCACAACGGAACTCCAGAAAGGTTTTTTTAAAACTCAACTCCAAGTAGCAAAATAAATCTTGATTCACTGAGAAATTAACTTTAAGATGCTATATTAAATTAGGAAAGACACTCAAGTGAAAGAGGCATGATTTGCCTATTTGTTGGGCAGAAAACCCTTGAATGGGAACTGGCCAGCTATGGCCCTTGGCTTGTTTCTGTTCTGTGAGCTAGGAATGGTTTAAAAACAGACACTTGGGGTGAGGCGAGGGGTGGGGGTGTGAGCAAAAAAATAACAGACACTGTATGTGGTCCACATATAGCAGACCTTAAACTATTTTGCCCTTTGAAACTGCTGACTTGCCCTAGATGATAGCCTTTTCCTTTAGTAATATGCACCCATGGCCTGACTGTGCCTTTTCTTATTTCCTGTTTTTTTGTTTTTGTTTTTTGTCTTTTTGCCATTTCTTGGGCCACTCCCTCGGCATATGGAGGTTCCCAGGATAGGTGTCAAATCAGAGCTGTAGCCACTAGCCTACGCCAGAGCCACAGGTACTCAGGATCCGAGCCAAGGCTGCAACTTACACCACAGCTCACGGTAACGCTGGATCCTTAACCCACTGAGCAAGGCCAGGGATCAAACCTGAAACCTCATGGTTCCTAGCTGGATTCGTTAACCACTGCGCCACGACAGGAACTCATTTCCTGTTTTTTTTTAGGACTAAATCTCTAATGATTTTTGCTTATCTCTTAGCTCCATAAGGGTTGAGTTTATCCTTCAAAATGGATTAGGTACGGCCAAGCTTACTCTATGACTTCTGTCATGGTTTCTAGCAGAGTCTCCCAGAGGCCTGGGTAAGTTTTCATTTACTATCATCAGGGGTCACAAAGGAAACTCAGAAACGAGATTTTCTTTTTTATAAGAACCTGTCCCCTGTACCTGTTATTCCAGCAAAACTAAGAACCATTCCAAGAACCATTAGACCTACCCAGGGGAATAAAAGTCTGGTTTCAGATCCTAAGTATATATGCAGAGACATGGGAACACAAGAGCAGAACACAAAGTAGTTACCTATTACTAAATCCCTTCCATCGACGAGGCCAGCAGAAATGAGTTCCTGGGAGACACCCTCTGCTGTATCTGTAAGGACAAAGAAGAAGGTCTCCAGTTCCTGTGCCTGAGTGTCCCTGCTAACTCCACAAAACCATGACGGCAGGTGGGACTTCCTCCCACACAAAGGTTTTTGCTGCCACCAGGATTATCTCAAGTGAGGGACTCTCACAGGTCTAGCTAGAAGGCAGAACCTGTAACAACCATAAGGCAAATATAGGCTCAATGTAAAGATAACTTTCTAAACGATGGCATAATTTAGATGAGTTCTTGTCCTTGTCAGAAGAGCACCTGATAGTGATGCTGCAGAGGAAACTAGTCTGAAGTCAATCCTGGACCAAAGCCCTATGAGCTCGGAGACACGACAATGAGTGTGTGACATCTCCGGGGCTAATAAAACAGAATAATTTAGTCTCAAGTAAATCTTTTTTTTTTTTTTTTTTTTTTTTTGTCTTTTGTCTTTTTAGGGTCGCACCCGCGGCATATGGCGTTTCCCAGGCTAGGGATCTAATCAGAGCTGTAGCCGCTGGCCTACACCACAGCCACAGCAATGCCAGATCGGAGCCATGTCTGCAACCTACACCACAGCTCATGGCTATGCTGGATCCTTAACCCACTGAGCGAGGCCAGAGATCGATCCAGCAACCTTATGGTTCCTAGTCAGATTTGTTTCCACTGTGCCACGATGGGAACTCCCCAATTAAATCTTAAGAGAACAAATTGTAATCTCTTCTCTTTGGGGATTACACTCAAAGTTTTTTTGCTAAAAAACATTTTCTTTTTTATTCTGATGGGCTTTCCTTCATATCTTGTTTTTACTCCAGGTAGTACAATCTGAGCAATGGGTATATAACTAGAAACTAAAAAGATGAGGACAGAGTACCATCAGTTAACCTCATCTCCAAATGATTCCTTCCTGATGGCTAAAGAGAACCCCTGGAGGGAATGGGAGGACCTCTACTTGTACCAATGAGCAGTGATTTGAAATCGTACCTTAAAATGTGACTGTCTGGCTTTAAAAAGGAAAACAGAAACACCTCTGTACATATGCATTTGTTCTTTGCATTTGAGAGTGAGCTGCTCATGATACAGAGACAGCGGGAAGAGTAAGAAAGGCACATAGGACAGATACTCGCTGGCTTCGGGCCACTTCCCAAGAAAGAATCCTGAGTAACGAAGGCAAGAGAGAGAGAATATGCCTTGTTTGTGGGGAGAAGTTCATGGCCAGAAACGATGCATGACAGGGCATAGCTTTAGCTGGGGAGGAAGGGCATAGGAAGCCCTGCTGCTTCTTTGCTGTCAGAGAGGACAACCATATTCAGTGATAAGAGCAGGAACTGTGCACCAACAGATTTGGGTATGAATTCCAGCTACATCTCTTCTCAGCTATGTGAACTGTAACCAGTTACTTTACTCTCTCTAAGCCTTCATTTGATCAACTATGCCATGGAGACATAATCTTCCTTTAAGAGCTGTTCTGAGAATTTAATGAGATACTGCTTAACACGATGCCTGCTGTATGGTAAGGAGCAAATCAGAGCTATATTCATTACTGTTTGTACTATACTCAGTTTGCTAAATGAGGTAGTAATAAATGAACTGCACTTTTTGGGGCCACAGCCATGACATGTGGGAGTTCCCTGGCCAGGGATCAAATCCATGCCACGGCTGTAACCAGACCCACAGCAGTGACAATGCCAGATCCTTAACCTGCTGAGCTACCAGGGAACTCCTATACCAGGAACCCATGAACTTTTTTTTTTTTTTTTTTTTTTTGCTTTTTAGGGCCGCACCCACGGCATATGGAGGTTCCCAGGCTAGGGGTCAAATTGGAGCTGTAGCTGCTGGCCTATGCCACAGCCATGGCAACTTGGGATCTGAGCTACATCTGCGACTTAGAGCACAGCCCACAGCAACACCAGATACCCGACCCACTGAGTGAGGCCAGAGATCAAACCATATCCTCATGGATACTAGTTGGATTCATTTCTGCTGCACCACAACGGGAACGTTTTTATCTTTAAGAGCAAAATATATCTAATGGATAGAAACTTCACACACATTTCCTTAAATGACAAATGAGAGGTTATTTTGTTTTCAATGTTTTGATGCCTCACCTCTCCCAGGAGTAAATTCGAATCGAATATCATTTAGTTCTTTTTTTGAATTCCTATGAAAGAAAACAAAATGTATTAAATGAGTTCTGAATTTATTTGTACAAATTATGCCTACATATACCAGCAAACTTTGCCTCCAGACACATCTTTCTGACCATAGAATCATATGATTTGTCCTAATGAGCTCACATTAAGGGCTCAGAGCAAACAACTGAGTGATCATCTAACTGTCCTATAACCCTTCTAATTTATGTTCTTGCCATTCTTCTTCTTCTTCTTCTTCTTTTTTTTTTTTGCCTTTTCTAGGGCTTCTCCCATGGCATATGGAGGTTCCCAGGCTAGGGGTCCAACTGGAGCTGTAGCCGCCGGCTTACACCAGGGTCACAGCAACGTGGGATCTGAGCCATGTCTGTGAACTACACCACAGCTCACGGCAATGCCAGATCCTTAACCCACTGAGCAAGGCCAGGGATCGAACACGCAACCTCATGGTTCCTAGTCAGATTCGCTAACCACTAAGCCACAATGGGAACTCCAAGGCCGCTATTATTTCTGACGGAAATAATATACCTGCAAGCAAACAGCACTTGACACTGGGAGGATGCACAACCCTACCCAGCTGCTCTCAGGCACATATTACTAGAAGGAGTAACTAACTTACAAGGAGAAATGAACTTATTCAGAGTATTCAGAAAACAACAACAAAATGTCTGCTTACCGTAACCTTAGTACTAGACTGATTGGGATCTTGGTTTCTTGTGAACCTGCTCCTGAAGACTGAGCCTAAAAAAGCATTGAAAAGTATAAAGTCATTGCCTGGACTATTAAGTGTGGACGTGACTAATGTTCGTCAGTAGAGGACTTGTCCACTCAGCAGCATTTTCCTCACCTCCAGATGTGACTATCCTAGTCCCTAGGACACTCTCTGCTGTGGGAAGACATGTACTGCAAGGCAGTAACAAGAACTGAATGTCAGCCCGAGTCAGACACAAGTACAAAGGCAATTCTCAAACCCACGTGAAATTCCATACACAGCCACACTGCAATGCTGTATTTTTCAGAACCCTGTTCCCCTCCACAAGGGAAGAGAACATGAAGCTGGGTTTTTCCCTTTAAAAATCTGCCAGGAAGTTTCTGTGTGGCACAGTGGGTTAAGGATCTGGCATTGCCATAGCTGTGGCGTAGGATCGTTCCCTGGCCAGGGAACTTCCATATAGCGCAGATGCAGGGGGCCAAAAAATCTGCCAGTGTATCATACAACACATTAGGTAGGGTCTAAACTGGCTTGCCCTGGGGAATCCATCCAAGCTGGAATTTCTAGGTCTTTAAGGACTAAACTAACACTTTCTGAAAGCTATACAGCTGTCCCTGGAGGATATACATTCTATTTAAGCCCTTTATAAAATGAATCCAATCTTTCCATCAGTTTTCATAAGATAATCGCCTCTTTTCCCACATGATGGACAGAAATGGAAAGCTTGGGCGAAGAAAAGGTGAAATGAAGTTAGAACATGTCCAAGTGGAAGTGCTCTGAGCAGGGGTCTCTTAAGGCAGAGCACCACTGGGATGCGGAAGAAAACATCTACATTTCCATTTTTTTTTCTTCTCACCTGAATTTTGGGAAAAAATAAAACAAAAACATCGGCATTATTTAATAAATGAATAGACTCTGGAACTCTTACTCTCACCATGGAGCACAGGGTCACGTACTGCAGACAGTATTTGAAGTTTCCTGAGGGAAGTGTAGGGGCTACAGAGCATGGAGATTCCCAGGGGACCCCCATTCCCTCTGCAACTTTCAGTGTGCTCTAATTTAATGACGTCTCTGTGTGCCTGATTGTGCGGATTCACAGATTACATCACCAGATTTCAATAAAATCAACCCCCACAAAACTGAGAAGTATTTTTTTTTGGCCATGCCCTCAGCATATAGAAGTTCTAGACCAGGAATGGAACCCCTGCCACAGCAGAAATCTGAGCCACTACTGGGACAATGCTGGATCCCCAACCCACTGAGGCACTAGGCAAGTCTTGACAAGTATCTTTTTCTTTCTACAGCCGCCCCTGCAGCATGAGGAAGTTTCCAGGCTAGGGGTTGAATTGGAGCTGCAGCTGCTGGTCTGCGCCACAGCCACAGCCATAGCAATGGCAGATCTGAGCTGTACCTGTGACCTACGTTGCAGCTCAGGGCAACACCAGATCCTTTAACCCAATGAGCAAGGTCAGGGATGGAACCCCCATCCTCACCGATATTTGTCAGGTTCTTAACCTGCTAAGCCACAATGGGAACTCCGACAAGTACCTTAAAAAGATAATACAGGAAAATCACAGCTCAGAGACAGATTAAAGTAAACAGAAAAGCCAAAAATGATCCTTAGTGCCAGCTACATTCTGAACTTGATCATAATAATGACCTAATAAAAAGCTGACAAGACAGGGCCCCTCTTCTCCTTCACTTCTCCTGGCCTGGCTGGAGAAGGCCCTCCCTGCGGGGGTTGGGAGTAGGGGTCAGGGGAGCCCCTCTTGTTGCGGTCCAGTCCTCAGGTTGGTGCCCTCACCCACCACCCCACCCTAGAGCTTCAGGACCTCCCTTAGGTGCAGGTGGTTCCTGTTCCCCTTGGGTTCTCACTGTGGTGGTTCACCAGGGGAGCAGCTCTCTTGAGGGGTCCAGCCAGTAAGGCAGGCAGGCCTGTTCCTCCTGTGGGGCCGGGTGCCACTGGGTAGTGCTCTGGTCCTGGTCCTCCTTGCTGCTTGTGGGGCGCATGCGGTGGGCCATGCAATGTGAATGGAGGCCATCACCCTTTTCAGACAAGTGCCTCCACTCCCCCCAATCTCTGCCATGAGGCAGCATGGGCTTTGCTCACCCCAGGCTTCCCCACACTGCGAACTACACCACCCAGCCCAAGCCCAGCTGGGAATGGTGCCTCTTGGGCTTCTGTGGGCAGAAGGGGAGACAGTGGGTGGGGGATGACGCAATGGGTGAGAAAGCCCCCTCCAGGGTCCCAAGAAGGAGCCTCAGGTGCTGGGCCTCCAAGTCTCCCCAACTGCTGCCCCTTAAGTGTGCAGTGGTGCAGTGCAACTGCCAAGGCTTGGGCAGAACCCCTTGCCTATGCATCAGGGGAAAAGTGCTGACGCCTGCTAAACTTTTGCTGTCTGGGATATTTCCAACATTAACTTATGTTGTTGCTTAAGAACCTCTGCCATCCTTGTCAGACTTTCTCGTTTGCATAAAAGTAAAACTGTGCAAATAGAACTTCTGCCTTGTTTCAGAACCTACCTGGACCTCGACCTTCTCCCCCAGGTGGTCCTCCTCCCCCACCCAGGGCCCCGCAGCACCACCTACCTGGGCTGCCTGCACTGGAGCCAACTCTGCAGCAGGCGGCAGGGAGACCGGAGTCAGCTGCGCAGGCATCTGCCCTGCGGACTGAGGTAGATGAGCAGAAATCTGTTCTGGAACTTGGAGTAAAGTACCCACAGGGTGCGTGGTTGAAAACAGCTGTAACAAAAACACACAGGCAGTGCTGAGCCGTGTCTGCGACCTAGACCACAGTTCACTGCAACGCTGGATTCTTAACCCATTGAGCAGGCCAGAGATTGAACCTGCATCCCCATGGATTCTAGTCAGGTTTGTTAACCACTGAGCTGCATTAGAAGCCCCCTGTTTTTAAGAACTTTTTGAGGTGTAATTTATGTCCCATCAAATTCACCAATTGTAAGTACACAATTCAATGGTTTTTAGAAAAGATTGGGAGTTAACACCACAGTTAACTCCCAATCTCACACTTAGCCCCTAGGCAACCACTGATCCACCCTCTGTCTCTACCAATATGCCTTTTTCCAAACAAAAGAAACAACGTATAAACAAAATCATACAATGTATGTTCTTTTGTGTCTGGCTTCTTTCATTTAGCAGTTTTTTGATTCAGTCATGTTGTAGCAGATATAAGTAGTTCCCTATTTTCCCCTTCTTTGGGTTCACTGTATCACATTTATTTTAACACTACCATTTTTTTTTTTTTTTTTCTTTTTTGGCTGCCCGGTGGTATGTGCAGTTCCCAGGCCAGGGATCAGGCTGGGAACTGAACCTATGTCTCAGTGCTCGCAAGAGACCCCTAATCCCACCGCGCCACAGCAGCAACTCCATGTTTATTTTAAACTGCATTTATTCTATCCCCTTTGCCTAGCAAAACAGCACCTATAAAATACAAACTTAAGTTATGAAGTACAAAATAACAGAAGTAACATACTTTTATGTTAGGGACCCTCCATTACTTACAGAAAAAGAAAATCAACCAATGATTCCTTAACTTATCTGAAATGCTGTTTGAAATGGATGTGAAGCTTTATAATTAACATAAACATTAAATATTACTTTGGACGTTTGAAATATTTCATAAATTTTAATTATGTAATAGGAAAAAAGATTGATTCTGAGTATAAAACAAGATATTCAAAATTATAAGTTAGTGGGGAAAACAAAATCAATGCAACAGCTAAAATTTAGAGTTAAAGGAGGAAAAAATTAAAAGGGCAATGAGAGGTCTAACAGCTGTTACTAAAGTAATATCAAAGAAACAAGGAAGTAGAAAGTTCCCATTGTGGCTCAGAGAGTTAAGAACCCATCACAGCGTCCATAAGGATGAGGGTTCAATCCCTGGCCTCACTCAGTGGGTTAACTATCTGGTGTTGCTGCAAGCTGCGACAGGTTGTGGATACAGCTCAGATCTGGTGCTGCTGTGGCTGTGGTGTAGGCTGGCAGGTGTAGCTCCAATGCAATCCCTAGCCTGGGAATTTCCATGTGCCGCAGGTGCAGTCGATCAAGTTAAAAAAAGGAAAAGAAAAAAAAAAAAGAAAGAGAGACAAGGAAGTAAAATTTTGTGTTCACTTAGCTTCATAGGAAATCGAAAGTTACTAACTGGCTCTGGTTTTTGGTAGAAAAACAGAACTTTAAGATTAATTTTGAGGAGTACCCATCGTGGCTCAGCGGAAACAAAACTGACTAGCATCCAGGAGGATGCAGGTTTGATCCCTAGCCTCGCTCAGTGGGTTAAGGATCCAGTGTTGCTGTGAGCTGTGGTGTAGGTTGCAGACGCGGCTCGGATCCAGTGTTGCTGTGGCTACAGCTCTGATTCGATCCCTAGCCTGGGAACTCCATACACTGCAGATGGTGTGGCCCAAAAACACACACACACACACACACACACACACACACAAAAGATTTTTTTTTTAATGTTTATAATTATCAGCACTATTTCAAAAAAGACAGTGGCCTCCAAACTGCATGCACATATACGTTTACCTCTAAGACAGAAAGGTTATACAATACAAAGTAATGAGAGGATGTGAAGAGACTGGAACTTTGTGCACTGCAGATTGGAATGTAAAATAGTACAGCCATTACGGAAAACAATACGGTGGTTCCTCAAAAAAATTAAAAATAGAACTATCATATAATCCAGCAATTCCCTTCTGAGTATAGCCCCAAAAGAACTGAAAGCAGGGACTCAAACAAGTACTTGTACAGCCAAGTTCATTGCAGCATTACTCACAAGGGCCAAAAAGTAGAAGAAACCCTAATGTCCATTAACAGATAAATGGGTAAGCAAATGTGGCACACACACATGTATTATTCAGCGTTAAAAAGGAAACAAAGAGGAAATGTTACACAGATGACCCTTGAGGGCATTATACCAGTTAGGAAAATGCAAGATGCCAGTTAGGAAAGGACAAATACTCTATGATTCTACTTATATGAGGTACCTAGAGTAGTCAAATTCAGAGTCAGAAAGTAGAACAGATGTTGCCAGAGGCTGGGGGGAGAAGAGAATGGGGAGTCACTACTTAACAGGTACAGAGTTTCATTTTACAAGGTGAAAAGAATTCTGGAGATGGCTGGTGCTGACGGTTGTACAACACTGTGAATGTACTTTAATGCCAGTGAACTGCATACTTAAAAAATGGTTAAGATGGTTAATTTTATGTTATGTGTATTTTATCATAACTTATTATTAGTAGGCTCTCCTATCACACTGAGGCAATAACTACAGATATCAGAATCTATTTGACAAGAGAAGAGGCCAAGGAAAAAGGTGGCATATGACAAATTCCTGGACAGATTAATACACAAAGCCTACTTTCCACTTAAGCAGCCTAAGATAAAAACAGCACTTCATAAAATCAAGCAAGAAAGGAAGAACATTCTGTCTGGGTCCTTAGGCCAACTTTAAAAATTAGTGTAGTGGCACCACTTTACTGCAAAGGTCCATTCAAACTCAGAATCGATACTGGTAAATTTTTTTTTTTGGCTGCACCTGCAGCATGTGGAAACTCCTGGGCCAGGGATTGAATTCAAGTCGCACTGTGACTTATACCACAGCTGTGGCAACGCCAGATCCTTAACCCGCTGTGCCACAGCAGGAACTCCTCTAATAAAATCTGACTGGCATAAATTCTCATTTCCATTTGGGTACATACCAAAAAATGTGCTTAATGTTAAAACCAAACCAAACCAAAAAAAGCACACATACTTTAACGATTCAATAATCATATCTACTTACCTCAGAATTTGTTAATGACTCTTTCACTCTGGGAGACTAAAAAAAATACAAAAAAAGGAGGCTTGTTAACTTTGACAACTCAGGTTACTTGTAGTCAGTTCCAAACTGCATGCATGGAATGCTGAAATGCAAGTCAACTCCATTTCATTCTGATCAAGCAAGAAAGGAAGAACATTCTCATTCTTTAACTCATCGGTAATTCTAGTGAGAGTTTTCTGGAAAAAGAAAGCTGTCATGATACTACTGTATTCTTTGTTCAGGTAGCCTCTAATGCATCAATATACTTATGCTATTTTAAGAGTTCTGAACTTGAGGTTCATAAGCAAACATAATGAGACTAATTTCTCAGGCAGTATGGAGATCACATTCTTCAAAGTATAATTCTTTCTACTAATCATCAACATATTAAATGCATAGTATCTCAAACCAATGTAAACATTCAAGGTAATTATCCAATACATTCTCAAAGCAGAGTAATTCTGATTATGGACTTTAATGAAGAAATCTTTTTTTTTTTTTTTTTTGTCTTTTTAGGGCTGCAACCAAGGCATATGGAAGTTCCCAGGCTAGGGGTTGAATTGGAGCTGCAGCTGCTGGCCTACGCCACAGTCACAGGCAAGGCTGGACCCAAGCTGCGTCTCCCACCTGAGGGAGTCTAGGGATTAAACCTGTGTCCTAATGGATACTAGTTGGGTTCGTTAACTGCTGAGCCTTGATGGTAATTCCTAATGCAGAAATCTTAAGCCAAAATTGAAATACCAATTATAATCTTTCATTTGAAAAATCTAAGCTAAATTGATTTAGTAAATCTTAAATTAGTAGTAATTCTGGAGCAACGTCTATTTAGATCTTCTCACCATTTTTCAGTTGCACTGTTTTCTGATATAAAGCTGTATGACCTGTTTGTACATTTTGGAGATTAATCCCTTGTCAGTTGCTTCATTTGCAAAGATCTCCAATTCTGTGGGCTATCTTTCGTATTTTTTATGGTTTCCTTTGCTGTGCAAAAGTTTTTTTTTTTCTTTTTTGCTTTTTAGGGCTGTTCCCAAGGCATATGGAGATTCCCAAGCTAGGGGTCCAATTGGAGCTACAGCTGCTGGCCTACACCACAGCCACGCAGGATCCAAGCCATGTCTGCAACCTATACCACAGGTCAAGGCAACGCCAGATCCTTAAACCACTGAGTGAGGCCAGGGATCAAACCTCCAACCTCATGGTTCCTAGTTGGATTTATTGCTGCTGCACCACTGCGGGAACTCCCTGCAAAAGCTTTTAAGTTTAATTAGGTCCTGTTTGGTTATTTTTGTTTTTATTTTCCTTAGGAAGTGAATCAAAAAAGACAATGCTGCAATTTATGTCACAGAGTGTTCTGCCTATGTTTTCCTCTAAGAGTTTTAAAGTATTCAGCCTTACATATAGGTTTGTAATCTATTTTGAGTTCATTTTTGTGTATGGTGTAAAAACACAAGTTAGTAGAAATTCTCAATATAGGCACTAGGGAATACAAATACCAACAAGTGTCAATTTATGGTAAGTTCTACCAAGTATAAATTTAGACTTCTTATAAAGGTCAGTTTAGGTTTTTAAAATTTTTATTACCATTTTATTATGGAGACTCAAGATTCAGGCAATAGCTAATGTATATATAAAAGTATATGGCCAACACAAAATCTTTTACAAAAAACTTTATATTTGGAAATAATTTTAAACATAGAGAACTGTTAGAATAAGAACAATACAAAGAATACTGCTATACTCTTTACCCAGATTTATCCATTACTAAACTTTTCCCTCACCACTTTTTTAGTGCTTCCTTTTTAATATATATATAATATATATATAAAAAATACATATATATAAAATCAATTCTGTACCATTTTGAGAATAAGATACATATAATCATAGCTGTTTACCACCGCATAGTCACTATTTCTTTCTTTTCCTCTTTTTTTTTGGCTGCACTTGCAGCATGTGGAAGTTCCCAGGTCAGGGATTGAAGCAGTGATCCAAACCACTGCAATGACATCAGATCCTTAACCTACTGAGCCTCAAGGGAACTCCCAGTATTTCTTTCTTTCTTTTTTGTTTTTTTTTTTTTTGTCTTTTTGCCTTTTCTTGAGCCACTCCTGTGGCACATGGAGGTTCCCAGGCTAGGGGTCTAATCGGAGCCGTAGCCACCGGCCTATGGCAGAGCCACAGCAATGTGGGATCCAAGCCTTGTCTGCAACCTACACCACAGCTCACGGCAACGCCAGATCCTTAACCCACTGAGCAAGGGCAGGGATCGAACCCGCAATCTCATGGTTCCTAATCAGACTCATTAACCACTGCACCACGACAGGAATTCCAACCTCCAGTATTTCTTAAGAATAGGGATAGTCTCCTACATAACTTCACACAACTAAAGTTATCAAATTCAATAAGTTTTAAAAATAACACTCTAATTTAATAATCCAACTTCTCCAATGACTTCCTAATATCCTTTAGAACCTTTGTTGTTCTAGTTCAGGATGCTGTCTGGTATTATGTACTGAAGTTAGTCATCATGTCTCTCTAGATTTTTTTTTTAAAGAGCTGTACCCATGGCATATGGAAGTTTCTGGACCAGGGACTGAGTCCGAGATGCAGCTGCAACCTACACAACAGCTGTGGCAATAGTAGACCCTTTAACTCACTGTAATGGGCCATGGATCGAACCTGAGCCTCCTCAGTGACCCAAGCTGCTGCAGTTGGATTCTTAACCCATCATGCCACAGCAAGAACTCCTGCATTTTTTCAGTTTGGCACATAATCATTGCTCTTGCCTACTACACACTCCACTTGAATAGAATATTCCTAGCTTGTGGTCTGTCTGTTCCCTCATGTTTCAGACTTAAATGAATTCTGCATAGTGATGGATCCTTCCTATGGTATCATATCTTAGGCAGCCACATATTCCTCTGCCCCTCATATGTGATGCTAATTTTAGTCGCCTAGCCAAAGTGTTTTCCAGTTTCTCAGGTATGCAGTAGCTATTTTTTCCCCACGCAACTAATGGGCAATCTGTAGCGAGACAACTTAAGACCGTGTAAATATTCTGTTCCTACATATTTATCAATCACTGATGATACTTGTCCAATTCAATCTTTACAATTGTTTTATGATAACTGTGAAATGATGAATTTCCCCATTCATTCCTACATTTACCAGTCAGCACTGGTGGGTTTACTGTAATGAAAAGTCATCCCGTTTCCCCCATTTACTCATATATCTAATTATCACTGGCATAAACATATAGATTTCTTTTTAAATAATTTATAACCACAATTGATTTTGGTGGTTAAATTATCCCTAATTTGGCCAGTGGGAGCTCCTTCAACCTGACTCTTATATTATTAAGAACTTTTCTTTAAATAAAAAATTTTTCTTTCTGTCAAAAGAAGATACTCCAGATTTATCATGTGATATCCTGCTTACACTCTGGAAATCAGACATTTCTCTAATGAGCCCCTGTTTGTTTAGTAGAGAACGACATTAGAAACCAAGATTTTGGCATAAGGCGTGCTTACTGTTACTGCTTTCCAGATGCTCTGCATATCTGATAATCTTTGTTTGGATGCTAGACACTGAATTTTACCTTGTTGCATGCTGATAATTTTGTATTTCTATAAGTCTTCTTAAGCTTTGTTCTAGAATACAGTAATGTTACTTGGAAGTGGTTTAATCCTTCTGGATCCTGTTTTGACGAGCTGTTAGCTGGCTCTAGAGCAGTATTCAGTCTAGGGCATCACATTATACCCCATCTCTGAGAACTCTACCAAATACCCTGTGAATTATAAATTTCTCCAGTTTAGCTGGTGGGAATAGGTACTATGCCTGGCTTTGTGAGTGCTCCAAATGGGTAGTAGTCTGGATATAGTCTGCTAAATACTCAATGCTCTAAGCTTCTTTCTCTGTGTAGCTCTCTCCTCTCTGGTACTCTACCTTTTCAATTTTATCTGCCTTGATCTCTTACCTCTATTTACTCAACTAAAGAAAACACTTCCCAAGCCATAATGAAGAAAATAACCAATCAAATAAAACTGCCCCCAAACCAACATGGATGTTAGAATTGGCAGCAAAGACATTAAAATAATTATAATTGGAGTTCCCATCTTGGCTCAGCAGAAACAAATCTGACTATCCGTGAGAACGAGGGTTTGATCCACGGCCCCACTCAGTGGGTTGAGGATCTAGTGTTGCCATGAGCTGTGGTGTAGGTGGCAGACACAGCTCAGATCCCAAGTTACTGTGGCTGTGGCAGAGGCCAGCAGCTGCAGCTCCAATTTGACTCCTAGCCTGGGAACTTCCATATGCTTCGAGTGTGGCCCTAAAAAGCAATAAAATAAAATAAAATTAAATTAAATTAAAATAAAACTATATTACATATCCTCAAAAAGTTAGAGACCTTGAAGATGCAAAAACCAACACCAATCAAGCTTCTAGAATATAACAACCAAAAATCACCAAATCAAAATTTTAGTATGAGGTCTGAGATAGAAAACAGAAAGACTGGATGGGATTAGTAGCAGATTTACACTGCAGAAGAAAAGATCAATGAATTTGTTTATTTATTTAGTCTTTTTAGGGCAGTACCCGTGGCATGTGGAAGGAGTCTATTCAGAGCTGTAGCTGCTGGCCTACAACACAGCCACAGCAATGCCAGATCCTTAACCTACTGAGCAAGGTCAGGGATTGAACATGTGTCCTCATGGATTCTAGTCAGATTCATTTCCACTAAGCCATGACGGGAACTCCATGATTAATGAATTTAAAGTCTAGCAATAGAAATTACGCAAAATGAAACTGAAGAAAATTTTTAAGGCCAATTAATAACCCTACAATTGCCTCTAAGTGGTCAAGTGAAGAGTTATATGTCTCTCCCTATTTATTTATTTATTTATGCCTACACCATAGCCACAGCAACACAGGATCTGAGACACATCTTCAACTTATGCCACAGCTTGCAGCAACTCCAGCTCCATAACCCACCGAGCCAGGCCAGGGATCGAACCCACGTCCACATGGTTACTAGTCAGGTTTGTTACTGTTGAGCCACAACAGGAACTCCCATAGGTCTCTCACTTTAAATCAAAAGCTAGAAATGAGGAATCTTAGTGAGGAAGGCACGTTTAAAGCCCAAACAGGCCCAAAGCTAGGGCTTCTGCACCAAAAATAAAAGTTGTGAATGCAAAAGAAAAGTTCTTGAAGGAAATTAGAAGTACTACTCCAGTGAACACAGAAATGATTTAAAAAAACAAAGGAGTTCCCTGCTGGATCAGTGGGTTAAGGATACAGCATTGTCGCTACTGCGGCACGGGTTTGATTCTTGGCCAGGGAACTTCCGAATGCCATGGGTGAAGCCTTAAGAAAAATCAAAAGACTTAAAAGAAAACAGCTTTATTGCTGACTGCAGAAAGTTTCTGTGGTTTAGATAAAAGAACAAACCCACCACAACATTCCCTTAAACCAAAGCCTAACCCAGAGTAAAGTCCTAACTTTCTACAATTTTATGAAGGCTGTGAGGTGAGGAAGCTGCAGAAGAAAAGTTTAGAGGTTGGTTTGTGAGATTGAAGGAAAGAAGCCATCTCCATA
The DNA here is from genome assembly GCF_054392235.1 of Sus scrofa. Taxonomy (NCBI): domain Eukaryota; kingdom Metazoa; phylum Chordata; class Mammalia; order Artiodactyla; family Suidae; genus Sus; species Sus scrofa. The sequence goes on along the minus strand of NC_139395.1, from coordinate 37,838,608 downwards.
ACATCAAAGTGAAAGGTGAAACAGCAAGTGCAGATGGAGAAGCTGCAGCAAGTTAAACAGGTCTCTAGCTAGGATAATTAATGAAGATGGCTACACTAAACAATAGATTTTCATTGGAAACAAAACTGCCTTCCATTGGAAGAAGAGGCCATCTAGGACTTTCACAGCTAGAGAGAAGTCAATGTCTGGCTTCTAAGCTTCAAAGGACAGGCTGACACTCTCCTGCTGGGGGCTAATGCAGCTGGTGACTTTGAGTTGAAACCAACACTCATTTACCATTCTGAAAATCCTAGGGCTCTTAAGAATTATGCTTAATCTACTCTGCCTGATCTCTTTAAGTGGAACAAAAGAGCCTGGATGACAGCACATCTGTTTACAACGTGGTTTTACTGACTATTTTAAGCCCACTGGTGAGAGTACTACTCAGAAAATCAGATTCCCTTCAAATTTGACTGCTCATTGACAATGCACCTGGTTACTCAAGCGCTCTGATGATTTAAAAGATTAACATTTCCATATCTGCTAATACAACATCCATTCTGGAGCCCATAGTTCAAGTCTTATTATTTAATAAATACATTTTTGTAAGGCAAGAGCTGCCCCAGTGATTCCTCCGACAGATATGGGCAAAGTCAAAAGAAAATCTTCTGGAAGGATTCACCATTCTATTTTTTTTTTTTTTTTTTTTTGTCTTTTGTCTTTTTGTCTTTTGTTGTTGTTGCTATTTCTTGGGCCGCTCCCGCGGCATATGGAGGTTCCCAGGCTAGGGGTCTAATCAGAGCTGTAGCCACCGGCCTACGCCAGAGCCACAGCAACGCAGGATCCGAGCCGCGTCTGCAACCTACACCACAGCTCACGGCAACGCCGGATCGTTAACCCACTGAGCAAGGGCAGGGACCGAACCCGCAACCTCATGGTTCCTAGTCGGATTCGTTAACCACTGCGCCACGACGGAAACTCCTTTTTTTTTTATTTTTTTATTTTTTTTGTCTTTTGTCTTTTTGTCTTTTGTTGTTGTTGCTATTTCTTGGGATTCACCATTCTAGATGACATTCAGAACATTTGGAATTCATGTGCAGAGGTAAAATGATCAATATTAACAGGATTCTGGAAGAAGTTACCCAGGGATAATTTTGAAGGGTTCAAGATTTTGGTGGAGGAAGCAGCTGTAGATGTGGTGGAAATAGCAAGAGAACTAGAATTAGAAGTGGAGCCTGAAGATGTGACTGAACTGGTGCCATCTCATGATAAAACTTTAAAGGATGAGGGATGGAAATGCTATATAAAATTTGCTTGTGACGATCACTCTACAACTATAAACGTAATAAAATTTATTGAGTAATTAAAAAATAAAAATGAAATGATAATTTAAAAATTTCAGCATTCCCATTGTGCCAGGGACTCCTTAAAAATGCTTTTTATAAATCAATTCATTTAACTCTCACAACTCTGTGAAATCCGAGCTGCAGTTGTGACCCAAGAAACAGTTGCAACCTAAGCGGCAGCTGTGGCAATGTTGGATCCTTAACCCACTGTGCTGGGCTGGGGATTGAACCTGGGTCCCAGTGCTCCCAAGACACTGCCGATCTTGTTGCACCACAGTGGGAACTCCAGTAAAGTATCTTTAAATTAAAGTATGTACATTGTTTTTTTAGACATAATGCTATTATGTGTATAGTTTATACATAATAAACTATAGTACAGGGTAAATATAACTTTTATATGCCATGGAAAACCAAATAATTTGTGTGACTCATTCTACTGTGGTATTTGCTTTATTGAGGTAATATGGAATCAAACCTGCAATATCTTCTAAGGTATGCATGTACTAAAAGCCTATCAATCTAGAATTCCTCTACTCAGCTAACAAATCTTTTCAAAATACAGGTGAAATAGGGGATATTTTCAGATATAACATTTAAAGAAATCATTGCCAGCAGATCCACACCACAAAACTATTAAGTGGAATTCATCTGCAGAAGGAAAATGATATATAGATGGAAATCTGAATCTACACAAGTCCTTATTATGAACATGTGAATTTTGTCAAAAGTCTTTTTCAGGCTGTATAAAAATTAAGAATATAATTTTTTTCAACTTTGGTCTATTAATACTACGAAATTTCCTAATATTGAACCATCCTTATATCACACCACACTCGATTATGGTACATTAAAAGATAGTGTAATTCAACTCAGTGTTAAAAGACTCTCTTCTTCATAAAGTATACATGGTATCAAAAATGGCTATAAGGATAATATGAGAAATAATGGATAATACAAGAAAATCAAAAAGCTACTTAATCTGTGTACAGAGTATATATCATCTTTTCTTTTTCTTTTCTTTTGGCCGCCCTGCAGCATATGGAGCTCTCAGGCCAGGGATCAGATCTGAGCCACAGTCTCAAACTAAGCAGCAGATGTGGCAATGCCAGCTCCTTAACCTATGTGCTGGTTCAGGGATCAAACCCACGTTCCAGCACTCCCAAGATACTACTGATCCCGTTGTGCCACATTGGGAGCTCCAAGAGTATATCATTTTCTATGCAGCTTAGACACCAGTGTATTAGGTTATAAAAAGGCTACTGAGGAGTTCCCTTCATGGCTCAGTGGTTAACTGATCCATGAGGTTTCGGGTTCAATTCCTGGCGTTGCTTAGTGGGTTAAGGATCTGGCGTTGCCATGAGCTGTGGAGTAGGTCAGATGAAGCAGAATCTGGTGTTGCTGTGGCGTAGGCCAGTGGCTATAGCTTCCATGAGACCCTGAGCCTGGGAACCTCCATATGCCACGGGTGAGGCCCTTAAAAAAAAAAAAAAAAAAGCTATTGTAAGTATTGCAAAACTACCAAACTTTAAACAACTAAATTTCTGTTGTAGATAGAGAATAGTAATCAGATACTGAAAAGCTATTGTTTACCTTTCTAAATATTATTTGTTGCTGTGAGAAAAAGCATCATTGTCTCTCTCATGGGAAGCTAGAACAACAAGGTTCATGTAAATCTATCTCCCTCCGGCCACTTCAATGTAACATTGCAAGAGAACATAAATTCGGAGCTCCCGTCGTGGCTCAGTGGTTAACGAATCCGACCAGGAACCATGAGGTTGCGGGTTCAATCCGTGGCCTTACTCAGTGGATTAAGGATCCGGTGTTGCTGTAAGCTATGCTGTAGGTTGCAGACGTGGCTCGGATCCCGCGTTGCTGTGGCTATGGCATAGGCCAGAGGATATAGCTCCAATTAGACCCCTAGCCTGGGAATCTCCATATGCCGTGGGTGCAGCCCTAGAAAAGGCAAAAAACCAAAAAAAAAAAAAAAAAAAAAAACCAAAAAAAAAAAAGAGAGAGAGAGAGAATAAGAGAATATAAATTCAGAGAGGAATCATACAAAAAAGGAAGGCTGCCATAGTCTCACTTCCATAAAGAAAAAAAGTCGCAATCGTATACAAACAAATGTTTACATTTATTACCTTTTGAAGAGCTTTTTCAAAGCAAGAGCTTAAAAAAATTTTTGTCAATTTTCATTGGCAAAGTCTTTGAAAACTTGGTTCTCCTAAAGGACTAGTCTCAAAGACTTCATTTGGGAGTTCCCGTCGTGGTGCAGTGGTTAACGAATCCAACTAGGAACCATGAGGTTGCGGGTTCGATCCCTGCCCTTGCTCAGTGGGTTAAGGATCTGGCGTTGCCGTGAGCTGTGGTGTAGGTTGTGGACGCGGCTTGGATCCCGTGTTGCTGTGGCTCTGGCATAGGCTGGTGGCTACAGCTCTGATTCCACCCCTAGCCTGGGAACCTCCATATGCCGCGGGAGCGGCCCAAGAAATGGCAAAAAGACCAAAAAAAAAAAAAAAAAAAAAAAAAAGACTTCATTTGAAAATAAGAACAACAAATATTCAGTGCTGATCAGCAAGTCCTAACCGCCATCACAGAGCAGATTCTAAAAGAAGGAAGAGATATACCACCTGACCACGACTCACCCCACAAAAAGGTTCTTAGTGGTCAAAGCTATGATGCCTCAAATATTTCCTATACACATTTCTATTCTTGGCAATGAGTCCTAACAATCAACTTGAGGAATTTAATGCTATATAAGAGTGATGAATTAAAACAAGACCCTTGTCTACAATGCTTTTAGCAAAAAGTAATACACACACACACACACACACACACACACACACACACACACACACACACACACACACACACACACACTCTGCAGGATATACCAACTGAAGAAGAGGTGCATAGTTCCTCTTCAGGTAGAAGGTTACTTCCAAGTTCACTAATCTTCTCTTCTGCAGTGTTTAATCAGTCAATAATCACATCCAGTCTGTTTTCATCTCAGACATTATAGGTTTCATCTCTCAATCTAGGTCATTGTTATATACCCTAAATATTATCAAACAGATAGGCCAGTCCCCTTTTCCATTTAGAATTACTTGGGCTCCTATTAACAAGTTGTTCAAGGAAATGTGTCCATATTTTTTATATTTTAGCTGGTTAAACTGAACAGAACCACAGAATGTAGTATTACCTCAGAGGCTTCAGTCAAGCAGGTAGAACTCTAGCTGAAGCACATAGTTTAACAAAACTTACCCTGAGTTGTGAAATTGCTGCTTTCCCTTCCTCACTTTCTTCATCAAATTCATCATCACTCCACTCCCAGCCACCATCTTCTGTCTTATGAAGACGGCCACTGGAACCCGGTACTCTCCGAACCTATTCGTTGGGAAGAGAGACATGGACTCTGGCAGTATTTGACACTTACTATATATAAGAGTCAACCATATTTCTTTCTCTTTCTATAACTTCAACACAGTAAGCAGATGACAATCTTCCCCACAAATAAGTTGTCCCATAAAAATTCACACCCTCCATCTTTCACTTGCTTTCTGTTCATAATCTCCACTATTTATCTTTATTCACAACCAATGACTTTCCCTATATTTCTATACTCTGAGCCTGAACATCATACAAATCCTTCTTATGTGAAGTCACAGGTCAAATCTAATTAATGGTTTCATATCCTGAGACATTAAAAAAGAATGGAGGGGTTCAGCCCCCAAATAAACTCAAGATAAAGAAGATTCTGCCTTTTTTCCCCTCTAACTTCAAATTTTAAAGTCACAATTATACTTGTATAGTGTTTCAAGAGTACTACAGCTGTGAAAGACTTGTTAAGAAAAAAAAATTTTTGCATCCCCAAAGGCAACCACTTTTAATTCATTTTATCCTTTTGGAATTTACAGTTATTTCTCTAAGTAATTTTTTATTACCCCTTGATTTTTTGGTTTTAGGAATTATCTGTTGGATTTCTCACTACAGAAGAGAGAATTTAACCCTATTATCAATCCTCTTGTCTTTTTTTCAAGACACATTGGTTTTTTTTGTTGTTGTTGTTTTTGTTTTCTTTAAGGGCTGAAATCAGAGCTACAGCTGCTGGCCTACGCCACAGCCACAGCAACATGCGATCTGAGACGCATCTGCAACTTACACTACAGTTCACGGCAATGCCGGATCCCAGACCCACTGGGCAAGGCCAGGGATTGAGCCCACATGTTCATGGATACTAGTCGGATTTGCTTCCACTGCACCTCAAAGGGAACTCCCAATATATTGTAATTTTGGTTAAATCAAAACTCAATGTTTACATAACATCATGAATATAAACTATACAGCTGAACCTTATTACATGTTATAATTACTTTTCTTCCCTACATAACTTTTTTTTCTTGCTTCTTAGGGCAGCACCTGTGGCATGTGGAAGTGCCCTGGCTAGGACTCGAATTGGAGCTAAGTTGCCAGCCTATGCCACAGCCATAGCAATGTGGGATCTGAGCCTCATCTGCAACCTACACCACAGCTCAAGTCAGTGCCAGATCCTTAACCCACTGAACAAGGCCAGGGATCCAATGCGCATCCTCATGGATACTAGTGGGGCTTGTTACCACTGAGCCACAATGGGAACTTCCCCTGAATAACTTTTTTTATTTCTCCTGGAGTTAGTACTTATTTCTTACTTGCCATATGTATCCCCAAATTCTCTCCCTGCTGTGTAAATCTTCTCTCACCATATTCATATACAGTAGGTATTCACTGGTATTATCTTCTTGAGGAAGCCTCTCACCAGAGCCTCCTGATCTGCTCCACCAGATTCACATCAGGTCTGGTACTCACTCTACCATCATTCAGAAGACCATGCTTCCTGGATCACATGACTTCCCTGTTCTTACTTTAAGCACTTCACTATTAGCATGGTGCATTTATTAAAGCCATGCATTTCTGAACATATCTTGATTCCATCCCCACACTTCATATATAGTTTGCCTGGTTAAAAAAAAAAGTCTGGGTTAGAAATCATTTTTTTCCATACTGTTGAACACACTTTTGCTCCCCTGTGATATGGCTTCCAGAGGTGCTACTGAAGTCATTATGACTTATGATCCTATCTCTGACCTTTTGATCTTCTCTGGAGGGCTGCAGGATCTTTTCACCTCCAGGATTCTGATCTACCATAGTATGTGCCTGAGTCTTAGTGTATTTTCATTATTTGTCTGGGTACCTGGGCTCTTTCAATCTGGAAATTGATGAAGTTTTTTCTTTCTTTTCCATAATTTCCTTTCTTCTGTTTTTCTCAGTTCTCTTTTTCTGGAACTCTTTTAAAAACTCAAATGTTGAACTTTCTTAAATAATTCTCTCATGTTCTCATCTTTTCTGTCATGTATCTCTTGACCTTGTGGCTCTCTTTTCTGATAAATTTCCTCAACTTAACCCTAAAACCTATGTAATGAATTTAATGTTTTCAATTTCCAATTTTCTGGTGGTGGTGCCATTCTCTAAATGCTTAGCATTTTTTGTTTGTTGTTATTGTTTGTTTGTTTTAATGGCCACATCTGCGGCACATGGAAGTTTCCAGGCCAGGGATGGAATCTGAGTCATAGTTCTGACCTACACTGCAGCTGCAGCAATGCTGGATCCTTTCATCCACCTCAACAGGCCAGGGAGTGAACATGAACCTCTCTAGCAGTCAGATTCTTAACCCACGGTGCCACTGTGGGATTCCTAAATGCTGCTGCTGCTTTTTTTTTTTTTTCCTTTTATAGCCGCATGTGAAGCATATGGATGTTCCCTGGCTAGGGGCTGAAACAGAGCTACAGCTGTGGCCTACACCAGAGCCACGGCAACAATGGATCCGAGTTGCCTCTGCATGCTATGCTACAACCTGCAGCAACAATGCCGGATCCTTAACCCACTGTGCAAGTCCAGGGACTGAACCTGCATTCTCACAGAGGAAATGTTGGTTCCTTAACCTTCTGAGCCCCAACAGAAACTCCAGCTGTTGTGTGTGTGTGTATGTGGCTGTGCCTGTGGCATGAAGATGTTCCTGGGCTAGTTACAGCAGTGACAACACCATATCCTTAACCCACTAGGCCTCCAGGGAACTCCATAAAGTAATAGTTATATAGAGAAATTTCATATATGATTAATTTGACCCTTTGAAGTACTGAAATTAAATGATTTTTAGTATACTGGGAGTTGTGAAACCATCTTCACAATCAAATTTAAATCATTCTCATCACTTTCCCAACTCCCCCCCCGCCCAAAATCCCATATTCATTAGCACTCACTACCCATTTCTCTACAATTTGCTCAAGTCTGAGGCAACCAATATGCTACTCTCTGTCTCTAATACATTTGCTTATTCAGGATTTTCACATAAATGGAATAATACAATATGTCTTTCAATTAGTGTATATATATATTTTTGGTCCCACCTATGGTATGAGAAAGTTCCTGAGCCAGGGATCAAACCTGTACAACAGCTATAACCAGAGCCATAGCAGTGAAAATGTAAGATCCTTAACCTGATAAGTCATGAGGGAACTCCAGCATGATTTTTTTTTTTTTTTTTTTGCTTTTTGCTTTTTAGGGCTGCACCCCCAGCACATGGAGGTTCCTAGGCTAGGGGTTGAATTGGAGCTACAGCTGCCGGCCTACACCACAGCCACAGCAATGAGGGGTTGGAGCTGCATCTGCAACCTACACCACAGTTCATGGCAATGCCAGATCCTTAACCCACTGAGCAAGGCCAGGGATTGAACCTGCATCTTCATGGACGCAGGTTCCTAGTTGGATTTGTTTCCACTGTGCCATGACAGGAACTCCACTCCAGCATTTTGTAATAGTAATCCATGTTATTGCATGTATCAATGTTTCGTTCCCTTTTTTTTTTTTTTTTTTTTTTTAAGGGCCGTACCTGTGGCATATGGAAGTTCCCAGGCTAGGGGCCAAATCGGGGGTGTGGTTGCCAGCCTACGCCACAGCCACAGCACAGCAATGCCAGATCTAAGCTGAGTCTGTGCCACAGCTCAGGGCAATGCCAGATCCTTAACCCACTGAGTGGGGCCAGGGACTGAACTCGGGTCCTCACAGATACTAGATGGGTTCACTACCTCATTCGTTATTATTGCTGAATAAAATATTCCACTTTATAGCTATATGATATTCCATTTTATAGCTATATGAGATTTTATAGCTATATAAGATTTTATATATCCATTTATCAGTAAGTGGACATTCAGGTTATTTCCATTTTACAAATAAACCTTCCATGAACATTCATGTACGTATTTTTATGCGTACATGTTTTCAATTCTCTTGGGTATGCCTAGCAGAAACATTTCTGGCTCATATGGCAACTTTTGAGAAACTGCCAGACTATTTTATAAAGTGGCTGCACCATTTTCCATTCTCATCAGTAATGTGTAAGAGTTCCAATTTCTCCAAATCTTTTATCAACACTTTTTATTCTCTATTCTTTTTGTTACAGTTATCCTAAAGAACATGAAGTGGTGTCTCCATTGTTTTGTAAGGTATGAAGAAACTCAAATCACTCTGGTAGTTGCAAACAGTGATTTAACAGAGTTAATTTTTTTATATTACTCAATGAATTTATTACATTTATAGTTGTACAATAATCATCACAACCCAATTTTATAGCATGTCCATCCCAAACCCCCAGTGCATCCCTCCAACCCCCAACCTGTCTCCTTTGGAAACCATAAGTTTTTCAAAGTCTGTGAGTCAGTATCTGTTCTGCAAAAAAATACATTGTATCCTTTTTTCAGATTCTACATGTAAGTGATAGCATTTGATGTTGGTGTCTCACTGACTGACTTCACTCAGCATGATAATTTCTAGGTCCATCCATGTCGCTAAAGATGCTGGTATTTCATTCCTTTTAATGACTAATATTCCATTGTGTGTACCATATGTACATCTTCTTTATCCACTCCTCTGTCGATGGACATTTAGGTTGTTTCCATGTCTTGGCTATTGCAAATACTGCTGCAATGGACATTGGAGTCATGGTTTTCTCTGGATAGATGCCCAGGAGTGGGATTGCTGGATCAAATGGTAGTTCTATGTTTAGTTTTCTGAGGAATCTCCATACTGCTTTCCACAGTGGTTGCACCAATTTACAATCCCACCAACAGGGTAATAGGGTTCCTTTTTCTCCACACCCTCTCCAGCATTTATTGTTTATAGACTTTTTGATGATGGCCATTCTGACTGGTATAAGGTGGTACCTCATAGTGGTTTTGATTTGCATTTCTCTATGAATGAGTAATGTTGAACATCTTTTCATGTGTTTTTTGGCCATCTGTATGTTTTCTTTGGAGAAATGTTTAGATCTTTTGCCCATTTTTTGATGGGGTTGTTTGGATTTTTTGGTATGGAGCTGCAGAAGGTGTTTATAAATTTTGGAGATTAATCCCTTGTCAGTTGATTCATTTGCAAATATTTTCTCCCATTCTGTGGGCTGTCTTTCTGTTTAGGGTTTCCTTTGCTGTGCAGAAACTTTTAAGTTTAATTAAGTCCCATTTGCTTATTTTTGTTTTTTTTTGACATTACTCTAAGGGGTAGATCTGAGAAGATGTTGCTGTAGTTCATTTCGGAGAGTGGCACTCTCTAAGAGTTTTATAGTGTCTGGTCTTTTATCTAGGTCTTTAATCCATTTGGAGTTTATTTTTGTGTATGGGGTTAGGGAGTGTTCTAATTTCATTCTTTTCCATGTGGCTGTCCAGTTTTCCCAGCACCACTTATTGAACAAGCTGTCCTTTCTCCATTGTATATTCTTGCCTCCTCTGTCATAGATTAGTTGGCTGTAGGTGCATGGGTTTAATTCTGGGCTTTCTATTCTGTTCCATTGATCTGTCTTTGTGCCAGTACCATACGGTTTTCAGGATTGTTGCTTTGTAGTATAGTCTGAAGTCAGGGAGCCTGATTCCTCTAGCTCCATTTTTCTTTTTCAGGAGGTCTTTGGCTATTCCGGGTCTTTTGTGCTTCCAAACAAATTTTAAAATATTTTGTTCAAGTTCTGTGAAAAATGTCCTTGGTAATTTGATAGGGATTGCACTGAATCTGTAGATTGCTTTGGGTAGTATAGTCATTTTGATAATATTGACTCTTCCAATCCAAGAGTGTGGTATGTCTTTCCATCTGTTTGTGTCATCTTTGATTTCCTTCATCAGAGTAAGGTCTTTCGCCTCTTTAGGTAGGTTTACTCCTAAGTATTTTATTCTTTTGGATGTTAAACGGGATTGTCTCCCTAATTTCTCCTTCTGATCTTTCATTGTTAGTATATAGAATTGCAGTTGATTTCTGTGTATTAATTTTGCATCATGTGACTTTGCCAAATTCATGGATGAGCTCTAACAGTTTTCTGGTAGAGTCCTTAGGATTCTCTAGGTATAGTACCATGTCATTTGCAAATAGTGATAGTTTTACCTCTTCCTTTCCAATTTGGATTCCTTTGATTTCTTTTACTTCTCTGATTGCTGTGGCTAGGACTTCCAAAACTATGTTGAAGATTAGTGACGAGATCAGGCATCCTTGCCTTGTTCCTGATCTCAGCAGGAATTCTTTCAGCTTTTCACCACTAAGCATGATGTTCGCTGTGGGTTTGTCATATATGGCCTTTATTATGTTGAGCAGGTGCCCTCTGTGCCCACTTTCTGAAGGGTGTTGGATTTTGTCAAAGGCTTTTACTGCGTCTAATGAGAGAATCATATGCTTTTTATTCTTCAGTTTATTAATGTGGTATATCACACTGATTGATTTGCAGATATTGAAGAATTCTTGCATCCCTGGGATAAATCCCACTTGTATCATGATGTACAATCCTGTATTTTTGGATGCAGTTTGCTAGTATTTTGTTGAGGATTTTTGCATCGATGTTCATCAGTGAAATTGGCCTGTAGTTTTCTTTTTTTGTGGAGTCTTTGTCTGGTTTTGGTATCACGGTGATGGTGGCCTCATAGAAGGATTTTGGGAGTATCCCTTCCTCTGCAGTTTTTTGAAATAGTTTCAGAAGTAGAGGTGTTAGCTCTTCTCTAAATGTTTGATAGAATTTGCCTGTGAAGCCATTTGGTCCTAGACTTTTGTTTGTTGGAAGTTTTTTAATCACAGTTTCAATTTCAGTTCTTGTGATGGGTCCATTCATCTTTTCTATTTCATCTTGGTTTAGTCTTGAAAGATTGTACTTTTCTAAGAATTTGTCCATTTCTTCTAGGTTTTCCGTTTTATTGGCGTATAGTTGCATATAGTAGTCTCTTATGATCCTTTCTATTTCTGTGATGTCTGTTGTTACCACAGTTTAGAATTGATTCATCAACTGTGTAATATACCTTTTCCTTTTAGTTGATAGCAGAGTAATACCTAGCAGAGTGGACTAACAATATTTGCTAAAAGAATATATCAAAGAATGCTAAAGAAAGGATTGAAAGGCGTTCTCTTATTGCTCAGCAGGTTGAGATTCTGACGCTCTCACTGCAGCAGCTTGGGCTGCTGCTGTGGCATGTGTTCTATCTCTGGCCCAGACACTTCTATATGCCATGGGCAAGGCCAAAAAAAAGAAAAGAAAGGATTGAAAATGAGTATTACTTGGAGTTCCCGTTGTGGCTCAGCAGAAACGAATCTGACTAGCGTCCATGAAGATGCAGGTTCAATCCTTGGCCTCGCTCAGTGGGTTAAGGATCAGGAGGTGCTGGGAGCTGTGGTGTAGGTCGCAGATGCAGCTCGGATCCCATGCTGCTGTGGCTGTGGTGTAGGCTGGCAGCTACAGCTCCAATTCGATCCCTAGCCTAAGAACCTCCATATGGCGTGGGTATGGCCCTAAAAAAGACAAAAAAAAAAAAAAGAGAAAAAAAGACGAGTAATACTCATACTGTTAACAAAGTATTACTTAGATACACTTTCAAAATGTGAAAGTAAATCTACCCTAAGTAATTTCCCAGAAAAACTCAGTTAAATCCCCATTTACCTTTTTGGCTCTTTCAGAAATGGTTGGTGCTCTCTGCAATATTTTTTCTTGAAGATATTCTTTATTCTGGAGAGGAAAAATAAGTATTTTCTCTTACAAGAACTTTTTATTGAACAAAAAAGTTAACACAGAAACATTCACAATTAAAATGTGATATAGCAACTGTTTTATAAAGAAGTTTGAGAAAAGTTTCCATTCTTTTATTCTGAATTTCATGTAATGTATCACTACCATGGCTTTATACATTGAGACAGAGCTTTAGTGTACTGTGTGAGCCATCACTGATGAAAATTTTGTTTTATCAGATGTCCTTTGGAATCAAAGTCCCTCATTTCCAACTACAGTAACATCTCACTTATCAGTTATCCTTCGGAAATGAGATTACTTACTAGTTCAGTAGTAAACCCTAAAATTAGAGGTCAGTATTTTTCACATAATTTTTCACTGATTGTATTTATAATAGAAAAGTTTAACATTCACTTTTTCCTCTTACAGGTTTAGCCTGACATTTAAATTTATTTATAGGAAAAATACATTTATCTTAAATACCAAAGATAATTTTACAGTACCCTTAGCAATCATTTCACCTACCATCATTCTTCCAAAAATAATAATTTCAAGATAATACAACATTTGAGGAGTGAGCCTAATTTAGGTAATTGAGGACGGTCATATGAACACATGAAATCAAAAGTTAGAATTTCCTACCTTTGCTTTTTGGAAAAATTTGTGCCTCAACAGTTCTGCTGCTGTTGGTCTAAAACCAGAAAAGAAAGTTTTTAGAGTTAATTAAAGTGTAATATGGGTTTTCATTATTCAAAATGAAAAAATGATTTCTTGAGCAGCAAGGTAAAAAACTCAGTGTACTCCACTTTTCTTAACCTGCTAAAAAGTGAAAAGGATAAACTCAGTACAAGACACTGAACAGAATTTTAAAAAATCAAATAGCAATGTTCTGATAATAATTACTGTAGGTTCTTTCAAAAATTCATTAATAAAATGTTTATTTTTTTTAAGTCAACTAATTTGGCAGAAGCAAGGAAATAAGTATGACTATTTGACATTAAATAAAACATTTGCTATGTGTATTTCTTTTGTTACTAAAATTGTAAAGTGCATTAAGATAGTTGTTTACTCATAACTTTTAAATGCAAATTGAAAACAAACCCTAGCACTAACTTGGCATTTTGGTGAGATATATATCTATATCTATATCTATATATATGATTATAAAAAATTAACAGGAAATAGCTTATTTAGGGTATACTCTATACTAAAAAGAAGGGAGAAAGTAATTTACTCAATTCCAATCTAATACAATGGTCTGTGTATATTTTTTCTAAAGTTTATATGCAGTTCCTTCGAATATGCAGCAATAATTCCCTGTGCATGTATGTATGTGATTCTTAGCCTTTCCCAAAGGTTTACATATTAGATCAAGAAGAAAAGTAAGCTTTATCTCATAGTCTACCTTTTTTCTGGATCCTTTTGAAGGCACAATGAAATCATTTTTCTAAATGACTTTCCGTATTTTTTCAGCATTTCTTTATCCTGAACACCAGTTTCCAAAGAAGGAGGATCATTCTGCAGTGTCAGCATTAAAACCTGTAAGAATTTTCAACATAATATAAACTTCTGAAGACTCATAAAGTAAATTAAATATTGTGGCTAAGATTTTCCAATAGAGACAACCTCAAAACATACAAGCAGAATTATTTTCTACAAGTTCACATCTAGGAGTTCCCATTGTGGCTCAACAGGTTAATAACCCAACCAGCATCCATAAGGATGGAGGTTCGATCCCTGGCCTTGCTCAGTGGGTTATGGATCTGGCTTTGCCACAAGCTGCAGATATAGCTCACAGACACAGCTTGGATCTGGCATTGCTATGGCTGTGGGGTAAGCTAGCAGCTGCAGCTCTGATTCAACCCCTGGTGTGGGAATTTCCATGTGCCACAGGTGTGGTTCTAAAAAGAATTAAAAAAAAGGTTCACATCTAGACAGCTGTTTTGATACTAGATTTTTTTTTTTAGCTGTTTGCACATAAGTAATATCCTATAGATAGTTGGTTTCCCAGAAAATACACCTGTAAGGGCTCAACTGTATCAATGTTGTATGTCCTTCAGTTGGAATCCTTTCTTTGTGTTCTTGGCCCCATTCTTACACCAGCAACGTATCTTGGAGATATATATATATATATACACACATATGTATATATATTTATTTATTTATTTTAATAGCAAAATTAAAAGTGTGACCTTGCTTACTTTATGTATTCATGGCTCTGTTTCAACATCACCCCTTGTAACCTGGCCTTCTCTTTCCATAACTCCTCAGAAATTTCATAGCAATCACTGATGATATCCTAGATTACACAACTACACAGTCCTCTTTTCAGTTCTCATTCTTCCTGCCTTCCCTGTAGCAACTGATAATCTTCATTACTCTGCCCATCTTTTTTTTTTTTTTTTTTTTTTTTTTTTTTTTGTCTTTTTGCTTTTTCTAGGGCTGCTTCTGAGGCATATGGAGATTCCCAGGCTATGGGTCTAATCGGAGCCATAGCCACCAGCCTACGCCAGAGCCACAGCAATGCGGGATCTGAGCCGTCTCTGCAGCCTACACCACAGCTCATGGCAATGCCAGATCCTTAACCCACTGAGCAAGGGCAGGGACCGAATCCGCAACCTCATGGTTCCTAGTCGGATTCGTTAACCACTGCGTGCCACGACGGGAACTCCTACTCTGTCCATCTTAAATTTCTTCCTTCTTTGACTTACATGGCAACATACTATCTTGATGTAAAAAGATTTAATTAATAAAGGTCATATATACATATAATGGGATTTGGGTTGTTTTGTGTTTTTCTGTACTGTTTAACTTCTTAATAAAAGTATACATCATTTCTCTAAGGACACAGTCAGCCAATACTAAAATCAAAAGGCTATAATCAGGGTTATTATTTGCTATTCAGAGTCAACTTATATTTCCTAAAAGAGAATTACTAAGGTTGGCAATATTTTTTATTTTGAGCAAATAGGTTAACATGTTTATGTCTGGCTACAATTGCAGCAGTCACTGCCTACAATGATAAAAAGTAAACCTTATCTTTCTCCTCTACCTCCCTTTAAAAAAGCCATTTATTGGGTCTAAAAATAGCCTCCCACCTTACAGTTTCAAAAAAAACCATCCTTTACAAAACCTTGTGAATATCCACTTACACCTAGCAGTTCTGACCTTTAGGAAAACCATGGCCTTAAAATATCATTAACCTTTTATATAATCAAAATTTCATTCAGGAGTCCCCGTCGTGGCTCAGTGGAAATGAACCCAACTAGTATTCAGGAGGATGCAGGTTCAATCCCTGGCTCCCCGGTTAGTGGGTTAAGGATCCGGCATTGTGGCGAGCTGTGGTATAGATCGCAGACACGGCTCATATCAGGTGTTGCTGTGGCGTAGGCCAGCAGCTATAGCTCCAATTCAGCCCCTAGCCTGGGAACTTCCATGTGCTATACCTGCAGCCCTTAAAAAAAAAAAAGAAAAAAAAAATTCATCCATCAAACACATAGGTCAATATCCATGTTTAAATATGGAGATACAGAGAGGTTTTTACTGGATTTCTCTCTCTCCACATTGTCAGAGCCCTAAAGGGGACAGAATAGCATTTTAAAGGTTCTGAAGTGCACCAAGATCACAGAGATGTGAAATATCACTTTGACAAAAGTTCTCAATAGTGGTCACCATTTTAAACAGGCATAGGGCAATTTGCAAAGTGATGCAAGCTGAACTATAAACAACAGCTAGAAATACAAACAGATACAGAATTCATATGCATATTATAACTAAGAGATCATATAGAGAAAAATGGTTACTAATAGTACTGGCAGGACCATTTTGAAACATGAATTTATTACTAATACTGGGGACATTGGGATTAAGAACTACTCCTCATGGGATATAATAGGCCTTTTAATAAAAGCTGCTTAATGTCCTACCACAAAGCAAAGTTTTATTCAATAACAATGAGAATAATACATAGGTATGGTATAACGAACACTCTGAAAAGGATTATCTTACTTAATTTGTAAAAAGCACTTAAAGCACAGATAAGTGCTCAATGAATGGAAGCTGTAAGTACTATAACATGGAACCTTTGGGAGTTCCCATAGTGGCACAGCAAACACGAATCCAACTAGGAACCCTGAGGGTGCGGGTTTGATCTCTGGCCTCGCTCAGTGGGTTAAGAATACGGCGTTGCTGTGAGCTGTGGTGTAGGTTGCAGACGTGGCTCGGATCTGACACTGCTGTGGTGAAGGCCAGCAGCTGTACCTCTGATTTGACTCCTAGCCTGGGAATCTCCATATGCCAAGGATATGGCCGTAAAAAACAAACATGTAACCCTTCCAACAACCTTATGAAGTAGAAATGATCATCATCTCCCCTCTACACAGATGACTGCAGGGAACACACATTAAAATGAGACAGATCAGGAGTTCCCTTCGTGGCTTAGATGAAACGAATCTGCCTGGTAACCATGAAGATGTGGGTTTGATCCCTGGCCTTGATCAGCAGGTTAAGCATCTGGGGTTGCCGTGAGCTATGGTGTAGGTCGAAGACGAGGCTCAGATCTGGCGTTGCTGTGGCTGTGGCTGTGGTGAAGGCCGGCAGCTGCAGCTCTGACTCAATCCCTAGCCTGAGAACCTACACATGTCACGTGTGCGGCTCTAAAAAAAAAAAAAAAAAGAGAGAGACACAGACAGATCAGGTCCTAATATCAAACTGTTACACAGTCAAGGGATGGTGAGTCATTATATAAAAAGATCAACTACAATGTAAAGTCATCCAATGCTAAATACCAAATATCTATAAGATTTTTAACTGCTAGAAGGAATTCAGGGCAGAATTCTATGGATAACAATATCAAAAAAAGTAGGAGTCTGAGAGAACTGGGACTTCAGTTGGGGGAGTACTTTGAATATGGACCTTACCTTCATTGGTGGATATTTATGGTAAGGAGCTGCCCCTGTGGCCAATTCAATTGCTGTGATCCCAAAACTCCAGATGTCAGCTTTGAAATCATAACCCCGGACCTGTAAACAAGAGAGAGACGTACATGATTACTTTTACCACCTTCGAAGCACATTTATTTATTTATTTTAGGGCCACATCTGCAGCATATGGAAGTTCCCAGGCTAGGGGTCGAATCAGAGCTGCAACCACTTGCCTACACCATAGCCACAGCAACATGGGATCTGAGCTGCATCTGTGACCTACACTGCAGCCCAATGGCAATGCAGGATCCTTAACCCATTGACCAAGGCCAAGGACGGAACCTACATCCTCATGGATACTAACTGGATTTGCAATCTGCTGAGCACAATGAGAACTCCTTATCACCTTAATTTTTATTTATTTATTTTTCATTTCACCTTAATTTTTAGAATGAAAAAAGCTGCAAAGGATGAAAGTATTCTTAAAGTTGTTGGTGTGAATATGTTGCCAAATATCTCTCCTTTACATGGTCACCAGCATACTAAATAAATATTCTAATTTTCTGTCCTAAGCAATATAGGAAGAAAAACAGGTTTTGGGGTGTGTGTGGTTTGAGATCTAAAATTAAAGCTCTACATTATGTCCCGCCTTGACATTAGGAAGGCCTCTAATGACCTAAACAAAATTTCCCTTCCCCACTCTCCTCCCAAGGACAAGGTTCCCTAAGTTCAACAATCCTGCTTATCAAATCAATCAGGTATATCACCTTGAGCAGCAGATGTCCACTTTGTGCCAGCCCTCAGAATTGTTCAAACAAGCCAATCACACCTTCACAAAGAAACCAAATGGCATCCCACATCCCATAGGCATACTACAAAGCCTGTCTCCTATAGCAACTGTTTATTCACTCCCTTCCTAAGTACAACCCTGTGAGGCATGCAGTGTCCTCTGCCTCCAGATATGTGTATATGCAAATAATAAACATCTCCCAGACTTCAGACAATATTACAAAGCCACAGTAATCAAGACAGTGTGGTACTGGTACCAAAACAGACATATAGACCAATGGAACAGAACAGAGAACACAGAAATAAACTCAGACACCTACGGTCAGTTCATCTTCAACAAAGGAGGCAAAAATATAAAATGGGAAAAAGACAATCCTTTCAGCAAGTGGTGCTGGGAAAACTGGACAGCCGCATGTAAATCAGTGAAACTGGAACACAACCTCACACCAAGCACACAAAAAAACCCCTCAAAAGTAAGACAAGACACCATCAAGCTCCTAGAAGAGAACCTAGGCAAAACATTTGCTAACATCAACCTTACAAGTATTTTCTTAGGTCAGTCTCCCAAGGCAACAGAAAGAAAAGCAAAAATAAACCAGTCAAACGGACCTACTCAAACTGAAAGCTTTTGCACAGCAAAGGAAACCATAAAAAGCACAAAAAGACAACTTACCGAATGGGAGAAAATAGTTTCAAACAATGCAACTGACAAGGGCTTAATCTCTAAAATATACAAATACATTATACAACTCAACAGCTAAAAAAAATGACAACCCAAGTGAAAAATGGGCAAAAGACTTGAATAGACTTTTCTCCAAAGAAGACATACAGGTGGCCAAAAAGCACATGAAAAAATGCTCAACATCACTGATTATTAGAGAAATGCAAATCAAAACTACTATGAGGTACCGCCTCACGCCTGTCAGAATGACCATCATTAATAAGTCTACAAATAACAAATGCTGAAGAGGATGTGGAGAAAAAGGAACCCTCCTGCACTGTTGGTGGGAATGTAAACTGGCACAAGCACTATGGAAAACAGTAAAGAAGTACCTCAGAAAACTAAATATAGAACTACCATACGACCCAGCAATCCCACTCTTGGGCATATATCTGGACAAAACTTTTCTTGAAAAAGACACATACACCTTATGTTCATTGCAACACTATGCACAATAGCCTAGACATGGAAACAAGCTAAATGTCCATTGACAGATGAATGGATTGAGAAGATGTGGTACTGGAGTTCCCGTTGTGGCTCAGCAATCAATGAATCCGATTAGTATCCAAGAGGACTCAGGTTCAATCCCTGGCCTTGCTCAGTGGATTAAGGATCCAGCATTGCAGTGAGCTATGGTGTAGGTCACAGACAAGGCTTGAATCTCTTGTTGCTGTGGCTGTGGCTGGCAGCTGCAGCTACAATTCAATCCCTAGCCTGGGAACCTCCATGTGTGTGTGGCAGGTGTGGCCCTAAAAAGGCAAAAAATAAATAAATAAAAATAAAAAAATAAAAGAAGATATGGTATATATACACAATGGAATACTACTCAGCCAACAACATGGATGGAACTAGAGACTCACACTAAGTAAGGTATGTCAGAATGAGAAAGACAAATACCATATGATATTACTTATATCTGGAATTTAATATATGGCACAAATAAACCTTTCCACAGAAAAGGAACTCATGAACTTAGAGAACAGACTTACGGTTGCCAAGGGAGAAGGGGAGGGAGTGGGATGGACTTGGAATCTGGGGTTAAGAGATGTAAACTATTGCCTTTGGAATAGATAAGCAATGATATCCTGCTGTATAGCACTGGGAACTATATCTAGTCACTTGTGATGGAACACGATGGAGGATAATGTGAGAAAAAGAAGGTATATACGTATGTGTGCCTGGGTCACTTTGCTGTACAACAGAAATTTGACAGAACACTGTAAACCAACTATAATGGAAAAAATAAAAATCATTTAAGACATTAAAAAAAATAATAATAATAGTAAATTGCTGTCAATCTCATGAGGTCCACTGTCCAGTGCTGTGCATTCAGCCAGCCCCATAACCCTAGGGTAGGAAGCCTTCCTTCACCAACAGGGTCAATAGAAACACTGCAACAGAATAAAAAGAAGATTTATATGCTACATACTGAGTTTGATATACTTATAAGACATGTGTGTAAAATATCTATAGGGAGTTGGAAATATCTAACTGCAAGCTTAAAAAACAAGACTAGACAGGATATAATTAAGAAATAATTAACAGATGGGAAGTGGAGATAAAAATTTCTAGTGAGTATGTAAATTCAAAGGAAAAGTTCAGAAACAAGGCACTAGTATGCAGTGTTGTTAAGTATTAGAAGGAAAGCCAGAGGAGAAGTCAGAGAAATGACCCAAGTAGGAGAAGAGTGAGGAAGCTAAGAAGTGAATAAAGGAGGAAAAGGTCAACAGTTTGAAAACCCATAAAGAATACAAGCAGCAAAAAATGAGCACTGGATTGGAGAATTAGCTGAGTTTCCGTTCAATAATGGGATGAGTGACATCAGACTGCAGTTATGTGAGACAACTGGGAAATAGGGACATGTAGAAAACTAGTCCTTCATGAGCCATAGCGATTAAGCTACATATAAAAAGATGAGGTCATTTAATTTGTACTAAGGAAAGTATTAAACCAATCATGATTATACCCTTCCTTGGATTGCCTTTCATATAACTATTGAGGTTTATATGTTCTTGAAATGTTCTAGAGGTTTTTTTGGGGGGAGGGGGTTGTTTGTTTTTTAATCATAGACCAAAGTCTTAAACAAGGTACAGAGATGTATTTCCCAAAGCCAAACCAGTAGACCAAACAAACGCAAACTATTCAGTTTGTTTGTTTGTTTGTTTATTTGTCTTTTTGCCATTTCTTGGGCCGCTCCCGCGGCATATGGAGGTTCCCAAGCTAGGGGTCGAATCAGACCTGTAGTCGGCGGCCTACACCACAGCCACAGCAACGGTGGATCCCTAACCCACTGAGCAAGGCCAGGGATCTAACCCGCAACCTCACGGTTCCTAGTCGGATTCGTTAACCACTGAGCCATGATGGGAACTCCTTCGGTTTTTTTAATGTTCTAACAAAACCTTAAGTCATTTTAAACAAGATAAAAGACACAGTACCTGTTCCATAACTTCGGGTGCCATCCAGCAAGGGGTTCCAACAAAGGTCTTTCTCACTTTATTTCGGGTTATGTCACCACCAGTTGCTAAAAAAGCACTAACCCCAAAGTCTAAAATAGAAATACAAGAGCAAGGTATTAAAAGTACAGTAACAAATAGACAGGAAAACATTGTTATATAGTTATAGTTCTATAACACATAGCAAGACATTTTCTCCTCTTTCTGCAGAACTTCTTGACTAAATTAAGATACAGCTTAGGGGTTCCTCATTCCATTCCTCTCACCTCCACACATCATCATCTCAGATTTTTCTCCTTGCTCCAATTCATTCTTTTCATTTTACTAAACTGAAATTCTATATCCATTAAACAATTATTCCCACTACTCCTTCTCCCTAGCCCCCAGCAACCACCACCACTCTACTTTCTGTCTCCATGATTTTGACTATTCTAAGTATTTCACATAAGCTGGAGTTCCTGCTGTGGCACAGTGGAGATGAATCCAACTAGGAACCATGAGGTTTCGGGTTCGATCCCTGACTTTGGTCAGTGGGTTAAAGATTTGGCATTGCCGTGAGCTGTGGTGTAGGCCGGCAGCTGTAGTTCCAATTGGACCCCTAGCCTGGGAACCTTCATATGCCAAGGGTGTGGCCCTAAAAAGCAAAAAAAAAAAAAAAGAATAAAATAAATAAATAAATAAATAAAAAATAAGTATTCCATATAAGTAGAATCATACAGTATTTGTCTTTTTATAACTGACTTATTTCACACAGCAAAACATTCCAGGTTCATCTGTGTTGTAGGATACGCCAAGATGTCCTTCCTTTAAAGGGTGAGTGATATTTTATTGCATATATATATATGCCACATTTTGTGTATTCATTGATCTACTGATGTACGCTTAAGCTGCTTCCACATTTTAGTCATTGTAAATAATGCTGCTATGAAAATGGGTGTATAAAGAACCATTTCAGTCCCTGTTTTCAGTTCCTTGGGGTTATATACTGGAACATATAGTATTTTTATTTTTAATTGATATGAAGAATTGCCATACTGTTTGTTCCCCACTATAGCTGTACCATTTTATATTCCCCCCAACAGTGAACAAGGATTCCTGATTCCTCCGCATCCTCTTATTTTATATTTTTTTGATATTAGCCATCCTGTTGGGTATGATGATATATACTTCTCCCTGCTCAAAGCTTCATTTAAAGTTAACCTTCTAGTGAATTGTTCATTTCACAATACAAGTCATTGTACTTTTTAGCTCCAGAATTTGTTTGTGGTTTCTTTTTAGATTTTATCTCCTATTGCTATTTATATTTTATTCACACATCAATTTCTTGAGTTTTCCCATATCTTCCTTTAATTCTCTGAACATCTTCAAGATAGCTGTTTCAAAGTTTCTGTCAGTAGATATGCCATCAGGTCTTTTTCAGTGATAGTTTATGTTGGTTTATTTATTTTTTAGCATAAGCCATACTTTCCTGTTTCACTGAATGCCTTGTTATTTTTGTGTTGTTGTTGAAGAATGAACATTTGAATCTAATAATGCAGTTAACTCTGGAAATCAGATTCTTCCCCTTCCCCAGGGTTTGCTGTTTTTTGTTACTGTTTTGTTTGGGGAGGTTGTTGTAGGCTGCATCTGTGTCAAGCATCAACCTGAAGTATAAACTTGAGGTCTTCTTGGATCTTTTTTGCACCTTTTTCTGGGCACATTCATTTACTTTCCAATTTTCCCTCCGAATGTGGTTGTTCTTTAATGTCTTAAAGTCTGGCTCCAAAACGGGGAAGAAGGGAAAAATGACGGGAAGGGAAAAAACAAAAAACAAAAAATGATGGCCAGTTAAGTCTCCTGAAAATCACATGGAAGGGAGAAGGTGCAATGACAATGGGGCCGATGCCCGTCTCTTTGTCTGCACCTCAGTAACCAGAGCAGATCCCTGGTATTTGGAGAATAGGGTCCTTTCTGGCCCCCATGGTTCCTTTAAGCTGTGTGCAAGCCACTCCAAAAACATGTGCATAGCTGCCAGTCATGTGGCTGATGGATGAGGAATGAGTAGCTCTGAAATTGATCAAAATTAACTGCAATTTACCTTGCAAGTCTGCCCCTAGAATTTTCAAGCAATCAATGGACTGTGGAATTTCAAAACAGTAACATCAGACGGATTCTGCCAATTCAATTATTGTCTAGGTGGGGAGACAGAATTTAGGTGCTTTCTACTCTGCCATCTTCTAAGAATTCTCTTTTCTTTAGTTTCTTACCACTGGGTTTTGTTTCTCTAAACAATACAACATAATTGTGCCTGGTCTTGAACTCATATAAATGGAATCACAAGCTATATATTTTATTTTGACTAGCTTCTTTCACCCTATGTTTTTATAACTGATTTAACATTTTTCTGTAAGTTGTAGTTCTATCCATTTTCAACACCATGTGGTATTCCAAAGTATAAATTAACTACAATTTATCCATTCTAGTAACGAAAGGCTTGGGACTGTTTCAAACTTTTTTTTTTTTTTTTTTTTTGTCTTTTGTCTTTTGTTGTTGTTGTTGCTGCTATTTCTTGGGCCGCTCCCGCGGCATATGGAGGTTCCCAGGCTAGGGGTCAAACCGGAGCTGTAGCCACCGGCCTACACCAGAGCCACAGCAACGCGGGATCCGAGCCGCGTCTGCAACCTACACCACAGCTCACGGCAACGCCGGATCGTTAACCCACTGAGCAAGGGCAGGGACCGAACCCTCAACCTCATGGTTCCTAGTCGGATTCGTTAACCACTGCGCCACGACGGGAACTCCTGTTTCAAACTTTTATGAGCACTATAGCATGCTGAAGTATGAATTTCTGTACACCATACATCTAGAAGTGAAAGTCTTTGGGTATGCATATCTTAAACTTAATAAATAAAGTGTACTAATTTATACTCCCACCACCAGAGTGTGAGATTTTCCCTTGCTTTACATTCACACTGACAACTAGTGTGTTTGCTAGGTCAGCCAGTATAATGCGGTATCTTGAGGTTACTTTACTTTGCATTTAATTGATAACTAGTGAGGCTGAACATCTTGCATTCCATTTATATTCTCATGTCTTCATTATCTGATTTTTCCTTAATGAGTTCTTGTATATTCTAAATTTAAGCCCTTTATCAATGATTCATACTGCAAATATCTTCTCTAATCTGTGGTTTTGCCTTATTTTTCTTATTAATGGTGATAAACTATTCCTCTTTCAATGAAAGAGAAGTTTCTAATTTTACAGGAGTCAAATTTATCAATATTTTTCTTTATGTTAAAGCATAATGTGGCTTAGTAAAAGCATGATGTGGTTTGGTTAAAATATTGCCTTAACTGAAAACATGAAGATGTGTGCCTAAATTATCTTCTAAGGCTGAAAAAATAACTCAAGGTTTGGGTGATTATCTTCCTCCTGCCAAACACTTGATTATCCCAGCAGTACAGGACTGAGCTGAGGTTTTTTCAGATGATCTGCTTGTTTAACAATCCTGCAGTTCAGCCATTCTGGAGTCTCACCCTGGTAGAGAGGGTATTTCACCGGGAATAGCAACAGTGGCAGGCTTTGGCCTCCAACTCTTACTCTTCAATTCTGAATCTGCCAAAAGTATACTTCCACCTTTTCCTAACTGGCAAATACTTCATTTTCCCCAGGACAGAAGCAGCTCTGTATCAACTTTCTATAGCATATTTCTTCTTCTTTTTTAAAATTTATTTTATTGAAGGATGATTTATTCAAGTTGGTTTACAATGTGCTAGCATATTTATTCTTAAATGTAATGAGGCTTCTTGAGCACTCCTTTAAAGGGAAGTACTATGAGAACCCAAAGAAGATGACTCTAATAAGGGTAAGGAGTGGATAACTGGAAGGTAATGTGGAATGGTCAGAAAATGCCCAAGGTTAAAACTAAAGGATGAGTAGTGGAAGACATCTTCAGTCAGCAGGGATATGCTAACATACTATATTTGACCAGAGATGGTCCATGGAACAGGAGAGAAAACCACCTGAGAAAAAAGATAAATAATGTGGTTCTACCGACCATTAAATTAAAACAAAAAGAAATACTAATCATTACCTGCAATCTGTACTGAGCCATCTTCTCCAAGGAGAATATTTCCAGCCTTCACATCTCTTTGAAAAAAAGAAAACCACACATTAAAAAACATCTATTCTATGAAATCACATGATTTAAACAGTTCACTATATTCACTGGCAGTATTTATTTATTTATTTATTTACTGCTCTTTTAGGGCTGCACCTGCGGCATATGGAAGTTCCCAGGCTATGGGTCGAATCAGAGCTGCAGCTGCCGGCCTACGCCACAGCCACAGCAACGCCAGGTCCGAGTTGTATCTGTGATCTATACCACATCTTGCAGTAACACCAAATCCTTAACCTGAGTGAGGCCAGGGATCGAACCTGCATCCTCACAGATACTAGGCAGGTTCACTTCCACTGAGCCACAACAGGAACTCCCAACACTGGCAATATTAAATGCTTGATTTTGCATTAAAGGGTATTAAGGCCAAGAGCAGTATTTTTTAAATTATAGTCACTTGTACTAGAATCCAAACTTTGTATACAGAAAGCTACAATACCATAGCTTTCCACTATAAAATCTGGAAAACCCAAGGTTATTAAATCCTCACTTGAAATAACAGTGGCCAAAGAATATGGCCCTCACTTACCCTCATGTTATTTCTTTTTCAAATACATTGATTTTTTTTCTACACCCTAAGATATGATCAATATTTTTAAATGGTCCATATGCAACAGGGATTGTTCTACACCTATAGCATAAAATATGATAAAATTATTCAAACATCTCTGTTTTTATTAATAACTATAACAATTCAAGTAATACACAAATACATTCCTATTGTAAAAACCTAAACATCACTGAAAAGGTCAAAATTCATTTGACTACCATTCTCAAGTCCAATATTCTTCTCTCCAAAATGTTCAACCATTAAATCCACTTAACAGAATATGTTCCTGTGAAATAGCCAGGCTTTTCTTTCAACATAAATGATATTGTACTCTCCATTCAAATCTTCAACTTGTTTCCTCATGCAACATGTCAGTAGTATCTGACAAAAATCTATAATCTCTAAATTCTATGAGTAGCAAATCAGCTCCTTAATAACTAGAGAAACTCACAATGTAAATGAAATGTAAAGGGCAATTCTCTACAGCTTTGGTTATAATAACAAACCCCAAATGATAAGTTAGAAAGCCAACAAAAGAAGAAAGGTTAAATTAATTCTGTTACATCCATGAAATAGATTAAGGTCAATTAACCTGTTATGACTTCAAACACTCTCTAAGATACCTTAAGAGAACAAATCAAAAAGGACAGTACATGTTGTATGATACCATTACGCGACACACACCCCTTTCCATATACACGAAACGCAAAAAAATCAATTTGGTTCCTTGGCAGAGAGGAATGGGGCTGGAGTCAAGGGGGAACAGTGTTTGATAATCTTGTGGGAATGGACTCATCTATTTTACAGTTAAAAATAAATATAATTAGGAGTTCCCGATGTGGCGCAGTGGTTAACGAATCCGACTAGGAACCATGAGGTTGAGGTTCGGTCCCTGCCCTTGCTCAGTGGGTTAACGATCTGGCGTTGCCGTGAGCTGTGGTGTAGGTTGCAGACGCGGCTCGGATCCCGCGTTGCTGTGGCTCTGGTGTAGGCCGGTGGCTACAGCTCCGATTCGACCCCTAGCCTGGGAACCTCCATATGCCGCGGGTGCGGCCCAAGAAATAGCAACAACAACAACAACAACAACAACAACAACAACAAAATAATAAAATCTTAAAAATAAATAAATAAATATAATTAAATAAACAAAAGAGAGCCAGGTCTTAAAGTTAGAAAAGAAAGAAAAATGAGGTTAGCTCACGGAAGAAAGCCCTACTTGTCAGGGAAAAGAACCTGTGAAAAGCACAACACTTCATCCTTTCTCTGCCCCTGTCCTCGTTCCTCCATCCTTAGATATAACCATTCTCTGGTAAACAGTGAACAACTGTGTCACAACTATGTGTAGCAGCACCACTGTATCATGAGTATATAATACCTTTCCTATATACTAAAGCTTAAGGACATCACATTACTGAGTATTACGTTCTGTTTATAAATCCAAGAAATTTATAGGATCTTTCCCCAGAGGCTGACTTAGAATGGAAGTTAGCTCACTTTGCCCTACACACCTAAAGTCTCTGACCATGAACAAGAGAGAACTGAGGATATTCCCTTCCCTTGGTGACAAAGACCATTCAACTAAGACAACCATGAACTTTCAACTCCTTTTTCTCAGCTCATGCGTAATGACATCTAAAACAACAGAAAAAACAACGTACAGTTTTTTTAATTTTATAACGATTTTTATCTTTTCCATTATAGTTGGTTTACTGTGTTCTGTCGAATTTCTACTGTACAGCAAGGTGACCCAGTCACACATACACGCATACATTCTTTTTTCTCACATCATCATGCTCCATCATAAGTGACTAGATATTGTTCCCAGTGCTATATAGCAGGATTTCATTGCCTATCCATTCCAAAAGCAATAGTTTCCATCTAATAACCCCAAATTCCCAATCCATTCCACTCCCTTCCCCTCCCCCTTGGTAACCATAAGTCTGTTCTCCATGTCCATGATGTTTTCTGTGGAAAGGTTCACTTGTGCAATATATTAGATTCCAGATATGTGATATAATATGGTATTTGTCTTTCTCTTTCTGACTTACTTCACTTTGTATGAGAGTCTCTAGTTCCATTCATTTGGCTGCAAATGGCATTATTTTGTTCTATTTTATGGCTTAGTAGTATTCCATTGTGTATACATACACACCACATCTTCTTAATCCAATCATCTGTTGATGGACATTTAGGTTGTTTCCAGGTCTTGGCTATTGTAAACAGTGCTGCAATGAACATGTGGGTGCGTGCGTCTTTTTCAAGGAAAGTTTTGTCTGGATATATGCCCAAGAGTGGGATTGCTGGGTCATATGGTAGTTCTATGTACAGTTTTCTAGGGTACCTCCATCTGTTCTCCATAGTGTTTGTACCAATTTATATTCCCACCAACAGTGCAGGAGGGTTCCCTTTTCTCCACACCCTCTTCAGCATTTGTTATTTGAGGACTTATTAATGACGGCCATTCTGACTGGTGTGAGGTGTTACCTCATAGTAGTTTTGATTTGCATTTCTCTAATAATCAGTGATGTTGAGCATTTTTTCATGTGCTTGTTGGCATCTGTATATCTTCCTTGGAGAAAAGTCTATTCAGGTCTTTTGCCCATTTTTCACTTGGGTTGTTGGCTTTTTTGCTATTGAGTTGTATAAGTTGTCTGTATATTTTAGAGATTAAGCCCTTGTCAGTTGCATTGTTTGAAACTATTTTCTCCCATTCGGTAAGTTGTCTTTTTGGGTTTTAACGTTTTCCTTTGCTGTGCAAAAGCTTGTCAGTTTGAGTAGGTCCCACTGGTTTATTTTTGCTTTTCTTTCTGTTGCCTTGGGAGACTGACTTGAGAAAACATTGGTAAAGTTGATGTCAGAGAATGTTTTGCCTGTATTCTCCTCTAGGAGTCTGATGGTGTCTTCTCTTATGTTTAAGTCTTTAAGCCATTTTGAGTTTATTTTTGTGCATGGTGTGAGGGTGTGTTCCAGTTTCACTGATTTACATGCGGCTGTCCAGTTTTCCCAGCACCACTTGCTGAAAGGACTGTCTTTTTCCCATTTTATATTTTTGCCTCCTTTGTTGAAGATGAACTGACCGTAGGTATCTGAGTTTATTTCTGTGTTCTCTGTTCTGTTCCATTGGTCTATATGTCTGTTTTGGTACCAGTACCACACTATCTTGATGAATGTGGCTTTGTAATATTGCCCGAAGTCTTGGGACAGTTACACCTTCTGCTTTGTTTTTTTTTCCTCAGGATTTCTTTGGCAATTCTGGGTCTTTTATTGTTCCATATAAATTTTTGGATTGTTTGCTCTAGTTCTGTGAAAAATGTCATGGGTAATTTGATAGGGATTGCATTGAATCTGTAGATTGCTTTGCACAGTATGGTCATTTTTACAATATTAATTTTTCCAACCCAGGAGCATGGAATATCTTTCCATTTCTTTGACTCCTCTTTAATTTCCTTGGTGATTTTTTTTTTTTTTTGTCTTTTTCTTGGGCCCCACCCACGGCAAGTGGAGGTTCCCAGGCTAGGGGTCTAATCAAAACTGTAGCTGCCTGCCTACACCACAGCTCATGGCAACGCCGGATCCTTAACCAACTGAGCAAGGCCAGGGATCGAACCCGAAACCTTATGGTTCCTAGTCGGATTCCTTAACCACTGAGCCACGACAGGAACTCCTCCTTGATGAATGTTTTATAGTTCTAAGCATATAAGTCTTTCACCTCCTTGGTCAGATTTATTGCCAGGTATTTGACTTTTTGGGGTGCAATTTTAAAAGGTATTGTATTTTTGTATTTCTTTTCTAATATTTCATTTTTAATAAACAGAAATGCAACTGATTTCTGAGTGTTAATCTTGTATCAGCGACATACAGTTTAGTTACCTCCTCCTCCTCTGTGTTTTTGCAGCAGGCTGCACTGTAGAATGTTAGTAGAGCTCATAAAAATATAATCCTATCTCTGGGTCTTTCTCATTTTACCATTAGCCATATCTGGGCCTGTATCTTAATATATTTCTTTATCACCTGCACTTACTTGGTATTACAGTTAGGACATAAGGAGGACCTGCCAGATATTCATCAAACAGATTTAAATAACTAAGTAGAAGACACCTGCCTCAAATCCTCTTAAGGAGATAAGTGAAGCAGTAAGTCAATCCACCCATCCATCCACCTATACACCAAAATAGCACAGAGAACTCTACCCAGTATTTTGTGATAATCTATGTGGGAAAATAATCTGAAAGAGAATGGATGTGTAGACATGTATAACTGAATCACTATGTTGTACAGCTGAAGTTAACACATTTTAAATCAAATTCTTCAATAAAACTTTAAAAAATGAAAACAATGTATGAGTTTAAACAGCAATTAAATATTAAGAAAATGTCTTTAATCAGTTCAGTAATAGCAACTATTCCTGCCTATGCATAACATTCTGTCAGATGTTTAAAATCTCAATGGCATATAAGGAGAAATTCAAAACTGAGTAACTTTGGCTATATTAATAAGAAATCAAATTTTCAATTAAAAAAACAAAAAAGTGATTGTTTCTGAAAGTATTAAATCAATCAATTCATCCAACTAAATACCAAAAGAATTGTATTATTTTGTAACTTAATTGTTCCCTCCTGCTGTCCCAGCCCCCAATTCCCACATCTAATCTCTATTCTAAATATTAGGGTTATAAACTAATATGTTGTAGCTAAAGAGGACAACTATCCATCTAAATAGAAGACAATTATGGTATAGCTATATATAATGAAATACTACCAAAACAAATGAATGTGTTTGTTAATATGGGACAATCTGCAAATATATCAAGTGAAAAAAGAGTACTTCATGTTGCCATTTGCCTTTTTTTTTTGGTTGCATCTGAGGCATATGGAAGTTCTTGGGCCAGGGACTGAATCTAGGCTGCAGCTTTGACCTATGCCACAGCTGTGGCAATGTGCACTCCTCAATCCATCACACTGGGCCAGGGATTGAACCTATGCTGCCACAGAGAAAATTACCGGATCCTTATCCTGCTGTGCCACAGGAAGAACTACCCCCTCTTTGTTTGTTTAATGCAGGAGGGAGGGGGATATATACAGTAGGTTTAAACTGGCATAAAATTTCTCTCAAAGGATTCACAAGAAAATGGCAAGAAGTGGTTCCCTTTAGACCAGGATACTAGAGGTTCAGGGAAAAAAAAGAGACTTTTTTAACACTTTACTTTTTAAAACATTTTTTTTTGTTTGGTTGTTTTTTTTAGGGCTGCACCCATGGCATATGGAGGCTCCCAGTTAGTCTGCATAACTGGGAGCTGCAGCTACCAGCCTACACCACAGCCACAGCAATGCCAGATCCAAGCCGCATCTATGACCTACACCATAGCGCACAGCAACACCATATCCCCTACCCGCTGAGTGAGGCCAGGGATTGAACCCTTGTCCTCATGGATCCTAGTCAGGTTTGTTATCGCTGAGCCACGACAGGAACTCCTAGAAAAATTTTAGATGTACATAAAACTTGAGAAGACAGTACAGAGGCATTCTCATATACCTGACACTCAGCTCCCCCAATTACTAACATCATATATGAGAAGGGTACTTTTGCCAGGTTAATGAACCAGTACTGATGCATTGCTATTAACCAAGACCTACAATTTACTCAGGTTTTTTAGTTGTAACTTAATGCCTTTTTTCTTTCCCAGGATACCATATTCCATTTAGTTGTCATGTCTTCTTAGGGTTCCTCCTGTTTGTGACTTTCCTTGTTTTTAACGACTTTGACAGTTTTGAGGAGTAATGGTCAAGTATTTTGTAGGACACCCCTCTGATGGAATTTTTATGATGTTTTCCTCAAGATTAGACTGGTGTTGCATTTGGGGAAAGAAAAATCACAACAGTAAAATGCCATTTTCATCACATCATATCAAGAGAACATAGTATCAACATGATATTGAGAAGATTTGTCATGTCATACACCATTTTGTGCTGTTTAAAAATTTTAAGCCTTGTATTTGCATTACTCATTCAGATAATGTTTTCTTTTTCTCTCTTTTTTTTTTTAGTGGCCAAACCTGAGGCATATGGAAGTTTCCAGGCCAGGGACTAAATCTGAGCCATAGCTGCAACCTATGCTGCAGATGCAGCAACATGGGATCTTTTAACTTACTGTGCCCAGCAGGTGATTGAACTGGATCAAAGCCACTGCAGTCAGATTCTTCTGTTTTGTTTTTAGGGTTGCACCTATGGCATATGAAAGTTCCCGGCTAGGGGTCGAATCAGAGCTACAGCAGCAGGCCTATGCCATAGCCACAGCAATGCCAGATCCAAGATGAATCTGTAATCTACACCACAGCTTGTGGCAATGTTGGATACTTAACCCACTGAGTGAAACCAGGGATCAAACCTGGATCCTCATGGATAAAAGCTGGATTTTTGCTAAGCCATAATGGGAACTCCCTCAAATAATGTTTTCTAAGTTTTTGTCTTATGTGAAACGACAGTAATCCATTTTCAATAGAGCCTACACTTTGGGTGACTATTTTTCCTGATAAATTTCCCAGATACTCAATTCATATTTCCCTTTTCAAACCAAAAGTATAATCTATAGATTGGAGTGCTTCCAAGAGTAAAAGCAGAGGAATATCATGAAGCTAAGTGGCTCACTGGAAAACCAAGCACACCAACATGTCTTCACACAGAACAGGATAACAGACCTTTCAAGAAAAAAACTTATAACTGGGAGTTCCTGTAGTGGCTCAGCAGAAACGAATCCTACTAGGAACCACGAGGTTTTGGGTTCTATCCCTGGCCTGGATCAGTAGGTTAAGGATCTGGCATTGCTGTGAGCTGTGGTATATGTCGCAGATGTGGTTCGGATCCCAAGTTGCTGTGGCTGTGGTGCAGGCCGGCAGCAGTAGCTTTGATTGAACCCCTAGCCTGGGAACTTCCATATGCCTTGGATGCGGCCCTAAAAAGCATAAAGAAAGAAGAAAAATTGTAACTAAGTATCTGAAAATCAATATAGTAGTCCTTAATGAAAGAACCTTTTTTGGAGTTCCCAGTATGGTACAGTGGATTTAGAATCTTGACTGCAGCAGCTTGCTTGGGTTGCTGTGCTGTGGAGGTGAGGGTTTGATCCCCAGTCAAGTGCAGTGGATTAAAGGATCTGGTGTTGCCACACCTGTGGCTCGGATTCAATCCCTGGCGTGGGAATTTCCATATGCTGTGGATACGACTGTTTAAAAAAAAAAAAAAAGTTTTTTTTTTTTTTTTAACCCCACCACTAAGGATACCAAGCAACCACAATAGTTAAATCCTTTGACAAATCTTAAATAGTAAGAACAGTGAGTTTTATTTTTCACAGCTTAATGCCATTTCTTACATGGCACTATTGCACCAAAGTTACAAATTCCTTTTAAAATTAAAAGAAATATCACAAACATACTTGACTTTCTCATTAGTACAGAACACAAGTTTCTTCCCACTACATTTTTATGACTCATCAACAGGCAAAGTTTATGGAACACTTGATAAAGGCCAAGAGAAGAAACAAATCAGCTAACCTTTTTAAATTGGAAAAATACGTAAGTAAAAAAGAGACAGAGAAAAGTTTAAGTCTAATTTAGAGACCTGATCACCCTAGTCAAACGCTCTAAAGATTAGAAGGTCAAGGAGAAAACCCAGGAGAGATGGAATAAAATTATTTGCCCTAATTCACCATGACACAAATCTACATGAAATAACAACTGGACTCTAAAGAGAAGAGAATAAAATCTACTGAAAACATCCAAGGTTCATACACTTGGAATATATACACTTCTATTCATGTTCTGAGGTGAAGACCTTGACCTTTTGTGTGTGTGTGTCTTTTTTCAGGGCTGTACCCATGGCATATGGAAGTTCCCAGGTTAGGGGTCAAATCGGAGCTGTGTGTGGCCTACACCACAGCCATAGCAATGCAGGATCTGAGCCTCATCTGCAACCTACACCACAGCTCATGGCAACACGGGATCCTTAACCTACTGAGCAAGGCCAGTGATCGAGCCCGAATCCTCATGGGTACTAGCAGGGTTTGTTAATCACTGAGCCACGACAGGAACTCTAAGACTGACTTTTAAAGATAGAGATATGGATATATTAAATAAGACAACAGATAGCTTATTTGAAGAATAATAATCCAGTGGCAGACCTAAATTCTACTGAGTTAGTAACTAAAAGCTATAACTGATATTGAACCAGTGTATGCCCAGCTTCACTGATTAGCCCACTTTTTCCTAGAAGGCTCTGCAAGGAGACTGCCTAAATTCAGATCCCAGCTCTCTCATTAGCTGGGTGACCACTGGCTTAACTCTCTTTGTCTTGGTCTGTCATCTGTAAAATAGGAAGAATAATAATAATAGTACCAACTCAGAAAGTAATTGTGAAGATTAATTGAGGAAAGCTTGGAAACATATTTAGAAAATGATTTCACACACAAGTTTCAGTGACTGCTAGTTGCCATTATCATGGACACCAGAAATCCACATTCTCTTAAAGGGCCAGACAGTAAATAGTTTAGGTTTTGTGGGCCACAGGTTCACCATCACCACTACTTTGTCTCTGTAGTATGAAAACAGCCATAGACAATCTGTAAATGAGTAGGCATGGCTGTGTTTTAAAAAAGAAACAAATAATTCAGCCTGTGGGCTAGAGTTTATCAATCGCTGGTGATCTCTATGGCTATAAAAAAATTTTTTTCCCTCTCACATAATAGTCTGGGCATGAATGACATGAATCTGGCATGGACTGACTCCATAGAGGCAGTGAGTGACTCAGGTCCCTTGTATTTTATTGCTTTACCATCTTTAAGTTCTTGCTGCACAGTCCATGATGCCTTACTACCACATCCACATTTCAATGGAATGAAGGAAAAGGGCAAAGAGTGGTTATGTCACTTTCTGTTAGCAGTAGTTCTCGGGGTATACGGCAGTGTTAAGGGACATTTTCGGGTGTCACAGCGGACACTGATGGAGTGGGGATGGGGAGTGCTACTGGCACGTAATATGTAGAAACCAGAGATGTTGCTAGATCCATTCTACAATGCACAAGATAGCCCCTACAACAAATAACTGTTCAGATCAAACATCAGTAGTGCTGAGGTTGATAAAACCTGTTAAGGGAACAACTTGGAAATAGTACACAACACTTCTGTTCTCATCACGGTGGCTAAAAACTAAATCTCACAGTCATATCTGGCCTGCATGGGAGGCTATGAAACGTTGCCCTTTTTCTGGATGGTCATCTTCCCAGTAAAAAAAAAAAAAAAAAAAAGCCTTTTTTTCTTGTTCTAAAAGAGGGGAGGAGTTCCCGTTGCGGCGCAGTGGTTAACGAATTCGACTAGGAATCATGAGGTTGAGGGTTTGATCCCTGGCCTCCCTCAGTGGGTTAAAGATCCAGCGTTGCCGTGAGCTGTGGTGTGGGTCGCAGACACGGCTCAGATCCCGCGTTGCTGTGGCTCTGGTGTAGGCCAGTGGCTACAGCTCTGATTAGACCCCTAGCCTGGGAACCTCCATAAACTGTGGGAAGCAGCCCTAGAAAAGGCAAAAAAAAAAAAAAAAAAGACTAAATAAATAAAAATAACAGAGGGGAGACATATTAGAGGCCAATTAGCAGTTGCTGGCATATTTCCTTCTAAAAGATTACTCAAAGAACATGGAATCAAACTGAGGTATTAACTGAATTATGTTCACTGCTAGTATCAAGGTATGATACACAAGGTTATCATCATTCAGAGGATAGGAATGCTGTTTTTCAGGGTACCTTTTCCTCTTGACAGTGTGGGAAATAAATTCCCAAGTGTTTACTCTTTGGTCATGCCCCCTTTTCAGTCATTTGTTAACACATTATTTTAACTAGATACAAAACAATTGATTACGTATATTAAAAACAATTTTTTTTTCTTTTTCCTTCTTTTTTTAAGGGTTGCACCTGGGCATACGGAAGTTTCCAGGCTAGGGGTCGAATCAGAGCTACACCACAGCCACAGCAATACTGGATCTGAGCCGCATCTGTCATCTACACTGCAGCTTGTGGCAAAGCTGGATCTTTAACCCACTAAGTGAGGCCAGGGATTGAACCCGGTACTTTTTTTTTTTTTTTTTTTTTGATTAGGTACAATT
Organism: Sus scrofa; assembly: GCF_054392235.1. Lineage (NCBI taxonomy): Eukaryota > Metazoa > Chordata > Mammalia > Artiodactyla > Suidae > Sus > Sus scrofa. The sequence continues at coordinate 37,802,497 of NC_139395.1, read as the reverse complement.
TTATTTCATCTTATTTTATTTTGGCTTTTTAGGCCCGCACAAGCGTCATATGGAGGTTCCCAGGCTAGGGGTCCAATCAGAGCTAGAGCTGCCTGCTTACTCCACAGCCACAGCAATACCAGATCCTTAACCCACTGAGCAAGGCCAGGGATCAAACCCACAATCTCATGGTTCCTAGTCAGATTCATTTCCACTGTGCCATGACTCCATTTCAGATGAAAAATCCTATTGTCTTAAATATACAACTTCAGTGTTTCCATGATTTCTGGTTTACATATTATTCCTTAGAATCAACTCTTCTCTTTTATCCCCATAAAAAGAAAGCTGATTTACTTTGTAAGACTTAAACAGGTTGAAAATTTAAACAACTATAAAGAATTATTCAGAGTTCCCATTGTGACTCAGCAGGTTACAAATGTGACTGTATGAGGATGAGGGTTCACTCCCTGGCCCTTTTCAGTGGGTTAAGGATCCAGAGTTGCTGCAACCAGTGGTGTAGATCACAGACGCAGCTCAGATCCTGAGTTGCTGTGGCTGTGGCTGGCAGCTGCAGTTCCGATTCAGTCCTGAGCCTGGGAACTTCCATATGCTGCAAGTGAGGCTAGAAAAGAAAGAAGGAAGGAAGGAAGGAAAAATCATTCATTTTTTCCTAAAATGAGATACTTCTATAGATAGCAGGTTTCGCCTATTATACCTTGATTTTCTTTAAAATGCTTCTAGTCTCAAGGTAACTAATCAAATGTTTTTGTGTTCAGGGAGGGGATACTTTGCTTTTTTCCTCTCCATTTTCTGATTACCCCTTATACTTGAGTTTTAGGAGTTTCTGCTGTGGCTAAGCGGTAATGAACCCAACTAGTATCTGTGAGGATGCAGGTTTGATTCCTGGCCTCATTCAGTGGGTTAAGGATCCAGCATTTGCCATGAGCTGTGGTGTAGGTCATAGATGTAGCTCAGATCTGGTGTGCCTATGGCTGTGGCGCAGGCCAGAAGCTGCAGCTCTGATTTGACCCCTAGCCTGGGAACTTCCATATGCCACCAGTACAGCCCAAAAAGCAAAAAAACAAAAACAAAAACAAAACAAAACAAAACAAAACAAAAAAAACAAAAAAACCCCCACCAACCTTCAGTTTTACAAGTTGGTAGTTGTCTGACTTTTTTTTTTTTTTTTTTTCTGCTTTTTAGGGCTGCACTGGTGGCATATGGAAGTTCCCAAACTAGGGATCAAATTGAAGCTGCAGCTGCTGGCCCAAGCCATAGCCACAGCAATGCGGGATCTGAGCCGAGTTTGCAACCTACACCACAGCTCACACCAATGCCAGATCCTTATCCCACTGAGCAAGGCCAGGGATCAGACCCGCACCCTCATGGATACTAGTTGGGTTCTTTACCTGATGAGCCACAAGAGGAACTCCCTAAGATCTGCATTCTTGGCCTTCCTCAATCAATAAAAATTGACAAAAGGCCAGAAAGGATAATTCAGGCAAGGCTTTATTGGAGTCCCTGCTGCAGCAGGGGGAAATAATGACAACAGGTGCCCTTGCTTGCTCACTCCTCAAGGGGCACAGAGCTGGTTCCTTATATGCAGTGAGGGTAGGGGCAGGTCCAAGGGTCAGGTGAGAAGAGTGGTTTAGGTGGTCTTCCCACCTTGTTGGTGGTGGTGTGTGCAGGGGGCATGTGTAGTACTCTACTCTTGCTTCTGACACCCTGATTTGCTCTTGGCTCTTCAGAAGAGGCAGCCTGGTTTTTAGCTCTTTTTGTATCTTCTTGCTTATAATTTTTCCCAAATGCATATGTCCGCAGTTATTTTCAGTCCCTTACAGTTGCTTTGTATTTTGTTGCTCGAGATGTTTGTCTAGTTGAAAGCACTGCAGCCACTGCAGCAAAGGGTCCCAGGTCCTAGGTCCCAACCTGTCTCAGGCTCAGCCGCGACCTCCCATTCTTCCATTCAGGGTAGTGACTGACCTAGGCCTGGCACCTCTTGGACCTCCACACAGTGGTAAAGGATAACCCTGGTTCAATGTCTCCTAACACCCAGCCCAGCAACAAAAGGTGGCCCAGAGAGGTGCATTTCATGTCCATAGGCAATACCAGAGAATGAATGGGAGCCCAACTAGCACAAGGTGGCCTAGCTCACAAGCTGAGCCCAAGGAAGTGCTCACGGACCCAAAGGCACAGCCACTATCTCCACCTTCCACCTAGCAGCATCTAGCCTGGGGAAATACACTCTGCTCCCATGGTGGCATCATCAAGAACTGAGCAGAGAGCTCCAGCAATGTCATGTGAACAAAACAAACTAGAACACCACTGCAAAAGCTCTAAAAATCAGGGCAATTCCTAAAATATATTATTTCAATATATTATTATTTAAATAGGATCAAGAGTCTTCTAATATAATGTCCAAAACATTCATGATACAATAAAACAAAATTACTCAACATACCAAGAACTAGGAAAAACTTAAATAAGAAAAGACAAATCAACTAACATCAACACCAAGATGAATCAATTGTTGGAATTATCTGAGAAGAATTTTAAAGCAGCCATCATAAAAGTGTTTCTAACATGCAATTCAGAATTCTCAAAACGAATGAAAAACAGAAAATCTCAGCAAAAAAGAAAAAAGCTAAAAAAAAGAACCTAATGAAAATTATAGAACTGAAAGCCTATGACAACTGAAATAAAAAGCTCAAGAAATGGGTTCCAGAATAGAATGGAGAGGACACAGCAAAGAATTGGCAAACTTGAAAACAAATGGAGAATATTTTCTCAATCCGAAGAGAGAAAAAAAAGGTTAAAAAAAAAAAAGGAACCGAGTCTCAGGGATTACGCTACAATAACAAAGGATCTAACACTTCCCAGAAAAAGAGAAGAAATGGGTTGCAAAGTTATTCACAGAAATAATGGCTGAAAACTTCCCCAAACCAGTAAAAGTCAAAAACTTATGGATTTAAGAAGTTTGGGAACCCCAAACAGGATAGACCTAAAGAAATCCACACCAAGATATATCATACTTAAACTTCTGAAAACCAAAGACAAAGAAACACTCTTGAAAGTAGCCAGAGAAAAACAACATATTGCTCACAGAACACCTATTCACATGACAAATTTCTCATCTGAAACCATCCAGAAGGCCAGAATTAAGTAGCACAGCATCTTTTAGATGCTGGAAAAAAAAGAACTGCCAACTAAAAACTCTCGTATCCAGGGAAATCATTCTTCAGAAAGGATGGGGAAATAAAAATATTCCCAAAGAAGGAAAACCAAATCCAGGGAGACTCTACCTTTGGAATTCTTATTATCTGTACTCAGGGACTGAAGAGATATAAATAGCAGAAATATTTGAACCATGAACTGTTATACAGCTTTTATTTATTTATTTAGTCTTTTTAGGCCCCAAACCATGGCATATGGAGGTTTCCAGGAGCAACGTAGGACCTGATCCGTGCCTGTGACCTACACCACAGCCCACAGCAACGCCAGATCCCCAAGCCACTGAGTGAGGCCAGGAATCAAACCTGCATCTGCATGGATACCAGTCAGATTCGTTTCTGCTGAGCCACAACGGGAACTCCTCAAATGTTATTTGATTTTTTAAAAAGTTTTAATTTTATAACATTATTTACAAAAGTTTTTAATAATTTGAGAAAATGGTCATGATATAAGAGAAACCAAAAAAGAAACAGACAAAATTATACATATGGTTTTTTAGGATTCTTTTCTTTTGGCCACACCTATGGCATGTTGAAGTTCCTAGGACTGGCACTGGACCCACCCCATAGCAGCAACCTGAGCCACAGCAGTGACAACGCTGTATCTGTAACCTGCTGCACCCTCAAGAGAACTCCCATGGATAGTTATGTTTTAAATATTTTTAAGCATATAAAAGAAACTGGGAAGGAATATTCCAAAATGTTATCAGTGACTACAGATTGACTCCTAGTAGAAAATTAGGAGTTTGCCCTGTTTTTGCATTTTCCAATGTGACTTAAGTATTTGTTACTTTTTAAGTACTTACTAGCTGTGTAACCACAATGTACTGGAACTAGAAATGCAAAGAGCTCTGTTTATACTCAGAGATTATGATTAATTGTGCAAAAGAATGGGGAATGGCCTCAATGAAATGATACAGCCCAACTATCACTGCACTTATCCAAAAGAGAAGAGTGGTGTCCTCTACATACCTGTGAATCTGTCCATTTTTATGCAGGTATTCCAACCCCTCCAGCACTTCTCGGAGAATTGTAGCTATGGTAGCTTCATCTAGGACTCCACTTTTATGTTCCCCCTTTGCCACAATGTGCTTAATAATATCCAGAACAGAACCTGAAAAGAGAAGGCATGGTTTGTCATAATTTTCTTAACTCATTCAAAATAATTCCGAGCTATTTTGAAATCAATAAACTTAGCTGTGTAGGAAAGAAAGGAAGAGAGAGAAATGTAAGGAAATTCAGAAGTTTAAAATTAATAATTTATTCTTAATTCCACTCTAAAACAGAAAGCAGCCTGCTAATAACCAAATAGTAGTATTACACCAGCTCTTCTTTAAACTTCTAATGAGAATCTGAAAAAGGTAATAAGAGGATTTTTGATTGCTTCTGAAGAATCTCTCTAGAGATACTAAACCATGCCCTTGAGTATAAGGTATCACAAACCAGTTTAGGCTTCCAACACCAGATGAGAGTATGCAATGTTGTATGAATAAATACATAAAAACACAACTGAAATTAAGTCAAATTACACAAGAAAACTTGAAAGTAAATATCATATGTGTATGCAAACTAACTCAAGGGTTAAAATTATGTTTCTGGTTAATAAATAATAGAAATAAAACAAGGGGAGTTCCCGTCGTGGCGCAGTGGTTAACGAATCCGACTAGGAACCATGAGGTTGAGGGTTCGGTCCCTGCCCTTGCTCAGTGGGTTAATGATCCGGCGTTGCCGTAAGCTGTGATGTAGGTTGCAGACGCGGCTCGGATCTTGCGTTGCTGTGTCTCTGGCGTAGGCTGGCAGCTACAGCTCCGATTCAACCCCTAGCCTGGGAACCCCCATATGCCATGGGAGCGGCCCAAGAAATAGCAAAAAAAAAAAAAAAAAAAAAAAAAAGAAAAAAGAAATAAAACAAGAAAAATATGAAAAGAATAAAAATGGAAGATCTCTTTACATAACACCCCAGATGTATTAATAACCCTATTCTTCCCAGGATGGGAAATAATATTTCTACTACTTAAAGAGAGGGAGGGAAAAGAAACCTATATAGTAATTAAAATCACAGCATGCTGGAATTCCCTGGTGGCTCAGCAGGTTAGGGATCCAGCATTGTCACTGCTGTGCCTCAGTTCACTGCTGTGGTACTGGTCCAATTCCTGGCCTGGGAACTTCCACGTGCTGTAGGCACAGCCCTCATCCTTACCCCCAACAAAAAAAATCAGATAGTCCTATCTACCATAACTGATGACAAAAAAACATCTGCTAGAGATCAGTAAGATTTCTGGCAGTGCAACAGCCCATAAAGATCACAGAACCAAAGCAAAACAATCTCTAATATTAAAAATTGTGCCAAGAAGTGTGGAACACAACATAAACTTCACAGAAAAGACTGTATGCCCGTTTCTTGGCAAAGACTTCAATGACCAAATTTGAAATTAAAAAAAACAAAACAAAACAAAACAAAAAAAAACCACTTCTGTTGAAAATATGCCCTGGTGAGTACTTTTTACTTCACACACTTAAAAAGAAAAAATGTACTTCCAAACACATTTGGAAGATGGAAAGAAGTGGTCTAGATGGAATCCCTGCAAACAGGAGAGGACTGAACCCATGCTTACTTTAGCTCCCATTTGAAATCCACTAACTTGATAAACTTGATAAAAAGGGCATACACCTAGAATAAAAAAGAAAACAAGAAAAAAGATAACAGAAGAGAGACAGCACTAACTTTCTGGAAGAGAGAAAGCAGAAAAAGTAACTGACTATGCAGAGTGGAGAAATCTGAAATTTTAGGGCCTGCAGAGGAGATATGGCAGTTAGAATAAAGAGGATCCCTAGCCAGAACTCAGAATACATCCACCAAGGACACATAAGGAGAAGGGTGGGGGACTGAAGGAAAGGGTTGAACACAGGAAAACTGGCTGAAAGTTCATATAAGGCAGAGTAAGATTTGAGATTCCTCCTCTTGACCCTGGAAACCAGGCCACTACCAATCCCCACCTCCAGCAGGAGACAGGCTAAGTTTACTCTCAGGAGACAAAGAACCAGGAAGGCTCCAGATTCTACATAATGTTTCCTAATATATTACCATAGTTTCCCCCTCTTATTGCTGAAATTCACAAGACTGTGATCCATAAAGAGGGGGCCTAAGGAAGAAGTTTTGTTCTGTTTAGTTTAACCAATCACACAACAACCCCCAAAGCAAAGCGACTATACCAAGTGGCCGCATATTTCATTCTTCTGAGAAACCCAGGTCACAGAAGAACTGCTTAGTAAGAAAACCTGTATAAATGTCAGTTGAATGTTCACAATGCAAAGAAGATCTAAAATAAGGAATGAAAAGAAAGAAATCCCTACTAGAAAATAAAAACACAACTTATTCAACAATTAAGTAATATGAGATCTAGAACTAGGTGCCACAGAATATGTCAAGAGAGATTCTATATGACTGCCAGCTTTCAGGGAACTTCTAGGAGATCAAAGAAATGGAGCAACAAAGATCTTAGAGCATGTCAAAGTTATTACATCTGTATTTTTAAAGAGTTTGAAGCAGGAACTCCTTTCCAAAATCTTACAAGATTTTTATTGGTTTCACCTCATCCAGTGATCAACAGGGAAATTAAAGCAATACATATCCCAACACTGTGTCCGGAGTGGATATACCAAATAAGGCTTTGTAAGAAGCTCCATTGGAGTTCCCATTGTGGCTCAGTCATTAACGAACCTGACTAGTATCCGTGAGGTTGTGGGTTCTGCCCTGGCCTTGCTCTGTGGGTTAAGGATCTGGCTTTGTTGTGAGCTGTGGTGTGGGTCACAGGTGCAGCCTGGATCCTGCATTGCTGTGACTGTGGTGTAGGCCAGCAGCAACAGTTCCGATTCGACCCCTAACCTGGGAACCTCCATATGTCATGGGTGCGGCCCTAAAATAGACAAAAGAAGCCCCCTCTTCCCTGGGATTAGAATGACTTTTCAGTTTTCATCTCCTAACAGTATGATTTTTAATGATGGAAGGATGATCATGCCACTAAAGACCTTCATCTTTAACTGATGAATACTGGTCCTGGAAGGTATCCCCCTTTTTTTCCACATAATTTTTTTCAGCATCTTGAGGCATCTAACATGATGGTGCCTACAATCCTCCCTCCTCGAATATCAAAATTACAGAGAACACTTCATATCAACCAAGAAAAAGGTGAAGGTAAAGTATGCTAAGCAAAAGAAAACTGCAGACTATCACTGGATGATTCAAATTATTATCTAAAGAAAATGAGTGAGGGAAGGCTCTATCAGCATAGCCTTTGGGCACAATCTGGAAGAAATATTCTACAAGGATAATCTGTTCTCGAACTTTAATAATGAAGAAATTACTTAACAAACTACTTAAAACATGCAGATTTCCAGACCTCACAGACTGCCATTCAAAAGATCTGAAGTAGGGCCCAAGAAGTTGCATTTTAACAACCTAGACTACTTGATGAACATTGCCCACTGAAATCCAAGAATTTCTTAGAGTGAAGGCAAGTAAATTAAATAATGGAAAACAAGAAGGATTTGGTACAAATTTTATAACAAAGCAAAAAATTAAAATGCAGATCATTTATTTTCCCAAAACCATCTCATGTCTGCCTTCGTAGTCTACGGCACAGAACATTTAAAAAGCAATGTAGAGTTCCCGTCCTGGCGCAGTGGAAACAAATCTGACTAGGAAGCATGAGGTTTCAGGCTCGATCCCTGATGGATTAAGGATCTGGCATTGCCATGAGCTGTGGAGTAGGTCATAGACAAGGCTCGGATCTGGTGTTGCTGTGGCTGAGGTATAGGCTGGCAGGTGTAGCTCCAATTGGACTCCTAGCCTGGGAACCTCCATATGCCATTGGTATGGCCCTAAAAAGCATAAATAAATAAACAAATAAATAGCAATGCAAAACTTTAACTACCCAAGAAAGTCATTACTAAATATTAAAATAATATTGGAGTTCCCGTTGTGGTGCAGCAGGAACGAATCCGACTAGGAACTGTGAGGTTGCAGGTTTGATCCCTGGACTTGCTCACTGGGTTAAGGATCCAGCATTGCTGTGAGCTGTGGTGTAGGTTGTAGATGCAGCTCAGATCTGGCGGTGCATGCACTGCCTGTGGCATAGGCCGGTTGCTCCAACTCCAATTAGATCCCTAGCCTGGGAACCTCCATATGCCGAGGGTGCGGCCCTAAAAGACCGTAAGTAAATAAATAAATAAATAATCTAAAAAAAATAAAATAATATTGAAGAAGTGGTGAAACAGCTGCTGGTTTAAGACACTTGTTAAATCTGATAATTAGAGTTCAAATTAATTATTCAGTCAACATGTTCATTTCCTCAGTTTATTTTTATTAAAAAAAAATTCTTTGAGTCAAAAATTAACTCACTTATTTTAGTTACCAGTACTTTTACCAGGAAGTTTTAACCAATCTTCAGTCATGACATGCTGTTTGTGTCTTCCTAAGCCATATAAGTTTTCAAAGGGGCCAAAATTTGCTTGGTCTGAGTATTCTATTTCAGAACAACAGACATATTCTCCACTGTTGACCATCTAAAGCTGGTCACTCTTAATACTTTTTACGTGGGTCATACTTAGGGCCAAGAAGTTTCATACTTTTTATCTCCATTAGAAGATGACAAAGTTGAGAGCACCTCTAGACTACAAAAAAATTCATTAAGACAGTGAATTTAAATTAGATTTCTGTATTTCTGCAGTTCATCCCTTTAAGTCCTATAGGTACTTGTTTTCTTTTCCTTTCAGAAGCTTTCTTTTTTTTTTTTTTTGTCTTTTGTCTTTTTTGTTGTTGTTGTTGCTATTTCTAAGAAGCTTTCTTAATTACTTTTGATTTTAAAAAACCTTATGCTGCAGTTTGGTGCTAATAAATTGTAGAAATAGCTATCTAGATCAAAAGTAATTCTGATTTCTTTAAAAAAATGTTTTGTTTTTTTAAAAACTTAATGCATGCCACAGCAGCAACCTGAGACTCAGCAGTGACAATGGGAGATCCTTAACCCACTGCACCACCAGGAACTCCAAAAGTGACTCTAAATTTTTTTTTTTTTTTCCTTTTGCTTTTTAGGGTCGCACCTGCAGCATATGGAGGTTTCCAGGCTAGAGGTTGAATCGGAGCTGTAGCTGCTGGCCTACACCACAGCCACAGCAATGTGGGATCCAAGCCACGTCAGTGACCTACACCACAGCTTACAGCAACACCAGATCCTTAACCCACTGAGCAAGGCCAGGGACTGAACCCAAGTCCTCATGGATACTAGTCTGGTTGGCTAACCACTGAGTCATGACGGGAACTCTCAAAAGTGATTCTGATTTTTAAAGATTAATTTTTTGTATCAACAACTTCTAACATTTTATATCAGAGTTTTAATTGCTGAATTAACAAAAGTTAAGAATATTATAGTCATAATGAAGCATTATAATACCGACACCCTTAAACTTATTTTAAACGTGATGTCTACCTGGTCAATGGGCTTAAGAGTGACAATTGTAATTAATTTTACAATTTAATTAGTTTATTAAAATCTCCATCAGTACAATCCTGCTAAGTCAAAAATATGCTTTTGTTTTAAATATTTTGTCTGAAAGTTGATGTGAATGGGTGTAGTCTAAACACATTTGTTAACTCTGGCTTCCTTTTGTTTACTCATTTATTTAATGGCAGCACTTGTGGCATATGGAAGTTCCCAGGCCAGGGACTGAACCCAGCCGCAACCACAACCTATGCTATAGCTGCAGCAATGCCGGATCTTTTAACCCACTGCACTGGGCTGGGGATCGAACCCATACCTCTGCAGCAACCCGAGCTGCTGCAGTCCAATTCTTAAACTAGCACACCACAGTGGGAACTCCTTATATTTTTTTAATTAATCAAAAGGAGCCCCTGCTTATCAATGGGCCCTCCTCACACTCTCTATGCTCCAGCTGTGATCCTCCATCAGTTCCCCAAACACACCACACTCCTCCATCCTGCCTCCAGACCCTCTCAATACAGTGCTCCCTTTATATGGATCCCTTTTCCTTTTTCCCCATATATCACCTCTACCTCACATTTCACCTAATTATTACCTATCCTTCAGGTCTCCTGAAGAATATCACTTCCTAGGGCAGTTTTTGTCTATTCCACTAAATTTATTCTCCCTCAATAAAGTTAGGTTGTCCTGGTACTTGCTTCCATGACATCTGATAGTTCTTCATGGCACTATATACATGTATAATTACATAATTGTACCTTTTTCTTATTAGCTATAAGGCCCATAAGAACAAGGAACTAACAGTTTGATTAATGACTGTGTTGGTAATCAACAATTGATGAAAGGCATTTTAATTGAGCTATCTTGACAGTTTCCTCTTATTTAAATTTTTTAAAAGTTATCTTTAGTTCTATCTTTTGTTTTATAAATACTGTTTAAATATATCTCTTCATTTAAATGTGTGTTCACTTTATAGCTATAAAAGGTTACATTTTCGTAAAAAAGATGCAAAGTTTTTAGTATTTTAAAAGTAACTGTTGGAGTTCCTCTGTGGTTCATCGGGTTAAGGACCTGGTGTTGTCACTGCTGAAGCTTGGATTGCTGCTGTGGCACAGGTTTGATACCCGGCCCAGTAACTTCCACATGCCATGGGAGCAGCCAAAAAAAAAAAAAAAAAAAAAAAAAGAAAGAAAGAAAGAAAAGTAACTGTTTAGTGTAAGCCTAAGTTAATTATAAAAAGAATTAATGCCTAGAACATGTTTGAAATTATCATCCAAGAAATTTGCTGAGCGCTATGCTAGAAAATTTGGGCACTAGCCCAGGAAACTTAAGACCTGGAGGAACAGAGAGATATGTTTAAAAGATATCCTACACAGCTATATATCCTGCCCCTTCTGTAATCAGGACATAAAATCCCTGAGAGAAGAACAGTAACTCTTTTATTTTTTTTGCTTTTTAGGGCCACGCTTGTGGCATATGGAGATTCCCAGGCTAGGGGTCAAACTGCAGCTACAGCCACCAGCCTACACCACAGCCACAGCAACATGGGATCCAAGCCATGTCTGTGACCTACACCACAGCTCACGGCAATGCCATTTCCTTAACCCACTGAGCAAGGCCAGGGATCAAACCCGAAACCTCGTGGTTCCTAGTCGGATTTGTTTCCACTGCACCAGAGCTCCCAAGAACTGTAATTCTTAAATTTTTTTTTTTTTTTTTCTTTTTGGCTGCTGCACAGCATATGAAGTTCCCAGCCCAGGGATCAGATCCGACCCACAATCATGACATAAACTGCAGCTGCGGCAACACCAGATCCTTAACCCACTGTGTGGGGCCAGGGATTGAACCTGAGTGCCAGTGCTCCCAAGACACTGCCAATCCCACTGCACTACCGCAGAAACTCCTAAAGAAAAAATTTTTTTGGAAAAAATATTCTGCTTAGCAGTAGCAGAAAGAATGGGCTCACATACAGCTATGGATGAGAATTAAGCAGGCAATTTATTCCTATTTGTCAGGACTTTCTAGCAAAACATTAAAAACTTTGTATTACACATTGCTGTAAATTACAAATAAAGAAAATTATGCTATAGGTGATCAATAACGAAAGATACAGTATTACCTAATATTCCCATATCTGTCCATACTGAAAGAACCATGCTTGACCACCATCTTGAAAGGTGGTTGGTGTTAGCAAGGCTTCCAACCATCATATGAACAGGGCCTTTAACAAAGCAATCCAGTTTCTCCAGTGTGTCACTAATGGGATTGAAACAAAAAGGTGATTCTGGCTACACTGAAAAGCATCAAATAACAAGGGATTATTATTAATGACTAAAATTTCTTGTGCACCTACTACAGTCAGCACAATGGTAGATGCTTTACATATTCATCTCATTTACTCCTTCCCAATACCCTGAAATGCAGAAAGCTATCGCCATTTAATGGACAAGGAAGTAGGTTCAAAAAGCTAAAAGTTTGCCCAATGACACAACTGCTAAGTAGAAAACCTGAAATTTAATTCTAAAGCCTATGGACTTTTCTGTAAAGCCTCTCTGGGAAAGTAAGGTATTCAGTGAGCAATGGTATTGAAATGGCAAATAAACATGGATTCTCTTTTCTACAACACAACAATCCAAAATGGAAAATCACGTTCCCATATAAAATACGTATGCAAACAAGCAGCATATTAATGGAAAAGTTGGGCAGCTTCATCACTCACTCATTCTCTCCATCTTGCCACTTGATTCAAATCCACGCTGTGGCAAAATGTCTAATTTATTACAAGGCATGGGCCTTCAGGTACCAGGACAAAACTTCAGTGGTTACATATCAAGGGTCCACTGTTGACATCAGCAATATTTACATTTTATTCTAAGGACTAAAGCAGAAATAATTGTATATATAACACTGAAGGATAATACATACAATTAATTATGTTCATATGGGGGAACCAAGATTTTCTGTGTAAGAGAAAAGAGATAAAATATAAATTTAAAGTTTTAAAGGTTTGTAATGTCCAACCTGAATTGGAAATATTAATGTCAAATCACGGTTTGTGATTTATTTTTATTTTTATTATTATTATTTTTTGTCTTTTTGCCATTTCTTGGGCCGCTCCCGCGGCATATGGAGGTTCCCAGGCTAGGGTTGAATCAGAGCCATAGCCGCTGGCCTACACCAGAGCCACAGCAACTCGGGATCCGAGCCGAGTCTGCAGCCTACACCACAGCTCACGGCAACGCCGGATCCTTAACCCACTGAGCAAGGGCGGGGATCGAACCCAAAACCTCATGGTTCCTAGTCAGATTCGTTAACCACTGTGCCACAACGGGAACGCCTGTGATTTATTTTTAATATGTGGTATTTCCAAGCTCTTTCAACTAGAAGCAGTAACAAAGTAGTAGTGACAAGCATCCCAAGCATCCAAGTTATTCTTTCTAAATACCACTCCCCATAAAAAGGATTAGGGCTCCTTGGAGACTTGGCTGATTCTGAATCTGAGAAAAATAATGTAACTGTGAATCATTTATGCTGAACCAAAAATCAAGGAAGCTATCAAAGACTGATGGATTCATGTCAAAAGGACCTAAGAGTAAGCACCCACTGACAAAATTCTGGATAACCTGAGCCTGAGAAGAACAGAGGATAACTGAAAGACAAGGAATATATAAAAACTTTTGAGTCTAGATAATGACACTCCAAAAAATGAAAGCCTCAATGTCAAAAAAGAGAAAAAAAACCCCAAAGAACCCTCTCATCTGCTACCACTGAAGCAATTTAATTATTAAACCTTTACTCTGAAAATTGGTCCTTAAAAAAAAATCCAATTATATATCCTGCCTTTTCAGTAGGAACTACAGTACAGGTTAATCAAAAAGCTCCAGTTAGGAGTCTCTGTCATGGCACAGCAGAAACGAATCTGACTAGGAGCCATGAAGTTGTGGGTTTGATCCCTGGCCTCGATTAGTGGGTTAGGGATCTGGCTTTGACATGAGCTGTGGTGTAGGCCAGCAGCTGAAGTTCTGATTAGATCCCTAGCCTGGGAATCTCTATATGCTGTGGGTGCGGCCCTAAAAAGCAAAAAAAAAAAGCTCTAGTTAAAAAGGAAAATTTCCTCTACAGAGAAAGAATGCAAGTTTAGAAATATATATGAATATATAAATACATATATATTTAAAATAGGATACAATATGAACAAGAGGGTTTGTCTGCCATCCCTCACAAAATAACTGATTCAAACAAGGATTGTTAATGGACACTAAAAATCATCAGACATAAGCCTTTTAGGAAACAGACACTCACAATGCCCAAGTATCATTCCACAGATTATTTATTAGCTGTAAAGGGAAATAAAGCTAATTTTTCCATGGGGTAGCCTGGCTGTTACAACCTTAAGCAGTCAAAATTAACATCACACTCAAAGATACAACTAGACAGCAAGTACTACTTCCTGATGTGATGCAATATGAAGTACATAGCATCATCTACAACACATTCTCTCCAAACAAACCTTCAGGTCTAATTTCTTTTTTCTTGCCTTTTTGTCTTTTTGGGGCTGCACCCATGGGATATGGAGGTTTCCAGGCTAGGGGTCCAATCAGAGCTGTAGCCACTGGCCTATGCCACAGCCACAGCAATGTGGGATCCGAGCCGTGTCTGTGACCTACCCATACCACAGCTCACGGCAACACCGGATCTTCAGGTCTAATTTTAATTTGTAGGAAACACAGGAATATAAATCAGTTTAAACATCACCAGGAAGAAATAACCAGATAAATCCAGAACGTGGACATCCTACAAGACCTTCAGACCAGACCCTTCAACAAGTTTGTGTCATGGAAGAGAGGAAATGGAAGGGAACCATCCTAAAATAAGAGCAAGTGAGGAGACATGACAACCAAATGCAACAAGTCGAGCTTCTATCAGCTCATATACTACCATGGTTAGCAGATACTGTATTCTTAGTATTTTCTCAAACACAAATGTCCATGAAAACCAAACCAGGATAAAAAGAAAAATATTTGTAATAACTTTCCAAACCATGGAAACGATACTTTATTGTACTCTACTCACCTCCACTTAGGAGCTTCATGACTAGCCACAGCTCATCTTTTACCACAAAAGACGTGTAGTAAGACACAATATTAGGATGATGGCACTGACTCATGGCTTGAATTTCTTTCTACAAAGAAGAGAAAACATGATAATTCATAATATGTAAGCTAAAGCATAAGTTTATAAGTTACTGAATCCAGATTTGGGAATTTTGAGACTATGTCTAGGATTTCCATGGCCCTGACCTCCTCAAGCATGGTTAAACTGGAAACTGGCACAACACTATAAATCAATTAATTTTAATATTAAAAAAAAAAGAATGGTTAAACCAAAAAAACTACTTAGTGTTCCCACAGTCCATTCTGACCCTACCCTTTTCATTCACTATACAAGTAACCTCTAAAACCAGAAACACACACCACTTATCACACCCTGGACAGCACTACAGAGGCCTCCACTGGGACGTGTGACATTTTTACTTTAAGAAATGCCGTTGAAGAACCACCTTGAGAAATCAGGTTTTACAGTCATAGAGAATGATTACTAATAAACAGATGGTTGTTTTTTTGTTTGTTTCATTTTTCCCCCAAATATTGTTTCTGTGCATTTCTGTGAAATAATTAATAATTCTCACTTCAGGAGTTCCTGTCGTGGCTCAGTGGTTAACGAATCCGACTAGGAACCATGAGGTTGTGGGTTCGATCCCTGCCCTTGCTCAGTGGGTTAAGGATCCGGCGTTGCCGTGAGCTGTGGTGTAGGTCGCAGACGTGGCTCGGATCCCGCGTTGCTATGTCTGGCGTAGGCTGGCAGCTACAGCTCCGATTGGACCCCTAGCCTGGGAACCTCCATATGCCGCGGGAGCGGCCCAAGAAGTGGAAAAAAGACAAAAAAAAAAAAAGTGGATTCCTATACATGGTGGGAATTATCATACTAAATTGTAACTATAAGCTCAATGAGAACTCAGACTCTGCATTACTGGCACTTACTGTGCCTAGAACACAGTATACCAATTTATCTCTCCCTGGCCTTGCTCAGTGGATTAAGGATCCAGCATTGCAGTGAGCTGTGATGTAGGTCCCAGCCATAGCTCAGATCCCACATTGCTGTGGCTGTGGCATAGACCAACGGCTGCAGTTCTGAGTCAACCCCTAGCATGGGAACTTCCATATGTGGCAGGCGTGGCCCTAAAAAGCAAAAAAAAAAAAAAAAAAAAAAGGAGACTATGGAGGGGGATAAATTGAGAATTTGGTAAAACACCCACTAAATTACTAGCACAGTCTTCTGTACTAAAAGCTACGTAAATATGAAGAATAAGGAGGAAGGAACTAATGTAAGCACCTGCCTACTGACATAGTTATATAGAATTTGAAGAGATATGTACATATGGGAGAGACAGGACAGCATGTATGTGCCAAATGAGCAGAGATTTATCTGGGTTTAACAGATACACACGTTATATATAAAAATAGATCAACAACAAAGGCCTACTGTATAGCATAGGGAACTATACTCAATATCTTGTAATAATTTTAAATGTAAAAGAACCTGAAAAAGAATATATATGTATGTATAACTGAGTCACTTTGCTGTATACCTGAAACATTGTAATTAACTATAATTCAACTAAAAAAAAACCAAAAAAACAAAAATAGAAATAAACGAGCAAAATACCAACAACAAAAAAGGAGACTATCATAGGAGAGCCATAAAATTTAAAGATTAAAAGATCCTTAAATACTGTCTTTCTTCTCTGCTAGTCCTTTAAGGGAGGAAGAGGAATCTTCTTTTATCTTAATTCCTGTTGGAGTTATCCCTTTCCTTTCCAAGAGAAAATATATATATTTAGTGCTTGGCAAGAGCACTCATTCTGACTCAAATTTCCCAGCAGCTTCCTCTACACTCATAAGTGATTTCAAGTACTTCCTTGAAATTCCTCTATTGTCTGTTAATACCAGATCTTTTGTCTGGAATGTTCAGTTCTCCATCTGAAGCATTCTGAAGCCATGTTTTGGTGGTAACTGTTCATTTCTTCTTGAAACTTACTTGGTTTCTATTGTTTACTCCCTGGTTAGAAAACGTTCTCCAATATGGGTGGTTTTCCGCTAGGTCACACAATTCAGTGAGACCCCAAGGAAAGTTCGTTCATTCGTTCATTCACTCAGAGTGAACAAAACAAAGTTCCTGCTATTATGAAGTGCTCTTTCTAGTACTAACAATTTTTCCATCTTCTAGTGCTAAGAATTTTTCCATCTATAAAATGTCTAGGTAATCTGTGTCTTCCTTTCCATTATCAGTCACTGCCTGAATTTAGAGTCACAGTATCTCTCTGTGAAAGCCCAGTGTTTCTCAACCTATGGGTTGTAATTTAGTTAGGTTGAAAAATAAATTTGGCAAATCACATCGAAAACAAAAAAGAGTTCTCTTATGGCCCAGTAGGTTAAGGATCTGCAATGCCACTGCAGTGGCCTGGGTCATTATTGTGGCACATGTTCAATCCCTGGCCTAGGAACTTCCAAGTGCCGTGGGTGTGGTCAAAAAACAAAAACAGAAACAAAACAAAAAATAAGATAGAAAATCAGAGTGTGTTCCACATAATGAAGAACAGTTTTATGAAAATGTTGAGTTATATTATACATATCATATATATGAATATGCTGTTCTTTGATGATTCTAAACCCCTGCCTGGCAAGGTCTCCATCTTTGCCTCTTCAACCACAAACATCTCCACAAAGGACTCCATCTTTGTAACTGGGAGTTCTCTTCTTCCTCTTACTTCAATACAAATTTATACTTTTCCTAGGCATTTGCACACAGTCTTGTACAACAGGCAAGGGTCTTAACTATTCAACTAGACTGTGAGCCTCCTGGTAGAAGGAAAGATATTTTAAGCCTCTTACTGGTCCCTCCAATGAAGGCAGTCCTAGCATCTACTAGAGAAGACTAAAAATCTCAATACAACTTCACTGTGTGCCTTTTTTTTTTTGAGAAGAGTGAGTAAAATCTCTGGAGAAAATAAACACAGTAAGATTTGACAGCTGATTTTACTATCACACTTAGCAAAGGCTGTCAGACAAGAAAACACTATGACAAGAGAAAGGAGCAATACACTACTGTCTCACTAATAACTGTCACACAAAATAGACACCCATAGTGGCTTTACATTGGTACTCTCTGGAGAACCCACAGTACCTTTTCTGCACTATAATAAAGATACTTTTGAAAATATATTTTAGGAGTTCCCTTTGTGGCTCAGCAGTTAATGAACCCGACTAGGATCCATGAGGACTGCAGGTTCAATCCCTGGCATCGCTCAGTGGGTTAAGGATCAGGTGATGCCGTGAGCTGTGGTGTAAGTCGCAGACATGGCTCAGATCTGTGTTGCTGTGGTTGTGGAGTAGGCCGGCAGCTGTAGCTCCAATTCAACCTCTAGCCTGGGAACTTCCATATGCCATGGGTGCGGCACTAAAAAAAGCAAAAAAAGAAAACAGAAAAGGAAATATAGTTTAAAGTCAGGAGTTTCTGACATGGCTCAGCGGAAATGACAAAAAAAAAAAAAAAAAATTTTAAAGTCATAACATCAAGAGTTCACTATGTTGAGAACCAATAAAATTTTTAAGGTAAACTGAAGGGCTTCCTATTTCTTAGAGACTCTGGCACTCAGATCTCAGTTCCTGACACCATTACAAACAAAGGAGGTTAATGAGGCATTCTTTACATTCTTTTATATATATATTTCTTCAGGGTTTAATGGAATCTTACCCACATACCCACCGAGAAAGCCAATTATCTTCAACTTATTTTATTTTATTTTTTTATTTTTTTGTCTTTTTGTCTTTGTTGTTGTTGTTGTTGTTGTTGTTGCTATTTCTTGGGCCGCTCCCGCGGCATATGGAGGTTCCCAGGCTAGGGGTCCAATCGGAGCTGTAGCCACCGGCCTACGCCAGAGCCACAGCAACGCGGGATCCGAGCCGCATCTGCAACCTACACCACAGCTCACGGCAACGCCGGATCGTTAACCCACTGAGCAAGGGCAGGGATCGAACCCGCAACCTCATGGTTCCTAGTCGGATTCGTTAACCACTGCGCCACGACGGGAACTCCTTCAACTTATTTTAAATCACTTGCCCCTACCTTTTCTTAACTGCCAAATATATAAACACTGCATTTGCACTGCAAAACTTATTGAAGTATCTGGCCAAACTTTATGGAGGTTTAACCAATTTTTTTCTTTTTAATAAGGTATATCAAGTTTGCATTCCTCTAAAAACACCCTAATGTAATAACAAATATTACTTTCAAGAATTGTCAACTGATATTTGAGAATAAATGTTCTTTCTACTTTTTTTTTTTTTTTGGTCTTTCTGCCATTTCTTGGGCTGCTCCTGTGGCATATGGAGGTTCCCAGGCTAGGGGTCGAATTGGAGCTGTACCCACTGGCCTATGCCAGAGCCATAGCAACTCAGGATCCGAGCCATGTCTGTGACCTACACCACAGCTCATGGCAACGGCGGATCCTTAACCCACTGAGCAAGGCCAGAGATTGAACCCACAACCTCATGGTTCCTAGTCGGATTCGTTAACCACTGCACCACGATGGGAACTCCATGTTCTTTCTACTTTTGAACTAAGATTATAATCAATCATTTGTTAGTATTATATGAAGTGGAAAACAATACTTGAGTCAGAAAAGCCTGATTTTTAATCCAGACTCTGTTGGTTATCATGATATATTTCCCTCATTTATAAAATGGAGTAACTACCTATCTATCTCACAGAGATGTTTACAAGGTTAAAGTATACTTTAGTGCCCAGCACCAAAAAGATGTGTGGTATTATCATCATATGAACTTATTCAAGGTATTTAAACTCAGCCTCAGTTTCTTTAGTCATAAAGTAGTAAATAATAAAACTTTCATTCATCCTAACACTACCCTTAAGAATTATGTAAAACAGGAGTTCCTGCTGCAGCACCCCAGGATCGGCAGCACCTTAGAGTGCTGGAACACAGGTTCAATTCCCGGCCCAGCACAGCGGGTTAAGGTGGGCTTATGTTGCAACTGCAGCTCAGATCTGATCACTGGTCCCTGAACTCCATCTGCTGCAGGGGCCAAAAAAAAAAAAAAAAAAAAAAAAAAAAAAAAAGTAAAATGACTGGCAAATGATAGGAATTCATATTGGACTTCTCAAATTCCAGTGTTAATATATAGATTAAAAATATTGTTTTTCTTTAACAGAATTAGTTTTCAGTTTAGACTTCTTTAATGATCACAGCAGTTCAAATGCCCAAACAGTGTTCTAAGGTATTGTGGGCATCTGAAAATCCAAGATCATGACATAGCATTTCCCTCGGCATCTCCTTCTACATGTCTGTTCTCTCACCAAAGACAGTTCAAGATAACTCCAGCAACCCAATTCTTCAGCTTCTGTTTATGCATCACGAACTCCTGAAGAAATACATTTCCCTTATCTGCTGAAGGTTCTACAATAATTCTATTATCTCTTCATTCCATTTATTCCCTAAATACTCAGTACAGACTATACTAGAAATAAAATCCAGTCTGGGACATTGGAAAGGCTTTGGGACTGTTAGATCATCCCAGTCCTAGGTCCTGCCCTTTCTACTACTAGCTGTAGTTGATAATTTCTTACAGAAATTATCTAACAATATTATTTCATATTTGTGTGGCAATTTATAGTTTTCAAGTACTGTATCATTTGATCTTCAAGAAAAACCTCATGAAGAACACACACAAAGCGATGTTATTTCCTTTTTAAGCCAAAGAACCTGAGGATTAAAAAGTTAAATGATTTGAAAAACTATCCCATTTCCCTTACTGAGCACTTACTACATACTTAAACTACTCTAGGTGTCATGGTGCATAAAAGAATTTCAAAATGATCCCTGTGTGACTAGCTTTTAACACCACAGAACCTCTAGTTGCAGCTGTGGACCCTTGGGACCCCCATCCTCCTCTCTGTCCTCAGCCCTTGGAGAAGCCAATGCTGCTGGGATGTGTGTGCGTGAGAGAGATTCTGTTGCTCATCGTGCATCAATGATCAGAATGTAGATTGGTACCATGTTCCTAAAAGACCAAAAGCCTTTTAAAGGGTATTCCATTTGACCAGGAATCACAATTGCATGATACTATTTTAAGGAAAGAAGTAGGCAAGCATTGTTTATAATAATATAAAGAAAATAAAAATCATCCAACACCAGAGACTAGGTTACATAAAAGTATTCAATGGACCTCCACATAAGTACTGAAAACTATATTAACTCATACTTACAGACACAGAAAGAATTCTATGATAAATTTTTCAATGGGAGGTCCTGTCGTGGCACAGCGGAAAAGAATCTGACTAGGAACCATGAGGTTGCAGGTTCGATCCCTGGCCTCACTCAGCAGGTCAAGGATCTGGCGTTGCCATGAACTATGGTATAGGTCGCAGATATGGCTTGGACCTGGCATTGCTGTGGCTGTGGGTAGGTTGGCAGCTGTAGCTCCAATTTGACCCCTATCTGGGAACCTCCATATGCCACGGGAGCAGCCCTAAAAAAGAAAAATAAATAAATATTAAAATATTTTTTCAATGAAAAGACCAAGATATGATTACATTATCATAAAAATACAAGGATGTTTAAATGCACACATACAGCAAGTCAAACTTGGAATGAGAGGATTATAAGTGAATGCGTTTTCTCTACTTACCTGGATTTTATAAATTTTATAAAAAGCATTACTTATTAATGAAGAAATCACAATTTTTTTTTAAAGAGAAATCAAAAACTCCAAGCTATTTCCCACTCTAACATGAATACAAAGAAATATGAGATGTGCATACCAGGAGTTCATCCATGCTAGTTTGACATTTCTCAAGGTTTATCCGTTTGATTGCCACTTTCTCCTTTTTAGGGGTACAATATGCTGCTTGGACCACAGCTGTTGCTCCACTCCCTAAAGATAAATATATAAGTGAGTAAATAAATAAATTGATAGATACAAACAAGACATTCCTAATTCTTACACAATTCAAACAAGAGAATAATTCTTAACTTGTTCTTATACTCAACAATAGATGCAGAAAAACATTCTAAAAAGTAGACTATCTATAAAAGCAAAAGCCTCGACCATTTCATAGAATTGCCAATAAATACCAACATGCACACAAAAATAAAAATTGCTAGAGTCCCAAAGGTTCTAGAATATGACGACATAGGCTTCCATTTCCTTGCTCTTCTTCTCTGAACACAACTAAATTCCCTAGAAATAATTCAACAAACAATCATAAAATGATTCTGAAAGGTAGAAAGAAGCAGGTGGACTGACTAGGAACCTCAGGATGAAAGGAAAAGCACCACTGCAGCTCCCTGGGTTTGTTTGTTTGTTTGTTTTTAAACTCTCACCTATCCATGTTTGGGCACCAGAACAGCCTGCCTTCCAGAACCACCAAAAAGGATAGACAGACAAATAAACAAACAAATGAGAAAAATTCTTCTTTCTGGCCAAAGGACTGTAAAAGGGGAAGCTCAGCAGAGATCTAGAAGACAGATTCTCCAATCCACCCAACATACACAGCATTAGCAACAGCATCAGCAGGGTCTCCCCCAAATACCCAAACTGCATGCAATAGGCCAGATTCACTGCCCCAATCTGCCCTTAGCAGCAGCAGGGAGAGGGGACAGGACCCACATCCACCAGTCAGCCTAGGTAATGTTTGCAGAGATTAAATAGGAGTTCCTGCTGTGCCAGAAGAATAAAGCAGTGCCAGAGCTCTGAAAACTAAGTTATCATAGGAATTACAAAGTTCACTAAAGTAGGCCAGGACTTACGCCTTAAACCTAAGCAGAGTAACTGCCTACTAAAAGAGAAATTTTAAATGAATTAGTGGTCTCCTAACATTAACATCCTAAACACCTGGATGTAATTTTAAAAAGAAGAAAATCACATGTCACATCAAGAACCAGGAAAGGAGTTCCCGTCGTGGCGCAGTGGTTAACGAATCCGACTGGGAACCACGAGGTTGCGGGTTCAGTCCCTGCGCTTGCTCAGTGGGTTAACGATCCGGCGTTGCTGCCGTGAGCTGTGGTGTAGGTTGCAGACGAGGCTCGTATCCAGCGTTGCTGTGGCTCTGGCGTAGGCCGGTGGCTACAGCTCTGATTCAACCCCTAGCCTGGGAACCTCCATATGCCGCGGGAGTGGCCCAAGAAATAGCAAAAAGACAAAAAAAAAAAAAAAGAAAAAAAAGAACCAGGAAAAACACACAGAGTAAGAAAAGACAATCACACTGATACAAACACCAAAATGAATTACATTGGAATTATTCTGACAAGAATTTCAAAGAAGCCATCATAAAAATGCTTCAACAGTTAAGAATTCTCTTTATTTATTTATTGCTTTTTAGGGCTGCACCTGTACATATGGAGGTTCCCAGGCTAGGGGTCAAATCGGGGCTGTAGCTGCTGGCCTACGCCACAGCCACAGCCACATCAACACAGGAGCCAAGCCAAGTCTGCAACCTATACCACAGCTCATACCAGAGCCTTAACCCACTGAGCAAGACCAGGGCTTGAACCTGCGTCCTCACTGAATGCTAGTCAGATTCATTAACCACTGAGCCATGACAGGAACTCCAAGAATTCTCCCTAAACAAATTTTAAAAACAGAAAAATCTCAAGAAAGAAACAGAAATTATCTTTTTAAAGTACCAACTGAAGGAATTCCCAAGGTGGCGCAGTGGGTTAAAGATACAGTGATGCTGCAGCTGGGGTGTAGGCTGCAGCTACAGTGGCTCAAATTCTATCCCTGGCCCCCCGTACTTCCATTTGCCTTGGGTGTGGCCATTAAAAAGAAAAAAAAAAAAAAAGAGTACTAAACGGAAGTTATACAACTGAAACATAAAATTTCCAAAATAAAAAACTTGCTGGAGAAGCTCAACAGAAAAATAGAAATGACAGGATAAATTTGGTAAATATGAGGATAAACTCCATAGTTTACTCAATCTAAACAACAGGGAGAAAACATACTGTGGAAAAAAGAACAGAGCATCGGGGAGAAACAGGATAATAAAAGCTCTAAGTCCATGTGGTAGACAGAATATCCCCCACTCCCACATCCTAATCCTTGAAATGTTACCATAAATGGCAAAAAGACTTGGCACATGTTATTAAATTAAAATGAGAATGGAAAGATAATCTGGGTGGACCCAATCTAATTACAAAAGTCTTTATAAAAGACAAGCAGGAGGGTCAGAGTCAGAGAAGGTGAGACAATGAAAGCAGAAGTCAGAATAATGGGGCCATGAGCCAAGGAACAACTACTGATACATGCAGCAACATGGATGAACCTTGAAAACATTACACTATGTGAAATAAACTAGCGACAAAAGACCACGTACTGGTATGACTCCATATACATGAAATGTCCAGAACAGGCAAATCTAGAGATAGAAAATAGATTAGTGGTTACCAGGGACTGGGAGAAGAGGAGAATGGGAAGTTACTGCTTAATGGGTACAAGACTTCTTTCTAAAGTGAGAGAAATGCTCTGGAATTAGACACTGATGATAGTTGCAAAACACTGTGAATATGGAGTTCCCTGGTGGCTCAGCAGGTTGAAGGTCCAGCCTTGTCGCTACCGTGACACGAGTTTGATCCATGGCCGAGGAAATTTTGCATGCTGTGGACGTGGCCAAAAAAATAATAAAACACTGTGAATACACACAAAAAACCCCCGCTGAATTGTACACTTTAATGATGGTTAATTTTATATTATGTGACATACTTCAACCTTTTTAAAAAAGACTACACTATAAACAGCTTTAGCTCATAATTCAATTTAGAAAAAAAATGGACCAATTCTTTGAAAACAACTATCAAAACTCAGCCACGGGAGTTCCCGTCGTGGCGCAATGGTTAACGAATCCGACTAGGAATGGTGAGGTAGCGGGTTCGATCCCTGGCCTTGCTCAGTGGGTTAAGGATCTGGCGTTGTGGTGGCTCTTGCGTAGGCCAACACCAACAGCTCCAATTGGACCTCTAGCCTGGGAACCTCCATATGTGGTGGGTGTGGCCCCAGAAAAGACAAAAAGACAAAAAAAACCCAAAAAAACAAAAAACCTCAGCCAAGATAACCTGAATAATCCTACAACTATTAAAGATATCAAATTTATAATTTAAAAGTTATTGGAAAAAACCCCAGGCCCAAATGGTTTCACGGGGAATTTTATCAAACATTAAAAGAAGAATTAAAACAGTCATTTTATACCATGTTTTCCAGAAATGGAAGAAATGGGAAAACTTCCCAACTCACTTCATGCAGCCAGTATTACCAACACCAAGCCCAAACAAAGACCTTACAAGAAAACAAAATAGAACAAAACAAAACCCACAGACCAGTATCTCTCATGAACTTGGCTGCAAAATTCTTAACAAAATACAACTGATTCCAGCAATAGATAATATACCACAACCAAGTAGAATGTATTTCAGGTATGTAAGGCTGGTACAATATTAAAAAAAAAAAAAAAAAAAAAAAAAGAATCAGTGGAATACACTATGTCAACAGGCTAAAGAAGAAAAATCACATGATCATATCAAATGACACAGAAAAACTTTTTTTAAAAATGCAACACCATTCATGATTAAAAAAAAAAAAAGCTCTCAGCAAACTAGAAGAGAGGGAACTTCTTTACCCTCATAAGGAACATCTACAAAAATACTTATAGCTAACATATACTTAATGGTGCAGCCTTCCCTCTAAGATTGGGAAAAAGTCAAGGATGTCCATTCTCATCACTTTTACTAAACATGTACTGGATATCCTAAACAAGAGAATAAAGTAAGAAAAAGAAATAAAAGGCATCCAGATTGGAAAAGAAGCAATAAAACTGTCCCCATTTGTATTTGTCATAACTGTCTATGAAGAAAATCCTGGGAGCTCCCATCAGAGCTCTGCAGTTAACAAACCTGACTAGGATCCATGAGGATGCGGGTTCCATCCACAGTCTCACTCAATGGATTAAGGATCCGGTGTTGCAACTGTAGCTCTGATTTGACCCCCAGCCTGAGAACTTCCATATGCCACAGGCTCGGCCCTAAAAAGCAAAAGAAAAAAAAAAGAAAAAAGAAGATCCTAAGTAATCTCTAAGAAAAACTTCAAGAACTAATCTGAGAGTTTAGCCAGGTTGCAAGATAAAAGATCAACACAAAAACCTACTGCATTTCCTTATACAAATAATAAACAAGTGGAAACCAAAATCTTAAAACACAATGTCAGAGAACTCTACATCTAGGGCTTTAAAACTTAAATTTCTGGAGTTCCCATTATGGCTCAGTGGTAACGAACCCAACTAGTATCCATGAGGACTCAGGTTCGATTTGTGGCCTCACTCAGCGGGTTAAGGATCCAGCGTTGCAATGAGCTGTGGTGTAGGTCACAGGTGTGGCTCAGATCTGGTGTTGCTGTGGCTGTGGCATAGGGTGGCAGCTAAGGCTCCAATTTGAACCCTAGCCTGGGAACTTCCATATGCCTTGGGTGCGGACCTAAAAACAAACAAAAATATATGTTCATACAGAAATGAATATTCATAGCAGCTTTATTCATAATAGCTAAAAACTAGAAACAACTCAAATATCCTTTAACAGGTAAATGGTTACCATAGATGGGATCCAGTATTTCCACTCCTAAGAAAATGAAAAACATGTACACATAAATACCTGCATGCAGTTGTTCATCATAGTATTATTCATAAGAGCCAAAAAAAAAAGGAAACAATCCAAACGTCCATCCGCTGATGAATGAAGAAAATATGGCATACCATCAATGAAATATTACTTGACAATTAAAAGGAACAAAGTATTGATAAATGCTACAACATGAATAGGCCTTGAAAATGTGCTAAGTAAATATGTCAGATTCAAAAGGCCATATATAGTGTAATTGCATTTATTTATATGAAGTACCCAGGAGAGGCAAGTCCTCTTAGGAGTCTTCTAAGCAAGTCCCAGAAGCAGAAAGAAGATCCGTGGTAGCCAAGGATTAAAGAAAGGGAGGAATGGGGAGTGCTGCAATAGCTAAGGAATATTTTTCTGGAGCTACTAAAGTGTTCTGGAATTAGATAGTGGTGACTGTTGCACAACTCTGTGAATTTACCGCAGTGTACAATTTAAAGGGTAAATTTTATGGTATGTGTGGTATGTGAATTATATCTCAATTAAGCTGTTATTTAAAAAAAATCTGTCCAAGTATGCTACCACATTTCTAACATTAATGTGCTACAAACACTAAAAAACAAAAGCAATCTATATATTAGAACTATATCATTCAACAGAATCTCTGACTAAAACCACATATGTACAACACAGCAGTGACATGGATAAGCCCCAATCACAATGGCAACAAACTAAGTAAAACCTCTGCACAAAGCTCATGCAATGCAAAAGTCAAACTCCAATATCCAAGAACATACTTAACATTCAATGACATCATTCATCAGTGTACTTGAACTATTTTGACAATAGCTTAGGAACACTGATGCGTGGCTTGACTATATCAACAGGGCACTATTGATATAGTCTGCAGCCTGCTTCTTGGCTGACAAGAGTATGGGTCAGAGTTAGGCAGAACCTTAGTGTTTATCACTAAGTTTCCTCCCTCTCCCGCCTTCTCCTCTCCTAATTCCTTCTGCAAGTAAACCTTGAAGAAAACTTAACTCTCTTTTTTGCCTTCAGTGAGAGGCCACTGCCCTACTCTGATAAACACCAGAGACAAGGAAGCTAATTATGCAAGTCACAGATCTAGAGGCATTCTCAACTCACAGAAGACACAAAGGGGCCAAAGAGGGTACTTTTGGTCCAAGATAACAGACATCTCCTAGTACGTAGATATCCCTGATTATCACTTTGACTTTCACAAACACACTATCTAGTGATATTCTTTTTAACCATTATTAAGTCTCAAACCAGTTATTCTACTCTCTGGATCATCCAAAATTGGTTATTTATTTTATGTACACAAAACCTGAAATACCAGCCTTAAACATACTAATGGCATGTTCTACCTAAACCAAAAACATGCTAGGGTTAAAAACAGAGATACAGGAGTTCCTGTTGTGGCACAGTGGAAAAGAATCTGACTAGGAACTATGAGGTTGCAAGTTCGATCCCTGGCCTCACTCTGTGAGTTATGGATATGGCGTTGCTGTGAGCTGTGGTGTAGGTCGAAGAGGCAGCTCAGACCCTGCGTTGCTGTGGCTGTGGTGTAGGTTGGCAGCTGTAGCTCCGATTTGATACCTAGCGTGGGAAACTCCATATGCCGCAGGTGTGGCCCTAAAAAGCAAAAAAAAAAAAAAAAAAAAGAGAGAGAGAGACATATGGAAATAACATTGTAAGTTTAGTTATTATTGATTGCCAGCCACTTTTTTTTTTTTTTGGTCTTTCTGTCTTTTTGCTATTTCTTGGGCCGCTCCCTCGGCATATGGAGATTCCCAGGCTAGGGGTCGAATAGGAGCCATAGCCACCAGCCTACGCCAGAGCCACAGCAACACGGGATCCAAACAGCGTCTGCGACCTACACCACAGCTCACGGCAACGCCAGATGGTTAACCCACTGAGCAAGGCCAGGGATCGAACCCGCAACCTCATGGTTCCTAGTCGAATTCGTTAACCACTGCACCACAATGGGAACTCCAGATTCCTAGTCGCTATTAAACAGAATTAATTTCACTACCAATGAAACACTAAATAACAACTGTTTATAACTAAGGTAACTGTCTTTCACTCAATGATTCACTCACTTAAGAAACAAATCTCCTTAGGAATAAGACATTGAATTCTGTTGTGATTTAACAAATGGCCAAAAGACAAGCTGCTATGTTTCCCAGACCTGATGATAAAAAGAGACTTGTAGGTTCCAGTTTTTCTATGCTAGCAATCACTTTCATTGATTTTCATATGGTCTTCCCAAAACAAATGCCAAAATATTACTCAGGAATTGAAAAACATTTTAAGGTACTAACATAAAGGATTATGGTAATGCTGTAAAAACTCACTACTTTCAATACCACTAATTCAGAATAGCCAATGATGTTCCATTTTATGTTAGAAAATATTTACTTCACAGAAAATAGCAACTGAGCATAAATACTAGGGAAGAACATCTGAAATTTTTATTTATAATTATTTTAATTATTCAACAACTTTTTGAAGCAAATTAAAAACAGGATTAGAGATAAAACTTTTAAAACTATTTTATCTCTTCTTTAAAGCAGGTTCCTTCAGGAGGAATTTTTCAAATCAAAGTCAATTTACTGGGTTTCAACCATTATTTTTCTTAGAGTTAAAAAGAATTAGAAAACCCCAGTATGTATTCCCACTGTGGCGCAGTGGGTTAAGAGCCTGAATGTGGTGGCTCGGGTGACTGTGGAGGCGAGGGTTCAATGCCCAGCCCAGTGGGTGTTGGTGTTGTCTCGGCTGTAGCTCAGATTTGATCCCTGGCCTGGGAACTTCCATGTGCTATGGGTGTGGCCATTAAAAAAAAAAAAAAGGTATTTGTAAAAGTTTTACTTAAGTGTAAGTACACATGCAAATGTGTAAAAGGTCATCTGTTAGGAAAGGTTTAATCCAGGTGTAGAAGCTACTGGTCTAATGCCCCCTAAGCACTAGTCTAATATGAAGAATAATGTAATGGAAAGTGTAAAATGGTTTCCAATAGCACATCCTAACTCAAATGTTCACTTTTTTTTTTTTTTCTTTTTAGGGCCGCACATATGGGACATATGGAAGTTCCCAAGCTAGGGGTTGAATCAGGGCTGCAGCTGCCAGCCTATATCACAGCCAGCAATGTGGGATCCCAGCTGCATCTGCAACCTACACTGACTGCTGCTCATGGCAATGCTGGATCCTTAACCCGCTAAGCAGAGCCAGGGATGGAACCCACATCCTCATGGATACTAGTCTGGTTCTTAACCCACTGAACTATGACAGGAACTCCAGACATTCACTACTTTAAGTGTTGTACATCCTCCATTCCCCAGGTCCCCACTTTTCTACTGTTCTTCTGTTCTCTCCTAGCTGGTTCTTTAACTGCTATTATGTACATTACACACCAGAATGGAGTACGATTGAGCTTTCTCCCGAAATCCTTCAAACTGGGTAATTTCATCTCTTGAGAGAGAAAAGCAGCTGCCCAAATTTCAGAGTCTCTCTCCATATTGCCAAACCCAGGAATTTAAAAGAATAAGCAAAAAAAAAAAAAAAAAAGGATTTTATTCCTATCTGTGAAGAAAAAATAAATCAACGGAACCAAATCAACTGAAGTTACTTCCCCCCAAATTTTGACAAATCATCACTATAACGATACCTATTCTAAAGATTTTAAATATTTTTAACACGTTTTGTTTTTGTTTTTTTGCTTTTTAGGGCTGCACCTGTGGCATATATAGGTTCCTAGGCTAAGGGTCCAATCGTAGCTACAGCTGCCGGCCACAGCCACAGCAACGCAGGATCCGAGCTGCATCTTTGACCTACACCACAGCTCACGGCAATGCTCGATCCTCAACCCACTGACTGAGGCCAGGGATCGAACCCAAAACCTCATGGTTCCTAGTCAGATTCGGTTCCGCTGCACCATGGTGGGGACTCTTTTAGTAAAATTTTACATTCACTAAAAAGCTAGCCCAGACTGTTCATTCTGAAAGATGACTAAGACGTTGTTACCTGAACCATGGAAAATACAGGAATTTACAATTTCGTGAACCTTCTTCTGAATAAGCCCTCTTGTACGAATGATAATGAAAATTAAAGCTCCTAGAACTGGTGAAGCAGCTGTAAGAACAGTCATTATCATAAAGATCACACTATCTCTTCATACAAAGATGAAAATAAGGACACACTGCCATATGCTCTGAGTAATTATTCAAGCAGCCTGATGGTTTTACAATGAATCACCTCTCTCTCCTGATCACTCTGGTGATCTCTGTCTCAACGGAGAGTAACCCCCAGCCTTCCGGATGCTCCAGCCAAAAATTTTGGATACTCCTCATGTCTAAGGCAATGGTTTAGCTCTAATTTCAAAATGTTATATCCAGTATCTGGCTGCTTCTCCCCACCTCTCTCTCCAGGATAACTTCTTCCACCCTTAGGAAACTATTCTCCACACAGCACCCTGGGTTATCCTTTTAAATCATAAATCAGATCATAGTAACCTTCTGCTCAACACCCTGAAATGATTTTCAATCTCACTCAAAGCAAAAGCCAAGTACCACAATGACCTACCAGGCTTCACACCATCTGGTGGCCAGAACCATCCATCCCTACCACTTAACTCCCCTAATCCCTTCAGCCAGTCTCACTCTGCTACAGCCACCCCTCATCTGCTTATTTCTGAGTCAGATTTAGCATGCTCCTCCTTCTTCATGGCCTTTGCTCCTGCTATTCCCTCTGCTTAGACCAAACTTCCTGCAGATAACCACAACATTCATTTCTCCACCTTCCCCCAAATGTCACCTCAGCAAGGCTCTCCTTGACCTATTTAAAACTTATCTCTAATCCTAGCAATCTTCAACCCCTTTCCCTACTTGGTTTTTGTCCTTCATTACCACCAGATTATAAATTACATAAAAGCAGGAATTTCTGGCTGTTAGCTTCACTGATGTTAGCTTCACTGATGTACCTCTGGCATCCAGAAGAGTGCCTGCCTGATACACAAGAAGAGTTCAGTAAATATTTGTGGAATAGATTAATCAATCAAGTAGTGGCATATATTTTCAAGAAAAAAAATTTGCTTACTTGGGGCAGAACATACACAGGACAGTATTCACAGGCATTGCCTCGTTTTTACCAGCATGAGTGTTAGCATTTATTGAGCACTTACTCTGTGTGCCAGGTACTATACTGAGCACTCTCTACTTGCATTTCTTTTCTTCATCTAATTCTCACAATAGCCCCATGAGTTAAGTGTTATTGATCTTACAAAGTAATGGAAGCAAAAGTAAGATTTAGGTCATAAATTAGTAAAAGGCAGTGTAGGGTCTAGCAACCAAAATGACATGATGTTTCAACATCATGCTATTAATTGGTAGGCAACTGGCTCTTTAAAGCTAACATTTATTAACTGATACTGTCAGGTTAAAATATTTACTTGCAATGTCTTATTTAACTATTTTAATTCAAAAAAACGGAGGCCAACATTTTTAGTGGCCTATCTAACATACAATTTTCCCTTCTTTAATAAGAGAACTTTGACCTATTTTATTTGAAGCAATAAAATGCCTGGATAAAAGGCTTCATTTCATTTGTAAATGGCCAAATGTCATAGTTCTGTCCAATAAAACAGAAATGTAAGTCACTAAGGCTTCGGCAAAGAAAACCCTTTGAAAGGGAACCAACTTAGTTGTCATGTGACTTTGTCCTTTTACCATATTCTCCTGGCCTGGAACACAAGCACAAGGCTAGGGGTGGAACAACTATCTTGCAACTGTGAGAATTCAAGTCATGTGCTAAGTGGAATAGAGTGAAAAACTATGAGCCTGGGTGCCTGATGCACCTAGGCTGCCATTCCAGTTTTCATTTTATATAAAGGAGGCAAAAAAAGTATTTTACTAAGCCACTATTATTTGCTTTCCATTACATGCAACCAAATGCTATTTGATACAACCCTGTGAGGTTGTTAGCCCAATGCAGGCCTCATTGAAAATGTCACCATTGCTAAGTCTTCCTATCAGGGAGAGAAAATACAGTAATCATTAAAGCATCACTCTACTGATAGAACATAATGTCTTTCACATTTACAGAGGGGCTAGAGGTGGGATCCCATAATTTATATTCAGAAACCAACATCTTAGACATCAAAATGTGTGGCTAGTGAACAATTAACGATAATTTAAAAGGAGAGGGAAAGTAGGGAATAAAGAATGTAAGCTGCTTTCACCAAAGTGTCGAAGGTTAGTGAATTACACCTTCCTAAAAATAGATCTTAAAGAACAATTTTCTAAACCTAGGCTGAGGTAAATGGTAAATATTTACCGAGACTTTTCAAGATACAAGTTAACAAAACCTACACAGCACAGCCCTTGAAAGACTTCAAACCATACAGTAATTTACATTTTATGGCGATGCCTAAAATTAGGAAATGAAAGAAGAAACAAAGAATGTTGGAGATAACCACCACCATATGGAGTACTAAATTCTCACTAAAAGCTTCCTACAAACAATAACACTTAATCCATACAACAGCCCTAATGACATAGGTACCATTATCCCCATTCTACAGACAAAAAACTGACACTAAAACCAGTTACATAAGGAGTCCCCTCGTGGCACAGTGGGTTAAGGATCCAACACTGTCACTGCTATAGCTCCGGTCACTACTTTGATCCCTGGCTCAGGAATTTACGCATGCCACAGTCAAAAAAACCCCACAAAGACACACACACACAAAACCAGTTACAGGAGTTCTCGTTGTGGTTCAGCAGTAACAAACCAAACTAGTATCCAGGAGGACAAAGTTTGATCCCTAGCATCACTCAGTGGGTTAAGGATCTAGTGTTACTGTGATCTGTGGTGTAGGTAGAAGACATGGCTCGGATCCTGCATTGCTGTGGCTGTGGTACAGGCTGGCAGCTGTACCTGTGATTTGCCTGGGAACTTCCATATGCTAGGGGTTTGGTCCTAAAAAGACAAAAACAAAAAACAAAAAAAAAAAAACAAAAAACAAAAAACAAAACCAACCCAAACAAACAAACCAAAAAAAACCCAGTTACATAAACTGCCCAAGATCAAACAGGTAGTAAGAGATAAAGCCAGGGTTTGAATCCAGGTCAGTCTAATCCCAAAGCCCATACATACTCTTGCAACTGCTTCAACACACATCAAACACAGTAACCACCTGGTCAGAAATTCTAATACAGTAATTGGAGTTATGAAAGGAGCTCAGAAACACTGAAAAGATGAATGATTAATAGTGAGGCTAATACTACATCTTTTACGAATAAGCACATTTAAAGAACACCAAGGAGTTCTGTCATGGCTCAGTGGAAACGAATCTGACTAGCATCCATGAGGACGCAGGTTCTATCCCTGGCCTCGCTCAGTGAGTTAAAGGATCTGGCACTGTCGTGAGCTGTATTGTAGGTCCCAGATGTGGCTTAGAACTGGCATTGCTGTGGCTGTGGTGTAGGCTGGCAGCTGTAGCTCCGATTTGACCCCTAGCTTGAGAACGTCCATATGCCACAGGTGTGGCCCTAAAAATAAATAAAATAAAATAAAATAAAAATAACATCCAACTTTTGCCAAAGCATGATTAGGATGATAAAACTGCAAATCAAAACTACTATGAGGTACCAACTGACACCAGTTAGAACGGCCATCATTAATAAGTACACAAATAACAAATGCTGGAGAGGGTGTGGAGAAAAGGGAACTCTGTTGGTAGGAATGTAAATTGGTACAACCACTATGGAAAACAGTATGGAGGTACCTTAGAAAACTATAGAACTACCATGTGACCCAGCAATCCCACTCTTGGGCATATATCCAGACAAAACTTTCCTTGAAAAAGACACATGCTCCCACATGTTCATTGCTGCACTATTTACAATAGCCAAAACATGGAAACAACCTAAATGTCCATCAACAGATGATTGGATTAAGAAGATGTGGTGTATATACATACACAATGGAATACTACTCAGCCAGAAAAAAGAACAAAATAATGACATTTGCAGCAACATGGATGGAACCAGAGACTCTTATTCTAAGTGAAGTAAGTCAGAAAGAGAAAGACAAATACCATATGATATCACTTACATCTGATATAGGGCACAAATGAACCTTTCCAAAGAAAAGAAACTCATGGACTTAGAGAACAGACTTACGGTTGCCAAGGGAGAAGAGGAGGGAGTGGGATGGACTAGGAATTTGGGGTTATTAGATGCAAACTATTGCTTTTGGAATGGATAAGCAATGAGATCCTGCTGTATAGCACTGGGAACTATATCTACTCATTTACAATAGAGCATGATAATGTCAGAAAAAAGAATGTACACATGTATGTGTGACTGGGTCACCTTGCTGTACAGTAGAAAATTGACAAAACACTGTAAGCCAGCTACAATGGAAAAAGTAAATAAAATTTTTATTATTAAAAAAAAAGATGATAAAATTATTTAAAAGGAAGTCCTCTGAATTCCCAATCCATATGCTTTTATTATGTTCTAGGAAGAGAGTTATCTTTTCTCTGTAGGACTTTGCCAGAAAAAGTAAGAACAAAATAAAATGTGATATATTAACCCCACAAAGACAGTTCTAAGTAGCACATGTGGAAAAAAAATTATGGTTCAAATAAATGTATGTGCTTTGATGAGAAAGAAGACACCATTATACCATTTCCTTAAAATACAATCCTTTGAAAATAGAAAATTCAAAAGATGCCCCAAACCATTTTTTTCTAGACTTCAATGATTTGTTTCCTGGAAAAAAAAGAATGTAATCTGAAGAAATTAAAAGATTCATTTTAAAAACTAATTAAATCTTATTACAAAATACTGTATTCCAAACATTGTCATGGAAGCAAAGCTGGAATAACAATACACCACTTTATTGAGTCTTGCTACTTGTACCAGGCTGTAGTTCAAGGGAAAACTTTTTTCCTGTTAGGAAGATGGGGTTGGACAGAGTGCATGACGAGTGGAGTAGAAGTACATTATGAACTTTCAGGAACTTATTAATGAGCAAGAAAACTTTATTTATTTATTTATTTATTTTGGTCTTTTTAGGGCAGCACGCATGGCACATGGAAGATTCCAGGCTAGGGGTCCAATCGGAGCTGCAGCTGCCAACCTACACCACAGCCACAGCAACACCAAACCCCAGCCATGTCTTCGACCTACACCACAGCTCATGGCAACACTAGGTCCTTAACCCACTGAGAGCGGCCAGAGAGCGAACTCTCGTCCTCTTGGATACTAGTCGGGTTTGTTGTCACTAAGCCACAATGGGAATTCCAAGAAAACATTTTTTAAAAATAACAAAATAGAATGCACAAAAGAGATTAAATCCTATTACATCTAAAAGGGTTATCTGCAAAATATCTGCTCCTATCAGATTTTTTTCATTGTTAAGGCTATTTCCTTAGTTGGACTATGACCACCATCTTTGAACTACTCCCCAAAACCAATCAAAAGAAGATGCAGAAACAAGGGTCCTAGATTAGGCAACAGGAGAGTTGGATGCCAGGACTACCTCTGCCTGTAACTAGCTCTGACTGTACTCATTTTTACACTTCTATGTCTCAGTGTCTTTATTTGTAAAACAAGATGGTTCACTTTACCTCAAACATTACAGAAAAATTAACTCAAAATATATCAGTGGCTTAAATGTAAGAGCTAAAACTATAACAGAAGAAAATGTAAGAAAAAAAAATCTTTGTGGGAGGACTTCCTGTCGTGGCACAACAGAAACGAATCTGACTAGGAACCATGAGGTTGCAAGTTCAATCCCTGGCCTTGCTCAGTGGGTTAAGGATCTGGCGTTGCCATGAGCTGTGGTGTAGGTTGCAGACACGGCTAGGGTCCTGAGTTGCTGTGGCTCTGGCGTAGGCTGGCAGCGACAGCTCCGATTAGACCCCTAGCCTGGGAACCTCCATATGCCGTTGGGAGCGGCCCAAGAAATAGCAAAAAGACAAAAAAAAAAAAAACAACTTTGTGATGTTGGGTTAGTAAAGATTTCTTAGATACAAGATAAAAAGCAGAATCAAAAGAAAACAGTGATACCTTAATCTCTATCAATATTCAAAACTTTTGTGCTTTAAAAGACACCCTTGAGGAGTTCCCGTTGTGGTGTGGCAGAAATGAATCAACTGGTATCCATGAGGATGTGGGTTTGATCCCTGGCCTCCCTGTGGGTTAAGGATTCAGTATTACCGAGAGCTGTGGCATAGATTACAGATATGGCTCAGATCCTGAGTTGCTGTGGCTGTGGTGCAGGCCAGCAGCAGTAGTTCCCATTCAACCCCTAGCCTGGGAACTTCTATATGCCACAGGTGTGGCCCTAAAAAGAAAGAAAGAAAAGAAAAAAAGACACCCTTGGAGTTCCCACTGTGGCACAGTGGGTTAGGAATCCAACTGGCCCAGAAACTTTCATATGCCTCAGGTGCAGACATAAAATTTAAAAAAAAAAAAAAAAAAAAAAAACCTGAGAAAACGAAAAGACTAGGAAAAATATTTGATATCAGGAGTTCCCGTCATGACTCAGTGGTTAACGAATCTGACTAGGAACCATGAGGTTGCGGGTTCGATCTCTGGCTTTGCTCAGTGGGTTAAGGATCCGGCGATGCTGTGCGTTGTGGTACAGGCTGGCGGCTACAGCTCCGATTGGACCCCTAGGTTGGGAACCTACATATACCACAGGTGTGGCCCTCAAAAGACAAAAAGACAAAAAAAAAAAAAGATAACAAATGCTGGCAAAGATGTAGAGAAATAGAAACCCTCATACATCACTGATGGGAATGTAAAATGATACAGTCACTTTAAAAGTGTGTCCATTTTTTAAAAAGTTAAAACATACATCTAAAATATGATCTAGCAATTCTACTCAAGAAAGATGAAACATGTTAACATGAAGATTCGATGTAAATGCTCACAGCAACATTATTCCAAATAGGCAAGAAGTGGAAGCAACTCTATGTCCATCAAGTTGTGTCCAATAAAAAGGAATGATGTACTAATACAGGCTACATACAACATGGATGAACCTCAAAAAAATTCACACAGTAAAAGAAATCAAACACAAAAGATCACATATTATATGATCATGTTTATATGAAACATCCATAAAAGACAAGTCTATAGACTGAAAGACTATTTGTTGGAGTTTCCATGGTGCAGCAGAAATGAATCCGACTAGTATCCATGACGATGTGGGTTCAATCCCTGGCCTTGCTCAGTGGGTTAAGGATCCAGCATTGCCGTGAGCTGTGGTGTTGGTAGCAGACATGGCTCAGATCCCTGCATTGCTGTGTCTGTGGTGTAGGCCAGCAACTGAAACTCTGATTTGACCCCTAGCCTGGGAACTTCCATATGCAACAGGAGCAGCTCTTTAAAAAAAAAAATTTGTGGTTGCCTGCAACTGGAGTTGGGAATAGGGAGTGACTGCAAATGGACATGAGGCATCTTTCTGGAACCATGAAAATGTTCTAAAATTGGATTGTGATGGTGATTGAACTCTGTAAATTTACTAAAAAAACTATAGTACTGTACACTTAAAACAGGTAGATTTTATGGTACATAAATTGTTTTTTAAAATGAAAAAATATCATGCTAAATGAATAAAGTCAAACACAAAGGACTACTTTTTTTTTTTGTCTTTTCTAGGGCTGCACCCATATCATATGGAGGTTCCCAGGTTAGGAGTCAAATCAGAGCTGTAGCTGCTGGCCTACATCACAGCCACAGCAACACAAGATTTGAGCCATGTCTGCAACCTACACCACAGCTCACACAATGCCAGATCCCCAACCCACTGAGCGAGGCCAGGGATCAAACCTGCAACCTCATGGTTCCGAGTCGGATTCATTAACCACTGAGCCTTGATGGGAACTCCCAAGACTACTTATTATATGATCCCATTTATATGAAATGTCCAGAAAAGGCAGATCTATGGAGACAAAGTAGATTTGCCGTTGCCTGGATCTTGGGGTGGGAACAGGGACTAATTAATTGCAACCAGACACAAGGGATCTCATTGGGGTGATGAAAATATTCTAAAACTGGTTAATGCTAATTGGTGCACAACACAATAAATTTACTAAAAATCACTGAATTTTATACTTAAAAATGGGTAAAATTATACCTCAGAGTAATGTTGTTTTTAAAAATAAGGTGGTTAAGCACAGGTAACTATACTCAGTATCTTGTAATAACCTACAAGGGAAGAGAATATAAAAAAAGAACACAGATATATGTATAACTGAATTATTTTACTGTACACCTGAAATTAACACATTATAAATCAACTATATTTCAAAAAATTTAAAAAAAATAAGGTGGTCAAATCACATTGGCATTCTTAACTTTTTATACACAGACCATTTCGAGAATGAGATGAAGATTAACCCTATTCCAGAGGGCTAAGCCTCCCTTTTGTCCACTCACAGACACCCTCTTGGTCTGAAGACACCAAATT
The DNA here is from genome assembly GCF_054392235.1 of Sus scrofa. Lineage (NCBI taxonomy): Eukaryota > Metazoa > Chordata > Mammalia > Artiodactyla > Suidae > Sus > Sus scrofa. Next base: position 37,763,555 of record NC_139395.1, on the reverse strand, counting down.
AACAAGTCTCTCAAGCTCTAGAGCCTTGTGCCACCTTAACAGCAAAGACATTAAAAACAACCACAACCCAACTCTTCACCCTAGAAAGACGTACTCCTTATCAGAAAGAAAAGCAAAGTTCCTTTTCTAAAATGACAGTGACCCCCTTTCTTCACTTTTTAGAAATCATTTTGGAATCTCCCTTTTAATCCCTTTCTCCAATATGAAACTGACTGAGGGAACAGAAGCAGTCAATCAAGACAGGGATCTAGCTAGCTGTTTTTACAACCAACCAGTACACATCAAAGACCCAGCAGGAAGGACCAGATCCATGAAGTGGCTTAAGGAAAAAGTTGTGATGTCTTTCAGATAAAACTCAGCCCAGATTTGTTTCGAAACAAGAGGCAAGTAAAGTGAAAAAAAGAAATGTGACGAAGTTTCTTTAAATACAGGCAGAATGCAATAAACACTCAAACCCCACAAGACCAGCTAAGGGGTTTTCATCCACTCTTTGTTATAAAACTAATTTTAGGACAGGATGCTGAGCTAGCAGAGTAGACAATCTCCTTCCTCCAACACACAGGGGTCTGCTCCTATCAGTTGTATTGAGCTTCTGTTTAGCTGAACCCACCCCCTTCTGATTTCTAAAATCACTGGATTATTGTTGTCCAACAAATACCCGCCTCATCCCTGGCCCCCACGCTCCCTCAATCACTGTGCCTCTCAGAGAGAATTACAATCCATGTTTGTGCAAGTTTTGGTTTCTGCCAACTGGTATTCCCAGGACCCCTTCAAACCCATTTCACACAAAACAGCCAGACCCATCAAATCATGTCATGTTCCCCTTGAAGGCGCTCAATAACACTTAAAATAAAATTCCAAAATCCTCACCTTGGCTGAGAAGGTCCCTAAGATCTGGCCCTTCCCTTACTTTTCTATCCTTACCAGTCTTCGTTCAGGTCCTAAAACACACCAAGCTCCTTCCCTCCTCAAGGCCTTTGCATTTCCTCATCCCTCAGGAAGGAAAAATCTTCCTTAGGCTCTTTAAGACGGTCATCCTTCAGTGCTCAACTTCCATGTCAATGCCTCGGAAAAAACAACTTCCTTGAAATCGCCCCGACTAGGTCTCTAGGTTATTCTCTATCAGAACTTCTTGGTTATTTCCTTCCTAGCACTTGCCAAAACCTGTCATTCTTTTTATTTGCCTACTTATCTAATGTCTACCTCTGTAACTAGAAAGTCAATTTCAAGCAGTCGCAAGTTGTCTACAAAGCTCAGTGCTGTACTTGCAGCTTCATCTGGAGAGGATCCCTGGCTCCATCCCAGCAACGCCTGGCACTTCTTACAAGGATGCTGAAGTGAACAAAAGCACTCTATCCCATCACCCCCCAAATAGGGGGCCGTGTCCCAACTGCAATACCTCACTTCTCGAAGCGCCTTGTAAAGGCCTTTCCGACACCTGCACTTTTCTCTCCCAAACACACCTGTCGCTCAGGTTCAAACATCAGTCAGTACGCAAATCTCTTGGGAGCCCCTCAAACCCCACCCTGCCCCGCCGCACAGGAGCGCCACTCAAAGTAGCCTCCCTGCCTCGCACGCGCTGCACAAACGCAAAGCCTCACCCACGCGCCCTACCTCGCCCCGGGCCGCTCGAGTGCCCAAAAATATCTGAGGGTCCTGCCCTCCCCAAGCTCCCGCGTGTCACCCGCCGCCCAACGTAGCGCCTCCTCCCTCCAAGGCGACAGCTCTTACCAATCACCTCCTGCAGCTCATAATCGTCCTTGTTGATGGACCAGGGCAAGGCGCTGGAGTCCTCGGACATGACGGCGGCACCGCACTCGGTTCTCCCTCCAACTCGCTGACCTCTCCCGTCTCCTAGCCGCGCCTCTCCCCACCCCCAACCGCTGCTGCCGCGCCCCCACCAACCGCCTCTGGAACAGCCACTGGTCGGACGGCGCCTGGCGGGGGGTGTCCGCGCGGCAAAGCGGCGGTGGGCTCGAAACGCCGGCAGACCTCGTCTCCTGTTCCTCCGCGGCTGGCACTCCCCGGCTCGGCCCAGCGCCTGGCCTCGGCCTCCGCTGCTGCAGCGACACTAGCTTCGCCTGGGCCCAGCCCCTCCGTCCCGCCCTCCACCCTAGCCCCACGCACGGGCCAAACTTTCCCTTCTCCCTCCACCTGCCGACACGCAGCGCGCTGACGTCACCACGCCGGGCACGCCTCCATGGGCCACGCCCCCAGGCGCCATATCAAGAGTGGCTGGATAAAAAGCGAAAGCGCTTGGAGCTCGAGGAGGAAGTTGACAAGGGGAGGGAGGAAATGCTTTGGCAGGAGTTCGGCAAGGAACTCGGAAAGCCAGAGAAGAGCCTTAAATAGCCCAGAAGCTTTAGCCACACTAAGCATGGCAACTAAAGGGCGGTCGAGTAGAGGGGGCGGAGCCACTTCTGGCGGCTGGGGCACGTTGCCGTCTCCGCCGTCGCATTCATTGGCTTATTTGAGAAGGAATCAGAAAGGCAATAGGCGTGTGTGGACGTCACTCATAAATTAGTCCTGCCTCCAGGCGCTCGGCGCGCGGTTTGGCGACAGGGCTCCGATCTTTGGCGATCTCTGGTATCTTGATTGCTTTGCCTGGTTCCGCCGAGTGACGTCGCGGCGTAACCGTCACACCCTCAAGACGTGCAAAAGGCTCCGCAGGGTGTGGAGAAACCCTAGGGAGCAGCTGGGTGGGGTAACCTGGGAGTGTGGACGACTGCCAAATAGGATAAAAGGCCTTTGGCCACGGGACTGAGTGGAGCCGGAAGTTCACCGAAAGTGACGACACTTTCTAGGCGGAAGTTTTCTTTGCAGCGCGCGATATAGCATTTTCTCTAACCTTACGGGGCAGGAAGGGTGTTCTGTCCCTTCTAAGCTTTGGGTCGGGAGCTCAAGTGAGCCCTTACCTTGGGACCTCAGAAGGTTGGCATTTTTCCCTTGATGTGGCTGGAAATACTAAACGAGTGAGGTTTGGCCCACGGTATCTGAGGTCATTTCAAGGGCCTTGACTTTTGTGTGACCTCACTGAACTTAAGTTTTCTCAAGTTGAACACTTAGGTCTTTGGGGGAAATTAATGAGGTGAAAATTGAACGCGCTTGGTAGAATGGAGACGAGAGTATCGATGTGGGTCAGGCTCGGTTGTGAACCCCTCTGAGTTGAACATCTTTCAGACCTGTATTAGTCATTAAGAACCATACCCTACCAGGCACTGGAAACCTTGTGCAGGAAATCCATTGACCACAAAACCAAAGCAGTCAACTGGGAGCTGCAGAACGAAGCTGTTAGCAGGTTTCCACCTGGTTGGTGGCATTGGATAATGTTTCACAGAGGAGACCCTGAAAAGTTCACATTGATGCCAACAGGAGGAATTTGAGAGGCTAGAATATCCAGTCACGGCGAAGGTGCTATTGTTCCCATGTCTGAAAGCATAGCACAGGCCTTGCTGTAAAGATTGGTTTCAGCTGTTACTACTGACACCTTTATTGCCATGTGTTTCTTGCCTTTCATTTGGCAGGGAGAAGAGAGATGGGGATCAGATCTGTCAGGAGATAAACCTGATGGTAGAGATTAGAAATCTCAAGGTTTTGGAGTTCCCTTTGTGGCTCAGTGGGTTATGAACCCATCTAGTATCCGTGAGGATGTGGGTTAGGCTTTGCTCAGTGGGTTAAGGATCTGGTGTTGCCATGAGCTGTGGTGTAGGTCGAAGACACGGCTCCGATCCAGCGTTGCTGTGTCTGTGGCATAGGCCAGCAGCTACAGCTCTGATTCATCCTCTAACCTGGGAATTTCCATATGCCACAGGTGGGGCCCTAAAAACCAAAAAAAAAGAAAAAAGAAAAAAGAAATCTCAAGGTTTGTACCAGAAGAAGTGAAACCATACAACTGAAATGGGACTTTTACTCAGCTGGAACTCAGACTGGGACCTGAACCCATGGACTAGGACTCAACCCACTGTCTTTTAACTGAAATCCCACACCTGGTCTCAAGACTTTATGAAGTTCAGGTTCTTTATGTCTTGTTGCAGAAAGAATTCATTGAGAGACGAAATAATAGGTAAGAAGTAGATTTAGAGAGATAAACATTCCATAGATGGAATGTCGTCCATCTCAACAGGTGAAAGCAGCCTTGAAATACGGGGTGGTTAGTTTTTACGGTGTGGGTAATTTTATAGGCTAATACATGGGAGAACTTTCTGTTTTGGAGAAAGGGGTGGGGATTCTCAGGATTTGGGTCACCACCCGCTTTTTGCGCTTTTATTATTAGCCTTGAAACTGGCATGGCCCAGTGGACATTGTGACTTAGCTAATGTATTACAGTGACAGTATAAAGAAGATCAAGTTCTACTGGAAGTTGAACCATCTTGGGGCTAATTGATTCTAGCCAGTTTTTGTCATATAATAAATGGCTGCGTCATTCTCTTTAAGGTTGTGCCCTGCCTCCTTCCCTCCTGTTTCAGAAAGATCCATAAACTAGAGATTCTTAACCTGGATTTATTGGCCTGTGTGGACCATGGACAGCCTTCAGAAGGTTTGTGGGATTTTTTCTTTTTACTGCTTTAAAATTATATACAGAATAGTATATAACACTGACCTAAAAATGAAAATTCAATTTGTTAGTTAACCAACATTCTTGGTGGTCACAGCCATTATATATTTGTTGATAGAGTCTTTTGTACATCCTCCATTCACAAAGCTTGATGGTTTAGTTGAGTCAGAACCTGCTCTGCAAATCTGGTGATTTTATTTCCCCTGTCTCCCAGGCTTTCTCTATGTGGCCTGATAGTCATTAAGATCACATGTTTTTTTTCCTCCACATTTGCTATTTGTAGACTTTTTAATGATGGCCATTCTGACTGGTGTGAAGTGGTACCTCCTTGTTTTGATTTTCATTTCTGTAATAATTAGCAATGTTGAGCATCTTTTCGTGTGCCTACTGACCATCTGTGTGTCTTCTTTGGAGAAATGTCTGTTTAGGTCTTCTGCCCATTTTTTGATTGGGTTGTTTGGGGGTTTTTTGTTGTTGAGTTGTTTGTATATTTTGTATATTGAGCCCTTTGGTTGTATCATTTGCAAAGATCACGTATTTTTAGTGAGCAAGGAATTGGTGGTTGTTTGAGGCCAGAAGGTCAACCTCAGTTTCTTTCTCAGCTTATAGAGTATCTTCTATGTGAGAGCACTGTCATAAACACTGGGTGTACAGTGGTAAACAGAGTGATTTAGTTCCGTTTTCATGGAGTGTATAGTCTAGTAGAGAAATAGTATACAACTAAGCAAACACATAGATAAGGAATTATGTTACAAAGCATCATGCACTAAAAGGCTGGTATATAGTGATAGAAAACTAAATAGTTAGGGAGTTTAGAAAAAACTCACTGAGAAAATAGAGGTAGCCAGCCATGCAAAGAGTATTCTAAACAGAGTGCAAAGGGATTTTAGGCACTTTTGAAGCTATTAATGAAGCTTTTATTTTGAAGCTATTTGGATTCCTGTTAGGCTGCTGGTCCTTGTATGTGGCTCCCTCAGTAATCTTTAAGGAGATGAAGGGAAAAATAGGCTAAGGTGATATTATCAAAATTTCAGGAGTTCCTGTTGTGGCTCAGTGAGAATGAACCCAACTAGTATCCACGAGGATTTGGTTTGATTCCGGCCTTGCTCAGTGGGTTAAAGATCTGGTATTGCCGTGGCTATAGAATAGGCCTGCAGCTCCAATTCAACCCCTAGCCTGGAAACCTTCATATGCTGCACGTGCAGCCCTGAAAAAAAAAAAAATCAAAATTTCATCAATTCTTAAAGTATGACATATTTTCCTGAGGAGAGGGTCCTTGTTTTTCCTCACATTTTCAAAGGAGTCTTTGTCTTCTTTTGGGTTCCTCCCAAAATTAGATTCTGAAAAGAGGATTTGGATGCAAATAGTTTAGGAGATGACCCTGAGAAGCACTATGAAGGACTGGAGAAGTGATATAGGAAAGGAAGGAAAGTCATCCAGGGGGAGATTCGTGAGGAGTGATTGTGTTCCACTTCAGAAACTGGAACACACCTCAGAATTGCCCCACTAACAGGCAAGGAAGCTGAGGTATTTGCCCACCAACCCCTTCCTCTCTTTAACAAGGTAATACTCCTGTACTTCCGCCCAGCTCGTGCTAGGAAAGCATGCTCCTAAAGTCAGAAAATATACTCAAGCAAGAAACACAGGCAGTCCTCCTCACATACTAGAACTCTCCGAAAACAAACTTCAGAGTAGGCCTAAAGGACATGAGTGGGTGTAGATAGCATCTACTTGCAAACTATTACATTTAGAGTAGATAAACAACAGGGTCCTATATAGCACAGGGAACTATATCCAGTCTCTTGGGATAGAACATAATGGAAAAACATTTTTTTTTTTTTTGGTCTTTTTGCCTTTTCTAGGGCTGCTCCCTCGGCATATGGAGTTTCCCAGGCTAGGGGTCGAATCGGAGCTGTAGCCACTGGCCTGTGTCAGAGCCACAGCAATGCAGGATCCGAGCCATGTCTGCGACCTACACCACAGCTCACGGCAACACCAGATCCTTAACTCACTGAGCAAGGCCAGGGATTGAACCCGCAACCTCATGGTTCCTAGTCAGATTCGTTAACCACTGAGTCACAACGGGAACTCCTGGAAAATAATATTTTAAAATAGAATGTAGGAGTTCCCTTGTGCAGTGGATTAAGGATCCACCATTGTCACTGCAGTGGCTTGGGCCACTGCTGTAGCACGGATTCTATTCCTGGCCCTAGAACTTCCACATGCTGTGGGCATGGCAAAAAAAGAGACTATATATATGTATGACTGAGTCACTTTGCTGTGCAGCAGAAATTGGCACAAAATTATAAATCCACTATAACTTTTTTAAAAACGTCCTATACCAAACAAAGAGACAACACGTACTACAGTATGAAACCCAGAGGTTGAGAATCAGTGACAGGGCTGAAAAGCCAGAGGGAATGTATATCCATGCTTCCTCTTCTTTCCCTTTTCCCTTTAAGCAACTCACCTGTATTATGCTTTGCTTTTAGCACCTGTAGGGTGGAAGAAAAGGGACTGATTTCAAAACTAATGATGCCTCAGTGATAATTACAGCTTTAATAATGCTTTATAGGCTCCTTTCATGAAAGAAAGCTGAAGTCTATAAATTAATTATAAATTTCTGTGTACGTACAGAAAGTAGAGGCTTAGCATCAAGCCAGATTCTGAGCCAGAGAGTAGCTTCAGGGTTGCCCAGGCTGGCACTATGCCAGCTTGATAAACTGAAGCTGAATTGAGCAAAAAATGGGAAATGCCTGACTGAGATGGAGCAGGTTCCTAGGTGCATGCTACTTTTCAGACACTATTAAAGGTTTAGTATGTCTAAAAACCTCTTTCATTATTAGGATGTTTATTGTAGCATTATTGTGATAGGGAAAACTAGAGACAACCTTGGATAAAGTATGAATTGGTAGAGGATTGGTAATTGCTTGTATATATTATGTGGAGCATGTCAGGATCAATTTTTTTAATGTATTTTGGTATAATTAATGCTTGCTGAAGTAGCAACCCCAGATAAACTAAATAGTCTGGTTTAACTTAAAAGCTCATTGTTCTCACACACACCAAATTTGGTGTGTATGTCCCTAGTTTCTTTCCTCCAGAGAATTGGAGATTTTGGCTCCTTCTGTCTTGTGGCACCACCATCTTCTAGGGTCTGTTTAGAGTCTTCCACTGGACCCTCAACATTCAGCCAGCTGGTTCCCTGAGAGGGAGAGCACTACAAACGGTGGCCAACATTGGAAGTTGTGTTTGTTACTTCCTATGTTGTGTTGGTCAGACCCAGCTGTCTTAACCACAGCTTAAGTCAGGGAAATTGAGACATGGCTTCTTATGTGCCCAGGAAGGGGATGAGAACTTCTGTCCAAGACAGACAGGGTTGATAAGTAGTGTGGAGCTATCTCCTTCCAGCAACACTCTCTAGATTATAATAAGCTTAATTCAAGGAATGTGGGGTGAGGACCCAGTCTTCACTGGAGCAGAGATTGTAAAATGCAGTTTTCAGGTGATATGTGTATTTGGTTTTAACCCTGATTGTAGCAAAAGCCCTGAAAGTAGCTGAGACTTGTTCTGGCCAGAACAAGTCCTCCAGGACCCTCCTGTTTCCACCATCTCCCCGCCTGACCCCTGCCCAGCCAAGGGGTTTCCATGGATGGCCTAACCTACCCACATGGTGGTTTGTGAGATGCTGTCCTGGCCACTGCATTCAAATCCAATATATACTTACTTAATAAGGTAAAAATTTTTATTATGTTGGTGAGCATATAGCCAATTTCTAACTTTGGTTACCTCCAAGCCATAGCAGCTGACTTACTGAGGAAGAGGAGTAGAAGGAATATACTCTTTTATATATTTTGGATTTATAAATCCAAATATTACTTACTCAAAAGAAGTTAATTTAAGGAACAGGACTGGTGGAGTTCCTGCTGTGGCACAGCAGGTTGAAAATTCCAGCGTGGTCTCTGCAGCAGTGCAGGTTCAATCCCTGGCCTTGTGCATTGGGTTAAGGATCCGGCATTGCTGCAGCTGTGGCGTGGTTGAAGCTGCAAGTCAGATTTGATCTCTGGCAAAAAGAAAAAAAAAAGGGGGGGGGGGGACTGGTTCAGTTCTCTTGTGGCACAGCAGGTTAAGGATCCAACGTTGTCACTGCAGTGGCTTGGGTCACTGCTGTGATGCAGGTTGGATCCCTGGCCCAGGAACTTCCACATGCCTCAGACATGGCCAAAAAGAAAAAAAAGAAAGGGGGACTGGTAAAATCATGTTCATCCATGCTGTGCAATAGTACACAGCAGTTAGAAAGAATGAGGTAAATTCTACGTACTGGAATGGAATGGTCTATAATTAAGGTAAACAAGCAAGTTGTAGATTTCTGCATTGGCTTAGTTTGGGCTACTATAACAAATTGCCATAGACTGACTGAGTAGCTTAATAACAAAAATTTTTTTTTCTCACAGTTCTAAAATCTGGGAAGTCAAAGATCAGGGTGCTGGCGGATCTAATGTCTCGTGAAATCTTCCTGGCTTATAGACAGCCATCTCCTCATTGTATTCTCATGTGGCAGAGGGCAGAGAGCAGGAACAAGCTCTCATCTGTGTTTATAAGCCCTATTCATGAGGGCTCCACACCAGTGACCCACTTACCTCCCAAAGGCCCCACAGCTCCTATCCCAAAGGCCCCACCTTCTAACATCACATTGAAGGTTAGCATTTCAGCATAAGGATTTGGGGAGATGTCGAGTGTTCCCGTCGTGGATCAGTGGTTAACGAATCTGACTAGGAACGATGAGGTTGCACGTTTGATCCCTGGCCTCACTCAGGGGCTTAAAGATCCGGCATTGCCGTGAGCTATGGTGTAGGTCACAGACATGGCTCCAATCTGGCGTTGCTGTGGCTGTGGTGTAGGCCAGTGGCTGCAGCTCTGATTAGACCCCTAGCCTGGGAACCTCCATATGCAGTGAGTGCAGCCCTAGAAAAGAAAAAAAAAAAAAAAAAAAAAAAGAATTTGGGGAGATGCAAACATTTGAGTCTATAACACATGTGTATGTAAAAGTATGGAAAAAGGAGTTCCCGTCCTGGTGCAGTGGTTAACGAATCCGACTAGGAACCATGAGGTTGCGGGTTCGGTCCCTGCCCTTGCTCAGTGGGTTAACGATCTGGCGTTGCCGTGGGCTGTGGTGTAGGTCGAAGACGCAGCTCGGATCCCGCGTAGCTGTGGCTCTGGTGTAGGCCGGTGGCTATAGCTCCGATTCGACCCCTAGCCTGGGAAACTCCATATGCCGCGGGAGCGGCCCAAGAAATGGCAAAAAGACAAAGATATATATATATATGGAAAAGATCTGGGAGATGCATGAAGGTGCAATGCACATTTACTTTGTGTGTATTTGAACTATAAGGAGAAAATATAATACTAATACTATATAATACTAATCATGTAACTTTTTTTTTTTTTTTTTTTTTTTTTGCCATTTCTTGGGCCGCTCCTGCGGCATATGGAGGTTCCCAGGCTAGGGGTCTAATCGGAGCTGTAGCCACTGGCCTACGCCAGAGCCACAGCAACGCAGGATCCGAGCCGTGTCTGCGACCTACACCACAGCTCACGGCAACGCTGGATGGATTGTTAACCCACTGAGCAAGGGCAGGGATCGAACCCGCAACCTCATCGTTCCTAGTCAGATTCGTTAACCACTGCGCCACAACGGGAACTCCTAATCATGTAACTTTTTAAAAGCAATTCATTAAGATAAATTTCACAAATATTTTGGAGGCCCATAAACATTAAGCCACAGCTGCATTTATAACTAAGAAAATGCAACTTAAAAGTAAAATGAGATACCATTTCATTTTCACCAGATAGGCAAAATTTCAAAGCTGAAGAGTACTAAGTGTTGGCCAAGGTGAAAGGCAACAGAAACTCTCATCCTCTGCTAGTTGGGATGTCTGTCTCTTTGTTTTTGTTTGTTTGTTTTTTGTTTTTTTTGTTTTTTTTTTTTTTTTTTTTTTGTCTTTTTGCTATTTCTTGGGCCGCTCCCACGGCATATGGAGGTTCCCAGGCTAGGGGTCTAATTAGAGCTGTAGCCACCAGCCTATGCCAGAGGCACAGCAACGCGGGATCCGAGCCGCGTCTGCAACCTACACCACAGCTCACGGCAGCAACGCCGGATCGTTAACCCACTGAGCAAGGGCAGGGACCGAACCCGCAACCTCATGGTTCCTAGTCGGATTCGTTAACCACTGTGCCACAACGGGAACTCCGGAATGTCTGTCTCTTTGGAAAGCAGGTTGATGTTACCTAGTAAAGTAGAACCTGTGCATCCCCTATAGCCCAGCAATTCCACTCCTAAGTATATACCCTAAGTAATAAATTATATCAGCTTATTCTTTAATAGCTAAATAAAGGAAATCAACCAAGTAGAATGTAAAAAATAATTATACAATGGATACTATATGTGGAAAGGTACTTATACAGGTACATTTTGAGAGAAACAAAGTAACGAAAGAACACATACAAGCATAATTACACTCACAAAGAGGCCAAGAGTATGCACAGTTGAATGTACTTTTCTGTATTATATAGTAAGAAGGGCAAGGAAACAGAAAAATGCAGTCTGGTGATTGACTCTAGGGGAAAGGAAAGGGCTGCAACCAAGATAGAGCACACAGAAGACTTGAAAGATTCAGGTAGTATGGCTATTTCTTAACTTGGTGAGGGGTACACAAGTATTCATTCCTTTGATATTTATGTGCTCTTTTAAAGTTAATTTTCTTTTTATGGCCACACCTGCAGCATATGGAATTTCCTGGGCTAGGGGTTGAATCAGAGATGCAGTTGGGGCCTTCACCACAGCAACAGCAACACCAGATCTGAATCACTTTTTCGACCTACGCCCCAACTTATGGCAACACCAGATCCTTAACCCACTGAGCCAGTCCAGGGATTGAACCCACATCTTCACAGAGACAACGTTGGGTCCTTAACCTGCTGAGCCACAACAGACAGTCCGTATATTTCATAATGTAAAGATTGGCTTCTTATGTGTTAGGCAGTAATGTCTGTGATACTCTGAGATCTGCCCTTCCCTTCTTTCAAGCTGAGGGGAGGTCCAGCACTGTATCCAGCCTGTTTTTGTTGTTGTTGTTGTTTAGGCCCTTCCTCCTCCCAGGAATGCCACCTTTCTTCTGCCCCACCTGTCCGAGTCTTACTGGCTCTGCCAGTTTCAGCCCATGGTCAGCCCTCCCCTCCCCCATACTTGGAATGCTTTTTCTGAGATTGTTCCAACCCTGAGGGAAGTCACGTACACTTAGTACCTCACCCAGACTGTTTCTGAGCACTCAGCCTGTGCTGGTGTGTAATCATAGCCTTCTCTTATTGTGAATATTCTGTACTTCAAATTGGGTGGTGGATCAGCCATGAGAAGTGGGGGATAACCTGTGACTCGAGAGAGAGAGTAAAAGATTTTTGTGGCATTTTGGCTTTGGTGGTTGTTTTTGGCCCACCTTAAGCCCTACCAGCACAGCGATAGTCTAGAAAAGTATGAAGAGCTGCATTTCTCTTCCTTTTAGCAAAATTTGCAAAAATGTATATACCATTTAATTCTCAACCTTAGGCGTATCAGAATCTCTGAGGCACAGCTGTGGTTTATGAAAACCTTCAAAAATACAAGTATCATTATGTAAACTAGGAAACTGAATACTCATATTTATCTTCTGATAACTTGGTAGCCCTCACTCTCTGAACTCAGAAACTTGATAGATTCAGACAGCATGGAATTTAATACCTAGCTTCATTAAATTAATATAAATTCAGATAAAAAGCTCTATAAAACCTTCATAGCAGTGATTAGATTTAAGTGCCTGTAATGTACCAGACAGTGTACTAAGGGAGAGAAGTAAATACCTCACGTGGGAGTTCTGGTTGTGGCTCAGCAGGTTATGAACCCAGCTAGTATCCATGAGGATATAGGTTTGATCCCTGGCCCCTCTCAGTGGGTGAAGGATCTGGTGTTGCTGAGAGCTGTGGTGTAGGTCGCAGACGTGGCTCGTATCTGGCATTGCTGTGGCTGTGGTGTAGGCTGGCAACTGTAGCTCTGATTCAGCCCCTAGCCTGGGAACTTCTATGTGCCACAGGTGTGGCCCTAAAAAGAAAACAAAACAAAACAAAACAAAACTCAAAAACTCATGTAGTCAGTAAAATAGGTTTGTGGGGTTTTTATGCCAGTTTTACAGATGAGGAAACAAGTTCAGAAAGATTAAGAAACTTGTCTCCAGAAATTCCTAGAAATGCACAGCATTATTGTAAGCACTCAGTAAGTGATAGGTGTTACTTATTAGTAAGAAAGCATTATGGAGGTAGAGGTTGAGCAACAGTGTCACCTACCCTATGACTGACTCAGGTCTGCTTACTCAGGAAAAAAAGGTTTCTTCTGCCAGCTGCGTGGTATCATTCACACTGTCCTGGTGCTGCCTTCTTGCTGCCCTTAGCACTGCCAGATTTCTTACTGGAATGTCTAGGAAGGAAATAAAGGCTTTCTCTTTGATTCTCAGTGGTTGGTGAAGCCTTCTTTGTCTTCACCCAACCTGAATGTGTAAATATGGTGTTCAGGTCTACCAAAAGAAGAGAGGCCCCTGTCTGTCTGGGCATTCATTTGCAAATTTTAGGAAATCAAGAAATGGGGACAAAAATGCCCTATCCCATGCAGTGCCCAGACGTTTATGAACTTCTCCATGTGCACAGCTATGAACAGTCCACCTAAAAATGAGATTGTTTTCCATCATAATAGGGGCCTGGGCCCTGGAACTGGTGTTAATTCCCTGGCTCTCCATGACCTTAGAGCAGAGTCTAAGTTAGGTCCACCCCATCAAGCAGACAGAGAAGATGTAATCCTACTATTAGCAGATTCTTCTGGTTCAGTCTTTTGGGGATAACTTCTTCTCCCTTAGGTAAAGGCTAATCCATTTAGCACCCCTACCTCCCAACCTCCCGTAGAATGTCTTACTGGACGTGAAGATAATAAAGCCCACATAATTCCTTCCATAGAACTACATAAAAGTGTCCTATTGAAATGCCCTGCCCAAGAATTTAACTCACCCAAATCCTAGAGAGAAAAATAATTTTAAAGATGTAGTAGCTTTGTAGTAGCTATTGTAGAACAGTTGGTTCTGTAATGGGTCTTCTTATATACTGATAAGCCTCAGGACACAGTCTGAAAGCAGGAGAACAAAGAGGAACTAGCTATATATTGCATAAGCAGGGAGACTGTCATCAGAAAGTAAAGATGTTGAATCTGAAAATTTTCTTAATATGGAGTTGGGCAATTTCACCTGTAAACTGTGTGCGCATATTGTATGTGGTGTGTTAACATTTCACTTGGCAGGGAGACCTAGGAAAAAAACAAATTTGGAGTGCCAAGGACCCCCTTGGAGCGTTCTGGTGATGCACTTGCATGCACATGGGCACACGCAAACATGGCACTTTTCTGTATTAACTAACCAAGCTGTAGAAAATGTATGACCAGGTGTTGAGCGTGCTCACAGATTGCCTGGGGGAAAGGAATGGAACTTGGGACCACAACCCCTGGATGTAAAAAGGATAGGGAAGAAATTTACACTATGAAGATTTAGAGAAGAGGGTGGAATTCCCACTGTGGCACAATGGAATCAGTGATATCATGGGCACGTTGGGATGCAGGTTTGATCCCTGGTCCAACACAGTGGGTTAAGGATCCCACATTGCTACAGCTGTGGCATAGGTGGCAATTGCATCTCACATCTAATCCCTGGCCCGGGAATTCCATATGCCGTAGGGCATCCAAAAAGAAAAGAAAAGTGGGCAGACCCGAGGACAACAGAGTAGAACCTGTAACTGGAATGTTGACACAAAACAGCCCAGGGAAGGGTCTTCATTTTTCAACAGAGATAAAATTTGACATGTGGATCATCAATATTATTGTCCTTGGAGGACCCTAATTCACAGTTTTCCTGCAGCTCTTATGTCAAAAGCCATGCCTTACTCAGACCATCATGTGCCTTGCATACTGTAGGAATGAAGCCCAACCCACATATAATGTCCAGACCATGAGGGTCACTGCACTGGGGGTAAAAAGAAGGAAAAAAATAGCTCTTGTTTTTTCCTACCTGCACATGTGTGAATAGGAGAAACAGAAGGGGAAAAGGAAGCAGGGCAGGCAGGCTCTAGGGTCCTCATTTCTCCCTATCCGTTCTTCCCAACCCACCCAAATCTGGCCTAGGAGGAAACTACAGAAACAGCCAAAACAGATGAAGAAACTATGAAGAACCTGAGAACATTAGAGGCTTGTGGATTACTTCCCCAGGTATAGCTTAGGGGAGGCTATAGTCTGCTAAGAGAAGCCTTCCACTTGGATATGCATCACATCCAGTATACTGTAGGAACCATATTGTAGCAGTGATGGTGTGTAGAGTCTAGGCCACCGAACATCAGGATATCATACCTGGTCCCTCACAGCCTGTACCTGGTCTGCAGGAGATCAAAAGCTTCCCTGTGCCCCATGAAAGCAAGAGGAAGTGCTGCACAGGCTTGTGGAGAGAGTGGAAATGAAAAGGCTACAGAGGTAGGACTTTGTGGCAGAAGGCAAATGGCTGGGACCATGACTTCAGCTCTGAGTGCTGCAATCACACTCCAAAGGCCAGATCAGGCCCACTACATCTCAGGTAATTATGGAAACTTGGGAATCAGGCCAGATATTTCATGGCAGAACCAGAAGACAGTTCTCATAGGGATTCAAGGCAACTGCTTGCTTCTATAATGGGTGACATTTGAGCCTCTCCTTTCCTCACTCCCAGACTTTGACAAGGTGAAGGGGCCAAAGAAAGAGACCTGAGAAGCAGCATTTATTTAAGAGAGACCAAGTTACTCAAGAGACCGTTGAACCAAATAACCTAATATTTACTGGCCAGCCTAAATCTCCCCATTTCTACCTAGTAGGATGGGTGCTTATGGGAAAGATTAGGTTATAGAAAAGAAGTTTTACTGTCTTTGCACCTCTGAGTTAGAGGGTAAGTAAATGCACATCCCTGCTCCGACCTTTTTGTACTTTATATTATAGAGCAATATCAAGTGTTAAGTTAGAGCCAGCCCTGCGGTGAAGTGGACACACCTTCACAGCTGGCAGAGGGGCGGGGAAGGGGTGCCTTTGTAAATGAGCACTAGTGATTTGAAGCAGATCATGGGCCTAGTGTTCATCTGCAAAGTGGGCAGGACCCAAAGCCATGGCAATGACAGTGCTGAATCCTTAAGCTGCTGCACCAAAGGGAACTCCCTGCCTGTATCTTTTTGAATTATGATTTTCTCTAGATATATGTGCAGGAATTGGATTGCTGGATCATATGGTAGTTCTATATTTACTGTTTTGAAGAGCCTCTGTACTGTTTTCCATGGTGGTGGTACCAATTTATATTACCACTAACAGTGTAGAAGCGGTCCCTTTTCTTCACACCCTCTCCAATTTATTTTTTGTAGACTTTTTGATGTTGGCCATCCTGACTGGTGTGAGGCGACACCTTATTTTAGTTTTGATATGCATTTCTTTACTAATTAGTGATATTGAGCATCTTTCATTCTTTTTTTAGCCATCTGTATGTCTTCTTTGTCTTCTTTGGAGAAATGTTTATTTAGGTCTTCTGACCATTTTTTGATTGGTTTGTATTTTTTTTTTTCTTTCTTTTTTTTTTTTTTTGTCTTTTTGCTATTTCTTTGGGCCGCTTCCGCGGCATATGGAGGTTCCCAGGCTAGGGGTCGAATCAGAGCTGTAGCACCGGCCTACGCCAGAGCCACAGCAACGCGGGATCCGAGCCGCATCTGCAACCTACACCACAGCTCACGGCAACGCCGGATCGTTAACCCACTGAGCAAGGGCAGGGACCGAACCCGCAACCTCATGGTTCCTAGTCGGATTCGTTAACCACTGCGCCACGATGGGAACTCCCTGTATTTTTTTTTTATATTGAGCTGCGTGAGATATTTGTATATTTTGGAGATAAATCCCTTGTCAGTCGCTTCATTGCAAAGATTTTCTCTCATTCTGTGGGCTTGTCTTTTTGTTTTGTTAATGGTTTCCCTTGCTGTGCAAAAGCTTTTAAGTTTAACTAGGTCTCATTTGTTTATTTTCTGTTTTTATTGTCATTACTCTAGGAGGTGGATCTGCAAATATATTGCTGTGATTTATGTGAAAGTGTCCTGCTTGTTTTCCTCTAAGAGTTTTATAGTGTTACATTTAGGTCTTTAATCCATTTTGAGTTTATTTTTGTGTACAGTGTTAGAGAATGTTAGAATGTAGGAGAATTTTTTTTTTTCTTCTCTGATTGTCGTGGCTAGGACTTCCAAACTTATGTTGAATAAAAGTACCGATAGTGGACATCCTTGTCTTGTTCCTGATCTTAGTGGCAATGCTTTTAGCTTTTCACTGTTGAGAATGATGTTAAAGGTAAATTTGTCATATATGGCTTTTATTATGTTGAGGTAGGTTCCTTCTATGCCCACTTTCTGGAGGCTTTTTATCAGAAATGGGTCTTGGATTTTGTCAAAAGCCTTTTCTGCATCTGTTAAGATGATGATATGTTTTTTGTTTGTTTGCTTTGCTTTCTAGGGCCACATGTGTAGCACATGGAAGTCCCAGGCTAGGGGTCAAATCGGAGCTGCAGCTGCCAGCCTACACCACAGCCACAGCAACACCAGATCTGAGCTGCGTCTGTGACCTACACCACAGCTCATGGCGTAACTTAATTCTCAATCCATTCATCAAGGCCAGAAATCATACCCGCATCCTCATGGATACTAGTTGGATTCATTACTGCTGAGCCACAACAGGAACTCCTGATCATACGGTTTTTATTCTTCAATTTGTTAATGTGGTGTATCACACTGATTGATTTGTGGGTATTGAAAATCCTTGCACCCCTGGGATAAATCCCAGTGGATCATGATGTATGATCCTTTTAATATATTGGTGGATTCAATTTGCTAGTATTTTGCTGAGGATTTTTGCATCTGTGTTTATCAGGGATATTGGCCTGTAATTTTCTTATTTTACAGTATCTTTGTCTGGTTTTGGTATCAGGGTGATGGTGGCTTCATAGAATGAGTTTGGGAGTATTCCTTCCTCTGCAGTTTTTTGGAATAGTTTCAGAAGGTTAGATGTTAGCGCTTCTCTAAATATTTGATAGAATTCACCTGCAAAGCCATCTGATCCTGGAGTTTTATTTGTTGGAAGTTTTTATTTTTATTTTTATTTTTTTATTTTTATTTTTTTTGTCTTTTTTGTCTTTTTGTTGTTATTTCTTGGGCCGCTCCCGCGGCATATGGAGGTTCCCAGGCTAGGGGTCCAATTGGAGCTGTAGCCACCGGCCTATGCCAGAGCCACAGCAACGCGGGATCCGAGCCGCGTCTGCAACCTACATCACAGCTCACGGCAACGCCGGATCGTTAACCCACTGAGCAAGGCCAGGGACCGAACCCGCAACCTCATGGTTCCTAGTCTGATTCGTTAACCACTGCTCCACGACGGGAACTCCCCATAGGTTTTGGATCATTGTATTTTAATTTTCATTTGTCTCTAGGTATTTTTAAATTTCCTCATTGATTTCTTCAGTGAGCCATTGGTTGTTTAGTAGCATATTGTTTACTCTCCACATTTGTGTTTTTTAACAGTTTTTTTTTTTTCTAGTGGTTGTTTTCTAGTCTTACAGTGTTGTGGTAGGAAAAGATGATTTCAGTTTTCTTAAATTTACCAAGGCTTCATTTGTTGCCCAGCATGTGATCTATCCTAGAGAATGTGCTATGTGTGTTTGAGAAGAATGTGTATTCTGCTGCTTTCACAAGGAATGTTCTATACATATCTGTTAAGTCCATGTACTGCATCATTTAAGGCTTGTGTTTCCTTGTTGATTTTCTGTCTGGAAGTCTGTCCATTGCTGTAAGTGGAGTTTTAAAGTCCTTAGCTATTATTGCATAATTGTCTATTTTTCCTTTTATGGCTATCAGCATTTGCCTTATATATTGAGGTCCTCCTGTGTTAGGTACATGTATATTTACAATTGTTACATCTTCTTCTTGGATTGATCCCTTGCTCGTTATGTAGTGTCCTTCTTTGTCTCTTGTAACTATCTTTATTTCAAAGTTTACTTTGTCTGATATGAGTATTGTTTCTCTAGCTTTCTTTTGATTTCATTTTTTTGGAAACTGAGATTTACCCAGGCCAACCCATTGTTCTACCAAAATGGCTTTTTCTGGATGATAGGACATAGGGTGACACCAGGAATTCTGAGTGTGATGCCACTGTCACACTTCATTGCTATAGAATTTGTACCATAGCGAGTAGCAGGAGCAGTGTCATGTGAGATATCATGGCAGTGGATGAGGCATTTTGCAGATTCGTAAATTAGTGATAGTAGCAGAAATGCTGCAGGCAGTGAGACAAATCCATACCCATGATATGTGTCTCTTCCTGCAAATAACCTTTCCGCAACACGTTAACAAAAATCTTGTAACCAGGTAGTCTGGCTGGTCCCCCTGCAAATGGTGCCATTTCTGGGCTTAACAAAACTTCTGAACATTTTGGGCACTCAACAGCAGTATTCGAGGAAATGTCCAACATTAAATGCCTGAGTTAGAGAAGAATGGTTGCTAAGTAATGACCTCAGCTTTCATCTTAAGAAATAGTAGGGGAAAAGTAATTTGAACTCAAACAGAGGAAAAGAAATAACAACGACCAGAGGGGAAATCAATAAAATAGTAAACAAACAAAAAATAAAGAAAAGCAGTGAAACCAAAAATTAATTCTTTGATAAAAGTCTGTGCAATTGTTAAACCTGTAGTCAGACTGATAAGGAAAAAATAGAGAAGACACAAATGCTAGTATCAAGAATAATAGGTAATTGAAGTTCCTGTCATGGTGCAGCAGAAACAAACCCAACTAGAAACCATGAGGTTGAGGGTTCGATCCCTGGCCTCGCTCCGTGGGTTAAGGATCTGGCGTTGCCGTGAGCTGTGGTGTAGGTCGCAGATGAGGCTCAGATCTGGCACTGCTGTGGCTGTGGCGTAGGCTGGCAGATATAGCTCCGATTAGACCCCTAGCCTGGGAATCTCCATATGCCACAGGTGGGGCTCTATAAAGCAAAAAAAATAAAATAAAAATAAAAATAAAATAAGAATAATAGGTGATATCACTACACTTTTTGCAGATACTGGAAGGATTACATGGGATTATTATGAATAACGTAATGCCAATAAATTTAAGAACTTTGATAAATTCCTTGAAATGTATAAACTATGAAAGCTCATTTAAGAAGAAATAGACAATCAGCATGGGGTTATTTCTTTAACATTTTTGAATTTGTAGTTAAAACATCTCCCACCCACCCCAAAAAATGGTGGTGTAGTGGCAGGAGCCAGATAGCTTGGTGAGGTCAAGTGTTGTTGAGCCCTATCATCATGGCCATGTTGTAAATGGGTCTATTGACCAAGTACCTGAATATCTAAGGAAGAACCCATCTGATGTCCACAGGTTGGGACATTTTGGTGGTTTGTTTGTTTTTTTGTTTGTTTTTGGCCACACTTGCAGCATATGAAAGTTTCTGGGCCAGGGATAGAAGCTGTGCCATAGCTGTGATCTACACTACATCTGCGGTAATGCCAGATCCTTCACCCATTGCACCAGGCTGGGGATTGAACCTGGGCCATCACAGAGACATCACCAAATCGTTAACCTGCTGCGCTATAGTGGGAACTCCCTTGTCTTCCTGATGCTCGAGTCTCATCTACAACAGATGCTCTTGAATGAGCATTTATGTGGATATGAATATCTTCACATTCTGTGTATTTCAGAAAGTCCATCTTTCCCTTAGAGTTCCTTGTCACCAATCTTCTAATCTTATTCTTTTTAAATTCCTGACCAGCTGGCCATCCTATTAGTGAGTCAAGTTAGCTATGTACCTTATTTAGATCTGCAGCAGAGGACTGCCCAGTGGAGAATATCCCTTCAGTGCTGGCTTTTGGAGCCACTCCAGAGTCAGCTGTGTTCCAGCAATTTCCTAACTCTGGATGGTTCCGGCAAGTGTGTATAGATTTGTCTGTAAAAGAAACCTGTGGCTTATTTTTCCCCCGATAACTGATCATATGTTTTCCTCTGGAAGGCATGGGTAGAATATTGTAGGAGGCATGTTTAAGGAGTGGCAATGGATAAAAGAGGTGCCAGGTAATTCCTGTGCCTTTGGCCCTGCCTAGAATATACCATTTTCATTTCACAATGTGAAGCTGATATGCCTCTCCAGTTTTATGATTCAGTGGACTGGGTAAAGCCCACTTCCTGATAAGTACCCTGAGTTGGTTGAAAATCCCCATACCTTGCCCTCCACCTGCTTTATTCAGTGCCACTACCAGTGGTAATTTGCTTATTTGTGATGACACTGCATGCTATGGATGGCCAGGGTCCCATTTCCCCCCAACAAGCAGGTTATCTGTGCATTCTTCATATACATGAGCAACTCAATTCTGGAATACCATTTTAAGGCTGCTATTGATACCAATTATGGTACCAGTCAGATCCCAAAAGCAAATAAATGGCACAAAGTGGATAATTTGAAGAGAGTTTAATAAAGCAGCTATTTGTAAAAGCATGGGCCAGACATAGGGAAACCAGAAGGAATTCCTCAGGGAACCAACCAGTCAAGGCCTGAAGGAGCAAGGAGGAAAGGGACTACTGGGATCAGAGAGGGTAGGTAAAGGAGAGATGTATCTAAAAATATCTGGAGCCTGTGGTAAAAGGAAGTTAGTCCTCAGCAGCCCCAAAAGAAAAGAGGCAAGGGAATATGTGCTCTGATTTTATTATCTTCCTGCACTCATCTCCTGCTGGTGCCTCCCATTGGCCAATCCCAACTGGAAACCAGTAGGCAAGGGAACCTGTTGATGTAATTCTTTTATTTTTTTATTACCCAATGAATTTTATTACATTTAGAGTTGAATACCGATCATCACAACCCAATTTTATAGCATTTCCATCCCAAACCCCTAACCCATCCTCCCACCCCCCAATCTGTCTCCTTTGGAAACCCTAAGTTTTTCAAAGTCCATGAGTCATTTTCTGTTCTGCAAAGAAGTTTGTTGTATCCTTTTTTATATTCCACATGTAAGTGATAGCATATGATGTTGGTGTCTCACTGTCTGACTACCTTCACTTAGCATGATAATTTCTAGGTCCATCCATGTTGCTGCAAATGACATTATTTTCATTCCTTTAAATGGCTGAGTAATATTCCATTGGTATATGTACCACTTCTTCCTTATCAACTCCTCTGTTGATGGACATTTAGGTTGTTTCCATGTCTTGGCTATTGTATATAGTGTTGCAGTGTACATATATCTTTTGGAGTCATGGTTTTCTCTAGGTAGATGCCCAGAGTGGGGATTGCTGGATCAAATGGTAATACTATTTTTAGATTTCAGAGAAATCTCCATACTGTTTTCTACAGTGATTGCACCAACTTATATTCTCACCAACAGTGTAATGGGGTTCCATTTTCTCCACACCCTTTCCAGCATTTATTGTTCGTAGACCTTTTTATGACAGCCATTCTAGCTGGTATAAGGTGGTACCTCACAGTAGTTTTAATTTGCATTTCTCTACTAATTAGTGATGTTGAACATCTTTTCATGTGTTTTTTGGTTATCGGTATGTGTTCTTTGGAGAATTGTCTGTTTAGATCTGCCCATTTTTTGATGGGGTTTTTGTTTTTTTGGTATTGAGCTGTAGGAGGTGTTTATAAATTTGGAGATTAATCCCTTGTCAGTCAATTCATTTGAAAATATTTTCTCCCTTTCTGTGGGTTGTCTTTTTGTGTTGTTTAGGGTTTCCTTTGCTGTGCAGAAACTTTTAAGTTTAATTAAGTCCCATTTGTTTATTTTTGTTTTTATTGACATTACTCTAGGAGGTGGATCTGAGAAGATATTGCTGTGGTTTATGTCAGAGGGTGTTTGGCCTATGTTTTCCTCTAAGAGTTTTATAGTATCTGGTCTTATATTTAGGTCTTTAATCCATTTTGAATTTATTTTTGTGTGTGGTATTGGGAAGTGTTCTAAATTCATTTTTTTACATGTGGCTGTCCAGTTTTTCCAGCACCATTTATTGAAGGGACTGTCTCTACTCCATTGTATATCTTGCCTCCTTTGTCATAGATTAGTTGACTGTAGGTGCATGGGTATAATTCTGGGCTTTCTATTCTGTTCCATTGATCTATATTTCTGTCTTTGTGCCACTACCATATGGTTTTGATGACTGTAGCTTTGTAGTATAGTCTTAAATCAGGAGCCTGATTCCTCTACCTCCATTTTTCTTTCTCAGAAAGGCTTTGGCTATTCTGGGTCTTTTGTGCTTCCAAACAAACTTTAGAATATTTTGTTCTGTGAAAAATGTCCTTGGTAATTTGATAGGGATTGCATTGAATCTGTAGATTGCCTGGCTAGTATAGTCTTTTTGATAATATTGATTCTTCTAATCCAAGAGCTTGGTATGTCTTTCCATCTGTTTGTGTCATCTTTGATTTCTTTCCTCAGCATCTTAGAATTTTCAGAGTACAGGTCTTTTGTCTCTTTAGGTAGGTTTATTCCCAAGTATTTTATTTTTTTAAATGCAATGGTAAATAGGATTGTTTCCCTAATTTTTCTTTCTGATCTTTCATTGTTAGTATATAGAAATGCAGTTGATTTCTTTCTTTCTTTCCTTTTTTTTTTTGGTCTTTTTAGGACCACACTCATGGCATATAGAGGTTCCCAGGCTAGGGGTCCAATTGGAGCTGTAGCCACTAGCCTACATCACAGCCACAGCAATGCCAGATCCAAGCCATGTCTGTGATCTACACCACAGCTCACAGCAATGCCAGATGTTTAACGCACTGAGCGAGGCCAGGGATCAAACCCTCATCTTTGTTGGTGCTAGTTGGGTTCGTTAACCACTGAGCCATGATGGGAACTCCTGCAGTCAATTTCTGTGTATTAATTTTGTATCCTGCGACTTTGCCAAATTCACTGATGAGCTCTAACAGTTTTCCAGTAGCATCTTTAGGGTTTTCTAGGTATAGTATCATGTCATCTGCAAATAGTGATAGTTTTACTTCTTCCCTTCCGATCTGGATTCCTTTTATTTCTTTTTCTGCTTTGATTGTGGTGGCTAGGACTTCCAAAAATATGTTAAATAGTAGTCAGGAGAACAGACATCCTTATCTTCTTACTGATCTCAGCAGGAATTCTTTCATCTTTTCACCATTGAGAATGATCTTATTTCTGGACTTATATATGGCCTTTATTATGTTGAGGTAGGTTCCCTCTATGCCCACTTTTTGGAAGGTTTTTTTTTTTATCAGAAATGGGAGTAGGATTTTGTCAAAGGCTTTTTCTGCATCTATTAATAGGATCGTATGGTTTTTACTCTTCAGTTTGTTAGTGTGGCATATCAGACTGGTTGATTTGAGGATATTGAAAGAATCCTTGCATCCCTGGGATAAATCCCACTTGATCATGATGTACAATCCTTTTAATGTATTGTTTGATATGGTTTGCTAGTATTTCATTGAGGATTTTTGCATCTATGTTCATCAGTGACATTGGCCTATTGTTTTCTTTTTTTTGTGGTATCTTTGTCTGGTTTTGGTATCAGGGTGATAGTGGCTTTATAGAATGAGTTTGGGAGTGTTCCTTCCTCTGCAATTTTTTGAAATATTTTTAGAAGGATAGGTGTTAGCTCATCTTTAAATGTTTGATGGAATTTGCCTGTGAAGCCATCTGGTCCTGGACTTTTGTTTGTTGGAAGTTTTTTAATCACAGTTTCAGTACTTGCTACTGGTCCATTCATCTTTTCTGTTTCATCTTGGTTTAGTCTTGGAAGATTGTACTTTTCTAAGAATTTGTCCATTTCTTCTAGGTTGTCCATTTTATTGGCATATAGTTGCTTGTAGTAGTCTCTTATGATCCTTTGTATTTCTGTGATTTTTGTTGTTACTTTTCCTTTTTCATTTCTAATTTTATTGATTTGAGTCCTCTCTCTTTTTTTCCTTGATAAGTCTGGCTACCATTTGTCAATGTTGTTGATCTTTTCAAAGAACCAGCTTTTCATTTCATTGATCTTTTCTATGGTTTTCTTTTTCTATTTCATTGATTTCTGCTCTGATCTTTATGATTTCTTTCCTTATACTAACTTTGGGTTTTGTCTGTTCTTCTCTCTCTAGCTGCTTTAGATGTAAAGTTAGATTGTTTATTTGAGTTTTTTCTTGTTTCCTGAGGTGGGCTTGTATTGCTAAAAACTTCCCTCTTATATCTGCTTTGGTGCATCCCATACATTTTGGAGTGTTGTCTCTTAGTTGTCATGTGCTTCTAGGTATCTTTTAATTTCCTCTTTGATTTTGTCAGTGATCCCTTGGTTGTTCAGTAGAATGTTGTTTAGTCTCCACATGTTTGTGTTTTTTTGCAGTTTTTTTTTCTTGTTGTTGATTTCCAGTCATACAGCATTGTTGTTGGAAAAGATGTTTGATATCTTTACCTAGGCTTGATTTGTGGCCCAGAATGTGATCAATCCTAGAGAATGTTCCATGTGCACTTGAGAAGAACGTTTGTTCTGCTGCTTTTGGATGGAATGTTCTATAAATATTTATTAAGTCCATCTGGTCTAATGCTTCAGTTAGGGCCTGTGTTTCCTTGTTGATTTTCTGTCTGGATGATCTGTCCACTGCTGTAAGTGGGGTGTTAAAATCACCTGCTATTATTGTGTTATTGTCACTTTGTCCTTTTAAGGTTGTTAGCAATTGCCTTATATATTGTGGTGATCCTATGTTGGGTGTATATACATTTACAATTTTTATATATGCTTCTTGGATTGATCATTTGAATGTTATGTAATGTCCTTCTTTGTCTCTTATAATATTTTTTTAATTTTTATTTACTTATTTATTTTTGTCTTTTTGCCTTTTCTAGGGCTGCGACAGGCATATGGAGGTTCCCAGACTAGGGGTTGAATCAGAGCTGTAAGCCACTGGCCTACACCAGAGCCACAGCAATGTGGGATCCAAGCTGTGTCTGCAACCTACACCACAGCTCATGGCAACGCTGGATCCACAACCCATTAAGCAAGGCCATGGATCAAACCCTCAACCTCATGGTTCCTCAGATTCGCTAACCACTGCGCCAGGACGGGACCTCCCCTCTTATAATATTCTTAAGTTTAAGGTCTATTTTGTCTGATATGAGTGTTGCTACTCCAGCTTTCTTTGATTCCTGTTTCCATGGACTATTTTCTTCCATCCTCTCACTTTGAATTTGTATGTGTCCCTAGAAGTGAAGTGGGTCTCTTGGAGACAGCATATATATGGTTCTTGTTTGTGTATCCATTCAGCCAGTCTATGTCTTTTGGTTGGGGCATTTGGTCCATTTAAATTTAAGGTAATTATTGATATATATGTTTTCATTGCCATTTTATTAACTGTTTTGGATTTGGTTTTGTCGGTCTTTTTTATTCCCTTCTCTTGTTCTCACCTCATATGGTTTGATGACTGTCTTTAGCATTATGTTTGAATTGCTTTTTCTTATTTGTATGTGTAGCTATTGTAGATTTTTGGTTTGCAGTTACCATGAGGTTTTGATACAGTAGTCTATATATATATATACAAGATTGGTTTAAGTTGTTGCTCTCTTAATTGCAAAAACATCTTCAGTATTCTACATTTGTACACTCCTCTTTTCACGATTTCTGGTTTTGGTAACATATTTGTGTGGGGGCAGTTTCCTATATGTATGCCTTTACGTAACAGTGAGCCTTGTCAACTGTAATTTTTTTGTTTCAAGTTGAGGCCTTTCCTTTTACACCTAGAAGCGTTCCTTTAGTATTTGTTGTAAAGCTGGTTTAGTGGTACTGAATTCTCTTAGCTTTTGCTGGTCTGTAACGCTTTTGATTTTTCCTTCAAATCTGGATGAAAGCTTTGCAGAGTAGAGTCATCTTGGTTGGAGGTTTTTTCCCTTGCATCAATTTAGGTATATTGTGCGACTCCCTTCTGGCCTGCAGAATTTCTAGTGAAAAATCAGCCAATAACCTTATCGGGGTTCCCTTGTATGTTGTTTGTTTCTTTTTTTTTAATAATTTTTTTATTTTCCCACTGTACAGCGAGGGGGTCAGGTTATCCTTACATGTATACATTGCAATTACATTTTTCCCCCACCCTTTCTTCTGTTGCAACATGAGTATCTAGACATAGTTCTCAATGCTATTCAGCAGGATCTCCTTGTAAATCTATTCAAAGTTGTGTCTGATAAGCCCAAGCTCCCGATCCCTCCCACTCCCTCCCCCTCCCATCAGGCAGCCACAAGTCTCTTCTCCAAGTCCATGATTTTCTTTTCTGAGGAGATGTTCATTTGTGCTGGATATTAGATTCCAGTTATAAGTGATATCATATGGTATTTGTCTTTGTCTTTCTGGCTCATTTCACTCAGTATGAGATTCTGTAGGTCCATCCATGTTGCTGCAAATGGCATTATGTCATTCTTTTTTATGGCTAAGTAGGATTCTATTGTGTATATATACCACCTCTTCCGAATCCAATCATCTGTCAATGGACATTTGGGTTGTTTCCATGTCCTGGCTATTGTGAATAGTGCTGCAATGAACATGCGGGTGCATGTGTCTCTTTTAAGTAGAGCTTTGTCCGGATATATGCCCAAGAGTGGGATTGCGGGGTCATATGGAAGTTCTATGTATAGATTTCTAAGGTATCTCCAAGTATGTTGTTTGTTTCTTTTCCCTAGCTGCTGTATTTTTCTTTGTGTTTAATTTTGGTCTGTTTCATTAATATATGTCTTGGAGTATTCCTCCTTGGGTTCATGTGCTTCTTGGATTTGAGTGAGTGATTCCTTTCCCATGTTGGGAAAGTTTTCAGCTATTATCTCTTCAGATATTTTCTCTGGCCTTTCTCTCTCTTCTCTCTGGTCTTTTCTCTCTCTTTTCCTTCTGGCACCCCTATAGTACAGATGTTGGTGTGTTTAAAGTTGTCCCGGAGTTCTCTTAGACTGTCTTCATGTCTTTTCAGTCTTTCTTCTCTTTTATGTTCTGTCAATGATTTCCACCAGTCTATCTTCCACCTCACTCATTTGTTCTTCTGCCTCCTGTATTCTGCTGTTGGTTCCTTCTACTAAATTTTTATTTCATTTATTGCATTCTGCATCTCTGCTTGCTTAATATTTATACCTTCTATTTCTTTGTTCAGTGTTGTTTCTAATTTATCAATTTTTGCCTCTAGTTTATTCCCAAGATTTTGAATCATCTTTTCCCTCATTAGTCTAAAGTCTTTTTCATAAAGGTTGTAACGTCCAGATTACATAGCTGTTTTTCTGTTTGTTTGTTTTTTCTTGTTCCTTTATCTGAGTCATAATTCTCTTCCTTTTCATTTTGAATAGATTTTTGGTGTGGTCTCCTTTTTCAGACAATAGTGTTATAGCTTCTCTTGCTTCTGATGTCTATCCCCCTTGTTGCTGAAAATGGTTCTGGGGCTTGCTGCAGGCTTCCTGATGGGAGGGACTGGTGGCTTCCCACTGGTAGGTAGAGCTGATTCTTATCCCTCTGGTGGGTAGGACCTTATCCCTGGGTGTGATTAGATGTGGCTGTGTGCCTAGGGTGGGGGGGTGGGGTCTTTAGGCAGCCTGTTTGCTGATGGGTGGGGCTGTATTGCCACCTGGGTTGTTGTTTGGCCTGGCGCTTCTCAGCTCTGATGTGTGTGGCCAGATTTTTTCAAAATGGCCCTCTCTAGAGGAACACAAGCCGATGATTATTCCAAGACTTTTGCTTCCATTGTCCTTCCCCCTCAGCGAGCCGCAGTCACCCCTCTTTTCCCAGGAGATCCTTCAAGCACTGCAGTCTGATCTGACATAGATTCCCATGTAGTCTCTGTTTTGCCCTGGGACCCAGTGCACATGGAAGCCTGTGTGTGCCTACCTTTCAAGAATGGGGTCTCCGTTTCTCCCAGTCCCATAGAGTTCTTGCACACAAGCCCCACTGGCCTTCAATGCCAAATGCTCTGGGGGCTCCTTCTCCCAATGCCAGATCCCCAAGTGTGGGGACCTGATATGGGGCTCAGAACTCTCATTCTTGCCCATGAGTCTCTGTGATACAGTTACTTACAAGACTGCGGTATGCCCACCTGGCATGTTTGGGGTTGCTTATATCACATAATCACCCCTCTTACCATTTTGATGTGGCCTCCGCTTTGTCTTCTGGTGTAGGATATCTTTTTTGATAGTTTGCAGTCTATTTGGTTGAAGACTGTTCAACAGTTGGTTGTAATTTTGTTGTTTTTATGAGAAAAGGTGAGCTCCAGTCCTTCTACTCTGCTATCTTAATCTCATCTGTTGATGTAATTCTGAAGATGAGTATTCTGGGGGCACAGAGCCTGGCAGAGAACAGGGGGAGGAAATGTGGAGGAAGAAACAGTTAGTACCTATCTAGCACACAACCCAAACTAGTTTAAACAAATAGGGAATTTACTGGCTCACATATCTAAACACTCAAGCTATAAGGCTTAAAGCAGGAACTCAAATGAGGTCACTAGTATCTAGTTTTCCCTCCTACAGGCTTCATACACAGACAAGATCTCCCATCATGCCCAAAGGTTGGCTCCAGTACTAGGAGGCTTTTCCTTTCAAGCACAGTGGAGTCTTATTAGAGGATTCATTGGGTCTCATTGACTGTTTGGATCACTTGGCAAGCCTGAGCAAATCCTGGTGCTCAGCATCAAAGAGAGGCATTGCTTGGTTTAGATCTGTGTTTGGGGCTGGGGCTGAGGAAAATTATGGTATATAACCTGGATAAAGAGAAAATGTTGACATCAGTTATTGAAAACACCATGTCTTCCCAAATGTATAAAGCAGAGCTCTACTGTCTTTCTGTACCTATGAATCACCTGGGGATCTTAAGAAAGTGCAGAACTTGGAGTTTTCTTGTGGTACAGGGGATTAAGGATCTAGTGTTGCACTGCAGCATCTTGGGTTGCCCACAGCTGTGGTTCAGGTTCATTCCTTGGCCCCAGAACTTCCCAATGCTGCAGATGCAGCAGCAGGGGAGGGGAAGAGTTCAGAATTTGATGATTTAGGTTTGGAGTGGGGCCTAAGATTCACATTTCTGAAGATGATGCTCCCAAGTCCAGGGACTACACTTTGACCAATAAGATTCTATGGCTACACAGTCCAGTATGGTAGCCACTTGCCCCTTGTGGCTACTGAGCACTCAATCTGTGGCTAGTTTAAACTGAGGTGTGCTGTAAGTATAAAATACATTCTAGGTTTTGAAGGCTTAATACAAACAAAACCTAAAATCTCATCAATAGTTTTTATATAGATTACATATTGAAATGTTATTATATATATATATATTGGTTTAAATGAAATATGTTATTAAAATTAGTGTCACCTGGGAGTTCTCTTGTGGCACAGCAGATTAAGGATCTGGCATTGTCAGTACCTTGGCTCAGGTCACTGCTGTGGCTCAGGTTTGATCCCTAGCCAGGAATTTTTTTTTTTTTTGTCTTTTTAGGGCCACACCCACAGCATATGGAGGTTCCCAGGCTAGGGGTCTAATTGGAGTTGTAGCTGCTGGCCTACGCCACAGCCACAGCAACACAGGATCTAAGCTGCATCTGCGATCTACACCACAGCTCATGGCAATGCCGGATCCTTAACCCACTGAGTGAAGTCAGGGATTGAACCCGCAACCTTATGGTTTCTAGTCAGATTCGTTTCCACTGGGCCATAACAGGATCACCCTTAGCCAGGAATTTTTGTATGCTACAGTTGTAGCCAAAAAAACATGAAAAGTTTACTAGAGTAATACTTCAAAGGACTAAAAGAAAAAAGAAAAGTCTAAGCTCAATAGATACTTTAAACAGTCTTGTTTCTGAATAAAATACACTACATTAAAAAAAATTAATGTCAGAGTTCCCACTGTGGCTCAGCAGGTTAGGGACTCAAAGTTGTCTCTGTGAAGATGTGGGTTTGACCCCTGGTCTCACTCAGTGGTTTAAGGATCTGGTATTGCTGCAAGTGTGGCATAGGTCACAGATGTGGCTCTGATCCAGTGTTGCTGTAGGCTGTGCCATTGGCCACAGCTGCAGCCCTGATTTACCCCTGGCCCAGGAACTTCCATATGCCACAGGTTTGGCCATAAGAAGAAAAAAATTAATGTCGCCTGTTTATTTTCACATTTTTACCATGGCTACTAGAAAATTTAAAAATACACATGTGGCTTAAAAATTTTTTAATATACAATATATGTAAAAATACATAGTTCTGTAGATAGCACTGAGTTGTCCAGCTCTTGAAGGAGATAATTCTTGAAGTAGATGAAGGTGGTCTTCTTAAAACATTAATTTGCACTTATGATACCCAAGCCTAATAAAGCAGAGACCTCTTAAGAATCTCATGGGTCCTTAGACTTGCAAGGGCAGAGGATTAAGATGGCAGAATAGAAGGACTGGAGCTCACCTTCTCTCCTAAAAACAACAAAATTCACAACTAAAGCCTGAGAAATCTCCACCCAAATGGACCAGAAACCTTAAAAAATATATCCTAATCCAGAAGAAAAATAGGAGGCCACATCAAGAGGTAGGAGGGGCGATTTCGTGATATAAACAACCCCATACTTCCAGGGTAGGAAGCTCCACAGTCTGAAAACTTAACTGGTTCACAGAGACTCACCTATAGGAGTGAGAGTTCTGAGCCCCACATCAAACCCTCATGTGCAGGGATCTGGCACTGGGAGAAAGAGCCCCTGGAGCATCTGGCGTTGAAGGCCAGTGGGGCTTGTGTGCAGGAGCTCCACAGGACTGGGGGAAACGGAGACCCCATTCTTAAAAGGCGCACACAGACTTTCACGTGCACTGGGTCCCAGGGCAAAGCAAGGTCTCCATAGGAATCTGGGTCAAACCTGACGGCAGTTCTTGGAGGACATCCTGGGAAAACAGGGGTGAATGTGGCTTGTTGTGAGGGAAGGACATTGAAAGCAAAGCTTTCCAGAATATTCAGCAGTGTGCCTTTCTCTGGAGGTGGCCATTTTGGGAAAATCTGGCCCCACCTGTCAGTCAGCCTGAGAAGCCCCAGGGCAAACAACAATCCAGGTGGGATCACAACCCCACCCCTCAGTAAACCTAAAGACCCCTCAGGCACACAGCTGCCTCTAATCCCATCCAGAGACTAAGCCCCACCCACCAGAGGGATTAGAATCAGCTCCACCTACCAGTGGGCAGGCATCAGCCCCTCCCATCAGGAAGCCTACAGCAAGCCCCCATACTGACTTCAGCCACAAGGGAGGCAGACACCAGAAGTAAGAGAGGCTACAACTCTATTATCTGTAAAAAGGTCACCACACCAAAAACCTATGAAAATGAAAAGACAGAGAACTATAACTCAGATGAGGGAGAAAGGAAAAATCCCAGAAAATCAGCTAAGTGATGAGGAGATTCTCAGCCTCCAGGAAAAAGGCTTTAGATTGTTGATGCTGAAGATGATGCAAGACATTGGAAATAAACTGGAGGCAAAGATGGATAACTTACAGAAAACACTGAGCGAAGAGATACAAGATATAAAACTTAAAAAGAGATGCAAAATACAATAACAAATAAAAAATTCACGAGAAGCAGCTAACAGCAGAGTACAAGAGGCAGAAGAATGAATAAGTGAGATGGAGGACAGATTAGTGGAAATTACCGATGCAGAACAGAAAAGAGAAAAAAGAATGAAAATAAATGAAGAGAGTCTCAGAGAACTCTGGAACAATGTTAAAGGCACCAACATCCATATTATAGGGGTGCCAGAAGGAGAAGAGAGAGAGAAGGGGACAGAAAAAATATTCCAAGAGATAGTAGCCGAAAACTTCTCTAACATAGGAAAGGAACCACTCACTCAAATCCAGGAAGCATGAGTACCACATAAAATAAACCCAAGGAGGAATACACCGAGACACATATTAATCAAACTAATCAAAATTAAAGACAGAGAAAATCTTGAAAGCAGCTAGGGAAAAGAAACAGGTAACATACAAGGGAACCCCGATAAGGCTATCGGCACATTTTTCAGCAGAAACTCTGCAGGCCAGAAGGGAGTGGCATGATATACTTAACGTGATGGAAGGAAAAAACCTCCAACCAAGATTACTCTACCCAGCAAGGCTCTCATTCAGATTTGAAGGAGAAATCAAAACCTTCACAGATAAGCAAAAGTTGAGAGAATTCAGCAACACTAAACCAGCCTTACAACAAATATTAAAGGAACTTCTCTAGGCAGAAAAGAAAAGACAGCAACAGGAAACAAAAATTCCGCAAATGACAAGGCTCACCAGTAAAGGTATATATACAGTAAAGATACGAAATCATCCATGCACAATTATACCACCAAAATCAGGAATCATGAGAAGAGGTGGGTACAAATGCAGGACACTGGAGATGAACTTGCAATTAAGAGAACAACAACTTAAAACAATCTCATATACACATAGACTCATATCAAAACTTCAGAATAACTGCAAAACAAAAATCTACAATTGATACACAAACAAGGAATCTCTGGAGAAGAAATATATCTCATAGTAAATGAGTGCATAATCCACCATGAAGGGGGTCATTTGACCTCATTCTTGGAATGCTGATGTCTTCTTAGATCTGATTCTGGTTTCCTCTCCATCAAAGAATTTATGATAATTATAATTAAATAATGCCACTGTACAATTAAATAATACAGTTCTACAATTGTATTATTAATAACCATTTCGCTCCATGGTACAATGTAAGGTCTATAATGTCTTGTTTATCACATCACCTAGAATGGTGTAATGCCTTTATTGGGGAATCACTAAGATGTAACAAATTGTGAAGACATATTTATATAGTTACACTGTTTTTTAACCAATTTATGCATTTTATGTTTTACTTATTTTCAGAGGGTGTATTATTTTTGTTATTCTTACCAGTTATTTTTTTATTATGGTATATAAAATATCTAATGGTATAGAAGGCTTTCTTCTTTATAAATTTTAGTTGTGTAATATACACAATTTTAATATAATGCTAATTTTTAAAGAAAAATTGAAATGTAATAGATAATACTAAATAGTAAAGATGAAAGCCATACAAAATGGGATAAAGTATAGAATAAATTTCCTATTTGTCTCAGCATATTTTCCATTCCACTTCTCCAGTGGGAGTCACTTAATCTCTTTCTTAAGATCCATGATATAATAATCTGTGTGAATGTAATTGTGTTTAAATATATGTGTTTTATTCTGTAAAAAAAGAATAAAAATAAAATTTCAAAAAAAAAGACCAAAAAATATATAGAGACCTGTCATATAATCCAGCAATTCCATTTCTGGGTATATATCCAAAGGAAATGAAATCACTATCTCAGAGATATCTGCACTTCTGTATTCGACATTATTCCCAATGGCCAAGATGCAGAAACACAGTTTTCATCAAGGGATGTGTGGATAAAGAAGCTATTTAAGTGTGTGTGTGTGTGTGTGTATTTGTAAATAGATATATTCCATCCATTAAAAGAGGGAATTATGCCATTTGGGAAAACATGGATGGACTTTGAGGGCATTATATTAAGGGAAATAAGTCAGACGGAGAAAGACAATATATGATCTTGCTTATATGTGGAATCTATACAAACCAAAAAACCAAAACCCATTGGAAAAAAGATCAGATTTGTGGTTACCAGGGGTGAGTGTTGGGGGGAGGGGAAATCAGAGAAAGGTGGTTAAATGTCCAAACTTGAAGTTATAAGATAAACAGATATTGGACATATGATGTACAACATGACGACTGTCGTTAACACAGCTGTATGATTTATAGAAAAGTTCAGAGTAGGAGTTCCTGTCATGAGTCAGTGGTTAACAAACCTGACTAGTATCCATGAGGACGCAGTTTCAATCCCTGGCCTTGCTCAGTGCGTTAAGGATCTGGTGTTGCTGTGGCAGTGGTGTAGGCCAGCAGCTACAGCTCCGATTCTACCCCTGGCCTGGGAACCTCCATATGCCACAGGTACAGCCTTAAGAAAACAAAAGACAAAAAAAAAAAAAAAAAAAAGTTACAAGTAGATCCTGGAGTTCCCACTGTGGCTCAGCAAGTTAAGAACCCGACATAGTGTCTGTGAATATGTGGGTTCAATCCCTGGCCTTGCTCAGTGGGTTAAGTATCCTGTGTTGCCACAAGCTGAGATGTAGGTCAAAGAAGCAGCTCAGATCCACTTCCATATGCCATGGATGTGGCCCTAAAAAGAGGGAAAAAAAGAGAGAGAAATGTTTTTTCCTTGTGATGGGAACTCTTAGGATCTACTCTTTTTTTTTTTTTTTTTTTTGTAGTCACACCAGCAACATATGGAAGTTCCCAGGCTAGGGGTCAAATCAGAGCTGCAGCTGCTGGCCTACACCACAGCCACAGCAATGTGGGATCTGAGCTGCATCTGCTATCTATGCCACAGCTTGAGGCAATGCCAGATTCTTCACCTACTGAGCGAGGCCAACGATTGAACCTGTATCCTCACGGACACTAACCCGATGAGCCCTAACAGGAACTCGCATTTCTTTTTTTACTGATTTATTTTTGGCTGCACACAAGGCATGAGGAAGTTCCAAGGCCGGGAATGGAACCCTTGCCACAGTAGCAACACAGACCTTTGCAGTGACAGCACTGGGTCCTTAACTCACTGTGCCCCAAGGAAAATCCTTTCTTTTTTAAATCTATAGAAGATGATGGATGTTAAATAAACTTACTGTGGTAATCACTTCACAATGTATGTAAGTCAAGTTACTGTGCTGTATGCCTTAAATTTACATAGTGCTGTGTGTCAATTATATCTCAACAAAATTGGAGAAAAAGCAAGATGGAAAATTTTTCGTCATTGCATAAGCACCCAGGGGCTTTTGGTTTTTGCTTCATCCTTTTTTTTTTTTTTTTTTTTTTTTTTTTTTTGCTTTTTTTAGGACCACATCCGTGGCACATGGAAATTCTCAGGCAAGTGGTCAAAGTTCCCAGCCACAGCTACACAGGATCCAAGCCTCTTTTGCAACCTATACCACATCTCATGGCAATGCCAGAACCTTAACCCACAGTGCAGTCAGGGATCGAACCCACATCCTCATGGATACTAGTCCAGTTCATTACTGCTGAGCCACAATGCTGACTCCCTGTTTTTACCTCATTCTTATATTGAATTTTTAAAAAACATTTGATCTTGAGATAATTATAGATTTAAAGGAAGTTGCAAGAATAGTACAGAGAAGTTCCTGAACGTTTCACACAATTTCCCCCCAATGGATAGGTCTTATGTAACATCTTATGTACAGTATCAGATCAGGAACTTGACATTGGTACAGTGTGTGTGCGCAGTTCTTTGCTAGTTTATCACATGTAGGTTCTTGTAATCACCACCACAGTCAAGGTACAGAACTGTTACAACACCACAAACACCTCCCTCTGCTACCTCTTTACATACAGCACACACACCTCTTTCCCCCACTCCCCAACCATCCCCAACACCTGACGGCCACTAATCTATTCTCCATTTCTTTACTTTTGGTCATTTAGAGTGGAATTTCATCTTCGTTTATTTATAGTGTTTGGAGAATATCTGTTTGTGTAGATATTTAGGTACAATGTTTTTTTTGTGTGTGTGTGTGTGTACATCTCAGTTCTGCTTATGTTGACATTACCAGTTTCAGTGAGAGACAGAAACCTTGCTTCCCTTTAAGTCCCTTTACTCTTCCCCTGTTTCTGTTTTTTGGGGTTTTTTTGTTGTTGTTGTTGTTGTTTTGTTTTTGCTCTGTAGGGCCATACCCAAGGTATAAGGAAGTTCCCAGGGTAGGGGTCGAATTGCAGCTGTAGCCATAGCCATAGCAAAACCAGATCCAAGCTGCATCTGAGACCTACATCACAGGTCATGGCAACGCTGGATCCTTAACACACTGAGCGAGGCCAGGGATCAAACCCATATCCTCATGGATACTAGCTGGGTTCTTAACCTGCTGATCCTCGACAGGAACTCCTCTCCCCGTTTTTTAACTATCTTAAATAGCTCCTCCTTACAAATTGAGAGCCACATCAAATGATATAGGAGTACTCAGGACAGGGGACACTGGACTGGACCTGACGTGCTTTGATCTTTTTAGGAAAGAGGAAATAAAGGGGACCAGAGTCCCTCCTCCCAGCCAGCTGTCACTTCATTTCTCCCTTTTGTTTGTGCTCTTGCTTGCAGTAGAAATTACCACAGTGCTCATCAACTTCCCTAATCTGTCCTGCACACAACCGTTAATCCTTTGCTTAAACATCGGATGTAATTTAGAAAACGCAAGAGAAGGAAAACATATTGAATTAAATTATTTCCACTCCTTTGTCCTTCCTTCTTGATACTCCACTTTTCTTTTCCAGTCATTTACTTTCTGCTTCAAAACTTCTGATAGCTATTTTTTTAAGGGCAAGACTGCTGTTGACAAATTCTCACAATTTTTCTTCATCTGTGAATATCTTGATTTTCTCTTCATTCCTGATTTTCTCTACATATGGGATTTTGAGTTAAGTTGTTTCTTTCAGCATTTGAAAAATGTTGTGCCGTTTCTTTTGACTTCCATGACTTCTGATAGGAAGTGTGGCATCATTCAATTTTTTTTTTCTATTATAGGGAAGTTGTCATTTCTCTCTGGCTGCTTTCAAGATTTTTCCATTGTCATTAGTTTTCAGAAGTTTGACCATGATGTGTCTTGGCATGAATTTCTTTAGGGTACCCTGATTGGGATTTTATCAGCTTCTTGAATATGTAGTTTATGTCTATGACGTATTTGGGAAATTTACAACCTTATTTATTTGAGTGTTTATTAAGCTCCACTTTGTTCTTCCTGTACTTTTGGGACCCGAGTGACACAAATAGTAGATCTTTTCTTAAAGTCCCCCAAGTTCCCTTTCTTTTTCAGTCTCTTCTTTCTGTTTTTAAGATTGGGTGATTTCTATTATTCTTTCATGAAGTTCATTTTACTATAGACTCCATCCAGTGAGGGTTTTTTCTTTTTTCTTTTCTTTTTCTTTCCTTTTTTTTTTTACTTTTTTACTTTTTAGGGCTGTGTCTGCACATATGGAAGTTCGCAGGCTAAGAGTCAAATCTGAGCTATAGCTGCTGGCCTATGCCACAGCCACAGCAATGCCAGATCTGAGCCTTGGTGACCTACACCACAGCTCACAGCAATGCTGGATCCTTAACCCACTGAGCGAAGCCAGGGATCGTACCTGCATTCTCATGGATACTATTTGGGCTCATTATCGCTGAGCCACAACAGGAATTTCCTCCAGTGAGATTTTTATTTCAGACTTTTTTTCAGTTTTAAAATTTCAATTTAGGAGTTCCCGTTGTGGCTCGGTGATTAACGAATCTGACTAGGAACCATGAGGTTGCAGGTTTGATCCCTGGCCTTGCTCAGTGGGTTAAGATCCAGCATTACCATGAGCTGTGCTGTAAGTCACAGACTCTGCTGGGATCTGGCATTGCTGTGGCTGTGATATAGGCTGGTGGCTGCAGCTCCGATTCGATCCCTAGCCTGGGAACCTCCATATGCCGCAGGTGCAGCCCTAGAAAAGACAAAAAACTAAAAAATAAAAATAATAAAAAATAAAATTTCAATTTAGGCTGTCCCCATTTGGGCTCAGTGGAAACGAATCTGAACAATATCCATGAGGATATAAGTTCGATCCCTTGCTTTGCTCACTGGATCATGGATCTGGCCTTCCCCTGAGCTGTTGTGTAGGTCGCAGACTGGGCTTGGATCCCAAGTTGCTGTGGCTGTGGTGTAGGCTGGCAGCTATAGCTCATATTTGACCCCTAGCCTGGGAACTTCCATATGCTACAAGTGCAGCCCTAAAAAGGAAAAAAAAAAATCCAATTTAATTCCTCTTTGCTTGAGACTCTTTTAATTTGTTTGAAGTGTGTCTGAAATTGCTCACTGGAGCATTTTTACACTGGCTGCTTTAAAAATCTTTGTCAGGTAATTTCAATATCTGTGTCCTTTTGGTGTGAGCATCTGTTGATTATCTTTTCTTACTCAAGCTGAGATTTTCCTGGTGAGATTCAGGGTGAGATTTTTGATATAAAGAGTGATTTTCAATTCTGGACATTTCACTCTGGATCTTTTTTTTCTTTTTCTTTTCTTTTTTAGGGCCATATCTGCAGCGTATGGAAGTTCCCAGAACCAGGGGTCCAGCTGGAGCTACAGTTGCCAGCCTACCCCACAGCCACAGCAACACCAGATTCAAGCCTCATCTGTGACTTACACTGCAGCTCACAGCAATGCCGGTCCTAACCCACTGAGAGAGGGCAAGGGATCAAACCCACATCATCAAGCATACTAGTCATATTCTTAACCCGCTGAGCCACAATGGAAACTCCATTCTTGCTTCCTTTGTCATAGATTAGTTGACCGTAGGTGTGTGGGGACCTGCTGTACAGATCAGAGAACTCTACCCAATATTCTATGATAATCTATGCGGGCAAAGAATCTGAAAGATAATGGATTTGTGTGTGTATATATATGCCTGAATCTCTTCTGTTATACAGCAGAAATTATCACAGCATTGTCAATCAACTATACTTCAATGCAACGTTTTAAAAATTTTCAAAAAGGAGTTCCCATTGTGGCTCAGTGGGTTAAGAACCCAACTCAGATCCATGAGGACCCTGGCTTCTCTCAGTGGGTTAAGGATTCGGCATTGCCGTGAGCTGCGGTGTAGGTTGCAGATGCAGCTTGGATCTCACATTCCCTTGGCTGTGGTGTAGGCCAGCAACTGGAGCTCTGATTCAGCCCCTAGCTTGGGGATTTCCATATGCCTCAGGTGCAGACCTTAAAGAAAAAAAGAAAAAGAAAAAAAAAAACCAAAAAAGGGAAAAAAAAAAGAATTTGGCTGTTCTAGATACTTTTTATAAGTAGAATTATACAGCATTTGTCTTTTTGTAGATGACTGATTTCACTTAGCATAATGTCCTCAAGGTTCATCCATATTGTAGCCCATGTTAGAATTTAATTTCTTTTCAGGATGAACACTATTCTATCATATGTATATACTGCATTTTGTTTACCTATTTATCTGTCAAGGGATTCTTAAGTTGCTTACATGTTTTTGGCTGCAATTCATACATGTTATGAATACTGCTGCTCCAAATAAGGGTGTACAAATACCTCTTTGAGACCCTGCTTTCATTTCTTTTGGGTTTTACCCAGACGTGGCATTGCTAGATTATATGGTATTTTTATTTTTATTTTTTAGAGAATTTTCTATATTACAGCACCGTACCATTTTATATCCATCAATAATGCACAAAGGTTCCAATTTTTCCACATCCTCATCAAAAGTTATTTTCTGGATTTTTTGATATTAGCCATCCTAATGGGTACGAAATGCTATCTCATCATGGTTTTGATTTGCATTTCCCTAATGGTTAGTATCATTATAGATACAGAGCATCTTATCATGTACTTTTCAGTTATTTGCATATCTTCTTTAGAGAGATGACTATTCAAGTCCCTTGTCCATTTTTAAGTTAGGTTGTGTATATATTGTTGTTAAGTTGTAAGAGTTCTCACTTATTCTGGATATTGACCTCTATCAGATATATGACCCCAAAATGTCTTTTTATAATTGATGTGTTTGAACCAGGGTCTAACATAGTCACACTGTATTAGTATATTTTATTGTTTAATCTGGAGGAAATCCCTCTTCCTGTTTCTTTCCCTTGCCCTTGACTTGTGGTAGAGTCTAAGCTCATTGTCATGTAGATCTGTATTTTTGTATTTTACCTTTGCTGCTGTCCTCCAAAACTTCCTGCTTTTGCCTTGGATATTTTCAGCAGTGAATTTTCCCTATTGGGAAAAGAGGGTTTCTCTATCAAAATTCCTAGGAGGCTAAACTAGAGGTGAGAAGAGGAAGCTTTCTTAATATCTGGGGCCCTGCTTATGGGGAGGTAGGCGCTGGAGGGAGGTGAGAGGGGTGTGAGGATCCAATGGGGGTGGTGAGGTGAGTGCATTAGGTCACCATCCTGACCTGAGAGAACAGGATCTTTCCTTGTGACATGGCCAGTGGTACCCAGAGGCCCCTCGCCATGACCAGGAACAGATCCAAAGACTTTCCCCTGCAGCCTTGGGGGCACAGGCAGGCCCTGGGAGTCCTGTCCTTACGACGCTGAGGCTTTGTTACCCAGGGGACACTGGAGAGGAAAGTCTGGCCTCAGGGATACCCTAGGACTCCTGAGGGCATGGGGTAAGGCTCAGAAGCCTCTGGCATCCGGGAGGCTCAGGGTCTAGGACATGGTAACAGAGACACAACCAAGGGAAAAGCTGTGGTACTGGTAATATCTGGGTGCTCTAAAAGATCACTAGAGTTATCTCTGGGTTTAGGACTATGATTTTTTTCCTTTATATTTTCCAAACTTTCTCAAGTGAACTGTAAAAGAGTGGTACATTCTATTAAAAATAGGTCAGCACCTTTAGGATTAACATAGATATGCCCAAGGATATGGCCATCATTGGTAATAACTGAGTTCTCCAGAGACCTGCGAGCTGAAATGGGGATTCTCCAGACTCTCCTTGGAGCCTGGAAGAGCAGCCCCTTCCCACTGGCTCAGCCAGGACTCAAGAGTGTGGCACAATCCATGGCCAACTAAGCTTGGCAGAGCTCATCAGTGTCCCCAGCATTGGGAGCTCAGGCTGTGTTTTTTTTGTTTGTTTTTTTTTTTAAGGGCTACACTCACGGCATATAGAAGTTTCCAGGCTAGGGGTCGAATCTGAGCTGTAGCTGCTGGGCTACACCACAGCCACAGCAACAAGGGACCTGAGCCGCATCTACAACCTATACCACAGCTCACAGCAATGCCGGATCCTTAACCCACTGAGCGAGGCCAGGGATCCAACCTGCGTCTTCATGGATACTAGTTGGGCTCATTACTGCTAAGCCACAGTGGGAACTCCCTGAGGCTGCTATTTCTAATTCTGCCTGCAGCCCTGCTAAGTTTGGGTCCTGTGAGGAGAAGGCCCGGCCTGCAGGAATTCCCTGCAAACGCACTGGGAACTACCCAAGGGGCCAGTTTCTCATACCCAGGAGAGCCTTATCCCAGGTTACTGCTTCCAAACTCCATCCAGACAAAATGAAAACTGCTGATCCCAAAGTATAGAACTCTTTATTATAAACCTAGGGTACAGAAGGGGAGGTTACCAACAGAGGCATTTCTCAGCTCTCTTTAAAATTCTCCCAAAGAATACAAACCAGGTATGAAAAATACTTTCTTCAAATTGTTTTAAAATACTCTCCAATATCAACGTGGGGATAGGTGCCTGGCAGCTAAGTGCTTCATCAAGATCAGGCAGAGAGGGCCCTCCCGTCCCTCCTGAGACCTCGAGGTAAGGTGCTTTGCCCTACTCCTTGCTGGAGGTGAACAGAATGCCATTTCCTAGTAGATTTAGGGTCCTGAGTTCTATCCTGGGACAGAGACCCAAGACCATGACATTTCCTTCTCGAAGGAGAGTTCTAGGGAAACATACAAATCCCCCAGGGAGGGAAAATAGCTGTTGTCGCTAACTGGCTATGTGAATTCAAGCACCTCTTTCCTCACTCTCTGCTCCACTGAACGTGTAAATGCTGGCATTTCCAGAGTCTGGTT
Source organism: Sus scrofa (assembly GCF_054392235.1). Lineage (NCBI taxonomy): Eukaryota > Metazoa > Chordata > Mammalia > Artiodactyla > Suidae > Sus > Sus scrofa. Next base: position 37,721,266 of record NC_139395.1, on the reverse strand, counting down.
ACGATGAAGAGGGAAAAAGAGAAAAAGAATACAAGCGTGTCCCATCTTTGTCCAGGGTTAAGCCCCCTCTCTGGTGGGACTGTCCCATCCAGCCGTATCCAGAAGCTGAACCCAGGGAAATGTGTGCATGAAGATGCCTGTATGTGTGTGCATGAAGGTGGGTGTGCACCTGTATAAGCGTCTCTGCGTGTGAGCTTGTATGTGTCCGTGTGTCCACAGGCTTTGGGGCAGGAGGCTCTTGTGTGGTCACTGTAAACTAGTCCCAGAAAACAACTTCGTAAGGCAGTTAATACAGAATATTGGTTGGAATGTTCTCTCTGGGTGGTCCAAAGAGGAAGGCTACCTGCTCATTCTGCCATGGTGAGCTGATGGAGATGTCAGAAGTTGGGAATCCCATCTCATGCAGGGCAGAGCTGAGCATGGGACCACAGGCACTTGACACAAATGAAAAGCAGTCCCAGACGCTCAGGCCAGTCTCTTGGGGACTTAGCACACTGGAGGTGGGCAGAAGCTGGGAGGAATCAAAGAGGCAGATGAGAGGTGGACCCACTGGGGAATCAGGCTTAATGCAAGATCTCCTTGTGCTGAGCCAGCCTGGTTCCCCATCTGTCCCTGGGGCAAGAGGAAGTGGGATGTGAGGTGGGGCAATGAGACCTCAAAGCATCAGCAGGCACCCTTGTGGAAGCAGCTGTCCCAGCAGTGCCATGGTTCCAGCAGTGGTCAGCATGTGCTCAGGCCGCCAGCTCTCTCTCAGCCAAGATTTGTCTCCCCCAGGAGACTCAGAACAATGATTCCCTATTTCCCACAGTGCTTCGAACACAGCCACATAGTTCTCTACCGAGAAACTGAGGTCTAAGATGTGTGGATGGGTAAGAGCTGGCTCTTCTGGTCCACCTCTTAGTCCCAGCTGGCTCTGGTTTCCACTGTCCTGGCTTATAACCCAGCAAGCGGGCGTGCCACTTGCTGCTGCCTGTTCTGTTTAGGACATGAGATGTGATGTCCAGATATGTACAGTGGCTTCAGCTGGTCTGTGGAGTTGCCATGTCCAGGGATCAAGAGGCCAGCGGAGCACACACATTCCCCCTACAGCTGCAGAAGTACATGTACAGGCAGACAGATGGATGCACACCCAGGGACCCAGGGCAGTTCAGGGCAGGGATAGGGCCCTGGCAAGGCGAGTCCAGAACCAGGACTTGGTGCAGGGGTTGGTGTAGTCACAGACAGTGATGAACCGCAGGATGCTGGGGAACTCTTTCTTCATTGACTTGTACTTAACAGGGATCAGTCGCTTCTGATGGGCACCTGCAAGCCAAGGAGTGCAGAGCTGGCAGCAGGCTCTTACCCACAGTGGGATGGGATCGGTCCCCAGTTCAGAGCTTAACAACAGCCCCCTTCCAACTAACCACCTCTGGCAGACACTCACCCACACAAAGGGCACTCATGTGCACACACAGAGTCATGTGTATAGAGACCTGCCGGAGTTCTTGGGGCTGCATCCATGGCCCTTGGTGAAGGAAGGCTGGCATTTTGAAACCCCACTTACTCCTCTGTGGCAAGAGCAGAGCGGAGCTTACCTGGAGAGAGGCTGAGTGCAAACTTAGTCTGGAAGTCACATTCCTTGCTTTGCAGGTAATCATCAGAGACAACCACTACCATCCGACGGCACCTACGGGAGAGAGAGCAGGCTGCAGGCACTGTGGTGACCTTGTTCAGCACACCCCCATGGGACAGCCTTTAGAGGTGTCCCCTGTTCTCAGGCTAGCCAGGGTCCAGCTGGGAGGATCTCAGCATCAGGATCCCTGGCAGGGCTTTGTACACCCACCCACTTGTCCCTTGGCCACCTAGCCAACCTCTTTTCAATGAGTTCACTAGCAATGGACCAGACGCAGGTGCCAGGCAGGACATCTCGGTCAGACACACATAACTTCAGCCGATAGTTGGTCTGTTCCAGCTGCCGGATCATCTCCTGCACAAACTGGATATCGCTGGGGCAGTAGCAGATGAAGGCATCAAAATGCTCAGGCATTTGCCCTGGGTGCAGAGCACAAGGGTTATGGTCAGAGCTCTACAGGATGGCTGGGGAGGAACCCAGTCAGGTGCCCCAAGACTAAGCACCCCTGGTCCCAGACCCTACACAATTCTGAGATGACACTATTCAGAGAAAGGGTCTTTCCTAGGAGAGGAAAGATGAGCACCCTACCCCCACCCCCCAGCTAAGCCCTAGGCTGACCATGAGACAGATACATCATATGAAACTGTCATGCCAAACCCAGAGATAAGACTACTACTCTTCCTGTTTCTTAGGAAAATAAAGCTCAGAGAGATTAAGTGTCTTGCCCAAAGTGCCACATCCATGCTCTTAACACCGCAGTGTCCTGTGGCCTAGGAAGGAAGTACTGGGCACTTACCCAGGGGGTCATCTCGAATGGTGATGCCTGACATCCAAGGGATGCTGCTATCTACAGAGTCCACCTGTAAAGGCTTCTCAGCTGCCTCCTGCTGCTGCTTCAGAATATACTTTCGGCAGTCCTCTTCTGTGAGGAAGAGACAAAGTGTGGCCAGCTCCCCAGAGGTACTCCGTGCCTCTTCCACAGTCCAGACCCAGCCCCTGTCCCACCTCCCAGGTCATGTTGGCTCCGGGGCTTCTCCAGCCCATTGGTGCCATCCAGAGTTTAACAGCTCTGAAAAGGTGAGCTCCCACCTGTCTCTGGCCATTGTAAAGGGATGTCAGTGGTGTTCTGGCTGTGATGGAAGACATTAAGTTCAGGCTTGTGTGTCTCTCTCTCTTTGCCCCCCTGACTCCCACTTCCTAGGTAGGGCTCCTGAGAATAGAATCCACAATCTGCTTCTTTTAGGATCCACAGCTGATGTGAGCAGGGCATATAAGAACTCAGGAGACTGGTGGTTTATGTGCAGCTAGGGCAGTGGCCCCAACCAAGCAAGGTGTGCCCATCTATGGGCCACTGTCCCCATGCCTGTGCAGATACGTGTCAGCAAGTAGCGGAAAAGGGTGCATTTTCTAGGAACCTGAGGTTTCCAAGATTGTCAGCTTTCAGTCCCTTATCTGCCCTGCTGCTCTACTTGAAGCAGTCCCAAGTCCCCTACAGAGGATCCCAATTCTGATTCCTGGACCTGCTTGAAAGCCTTTGCCTGAGCTGTTTCCTTCCTTCTCTGCCTTTCCAGGCCTTCACCTCCTTTCTCTAGCCCCTATCATACCCGGCTATTGAAAGAGGGAACTGGTTCTGCGCGGTTCCCCCATACATGCTGCCTCCAGTGTCTCCCTCTTTACCCCTAGATTACCACCACCCTCCACCCCAGGCGGGAAAGGAGGGATGGATGCTGAGGCGAGTGAAAGGTCAGCGCCTTCACACCCCCCCACCCCCACCCTGGCAACTTGGATATGCGGCGAAGAGAACGTCCTCACCAATGCTGGGCCCCAGTTCCACCAGCACGTCGTCGCGGCCCAGCTTGGCAAGCAGCTCGAGCAGGCGGCCCACCGAGGCGCCAGGGCGTCCTTGCCAGTCGTCCAGCAGGCTGCGCGTGGGGTCGGGATGCGTCTCCAGCCGCCGGATCTCCAGGTACTCGAAGTTCATCTCCTCCGCCAGCCCAGTCCAGTCCGCAGCCACCTGCGTCCGCACGTTTAGGAAGAGCGACAGGCGGTGCCGCACTCGCACATTGAGCGCTGCCAGAGGCAGGGAGGACATGGAGGGGGTGGGGGGCGCGGACTCCGCTCCGGAGCCTCCTTCAGCCATGGCGGGCCGCCGGGGAGCCTCCGCGCTGTCGAGTCGCCTTGTGGGCCTGTGCTTCCTCCTTCCCATAAAGCCACCCCGCCCTCCTGGTCCCGCCCCGCCTGTTTCTCTTTCCGAGAAGCGCCACCCTGCCCTACAATCTGGAGCCCAGCAGATGTGTGGAGGTGGGGGACGCCCCGTCTCAGCTCTCAGGATCTCGGGGGACGGGGGTTGTGGAGCCTGGGAACCTGCCTTTTGAGGTCCGTGAAGCTGTCTTTCCTCCTGTCTTCAAGGGTCTGTTACGGCGGTGGGACGACGACCCTCCTTGGAGGGTTATAGGAAACAGGGACCTTGCCCTTTGCGTTCTGGTGGAATTACAACCTTTCCATTGGGGATCTGAGGGGTTCATACGGTCCTGCCCTCCAGAATGGTGGGGAAGGGGCAAGGGGACAGGCATCGGCTCTGCCGTCTCCCAAACACCAAATTTTGGTGGAACACGCAATCCTGCCTCTAAGACCACGGGGAAATCCTCGGCTGTGCACTCAGAGGTGGAGGTGGGAAAAGGCATACTGCCTTCTGGAGCCTGAGGACCCTTGAAAAGTGGGGGTCTCATCCTCCGTGATTGGGATAACAGGACACACTGGCCTTCCGCGTCGAAGAGAACCCCGGTACTACCCTCTGGGGTATGGGAAAACACATTTCCGCTGAGAGTCAAGCAGGCACCTGGCCTTGCTCTTCAGGAGGCAGGGAACGCCGTCCTGATCTGGGGAGTTTTGATTCATTCGCTCATTCGATAGGTATTTAGTGATCACCTGTTAAGTGTCAAGTATATTGCAGGCACCCTGGATACAGAGTCTTTCCCTGCCTTAGAGACCCCAGCCTAGTGGCGGAGGTGGGCACTAATCAAACCATCCCCAATGACTGTAAAATTGTTATTTAAAAAAAAGTATGAGGCCCTTTCTCCAGATAGGGAGCCTGTCTCATCTCGGCACCTTTATACGATCCGTTCTCCTACCGTCCCAGAGTTCCCAGTTCCTCTCGAAAGATTTCCCAGGAGAGCACAAGCTCGTCTGGGTTGGCTCTGGGCGGTCTCGGAATTATTTAGGTCCCCCAGCTTGGGGGAGACTGAAGAGAAAGTTAGGAAAGGGTAAGAGCGCCGAGCCAGAAGCTGTAGGCGGCGCTTCTGACAGGCCCGCCTTCTGTTTGGCGGCGGGCAGTGGGCAGGGTTGTAGGGAAAGGAAATCCTGGCAGTGGCGAAGTTTGGTTCAAGACACGGAAGGAACTTCTGGAGACCCGCCTCGGGTAGGCGGAGCTGCAAGCGGAAAGGTTTCGGAGCTGCAAGCGGTAAGGTTTCCGAACTGCATTTCTGGGCGGGGCTTCAGGAAAGTTCACCTACCGGCTCGCAGCTGCAGGCTCCTGTAGGCGGGCTTTGAGTGGAAAGATCCTCTTGGGTCCAGCTTTAGGAGGTTTGATTTGCGGCTGGGGGCGGGACCTCAGGCAAATTCGTCTTCTGGTTGGCTGGGGCGAGACTCTTTAGAGGGAAGGGCCTGTTAGACGCACGGAGCCGTGGGCGGGGCTTAGGAGCCGTGGGCGGGGTTTAGGACCCGGTGGACTTAAGTGTAGTTCCTGCGCGGGTGGTGGTCTATTGGCTTCGGTCTTCAGTGGTCTGCTGGCTGAAGATTTACCCCGCCGAGTTACGCGATGTGGAGGCTGCAGGTTGTGCTGGGCCACTTGAAGGCCCAGCCCACTTCGGGTTTGGCGCCGGCGCCGCAGGCCGAACCTTGTAGCAGCAGCCATCCTCTGGCGTCGGCGGAGGACATAGTGGTGGTGCACGGACGGCGCACAGCCATTGGCCGATCCGGCCGCGGCGGCTTCAAGGTGAGGCCCCTGGCCCGGGGCGCTGGGTGTGAGACGGATGCCCAGGGAGGGCTGGGGTCTTGGTTCCTCTGTTCGGTTTCCCTCGGCGTCGGTAGGGTCTCCGCGCTCGAGCTGCGACCGCTCTCTCTGGGGTGCGACTTGGAGAGCGAGGGTTCCCGGGAATCCCGAGCTCCGCCGCCAGCGGGGGATTATCTCGGCCGCGCTTCTCGCTGCAGGACACCACCCCTGACGAGCTTCTCTCTGCAGTCATGACCGCGGTTCTCCAGGATGTCAAGCTGAGCCCAGCCCAGCTAGGGGATATCTGCGTGGGTGAGCACACTAATCCGGGCCTTGTGCTCGGGCTTCGCCTTCCCAACCCGCCAAACCCCTCCTCAAACATTGCTCCACCTGCCAGGTGTTTTCCCTGAGGGGAATGTCACAGATTCGAAGCAGCTGAATTTAATCATCTTTTTAGGTCTTCCGCCCTCTACTCCTGCCTCCGGTACCTTGTGCATATTTAGTACGGTATAAAGGAGGGGTGTCAGGTGATAGACATTTCAACGCCAAGAGTCTTGGCACAGGGGTTTGAGAACACCCTAGGAGACACAGAGACCAGGGTTTTCTATTCCTTCACTGGTTAAGGACGTCCTGTCTATGCAGAACAGAGGGAGCGTCAAAAACCATCTGGTCCAGGAGTTTCCTGGTGGCTGAGAGGGTTAAGGATCCGGCGTTGTCACTACATTGGCTCATGTCACTGCTATGGCACGGGTTGCATCCCTAGCTGGGGAGCTTCTACGTACCACTGGCAGGGCCAAGACAAAGCAGAAAACAAAAAAAATCGAGTCCAGCTTCTGACCTACAGATGGAGAAACTGAGGCCTGGGGAATTTTCAGCAGCGCTTAGACCTGAATCCAGTGCCTCTTGACCTTCAGTCCTTTCCCCACCTCTGCTGCTCCAGCCTGGAAACATAACATTATATAGTGAGAGCCTCATCATATAGATGCCACCCCTAGGTCAGGAATGATTGTTTCACCCCTGGAGTGCCAGCAGGGCTTGGTGGAGGACACTCAGGGTGTGCATTTTCAGAAATATTTTCCTGACAGACAGGACTACTTCCTTAGACTTCAAGCTTTGCACTTCATTCTTCTTTCCATGCTACCTTTAAATATAGGTGCCATGCCCAGTGTGTGCTGGTTTGGAAAAGCAGGGTGCATAGGAAAGGGAGTTTGGGCCTCTCAGGAATTGGATCTAGTGTATGGCCAGGACAAGCTGCTGGATAGCTGGCTCCCCTTCCTCCAGACCTTGAAATTCCAGTGTTTCTGGAAAAAGATCTGGAATGCCCCTTCTCTGGTGATCACAGCTGTACCTTAATGGCCAGAGCACTGCCTGGCACTGAATAGAGGTTTGTTGTCCACAGGAAATGTGCTTCAGCCCGGGGCTGGAGCAGTCATGGCCCGAATCGCCCAGTTTCTGAGGTAAACTTTTCTAGTTCTAGCTCTGGATTGGCCTTTCAGACTTATGTGTGGGTTTATGCTGCAGGGGACTCAGCCTGTTGGTGGGAGAAGATTGGGGTTGGGCATCAGACCTGGACGTAACGGGGCTCCTCAGTGCCCTGCTTTCAAGAACACTACCTTTCCCCTACTTTGAATGGAGGGCTTGTTACCCAACGCTGAACCAGAACAAGCAGGAGCAGAGCAAAAGTCCTCTGTGGCCTGATTCCCCGCCCCCCTCCCCCCAGTCAGCTTGTTTTGGCTTTTGTATGAACTTTGTCCTCTTGAGCTTTTTAGACACTATTTGGACAAGCTGGGACCTGAAAAGCATAGCCCATCAGCTGAGACTTGGGGATAGGGCGGAACCCCAGGATGAGGGATAGTCCAGGGGGCCCTGATGAATTGCCTTTTACCACTTGCTGTTCTGAGACAGGGGAAGACATTTACATGATTTTCACATGTAGATTTAAGAACCACTTAGCTTTGTTTTCCTAGCTGTGTGAAGAAGTAGTAAGAGGAACCTTAACCAGTGAAGGAATAGGAAAACTGACAGAACTGGGAGAAACTTGGAGAGACTCAGACTGCTTAGGCTGGAGTTCACAGAATCCCACCATCTGGCTCCAGTCTTAACCTTCCAGCTGCATCCTCTTTCAGCCAGCCCGTCAGCTGCTTTCTGCCCTAGGCTGGTCATTCTCTCCCCTTGCAGTGCTGTCCCTACCTCCTCTCTCTGTCCTAGTTAAATCCTGCCCACACTTTCACCATTTGGAGGGCAGGGGTGGCGTGCAGCATATGGAGTTCCTGGGTCAGGGATCAGATCAGATCCCCAGTTGCAACCTACACCACAGCTGAGGCAATGCTTAATCCACTGTGCCTGGCTGGGGATTGAACTGGGCTGGGGATTGAACCTGTGTCTCAGTGCCCCAGAGACACCACTGATCCCGTTATGCCACACTGGGAATTCCCAATTTCACCATTTTGACCTGAATTCCGCAAGCTTCTGGACTTAAAATGAGGGCCCACTTTCCAGTAGCTGGCTATGTGCTTCCTTTTGTTTTTCCTCTTTTTTGTGGGGGGAGGGCACGGTGTGGCTTGATGTGGGATCTTACTTCCCAGACTAGGGATTGAACCTGGGCTGCTGCAGTGAAGGTGTGGCTTGATGTGGGATCTTACTTCCCAGACTAGGGATTGAACCTGGGCTGCTGCAGTGAAGGCACTGAGTCCTAACCCCTAGACTACTAGGGAACTCCCATGGCCATGTGCTTCCTTGTGATGTGCTTTGCCGTCTTGCTCTGTTATTGTAGTCTCTGCTAGTTGATTCACTTTCTCTGTGTGGTCAGGCATCTCTGGAGCACTGTATTAGAAGCATGCCAGCATCGTTTGGGTGGTGCCTCATACTGAGTAGGTATTTAGTGAACACTTGGTGGATTGGATGAAGGGGTGGTAACTAGGTATGGGGAATTAGGGGACCCTAGGCTTCAGGGGCTTAGAAATCTATATACCAGAGAGGGTCTCAGTAAAGCCTGGCCTGAGTATTAGCCTAGGAATTGCCAACCCTGGCTGCATGTCTGAATCACCAGAGTACTTTCACCCCTGAGGTTCTGGGGATTTTTCCAGGGCTTTGTACCTTTGGCCAGTGCAGGTTACATTGGCAGGAACAGCCCCACTAGCATCCAGGGCTGGAACCAGTGTGAAAGCCTGGGGGGACCCACCAGAAGAAGAGATGTTAAAATACTTGGTGCCCATTGGGGTTCTTTGTCCAGCTGAGAACAGACTTTCCAGAGAGAATGGGAACATAAGAGGACATATGTTCACTAGTGAGGCTGGGGAGTGGGAATGGTTTCTGGCCTTATCCTTTAGATATTTCTTGTGCTCTGGTTCTCTGTCCCAGCAACAGGCCCACTTTGCTGTTCTTTGGGGGAAATAGAGATGGATAGTTTTCCTTTTTGACTCTTCAGAGGAAGAGAGAGGAGGTTTCTCTGTGGCCCACCCGGGCTTTTCTTGCCTTTGGGCTGTGCTTGGCCTTGGTTGGGGAGAATCACAGGCTGGGAGGGCGTGTGCTTGCAGAGTTGGGATTTGCCTGGTGTGGATCAGGCCTGGAATGGGGGTGGGGCTGCTAGATTTGTTCCCCTGGTCTTTCTGCCCCCCTGATGGGGCAGTCTTATTGGCCAGGAGCACAGGCCTGCTTTCCCTGAAAGCCTGGCAGGTGAGAGGGGGCTAACTCTGTGGTCTCACTTTCTATTTCAGTGACATCCCAGAGACTGTGCCTTTGTCCACTGTCAATAGACAGTGTTCGTCGGGGCTCCAGGCAGTGGCCAACATAGCTGGTAAGTTGTGACTGGGTGGGCTGAGTTGTGATGGCCACTGACCTTGGTCCTGGCTCTGTGGGTTTGGATCAGCAGAGTCATCGTCTGCTGGGTGAGCAGTAAGGATTTCTGAGAGGACCATAAGCACAGAAAGAGGGGAGCAGAGCCTCTCACCACAGTCCCCAGCCTTCTCTGGGCAGTCCTGGGTCTTCCATCTCAGGCTGGGGCTGAGTTCTACTTAGAGACCAGGTGGGGAAAAGGCTCCCCTGTTTCCAGGACAGATGAACTCTGGGAAGGATGTTTATGGAATGCTTTTGTTGCAGGTGGCATCAGAAATGGGTCTTATGACATTGGCATGGCTTGTGGGTAAGAATTTCTTTCTGCCAGAACTTATTAACCAACTTATAACAGTGAAACTAATTTTCATCTCCTGGGTTCTCAGAGGCCAGGATTTCAGGATTCTCCCCTGGCTGTTTCAGGGGGTTTGGCTCGGGGTGGTTCCTACAAATTCCACTCAGAAGCAACCTCCAGTTCTGACTTCTCAGGACTGCTCACCTCTCTCAGCACCATTGAGGAGAGGAACTTGGCATTGAAGAGCCTTCTCCCTGGGAAATGTGTCAGGCTCGAAATGTGGGCAAGCATTTTGAGAAAAGCCAGCACTTGGGTTTCTTTCTGGGGCCCTGTTGATTCATGATCCGCTGCTAAGAGAGAAATAGAAGTTTTGGTTCCCTAAAGCCAGGGACAGCTGCCTCTTACGGAACTAGTCTCTTCGTTTTATCAGGCTGTCTGTCCCCTACCCTGACCAAGGTGGAAACTTCTGCCTACTGGGTTCTGAGGAACGTGGTAAGATCTGTGGTGGTTTGGTCACTGTCAGCTGTGACTCCATCTTTGGTCTCAGCATGTGGAGCTGCAGTGGTACTGGGTGTGCCTCCAGGGAGAAAGGGGCATCTGATGCTAGGGGCTGAAGCCAGGGCACTGGTGGGCTGGGGGAGGCCAGCAGCCCTGGGATTCTAACATGCTCCATCACCTCTCAGTTCTTCTTCTTAGTGTTGCTTGATGGGAGCCCTACTGGGCCATCTCAGAGCTGTGCCAGTTGCATTTGCTCTAGTGCCCTGTGTCTGCAGTTGAAGCTAAGCCCAAAGAGCATACCACAGGGACTTTGGCCAGGCAAAGGCCATGTCCAGGCTGCCCTCTGGTTTCGCTCACGTCCCTCTGTCTTACTAGAGGAGGGAAGGGGGTGTGGGTAACCTGAGGAGAAAGCTGGAGCCTGTGTGAGTTTCCTAGAGGAGATCTGAGTCCCCAAGAAGGTTGATGACCGTGCTACTAGGGTATTAAGAGTCTGGGCCAGGGAGTTCCCCTGGTGGCACAGCAGAAATGAATTTGACTAGGAGTCATGAGGTTGTGGATTTGATCCCTGGCCTCGATCAGTGGGTTAAGGATCTGGCGTTACCGTGAGCTATGGTGTAGGTCGCAGATGCAGCTCGGATCTGGCGTGGCTGTGGCGTAGGCCAGCAGCTATAGCTCCAATTAGATCCCTAGCCTGAGAACCTCGATATGCCATGGGTGCAGCCCTAAATAAAAAGACAAAGGAGAAAAAAAAAGTCTTGGCCAGGACTGTCCCCCATGTCACAGGCTGACTCTTCCCCATAGACTTTGGTCAGGACAAGTAGTCCAGGATCTCCTAGGTGGGAATGAGCTCTGGAGGTGGACTTCCTAAATTTGGCTCCTGGCCAAGTGACCATGAACAAGTTCACTCAGCCTCTCTGGGCCTCAGCATCCTAATCTATAAAATGGGGATAACTGGCTTCGCTCTGTTGAAGCTGATGAGAAGATAAATGGAGTAGTAATGACAACTAACACTCTAGGGCATATGTCATATGACACTGTTCGAAAGTACTCTAGTCCCTGAAAAGACTTTTAAAAATAGCCCTGGGCAAATGAAATGTGTGCAGTCAAGATGATGTGTTAGCATCCTTTGAGGCCTTATGTTCTGCCACCTCCAGGAAGCCCCTTTGGACTACACTAAACTGAGATTTCGTCTTCTCTTTGGCTTGTAGCACCTTCTCATCGGTGTAGGTTAGCTTGCTCTTTGATGTGCAGCTTTTAAAATACTTGTCTCTTCTCTTTTCTGAATTTGTGGCCCCCGAGGGTAGGGCCCAGGCTTGTTAGATGTGTCCTTCACTGTGGCCAACACTGGGCCACTTCCCTTGGAGACTGCCCATGGGCTGCAGCAGCAGTTGTGTGGGAAGCAGGGCCCTGCTGAGGAATGTGGACTGTGCCCGGGGGTGGGGGTGTGGTGGAGGCGGGGCTCAGCAGCTCTGCACCCCCAGCTCTGGCTGGCCAGTGCATGCCCTGCCCCTGGGGCTCCCTGACAGCCCACTGGATTTCCAGGGATTCCCTGGCTGTTCCCTAGCACTTTCTCGGGAGTCCTACTGAAGCTTACCTCCTCCTCAGGGTGGAGTCCATGACCCTGGGGGACAGAGGGAACCCTGGAAATATTTCTTCACGCCTGGTGGAGAAGGAGAAGGCCAGAGACTGCCTGATACCCATGGGGTAAGTGCCCACCGTGTGCCTGTCCCCCTCAGCTCCCTGCCTGGCCCAGAGCAGGGCTGCGGGAACTTGGATGATCTTGTGGCCTCAAACCTTTGGGCCTGGTCTGCTCTGCAGGGACTTTGGGCATGGGACCCATCGCTGCCCTGACTTCCCTTTCCCCAGGCCTTCAGTCCATTCTATGCCTTTTCACATGTGGTGGAGCCTGTCACTCCTACCCTGAGGGGCTCAGTCACACAAGGCATAGTGGCAGCTGCACCCCAAACTCTGGAGGCCTAGAAAGTTGAGGAAGTAAGAGGCTTTTGCTCACCAGCCATGCTGAGGAGGGAACTTGGGCCCTGTCCAGGCAGCATCACAGGCACATAGCATTTGCAGAGCAGCTGAGATCCGCAGCCAGTGTCCCTGAGCTGCCCCCGCCCCCGGTCCACTGGCAGGGAGTCCTGGCTCCACTGAATGTGTGAGATGTGTGATGCCTCCACATCCAGGAACCCTCTCCGAGGGAAGCCTGTAAAGCCAGAACTGCAGGCCGGAAGGCCCCCTGTGGCTCTGGGCTTCCCAGGTGAGGGTAGGCTCCAGCTGCGGGGAGCAGAAAGCCCCGCTGTGGCCTCCCAGAGGGGATGTGTCATTGCTCATCTCCCCACAGCAAAGCAGTTTTCCTTGAGCCACTGGAGAAGCTGGCCAAGAGTTGGCTGTTAGCATCTCCACCCCTGCCTTCTGGTGTACAAGCTCCTAAGGGTCCAGCCAGCATCATCAACTCCCTCCCTGTGGCCCTAGCTCCGCCCTGAGTCGCCACTCCTGTCTCTGTGGCAGGGACTGACCCTCCTGCCCCAGCCCCGGGGGCCCAGAGTTCCAAGTGCAGCTCTACAGTCTGACCCTGACCCCAGGCCGGACCACGTGCGCACTCTTTGCTGTCTGTGTTCTAGGATAACCTCAGAGAACGTAGCTAAGCGGTTTGGCATTTCAAGGGAGAAGCAGGATACCTTTGCACTGGCTTCCCAGCAAAAGTGAGTACTGTTTGGGGTGGGATGTTTAAAGCGCTAGAGAGAGAGATTTTGAAGCTGTCTTAAGTGGTCTGGAGTGGAGCTGTCCCGAGGCCGCACCTGGGCAGTAGCCTCCAGCTCCCAGTAGGGGGAAATGGGTGAGAGCCAGGGCCACTGTGCCGTTGGCACTTCCATGTCCTGTTAGCTTCTGTTCACCCCAAGTGTCTTTCTAAGTGGGCCTCTGTTTCCTCATCTCTTCATTGAGAGCATAAGAGGGCCAGGGCCCTTCTTTAGTTGGCTGTGGTTTGGTGATGAGACACAGTTAACTGCAGGCTTTTCTGGATAACCTGGAGGGTGAAGCTGGCACTGCTAGGGCCCCTGGCATCCCAGCTTCTGGACCACTCCTGAGTTTGGGGTAGCATTATGAGGCAGGGGAAGGCTGTAGTTGGCAAGCCCCCAGCTGCCCAGAGAGGACAGCAAGAGGAGGGAGCAAAGCATCCAGCCAGGTTGGCTGCTCTGATGCAGTGGTTGTTAGCAACTCAGGTCAAGTAACTCTTGAGAATTTGGTGAAAGCTACGGCCTTCTCTTTGTGGCTATGCCCTGGGCCCTTATATTTTGCTCATAATAATCAAGGATCACCCTAAAATCCTTTGTGCTTTTATACTGTTTAAATACTAAGATGCATCAAGTAGTTTAGTATATGTCGTTTTAAATGAGTGGAAGTGGAACAGATAGAATTGAGCTGGTGGGACTGAACACAAAAGTTAGCAGAAACCTGCATGAATATTCCTTGGCTCCAGCTTCAGTTTGGCTTAGTCCTTCTTGGGTAAAGGGCTCAGAGGGGACCCCCCCACTTCCAAACCTCCCACTCCCCTTGAGGTTGTGATACACCAGCTTCTGAAGATATAAGGTTCAGGGACAAGAAGGCCCTGTAAAACCCTTTGCTCCCCACTTCCAGGACAGGCAGGGTAGTAAGTTAGGGACCTGCCCAGCCCCTCCTGCACTCCCCCAAGGTGTGCGTGTCCTGACATTTAGCAGCCTGAGCTTTGCATGTCTGTCCCAAAGGGCGGGGGCTGGAAGCCTCAGGAAGGGACCTCAGGAAGGAAGGTAACCCCACGGGAGCCTGAGCCTGGCTGTCCATGGTGCTGGCAGGGCAGCCAGAGCCCAGAGCAAGGGCTGTTTCCAGGCTGAGATTGTGCCTGTGACCACCACGGTCTACGATGACAAGGGCAATGAGAAGAGCATCACCGTGGCCCAGGATGAGGGCATCCGCCCCAACACCACCATGGAGGGCCTGGCCAAACTGAAGCCTGCCTTCAAGCAGGGGGGCTCTACCACGGCTGGTGAGACTGGGCTGTGGCAGGGGGCGGGGGTGAGGATGGGGCTGCTTCCATGCTGGGCATTCTCCATGGGGGGCCTGGAGCCACCAGGCAAGGTGCACGTGAAAGGTGTGGACCCCCTCAGCCCTGCCCCAATACCTCGTTAACCATGTGATCTGCCTCCAGGAAACTCTAGCCAGGTGAGTGATGGGGCTGCTGCCCTCCTGCTGGCCCGGAGGTCCAAGGCAAAAGAGTTGGGCCTTCCCATCCTTGGGATCCTGAGGTCCTATGCAGTGGTCGGGGTCCCGCCGGACATCATGGGCATTGGACCTGCCTATGCCATCCCTGTGGCTTTGGAAAAAGCAGGTGAGATGGCTCCTTCCCACCCTAGGTTTGGATCCAGTTCCTGCCTCTTGTGCTAGTGCCAGAGGCAGGTGTGGGCAGAGACCTGAGGTGGGCCTTGGGTGCTGCAGGGTGACGGTGGGGCAAGTTAGCACCCTGACCCCACAGCTGAGACCCACTCACACATCTGGAACAGGGACAGACACTATGGGCAGCCTACAGACCATGGGTAGTGTGAGGCCCCAGGGAGACTGAGTGGCCACTGGGTCAGCTCAGGCATTTTCCTCTCACCTGCAGGGCTGACAGTTGATGACATAGACATCTTTGAGATCAATGAGGCCTTTGCAAGTCAGGTGAGACTTTGTTCTGCACCATGGCCTGGGTGGTGGCGCAGGGGACTGGGGAGGGAGCTGCGGCTGACGCTCTGCCTCCCTTCAGGCCCTCTACTGTGTGGAGAAGCTGAAACTACCCCCTGAGAAGGTGAACCCTCTAGGGGGGGCAGTGGCCTTGGGCCATCCGCTGGGCTGCACTGGGGCTCGGCAGGTCATCACGCTGCTCAATGAGCTGAAGCGCCGTGGGAAGAGGTGAGGCTGACCCCCGTCGGGGTGGCGGGGCGGTGGGGTGGTGCGGATGGCCCAACTGACCAGCTGAGGTGTTCACACGAACTCCAAGGGGAGGAGGTGGGTGGGGTGCCTGTTTTCCCTGCGGGCTAGCCGTGCAGGGGAAGCAAGCATCTGCCACCCTGTGTGTGCCTCAGTGGGCCGGCTGGGCAACGCTCGCCCTGAGGTCTGGCATCTTCTGTGCCCGCGAAGGCCTTGGTCCACCCAGCTCAGCTGGGCCCGGGGAGAGCTTGGTGATTTGATTCTGCCCTTTCGGCTTTCACACAACCAACACATTTTCTTCCACAGGGCATACGGGGTGGTGTCCATGTGTATCGGGACCGGCATGGGTGCTGCTGCGGTCTTCGAATACCCTGGAAACTGAGGGAGGCCCAGACCAGAGGCACTACCCACTGCTCTGGTGGCAACACTACAGAAGTGACATCTGGGCACCTCTAGCACCGATGGTGGCAAAGCAAGGTGCCTCCACTAACTTGGATATTGTGAACAATGATGATACGGTACAGGAAGCGTGAGGTGTCACGCGTCTCTGGAGGGGAGAGAGTCGGCTGGGGTTGGGTCACCTAGCCCACAAGGCTACCATGTGGTTCCTGGGGGAAAGGGCCTGTGGACGGAATGTGCAGCAGACATAGTAAATGTGTTGTCTTAGTGGATGGGCTTTTTCCGAAGGTCCAGTTCCTGCTATGCTGGTCCTGCCTCTGCTCAGTCTGAACACCCATCCTTAAGTGCCCTGCTCTCCTGTGGGTGACCTACTCTTTGTACTGCTCCACCTCTGAGGACACAGGGCACACACAGACCTGGAAGGGGGTCCCTTCATTGCAGCGGGTGCCCAGCACACCTGGTTGTAACTCTCAGTGTGTTTATTTCTGGGATGGGGGTAGGGCCTAGAGCTGGTGGGGTGACTCATATTTCTCATCATAAGAGCCTTCACCCCTGAGCCTCAGGGTGCAGGATTTCTCACCAAGCACACCTTCCACCACCAATGTGGACTTGTACAGCTTACAGCTCCTGTGGGGAGCAGGGATTGAGATGAGGCAAGGGCCCTGGGCCAGGGCTCTGGGTCCCGCACGGCAGTGCCAGTGAGATGATGAGAGTCTGTACCTGGCAGTGAAGGAAACCTGGAGGGTGATGGAGGTTGGGGGTGCGTTGCCCAATCGTGCCTCCAGCAGCCCACTGCTTGGGGAGACCCTGAAGGCCACAGGGTCCTTGTCTGGCTCCTGCTGACCTGCATAAGGGAAGGGACACACAACACAGGGAGCGGACTCCCACCCAGCATCTTGGCTGTGCGCTGCTGGTCTTGCCTGTGGGATTGGGGAACTGGCCAGCTGTGCAGAGATGCCCAGGTGGTCCTGGACAAGGGCACGCAGGACAAGGGCACAGGGCACGCAGGCCTGCAGCACAGGGGAGCAGGGAGCCAGTGGGAGGCACGACTCACCTGTCAGCACAGCCCAGTAGCTCCGGCAGCTACTCAGGTTCATCAAGTAGACCTCCCGGACCTGGTCCTGGTTCACGAAGCAGGTCCCGAAGTCCACCCAGCTGGTGGAGAGCTGCAGCTCGGGCACGGCCACAACAGCCCTCAGGGGCACCACCTAGGGGGACAGAGCCTTTAACTTGGTGGGGACCAGTGGACCTTGCCCTGGATGTCTCTGACGACCCCCAGTACTGTAGCGTGTGAGGTGTGTACAGGCAGCACCACCCTGGAAGGAGAGGGCCAGCACCGCCCCTAACACCAGAGGATGCAGATGGGTTTCTGTGCAGGAAAAGGGCCAGGAAGGCCTGAGCTGCTCTCTGATTCCCTCACCACCCCTGCCTTGATCCAGCTCTGTGGTTTCAGCTCCCTGATTGAGCCGCCCTATGTCCTCTTGGGCTCTGGGCCAGCTCACCTTTTCCCAAGGCTTCTTCAGCTCAGCTCCACACCACAGACCCTGACCTTGGGTCAGAGTCCACAGAAAAAGAATGAGGCCTGTGGTGTTTGTATCTGGTGCTTCAGTTTCCACACAAGCCAGAGACAATGTTTCTCAGCTGTTCTATGTCCCCACCCATCAGGCCATTTCTTTGGCCTGGTTTCTCCTTTCTCCATTAAACACTCTGCAGGCTTCGCATGCCACCTTCTCCAGGAAGCTTTCCCTGATTTTCCACCCTACAACATCCCATCTGGCTCTGAGCTCCTAGGTCAGGTAGGGATGGATAACCTTTCTCTCTCCATGCTCTTCTAGGGCAGACTGTCAGGGTTTGTTCCCCTGGGACTACATGAAACCCAGCCCAGTCCTACCCTCCTTGTCGCAGGTGACATGTCTAGGACTCACCTGAGTGGTCTGGTTGGTGTACTCCAGAAGCAGATTCTGAGTGAACACCATTTCTTTCTCTCCATTCGCGCTCTGCTGTATTGCCACTCCGGGCAGCATCTGGTCAGCTGGGAGCTTCTGATAGGAGAGTAGCTCCAGGGAGAGTGAGAAGGACACGTTCACCTGAGCAGATGGGAATGAGCTGGCACCTCAGGCTGCTGGAGGCAGTTCCCCCAGTGGACTCCATCCTTCCCACCTGTAGGCCTGGCGAGGTCCCAGCTCAGCCTGCAGTGTCCCCACACCATGCTTAGCATCTGTCAGTCCCAGGGACAGGGCCATGCTGCCCACAGGAGCTGAGGGGCCAGAGGGGTGGAGACAAGCAAGCCACCCTCCCCACCACAGGACCAGGGCTGTGGTCTGGTGAGGAGGCCCAGCCCAGGCCTGTGTCTTTGTCCTGAGAGCAATGAGGAGTTTCTGCTGGGTTGCAAACAGGATGCTGAGTGACCTCTGCCTTCCTCAGGGTCGCCCTGGTAACTGCAGGGAGGAGGCTGGGGAAGCTTGAGTGGGAGCAAGGACATGGGTTTGGAGGCCAAGGTGGAACTCAGGCCCCCAAGAGGATGGGGCTTGAACACATGGCTCCCAAACCCAGGCCTGTGGACCAAGGTCCACCAATTTACCCAAAGCACCTGTTACGACATAGATTCCTGAGGCCAGGTCCTCTCATCTGTGGAGTTGGAGTCTGGGGACTATATTTCTAATCTGTGTCCTAAAGGCTTGGAAGCTTGTCCTAAATCAAGATTCGGGTGTGGACTGAAGGGAAGGGAGATGTGCTCAGACACTGAGGAGGGGCAACAGCAGGGCTGGGTCTGCGCCTCATGACAGTGCTCGGGACCAGGACACTGGCAGAGGGGACAAAGGGAGGGGTCTCGTGTGCCTGGGACGAACATGTGTCCACACTGATAGTCTGGTGGTCCCGGCCTGAGCAGGTCTGGCGTGCAGAGGTGTTCGCTGGACAGAGTGTGTCTACCAGAAGTGCTCTCAGGGCACAGCAGAGTCGAATCTGCAGGCCGGATGCCTGTGCACGCAGACCTGTGGGTGTGCTCTCTGTACACAGACATGAGTGTTTGTGAGAGGTGACCTCCAACCTGGGTGAGTGTGCCCGCTGAGGGCAGGGACTGCAGAACCTTCCACTGACCAGCATGTTCTCCTGTGGGTAGAGGACCAGCTGCTTGCCCGTCTCCTCCTCGCACTCCTGCTTCCAGCCGGGGCCAGGAGCTCTGTGGCTGCGGCTCGCCCCATTTTGAGAAACGGAGAAGGGCTTAGAGACCAGGAGCCGGAAGTGGTGTGGGATTTCCGTTGTGTTGGTCAGCTTCAGGTGGTGGGTGGTCACCAGCTCACTCAGCACCTGGGCGGCCACAGGGGTTGGAGGTGGGGTGCAGGATGCATCTGCACCCTCTTAGCACGTGGCTCTGGGGGAGGGACTCAGATTGTAGCCCAGAGGCCTAGGGGAACACTGAGGTCCAGGTACGTTGGGTCAGGGGGTACAGCACACTCACCCCAGAAGAGGGCTGCTCAGGGATGAGGTCACTGGCCTGCTGCCAGAACTCCACACTGCCGCTGTAGTCCAGCTCCACGCTTAGCCTGCCGGCAGCAGGCATGGCTGGGCCTCAGGCTCACATGGCCCAGGGCTCACCTACTGGCTTCTCCCTCCCATTGCCATCCTTTTGCACCCAGAACCCTGTCTGGTCCCCCGCAGTGCCCGGGAAAGTTATGCCCTTCGCGGCTGGACGGAGGCCAGGCAGCCCATCCTACTCACTGCGCAGGCCTCACATAGCTGTGCAGATCCAGCCTCATGGGTCCCACTGCGAAGTCCTGCAGGCGGCGCCTCCTCCCCGGAAGTTCCCTCTCCATCTACAGAACCCAAGCCTGATTACCGGCATCCCTGAGCTGAGTGGGCAACGGGCTACCCAGCAGAGAGGCAGCAGCGTGGCCCCTCCCAAGCCAGGAGGGCTCACCTCGTCATCCAAGCTCATGAAGCCCAGGGCATAGCCAATACACTCCACCTTGTGCAGGACAGCGGGGCCGAGGACCACAGGTGTGAAGGAGATGTGGATGGTGCTGCTGCCCCCTGCAGGGACCACCTGGTCCAGACACAGTGGCCTCAGAACTGTCCATGCCTCCTGGCCCCCACCAGCCCCACCCCGACTCACCACCTGCTTGGGGCTGATGGAGAACAGGTGGGCAGAGGGCACCCCCTCGTGCTCCTGCAGGACCACTGAGATGATCTTGGAGGCACTGGCACTGGAGCTGCCCTCAGCCTGTCGTTAAGGAGTCCCAGGCTCACGCAGGCCCAAGGCTCACTGGCCACAGCCCTGCACCCAGCACCCCCCACCCCTGCTCACAAACTGGGCAGCTTCGTGGCTGGACTCAGACACATTGGAGGGACATGGAGATCCAAAGGAGCTGCTGCTCTCAGGGGTCTCAGGGCACAAGAGGTCATTCCCAGCTTGGTCCCGTGGTGGGAAGGGCGGCCCATAGAAAACCAGCAGCTCCACCAGCCAGTCCTCCCTGTCTTCTGGAATGTAGGTCTCCCAGTCCAGGCGGATGTCTGGGGCAGATGTCGGGGGAGAGATAAGGAAGCGGAGACAACTCTTCCCTGGGCCCCCACCTCCCTGCAGGCCCCCAGAGGCTGCCTGTTCTCCAGCACTAGTTGAGGGGGCTGCACCTCCTCTCTAATGCCACCACTAGGCAGTTCTTGTTTTAAAAAAATCTACAGGCTTATGCCATCAGCCCCCTCACCCCTTGCCCTGGATCACAAGGCCAGGTTTCACGTCCAGATGTACCAGGCTCCCTGTCCTCTCCCCACAGCCTCCTTCCCTTCTGGCCAATTTGCTGGCTCCCCTGGGCCCTCCAACCTGTGTTCCCTACTTTTTCCCCCTCCATCCATCAGCTCCCATCTGCTTTCACCGCCTTCCCTGGCCAGGCCAGTCCCTGGGGGCTGCTGTGTCAACTTTGCCTTGCCAGGATTCTCTTCTCTCTTTGCCACCATCCTTCTACCCACTGGGCAAAACCTAACCCTGTGGGAACTGAACTGACCTCTGAGCCCTTGTAAGAAAGTCCCCCACGTTCTGAACCACTTGCCACCCTCGTAAATCTGTCCCCGACCTAAACGGTGTACCCACTCTGTCCCTCAGTTAATTTAGCTCTGCCAACCTGCATCCTGACACTTGCCCTCTCCCTGGCCTTCTCTGACCCTCAGTGGGTAGCCCCATCTCACCTCCCAGAAGCTCCTGAAGTCCTATCCTGAGCCCCCACATCTGTCTGCATCTATCCCACTCACCTCCTGCATCTATCCTGTTTCTCAGGGGCCAGGTGTGACCTATCTCCCATCTTTCCCAGCTGTTTTCCAACGGCACTTAAGCAAAGTCAGAGGTTTCTTGAACAAGCATCCCTCTGCCAGACCACCTGTCCAGTACTACCTCTCTTCCCCACAGCAACGTGTAGGACAAGTGGTCCATCAGTGCCTCCCCCCATGGGCTTTCACCCAACCCCAGCTCACACGTGAGTCATGGCTTGCCCCTTGGGAATGCCTGGTGAACACACCCCCAAGGTCTCTGATCTAGTAGTTCCTGGGGTTATTACACAACATCTGCCTTTTGTACCCATCAAATCACTCTCATCATGGCCACCGATGACCCCCATAACCTAAGGTTCAGAGGGTCTCACAGGTAAAGAGAGAGAAATGTGCAAGAGGAAGAGAAGGTAACCAGGGATGGAAAGCAAAGTAGGAGAGAAATCTCAGACAAAGGGAAAATAGAATCAAGTCACAAAAAGCAAAATGAAAGTAGAAAAAATACAAAGTAAAATAAATCACAGAATAAAAATACATAGATTGAGATTTTAAAAAGCACAGTTCTCTGGGAGTTCCCATTGTGGCTCAGCAATGACAAACCCAACTAGTATCCATGAGGATGTGGGTTCGATCCCTGGCCTCACTCAGTGGGTTAAGGATCTGGCATTGAGTTGTGGTGTAGGTCATAGACTCAGCTCAGATCCCAGATCCAGTGTTGCTGTGGCTGTGGTGTAGGCCAGTGGCTACAGCTCTGATTTGAGCCCCAGCCAGGGAACCTCCATATGCTGCATATGCGGTCCTAAGAAGACAAAAGACAAACAAAACACACCATTCTCTGTTGCTTACAAAGAAACACACATCAAAGTCACAAATGGTGAGGGGCAAATGCGACAGGCAACCTGAGGAACAATGTTACCGTAGTGCAAGGTAGATTTTAAGCACTTAATGGGGCCAAAGAGGAATATTTCAGAGTGATAAAAGGCATCATTTAGTGAAGATTTTGTTCTCAAAATGCATCTAACAATATAGAAATTAAAACATAAAGCAGGAGTTCCCGTCGTGGCGCAGTGGTTAACGAATCCTACTAGGAACCATGAGGTTGCGGGTTCGGTCCCTGCCCTTGCTCAGTGGGTTAACGATCCGGCGTTGCTGTGAGCTGTGGTGTAGGTTGCAGACGCGGCTGGGATCCTGCGTTGCTGTGGCTCTGGCGTAGGCTGGTGGCTGCAGCTCCGATTCAACCCCTAGCCTGGGAACCTCCATATGCCGCGGGAGCGGCCCAAGAAATAGCAAAAAGCCAAAAAAAAAAAAAAAAAAAAAAAACAAAACATAAAGCAAAACTACTAGAAATGCCAGGAGAGTGTGATATGATTTCAGTGGTTGACTCCAGGACACACTTTCCCCATCCAGTGGACAAAGATAAGCAAGGTCACAGAGTGGCCATTCCCTTCTATTCACAGCACGTTCCCTCGGATCCCCCAAGGAGCTTAAAAACCATATTGCTTAGGTGCTGCCTCTAGAGACTCAGTTCAGTCGGTGTGCAGTAGCCCAGCCTCAAGGTACTTTGAATCCTCCCCTGAGACTCTGGTTCTGAGCTGGCCTTAACTCGTCCTGTGGCTCATACGCTCCCTTGGGTCCAGTTGGGTCGCCTTCCTCCTGGCTTTGGCCTTGAACGCCCTCCATACAGTCCCCCAGCACTCTGGCCACTCTGCAGATATACTCAAATGTACTCAATGTGCCAGTAAGCAGGCCACGGTCATGTCTATGCCACCCATCAGGATGTAGCCTCTCGGCACAGCCCCTGCTGTCCTGTTGCCTCTTTATCCCCAGCTCCTTGCAGGAACCTGGGGCTGCTGGCTCAAGGGATGAGAAAAGGTGACCCTACAAATGTCTGTCCCTATGCAAAGTGGGCCAGACGAGGGTGTCTGTGGCCCATGGACAGTGGGAGACCCCAGGTCCTATAGACAAGGGCAAGTCCTGTCCTTCAGGGTAGAAGTGGCTCTGACAACCCCCAATGGGCTTGGTCACTCCCTACCTTGGTGCTCAGGGACCTCCCTCAGTACCCACAGGCCAACTGGATTCCTGGGTCCCAGTCCCGGGCCATCAGCTTCCCCCAGCCCCATTTTCCCTCCAGCCCGCCCGCTACATGGCACAACCGTGAGTCCCAGTTTCCCTGGTGAGCGTCTTACCACAGGGGCTGGAATTATTCAGGCGAAGGGCCCGGGTGACTGTGTCTCCTCCAGACATCTGGGTGCCGAACCTGGAAGCAGAGACCAGGGCACACACCTCACAGGGAGGCAGTCCCACTGTGGTCTGCCTTCACCCTGGAGTCACTGAGACCCAGGGCTGGAGGCCCTCTGCATGCAGTGCCTGGTGGACTGTGACCCAGGGATGCTCAAGGCCCAGGTAAGCCCTGGGCCAACTCAACAATAACACTGACCAAGCACACAGATCCCAGTTCAGTGGGGGTGAGGGGCCCTGTGTCTGGCCCAGACCCCGGGCGATACTGACAGCTCGTGACTTTTGTCCCATCAAAGCCCTTCGAGATGTGCAGATCGCAGCCATGCCTCCTGAGGGCTCTGTCCTCCAGGGTAGCCCTGGTCTGGGGCTTTCATGCTAGGTGGCATCAAATGGCCAGTTGGACAGCAACAAGTCAGCATGGGTAGCCTAGAGCCTTTCAAGGGTTGGAGGAGGCACAGGGGAGAGGGACGGTACCTGATGACAGGCTCCTTCTGGAAGTAGTCAGCAGTGTAGAAGGTGGGCCTCTGGGAGCTGATGGGGCAGCCCACCACCGCCATGTGCACCGGGATGACAGCTGGCGGCAAATCTCCTGCCTGCAAACACATACCAATTCCTGGTCACTCCTGTCACTGGCTGCCACCGTATCCCTTGGCTCCCCATCCCCTCTGCACAAGGCCTTCCTGCCTCAGCCAGCCCAGGGTCTCCACAGCCTGGTCCCAGCTGGGTGAGGACTCACTTCCTGCTGTCTGATGCTCACCCTGGACCCCCTAAGGGCCTGGGGCTACCTGGCTTCTCAGCTGCAGGTTTGCTGCCCTGCCTTTCCGCCCAGCGCCAGGACTCCACAGGTCTCCCAGCCCAATGGTCTTGGGCATCTTATGGCCCTTTTGATTCAATTTATCTTTTAAATGGAAATAACTTTCTCATTCTTCCCTGATAATAAAAACCAATCTTTTTTTTTTTTTTTTGGCTGCACCTACAGCCTATGAAAGTTCCTGGTCCAGGAATCAAACCTATGCCATAGCAGCAACCCAAGCCACAGCAGTGACAATGCCAGGTCCTTAACCCACTGAACCACCAGGGAGCTCCAAAAGCAAGAAATTTTTTCAACATTTAAAATAGAATATGATACCTATAATCCTACATCACCCCCAGCCTGACTCACTGTGAACACTTTAGTGTACAACTGTCTAGACAGACTTGTGTATGTAGAACACAGATATAAATGAGGAGCATTCTGGGCAGGCTCTAGTTTGGATAATTTCCTCTTTTAAGAACATATGATAATTTTACTAATGAAGGCTTTCAGTGTCATTTAACAAGCTGTGCAAAATCCTGTTGTATGGACGTAGCCTAATGTTTTAATCCAATCTTCTCCTGATGGATATGGATGTTTCATTTGTTTCCTTTTCCCCCCTTCTATTATAAACAATGCTGAGAAGAAGAGGAAGCCTGGGATGCCCACTGTGGTGCAGTGAGTTAAGAATATGACTGCATTGGCTCAGGTGGCTGCAGAGGCACAGGTTTGATCCCAAGCCCAGCGCAGTGGGTTTAAGGATCCCACATTGCCGCAGCTGCATGTAGGTTGCAGCTCTGGCTTGGATTCAATCCCTTGCCCAGGAACTTCCATATGCCATGGGTGCAGCCATGAAAAAAAAAAAAAAAAAAAAAAAAAAAAAAAAAAGAAAAGAAAAGCAAGTCTGGTACAAAGGTATTTGTCACATATCCACTTCTTTCCTTGGGGTGACTTTAAACGTATGTCCCAGCACACTGCACAAGTGCCTCTGGAGGGTGGCACATGTTTCCCAGCCCACCTGGCTGTGTGCGTGAGGACTCCTCCCCTGCACCCTCACTAGCAGCTTTTTAAAAATTTTTTAAATTATTGTTGATTTATAATGCTCCAGCAACTTTTATACCTTGCTAATCTCAGGTATGACTTTAATTCTTTTTTAATTACCAGAGATGGTGGTAAATTTTTCATGTTCACTGGCCATCTCTATTTGTCATTTTTCAACTGCCTACTTGAGACTTTGCCTGGTTGGGATGCTTCTGCCCACCTTCCCCCCATTATTGTTAGTTATAAATGCTTTGGGTTTTTGTTGTTTTGTTTTACTGTTTTTGTTTTTTAGGGCCATACCCAAGGCATATAGAGGTTCCCAGGCTAGGGGTCAAATTGGAGCTGCAGCTTCCAGCCTACATCATAGCCACAGCGACGCAGGATCCAACCTGCGTCTGCAACCTACACCACAGCTCACAGCAACACCAGATCCTTAACCCATGAGCAGGGCCAGGGATCAAACCCGCATCCTCATGGATCCTAGTCAGGGTCATTAACTGCTGAGCCATGAAAGAAACTCTGGTGTTTTTCGTTTGTTTGTTTGTTTGTTTTTAAATTTTGGCTCTATCTGCAAAATGTGGAAGTTCCAGAGCGGTGACTCAAGCCACAGCAGTGACAATGCTGGATCCATTAACTGCTAGGCCACCAGCAAACTCTGCCTTTGTCAAAGGGCACAGCACAATTTAAAGCAAATGTCTACCACAACTAAACTGTCCAATTTACTAAATAGTTCATGAAAATTTGTGCAAGAACTAAACAGCACAGGACTTTGTACACATTTCATCCCTCCACACTAAAAGAGGCAGTCCCCAGTGGCACCATCTGTTGTCTTATCCATCCCTGTACCATCCACAATCCAGGGGACGAACCACACAGGAACCCACGCAGAGGCACTCAGGTCATACTAAAGGAGTGAGCACATGAAGGGGCTGATGGGGAATGAACGGTTGCATTAAGGCCTAGGCCAGACTGCACTTTCTCTCCACACTTGTTGCCCACGCCGGTTCTTGGTCCGGGCAGGCAGCTCATCGAACTCCTCTGCCCTCAGTGTGGCCTCAGCCTCAGAGGACCTCATGGGGAAATGTGTGGGCACATCTCCTGCTCGCAGGATCCCACCTGCAGGAATCCCAGTGGTTGCTATAGATGCAAAGGCCCATCCTGAGTTCAGGGGGAATCATCTTTCCACTTGGTGAGATCTGGGAGGCTGAGGGCCAGGAGGTGGGGGAGAGTGAACTTGAAGGTGCAGCCCTGGGTGGGGGACCCTGAGCTCCCAGGCGGTCACCTGCCTGTGTGCCCTTACCGTGCAGATGAGGTTGTCCCAGTATTCGCCCCACATGTTCGCACAGGCTGTGATGTCGATGCTGAGCTGCTGATGGGCCCCCAGCACGCCCTGGGAGAGGTGGGGAAAGAAGGAAGCGCCTTTCCCATGAGACAACATGCTTTCCATAAACTCTGGGGGAGAACCAGGAATGGGGACTCAGGAACCCAGGGCAGGAGTGAGGTCCAAACCCTCAAGTGTTAGCAAAGCGCTGAACCAGATAAGCCACCCACAGCTTCTCCTTGATCTGGTTGAAGATATCCTCCTTCTGGACACCTAGTGTCCAGGGTCCAGCCTCTCTCAGCTTCCATAAGGCAGGGTCCCAGTGGGAACCCTCCCTTTTTTCTTCCTTTTTGTCTTTTCTGGAGTTCCCTGGCCAGGGATCAGATCTGAGCCACAGTTGTGACCTATGCTGCAGCTATGGCAACACCAGATCCTTTATCTTTTTTTTTTTTTGTCTTTTCAGGGCCACACCTGCCACATATAGAGGTTCCCAGGCTAGGGGTCTAATCAGAGCTGTAGCCGCCGGCCTACGCCACAGCCACAGCAATGCCAGATCCAAGAAGCGTCTACGACCTACACCACAGCTCACAGCAACGCCAGATCCTTAACCCACTGAGCAAGGCCAGGGATCGAACCCGGAACCTCATGGTTCCCAGTCGAATTCATTTCTGCTGCACCACAATGGGAACTCCCAGATCCTTTCTCTTTTAACCCACTGTTCAGGCTGGGGATCAAACCTGCGTCCTGGTGCTGCAGAGATGCTGCCAATCCTATTGTGCCACAGTAGGAATTTCGAGCCCTCCCTTTTGAGCCACTGCCCATCCCAAATCAAAGCCAGGCTTTGGGCACAAGCCACATTTGCACTAGCTAGGAGATGGCCTCGTTTAAAAGAGGGAGCATGGTCAGGGGAAGTGTCATGGCCATATCAGAGACTTGGCTAGAAAAGACACAGAGAAGTGCTCTCTGGTCAGGGTCTCCTCAAAGTGGCAGCTGGCCCACAACCCAGGAAGGTCAAAGGAAAGCCTGCTCACTGCCAGCCCTGGGGCTCTTACCCAGCTGCTCACGCTTGGCCAAGAGCTCACGCATCCGAGCCGTCCTCAGCAGGGCAGGAGGCATGTCGGGGCTTGACAAGACAGGACACAGAAACAGCATCACCCTGGCCCTTCCCCAGACCTGAGTTGCCTCCCCTGGCAACTAGCATCCACCAGGTACCCAGAGGAGGAAGGGGGACCTGCCTGCTCTTCCCAGGGGAGAGCTGGTCAGTCCTCTTCTTTACTTCTGCCTGCGGTCTCTGCTCCCACTGTCCCCCTCCCACTCATAGCATCCCAGATGCAGGTCACCCACCAGCCCCAGGGGCTGCCTTCCCACCCACTCAAGGGAGTTATAGAGCAGGGACCCCAGATCCCCAGGCCCTGTGCCCTGGTGACCCCTGGTTACAAACCCAGCCCAGCCTCCCCGTCCATTGCTCAGCCTTCTGCAACAAGCCACTTCCAGGCTTTCCTGCTGACACCTGTGCAGCACTGAGCATGTACTAACTTCCAGCAGCAGGCCGGTTAATGGCTTAGGAAGTGTTTGTGGTGCCTACCAGCACTGGCTGTCACTGGTTTTGAATTTGGGCGCCCCGTCTTAGGATTTTTGGTGGTGAGGCATCTGCAGCAGGTGCTGATAAAGTGCCTGTTTCTGGAGTGTAAGTACTTTCACAGCGGCTGATTTCAAGTTACAGCTTTGCACCCTGCCTCACTGCCACATCTCTGTCCAGTTCCCCAGCTACAGTAGCTCTTCCCCAACACTGCCTGGTTGATCAGACGCCCCCCGCCTCAGTAGCCCAGGCTGAGAAGGGGCCACAAGGCCAGCCTTTCCCACAGGCCCGCTCAGGCAGCAGGGCCCTCTCCTCTCTGTGTTTCCCCATATCCACCTGTGTAAACCCTCTTCCCACACCCCATGCCCACCCGCCTCCTGCCCCCTGAGCCACACAGAGGCCCAAAAGGGCAGCCCTGGCCACGACCTCCCCAGAAACAGCCTCTGAAGTTGGATACTGGACGTACAGCCTGGGTTTTTGGCTCAGGCTGATTCCGGGGCTCCCGAAGTACTCAAACTTGAGGGTGAAAGGGGTCTGTATCGGGGAGCAATTGGTCAGGATGAGCTGGCGAGTCACGCGGGTCCTCAACGGCACTGTCGAGCCAAAGTCCAGGTGCAGCCTCTCCGGGTGGCCTGGCCACAGCTCTCTGCTGGGAACACTGCCCCATGCCCATGGGCACCAGGTTACAAGCCACTCTCGGCCCTGCTCAGGGAGCTGCCTCAGGTTAGGGATGCCAGAGCTGCCCAGAAGCCAGGCTCCACCCTCCAACTCCTCCTTGTCAAGCTGCCACCCCATTGATGTACCCTCTGTGCCCACCCATGATGCCCAGAGAGGCTCCAAGCCCACCGACCCTCCCTGGCCAGGGGCAGACTGGCCTGTCTCCCAGGTGCTAGGCCTGGGGGGCAAGCCCAAGATATACCCAGCCCTGTCCCCTGCCATCCTCAACCTGCCTGGTCACCATGTCTCCAAGTGTGTGCACAAAGACCACACAGAGGGTGAGGATGGTGTGGAGGGGGCCCAATGCCACACTTTGTGAGTTTCCATGACAACACTGTAGCATTTTCCTGGCTGTAGGAATCAGCTGGGAGGAGGCAGGTATCACAGCCATGCTGGTCCTTTGAATGCTGCCTCAGCCCTCAGTCCCTGGCCTCGGCCCTGGGCTCACCTGCTGTCAGAGTCCTCTGGGGAGATGGCGATGGCCACTTGTAGTCCCTGGGGTTTCCCAGAAATGCCCAGAACCAGAGGCTCCTTCATGCCTGACACGTTACAAGGGAGGGCCAGATCCCTCAACTCTTCCTGTAAGAAAGCCCATCAGGAGTTCCCACGTGGCTCGGCAGTAACGAACCTGACTAGTATCTATGAGGACGCAAGCTCAATCCCTGGCCTTGCTCAGAGGGTTAAGGATCTGGCATTGCTGTGGCTGTGGTGTAGGCCAGCAGCTATAGCTCTCATTCATCCCCTAGGCTGGGAACTTCTATATGCTGCAGGTGTGGCCCTAAAAAGACAATAAAGAAAAAAGAAAAGAAAGGAGAGCCCATCAGACACCCATCACACAGGTAAGTCCCAGGACTACACCTCAGCTGGGCAGCCTCGGGTGGTCTCCTGCATACAGGCGCTTTGCTCTGGGGCAGGGGCTCAACACAAAGGCTTGTCCAGGTCATCTCTGTGAAGGGCTCCCAGTCCCTCCAGTGAACCACCATCCACAGACACAGCCTGTTGGACCCAGATATCTGGGCAAGCCCACGTGAGGGGAGACCCCTCTGAGCAGACCTCTGGAGAAGCTTCACATTTACTTGAATAGGGCTGCTACCACAGAAATTGGCCCCTTACTGCGTGATGTCTGCTCTGTGCGGGTCTGGGCTCACCCATGTCACCCGAGAGCTCAGGCTCAGCTGTGTAAGGAAGCCCACTGTCCCCATGTTTGCCAGAGAAGAAGTGGGACCCAGGTGTGCTAGTCCCTGTGAGGAAGAAGTTTCTTTTTCCTCAAGAACCACAAATGGGTGGCCAGCCACCACCCAAGTCCTGAGTACACCCCGTTTGATGGCCCTCCTGTGGCCGTCAAGGAGCGATGTCCAACATAGGGCCTGCAGGGGCAACAGCTCTGCCCTGCATCTAGGGACAGTTGGGAAGTGGAGCCCACTTGTCCCACCACAGAGAATGGCCCAGGAAGGGCCAAAGCTGGTGCCAAAGGGTTTCAGGGCACATCCAGGCCTGCTCCAGGCTTCCTGTCCCTGTATCCCTAGAAAGTAAGCCCAGCAGGAATGGGGCCCCTAGACCCAAATGCAAGAGATTTCTGGACTCACAAAGCCCAGGAGAGGGGTCTGAGGCAGACTGCCCAGTGGCACACACGCATACAGCCAGGGGGCCTGCCTGGTCTCGTGGGCCCCTTACCACCTCACTCACCTGGGTGTGAGTGGTCAACTCCAGGCTGAGCTGGCACTCCTCACTGGGGCCCAGCATGCCATGTCTGGGGGAGACTTTGGCTCTGCAGAAGCTGGCTTGGAGCCCTACGAGCTGGGAGACACATGGGTGAGTCACATGCTAGGCTCCCCGGACAGACCAGGGCCCAGAGAAAGGGCTCAGCACCACATGCTCTGAGGAGGCTGGTGGACTGGGGGCCACAGTGAGATCAGTAGGGCAGGGTGCTCACGAGGGTGGGGGATAGGTCCCTTCTCTTCTTCCCACCTACCCCCTTCAACCTCACACCTGCCCAGGGTCATCTGGACTAAACAGGCTGCCCTGGGAGGCACAGGGCAAGGCGAACAGGGAGCAGCTGCCTCTGATCCCCAAGGCACACAGGGCATTCACCCTGGGGGGGTGCCACAGCTGGGCTCCTAACAGTTGCGTGGACCAGTCACGGCCTGCGCTGGCTGGGAGGCCTAGCTGGTGGCCCAGAAACTCCTTCTCTGGCAGGGAACTGGAATTCCTGAAGGCCGGACAATGCAAAGCCAGGCCAGGCGTGCTGAGCCCTGCAAGAGCCCAGCGTTCCAGGCTGTGAGGGGATCTGTTCTGGGAGGTGTCTAGGGCCCACCTCCTCCTTCACAAGGGCCTCTGAGGGCTGCAGCCCTGGTTCCCTCAGCATGGGCCCCCTCACCTTGCCCCAATGGAACCTTGTGGGCAGCAGCGTGCCATTGATGAGTGTGATGGTCGCCTTGGCAGGCATGCCCAGGTAGAGGTTGGTGACCTGCACCTGGCTGCTCTGGAGATACGCATAGGGCTCCTGCACCTCAGCATACACAGGAAGGTAGCTGGGACACAAGGAAATAAAAGGCATACTCATCAGTAAAGAGGAAACAGGAGTTCCCCTCGTGGCTCAGCGGTTAACGAATCCAACTAGGATCCATGAGGATGTGGGTTCGATCCCTGGCCTTTACTCAGTGGGTTAAGGATCCAGAGTTGCTGTGGCTCTGGTGTAGGCTGGTGGCTGCAGTTCTGATTTGACCCCTAGCCTGGCAACCTCCGTATGCCTTGGGAGCAAACCCCCCCAAAAAGAAAAGAGGAAACAGAGTTCCCTTTTGGTGCAGTGGGTTAAGGATCCAGCACTGTCACTGCAGTGGCTCTCATTGCTGCTGTGGCATGGGTTTGACATCTGGCCTGGGAACTTCCACATTCCACAGGCAAAACTAACATAAATAAATAGATTAATTTAAAAAAAAGAAAAGAAAAGGGAAAATAAAACTGTCCCTATATGCAGATGACATGATGGTCTACATAGACAATCCCAAGGAATTTGTATTTTTAAAAATCTTGCTACTAATGAGTGATTCAGCAAAGTGAGGGTAAAAATGAACATAGAAAAATCAATCACATTTTAATAGGCTAACAAGAAGTGTGTGGAAACAGAAGTCAAAAATAAATGCCATTTATAAGTGCTCCAAAAGTGAAACACTTAGGTAAATAGTAAAACATGTGTAGGACTTGTGTGCTGAAAACTACAAAACACTGATGAAAGAAATCAAAGACAACAAATGGAGAGACAGAGTTCCTGCGGTGGCTCAGTGGTTAATGAACACGATTAGCATCCATGAGGATGTAGGTTCAATCACTGGCCTTGCTCAGTGGGTTAAGGATCTGGTGTTGCTGTGAGCTGTGGTGTAGGTCGCAGACACAGCTCAGATCTGGCATTGCTGCGGCTGTGGCTGTGGCTGTGGTGTAGCCTGGTAGCTACAGCTCCGATTAGACCCCTAGCCTGAAACCTCCATATGCCACAAGTGTGGCCCAGAAAAGAAAAAAAAAAAAAGAAGACAAAAACAAATGGAGAGTCATCAATCACGGTCATGGATTAGAAGACTCAGCATAGATGTCAATTCTCCCCAGATTGATCATTTAAGCTTAATACAACAATTCTCATCAAAATTCTCAGCAAGGACTTTTGCTAGATATGGACAAGCCTATTATAAAATGTATACAGAAAGACAAAGGGCAAAGACTAAAACATTTTTAAAAAGAAGAAAAAAGTTGGAAATCATTCTACTGGATGTTAAGACTTACTACACGGCTACAGCAATCAAGACAATATGCTATGAGTGGAGGGATGTACACAATAGATCAATGAAATAATGTAGAAAACCTAGAAATAGACCCAAATAAGTCTGAGGGTTTTTTTTCTTATATAAGGAATGGAAATAATATGCACTTTTTAAAAATTTTTTGTTTTTTTGGCTGCACCCAAGGCACACAAAAATTCGCAGGCCAAGGACTAAAACTGCATCACAGCTGCTTCAGTGTCAACACCAGTTCCTTAACCTGATGTGCCACAAGAGAACTCTGCAAACTCCTTAATTTTTAATAACTGATAACTAATAACTAATTTGAAATAACTGTAGGTTTACACGCAGCTGTAACAAAAAAAAAAAATGCAGAGGAATCAGGTATACTCCTCACCCAATTTCTCAGCGGTAACATCTTGCATAACTAACTATAGCACAATATTACAAGCAGGACGTCAACATGGATACAATTTAGCAACCTTATTCAGACCCCATCAGGTTTATAGGCACCCGTTTGCATGTATGTATTTACTTCCACACAATTTTATCACGTGTAGATACTCATGACACCGCCACAGTCAAGATACAGGACAGTTCCAACACAAGGATGTTTTATATTGTCCTTTTTTTTTTTTAACTACCCACCTCCACCATTTTTTTTTTTTTTTTGGCCATAAATATCTAGGTGTTGTTCACTTTGTTCAACATTAAAGGATTTTTTCCAAAAGACCAATGAACCATTACCATTTTGGCCAGCATGGGAATCTTCAAGAATATCAGGTAAGGAGTTCCCACTGTGGTGAGTAGAAATGAAACCAACTAGTATCCATGACAATGTGGGTTCAATCCCTGGCCTCGCTCAGTGGGTTGGGGATCTGGTGTTGCTGTGGCTGTGGTGTAAGCTGGCAGCTGTAGTTATGACCCCTAGCCTGGGAACTTCCATAGCCTTGGGTGTGGCCCTAAGAAGACCAAAAAAAAAAAAAAAAAAAAAAAAAAAAGGAGTATCAAGTAAGAAAAGATTTGTCCCCAAAAAATGCCATAAAATATATTTGAAAATGAAGTTTAACTGTAGTTATCATTCTATCTTTTTCTAGCCACAGAAACAGACTGAGATATGTCATAGATTAAAAAGCCAATCAAAATACACAAATAGGCAAAATGCATTTTTTAAAAAAAATGATCCTACTGTATACTGTCTACAAGAGACACCTAGATTCAAAGATACAAGTAAGTTGAAAGTAAAAGGATGGAAAAATATACACCATGCAAACAGTACCCAAAGAAGAGCTACAGTAACTATTTTAATGTGAGGTGAAAGAGACTTTAAAACAAAAACTGTTACTAGACACAAAGAAGGGTATTTTATAATTACAGAAAGGTCAATCCATCAGAAAGATGTTATAATTTTAAATACACAGATATCTAATATCAGAGCCCCAAAATACATGAAGCAAAAGACAACAGAATTGAAGGGAGAAACTAATAATTCAAAAATAACTATTAGAGATTTCAATATCTCATTTTACACAATGGACAGAATAAATAAGCAGAAGATAAACAGAGAAACAGAAGACTTAAACAATGTTATAGGTCAGAGTTCCCGTCGTGGCGCAGTGGTTAATGAATCCGACTAGGAACCATGAGGTTGCGGGTTCAATCCCTGCCTTTGCTCAGTGGGTTAAGGAACCAGAGTTGCCGTGAGCTGTGGTTTAGGTTGCAGATGAGGCTTGGATCCCATGTTGCTGTGGCTCTGGTGTAGGCTGGCGGCTACAGCTCCGATTGGACCCCTAGCCTGGGAACCTCCATATGCCGCGGGAGCAGCCCTAGAAAAGGCAAAAAGACAAAAAACAAAAAACAAAACCCCAATATTATAAATCAACCAGATCTAACATATACATAACACTCTATGCAACAATAGCAGAATACACATTTCTCTTTCTTTCTTTCTTCCTCTTTCTTTTCTTTCCTTTCTTTCTTTCTTTCTTTTCCTTCCTTCCTTCCTTCCTTCTTTTTTTGTCTCTTTGTCTTTTTATGGCCTCACCCGAGGCATATGGAGGTTCCCAGGCATATGGAGGTTCCCAGGCTAGGAGTTGAATCAGAGTTGTAACTGCTGGCCTATGCCACAGCCACAGCAATGCCAGGTCTGAGCTGTGTCTGCGACCTACACCACAGCTCACAGCAACACTGGATCCTTAACCCACCAAGAGAGGCCAGGGATTGAACCTTCAACCTCACGGTTCCTAGTCAGATTCGTTTCTGCTGCGCCAAGATGAGAACTTCCTATTTTCTTCCTTTTTTTTTTAATAGACAAGTAATAGATTTTTAAAGATAGGATGCTTGTGAAGGATGGAAGTGGGCAGGCGAGGAGGCTCTGCCTACATTTTTCTTACATGCACATAGAACATTTTCTGGACTAGACCATAAGATAGCTTATACAACAAGCCTCAAGTTTAAAAAGACTGAAATTATACAAGTATGTTCTCCAACAACAAGAGATCAAATTAGAAATCAGCAATAGAAAGAAATCTGGAGGACAAATATATTTGTAAATTAAGATACTCCTAAATAAACAAAAAGTTAAAGAAGAAAAAAATTTTTGGAGTCAATATCCAAAAATCAGTGTAAAATACCACATTAGTACAAAAAAGGACAAAAATGACTTTATCATTTCAAAAGATGCAGAAAAAACATTCAACAAAATCTAACACCCTTTCATGAGAAAAACAAGCAGCAAACTAGGAACAGAAGGGAATTGTCTCAACGATAAAGGATACCTACAAAAAGCCTATAGCTCATATCATAGTTAAAAGTGAAAGACAATGTTTTCAAGATCAGGAACAAGGTAAGGATGTCTACTCCTGCCACTTTTATTCAACATTGTACTGACATGTTATTAGGTCCATTAGGCAGGAAAAAGAAAAGAAAGGCATCCAGATTGGAAAAGAAGATGTAAAATTATCTCTAAATGCAGATAACATGCATGATCTTCTATTTAGAAAACAATTACAAGTAATGAGTTCAGTAAGGCTGTATAAAAAAGACTTGGGGGAAAAGAAAAATGGAGCTGGAGGAATCAGGCTCCTGGATTTCAGACTACACTACAAAGCAACAGTCATCAAAACTGCATGGTACTGGCACAAAGACAGAAATATAGATCAGTGGAACAGGATAGAAAGCCCAGAATTAAACCCACACACCTACAGCCAACCAATCTATGACAAAGGAGGCAAGGATATACAATGTAAAAAGGACAGCTCATTCAATAAGTGGTGCTGGGAAAACTGGACAGCCACATGGAAAAGAATGAAATTAGAACACTCCCTAACACCATACACAAAAATAAACTCCAAATGGATTAAAGACCTAGATATAAGATCAGACACTATAAAAATCCTAGAGGAAAACACAGGCCAAACACTGACATAAACGACAGCAACATCTTCTCAGATCCACCTATCGGAGTATTGACAACAAAAACAAAAATAAACAAATGGGACTTAATTAAATTTAAAAGTTTCTGCACAGCAAAGGAAACCCTAAACAGCACAAAAAGACAATCCACAGAAGGGGAGAAAATCTTTGCAAGTGAATTGACTGACAAGGGATTAATCTCCAAAATTTATAAACAACTTCTACAGCTCCATACCAAAAAAACAAACAAGGCTATCAAAAAATGGGCAGAAGATCTAAACAGACAATTCTCCAAAGAAGACATACAGATGGCCAAGAAACACATGAAAAGATGTTCAACATCACTCATTATTAGAGAAATGCAAATCAAAACCACTCTGAGGTACCACCTTACACCAGCCAGAATGGCCATCATCCAAAAGTCTACAAACAATAAGTGCTGGAGAGGGCGTGGAGAAAAAGGAACACTAGTACACTGTTGGTGGGATTGTAAATTGGTGCAACCACTGTGGAAAGCAATATGGAGATTCCTCAGAAAACTAAACATAGAACTCCCATTTGATCCAGCAATCCCACTCCTGGGCATCTACCCAGAGAAAACCACGACTCATAAAGACACATGTACTCCGATGTTCATTGCAGCACTATTTACAATAGCCAAGACATGGAAACAACCTAAATGTCCATCGACAGAGGAGTGGATCCAGAAGATGTGGTACATATACACAATGGAATATTACTCAGCCATTAAAAAGAATGAAATACCAGCTTTTTTTGCAACATGGATGGACCTAGAAATTATCATGCTAAGTGAAGTCAGCCATACAATGAGACACCAACATCCAATGCTTTCACTGACATGTGGAATCTGAAAAAAGGACAGACTGAACTTTGCAGAAAAGATGCTGACTCACAGACATGGAAAAACTTATGGTCTCTGGAGGAGACAGTTTGGGGGGTGGGGGGATGTGCCTGGGCTGTGGAATGGAAATCCTGTGAAATTGGATTGTGATGATCATTATTCAACTACAGATGTGATAAATTCATTTGAGTAATAAAAAATTTAAAAAAAAATTAAAAAAATTAAAGACTTGGGGAGTTCCCATTGTGGCTCAGTGGTTAATGAGCCGGACTAGTATCATGAGGATCTGGGTTTATCCTTGGCCTTGTTCGGTGGATTAAGGATCTAGCGCTGCTATGAGCTGTGGTATAGGTCGCAGATATAGCTCAGAACTGGCATTGCTATTGCTGTGGCTGTGGTGTAGGCTGGAAGCTATGGCTCTGATCTGACCCCTAGCTGGGAACCTCCATATGCTGTGAGTGCAGCCCTAAAAAGACAGAAAGACAAAAAAAAGACAAAAAAAAAAAAGACTTGCAAGTTTCCTTGTGGTGCTGGTGTGGTGTGGGTTAAGGATCTGGCGTTGTCTCTGCAGTGGCTCGGGTCACTGATGTAGCAAGGACTCCATCCTTGGCCCAGAAACTTCCACATGCCATGGATATGTCAAAAAGAAAGAAAGAGGAGTTCCCGTCGTGGCGCAGTGGTTAATGAATCTGACTAGGAACCATGAGGTTGCGGGTTCGATCCCTGCCCTTGCTCAGTGGGTTAACGATCTGGGGTTGCCGGGAGCTGTGGTGTAGGTTGCAGACGCGGCTCGGATCCGGCGTTGCTGTGGCTCTGGCGTAGGCCGGTGGCTCCAGCTCCGATTCGACCCCTAGCCTGGGAACCTCCATATGCCGCGGGAGCAGCCCAAAGAAATAGCAAAAAGACAAAAAAAAAAAAAAAAGAAAGAAAAAAAAAGAAAGAAAGAAAGTAAAAAGACAATCCTCAGAATGGGAGCAGATATTTGAAAATCTTATACTTAATAAGAGACGCGTATGCAGAATACATAAAAAAACACCTATACCTCAATAATAAAAAGACAATAAATTCTATTTTTTTAATGGGAAAAGAATTCAAAAGATAGTCCTCCACAGAGGATATACAAATGGCCAACAGCACATGAAAGAGGGCAAACATTAGGAAGATTTGAATAAAATCCTCAGTGAATCATCACTTCACACACAGCAGGATGAGAACCATTAAAGGACAGATGGTAACAAGTGTTGCTGAAGTAAAGAAACAGGAGAGTGGGGTGGAGAAGGATGGAGAGGGGTCAGGACTGGCAACTATTGTCTTTGCTTTGTCTATCATTATTATGGTAAATACCTTATATTAACATCATGCACTATTTGTGAAATTTTTTAAATAAATAAATATAGGAGCTCCCACTGTGCCGCAAAGGGATCTGTGGCATCTTGGGAATGTTGGGACACAGGTTTGATTTTTGGCCGGGCACAGTGGGTTAAGGATTCCATGCTACTGCAGCTGTGGCTTAGGTTTCGACTGTGGCTCGGATCTGATCCCTGGCTGGGGAACATATGCTGCAGGGCAGCCAAACATGAAAAAAAATAAAATAAAATAAAAAAAAAAGTAAATACTACCTCAGTGAGAAAAAATTAAAAGACAGGATCTAATCAGTTAACTCATGAAACAGAGGAAAACAAAACTACTACTTAAGACCCTGGAGAAGGGCCTAAGAGGTTCCTTGATGATGGAATGAGGCCTCAGAGGGCAGGTAGGCTGGGGTGAAGGGCTGGGGAGTCAACCAAAGGAGTGCTGGGGGATTAGCTGGACAGTTCAGCCAGATGAGCTCCAGCATCACACAAAAGACTGGTAAATCCTACAGCAGGATTCACCCCCACCCCTAACTGAAGAATGTGGTCGTGGCCCTGGAGAGAGGTCCAGGCAGATTCTGCAGTAACACTGGGCCTCTCTACTGTCCCGGATGGAAAACAACCCCAAAGGTCCTATTTGGGAAGGAAGTAATGGACTGATCCAGGTTGCTGGCTAGAGTGGGTTTCCTCTACTGTTTGTTTTGGGCTGTTTCCCTCAAAGGCCCCTTCCTTTCATGGAATTCAGGAAGCTGTACCTATACTTGCTTCCGTCCTGCGAAGAGGACTGCCCTCCACGCCCCCACCACCTCACACCCAGGACCCTGACACTACCAGCTCTTTATGCTAATCAACTTCCTCCCCCCAAACAGGAAAGGGCAGCCTGTTCTCGGAAGTAGGGTTCTCGGAAGTAGAAGAAACACCCAAAATTGAAGAAGGATTCCAATCCAAAATCTGAGCAAATAAAAATTTGTTTCCTTGGGGTGATCTGAGAAGCTGTTGCATCCCTAAGATGTGATAAAGACTGACTATAGAAAAGGAACAATCCACAAACACAAATGCTTGACATTTAAAAACATGATTGCCAAGGGCACAGTCATTAAGGCATTAGCCCTCTTCGCCTGGCAAAGCAATAAAACTATCTTTTTCTCCTTTTAAGAAAAAAAAAAAAAACAAAAACATGACTGCCAAAACAAGAGGTGGGTAGAAGTGGATAGGACATATGGATGAAACAATATTTGCAATGATTTGATAATTATTGAAAGCAGATGATGGATACACAGGGGCTCGTTACACTATACTATTTTTATATATGTAAGAAATTTTCCATAAGAAAGGAAGGCAAGAAGGGAGGGGGCTTTCAAACCTCCACTGTTTTCCTCTCAGAATAAAATGGTATTCACTCATTTAAAAATGCCATGGAGTTCCCATTCTGGTACAGTGGAAATGAATCCAGCTAGTATCCTTGGCGATATGGGTTTGACCGCTGGCCTTGCTCAGTGGGTTGGGGATCCAGCATTGCCGTGAGCTGTGGTGTAGGTCACGGACGAGGCTTGGATCCTTGCATTGCTATGGCTGTAGTGTAGGCTGGCAGCTACACCTCAGATTTGACCCCTAGCCTGGGAACTTCCATATGCCTCAGGTGTGACCCTAAAAAGGAAAAAAAAAAAAAAAAGCCACATATATAGTCAATTAATATTTGCCAAGAGATCCAAAAACACCCAATGGGGAAAGGACAGTCTCTTCAACAAATAGTGTTAAAAAAACTGGATAACCACTTATAGAAAAACAAAATTGAACCCCTATCTTTTACCATTCACAAAAATTAACTTGAAATGGATCAATGACCTAATACCATAAAACCGTTAGAAGAAAACAGAGAAGTAGATCTTGGACATTGGTCTTGGGGTCTTGGTGATGCTTTTCTGGATTTGACACCCAAAGCGTAAAAAACAACAAGAGCAAAAATTATCAAGTGGGGAGTTCTCTTGTGATGCAGTGGGTTAAGGATCCACCATTGTCACCACAGCGGCTTGGGTCGATGTTATGGTGTGGGTTAGATCCCTGGCCTGGGAACTTCCAAATGCTACCAGAGAGGCCAAAAAAAGATAAAAGAAAAGGAGAAGAAAAAAAAAAATAAAGAGTGGTACTATGTTAAATTAAAAAGCTTCTGAACAGCAAGAGAAACAATGAATAAATGGAAAAGGCAACCTATCAAATGAGACAAAGTATTTGCACGCAGTGGACAAAGAATGTTGCCTGCCGTTTCAGTAAACAAAGAATATTTCAATCATCAAGCCATCAACCACTGCACCTGTCCCAGCAGTCACCCTAAGGGGAATTTAGTATGTAGAAAAAGAGGATACTAGCCCTAGGTGGTTAAGATGTATACCAAAGGAATGACTTCAATAAGCCCAGATTTTCCATCTTCCCATACACAGAAGAATACTAAAAGCATTAACTTGAGATGTCTTTTTTTGTGATTAGCAGTAATCTTTTGATGTTCCACTATACATTGGATATTTTTCCAGCAAAAACTCCTTTACATCCTTGCTTCTCCCTTACCTCTTTGGAACAGTCCCTCAGAGCTACTAAGAGGCTGCATTCTAGGGCTACAGTCTTCAGTGAGGTCCTCAAATAAAACATTTAGTTTTTGTTTTTTTTAGGGCCACACCTGTGGCGTATGGAAGTTCCCAGGCTAGGGGTCAAATCGAAGCTGCAGTTGCCGGTCTGCACCACCGCCACAGTGAGGCCAGATCCAAGCAATGTCTGCAACCTACACCACAGCTCATGGACACACCCGATCCTTAACCCACTGAGTGGGGCCAGGGATCAAAACTGCATCCTCATGGATACTAGTAGGATTCGTTTCTGCTAAGCCACAATAGGAACTCTAAAACATAATTAATTCTCAATGTTTAGTATGTGCATTTTTTTCAGTCAATAACCCCATATATCTGATAAGGGGTTAATATAAAAAATATAAAAAGAATGCATATAACTCAACAGCAAAAAACCAATCAGATTACAAAACGGGCAGAGGAACTAGACATTTTTCGAGAGAAGACATCTAAATGGCCAACAGGTACATGAAGCAATGCTCAGCATCACTAATCATTAGGGAAATGCAAATCAAAATGACAATGAGATATCACCTCACACCTGTTAGAAAGGCTATCTTCAGGAAGACAAAGGATAACAAGTGTTGGGGAGGATGTGGAGGAAAGGGAACACTTGTACACCACTGGCAGGAAGGGAAACTAGTTCAGCCACAGAAGAAAAAGTATGAAGATTCATCAAAATATTAAAAATAGAACTACCACCTGACCCAACAATTCCACTTCAGAGAATATATCCAAAGGAAATGAAAACAGGGTATCAAAGAGATACCTGTACTCTTATGTTTATTGCAGCATTATTCACAACAGGCAA
The DNA here is from genome assembly GCF_054392235.1 of Sus scrofa. NCBI lineage: Eukaryota > Metazoa > Chordata > Mammalia > Artiodactyla > Suidae > Sus > Sus scrofa. Next base: position 37,679,924 of record NC_139395.1, on the reverse strand, counting down.
GGTATGGAAGCAATCTAAGTGTTTGTCGATAGATGAATGGCTAAAGAAGATGTGACATTTGCATAGATTGGAATACCATTCAACCATGAAAAAGAAGGACCTTCTGCCATTTGCAACAACAGGGATGGACCTTGAGGACATTATGCTAAGTGAGTTGTCAGACAAAGACAAATAGCGTATACTATCACTTATATGTAGAATCTAAAAACGCCAAACAAAGAGTATAATGGTGGTTACCAGGGGCTAGGGGTGGGGGAATGAAAAAGATGCTGGTAAGGGTATAAACTTGCAGCCAGTAGGTGAACAGGTCCTAGAGATCTAATATGCAGTATGAGGATCATGGACAGCAATACTGTTTTACAGACATCAAAGTTGGTGGAAAGGTTATTCCCACCACAAAAAGGAAATGATAATTAGGTGAGGGAGGTGTTGGCTGAGGCTGCAATGGCAATCACGTTGCAACCTATAAATGAATCAGGTCAGTATGCTGTACACCGAAGCTGAGGCAGTGTGACACATGAATGACATCAATAAAAGGAAATATCAGGCACAATTATTTTGTAACCGTTCTGCTGGTTGTCTGCCAGTTTATCACTGTCATGAACACTCCAGCTATGAGCCTTCCATTAGGAGCACAAGGCTCCCGCTGAACATATGTAATTTTCTCTGGGAGTAATTTAGAAAAATTAATACTAGGTCGAGGGTATTGTTACCTGTACTAGGTAGCAATAACGTGTTGCCCAAAGCAGTTGCATTAATATACATTGCTTTAGCATGTATACACTAGAAGGATATATCCCATAATATTACCAGTGGGTGATCTCCAGATAATGGATGATGGATCATCTTAATTTTTTTCCATCATTTCCAATTTTTATAGAACACATATAAATACCTTTAAATTTTTATAGAACACATAAATACCTTTACATTCAGAAATGTCTATAAACAAGTATGTAATTTCACATAAGCTAAATAAATATGCCATGAATATGCATAGAGGGTGTTATAATGACGCCCTCACACCCCCTTACCTCCAGGCTCCATTTACCACCTCCAGCTCTAGGACAGTCTGCAGACGCTGGCAACGCCGGGCTTCCAAGGTGATGTTCACTCTGCACTCGCCCAGCGGCTGAACTTGGCCACTGGAGGGCTCGATGTCAAAAGGAGACGCCTGATGGGGGAAGTCAGTGGGAAGGATGAGGAGATGGGACACTTGGAACTGCAGGTAGCCGTGACCAACCAGGGTTGACCCCACGCTGCCCCTGCTCTTTAGAGAACTACTGAAATGCTGGACAAGGTAAGTGGGTGGGGGAAGCAAGAACTCAGGATGGAGAGGACGAGTACTGAGTCTCCAAGAAAAGGAGGTGGGACCTAGAGATTATCATCCTAAGTGAAGGGAGTCAGAGGGAGAAAGACAACTAGCATTTGATATCACTTACATGTGCACTATTACAAATGATGCAAATGAATTTATTTACGAAAAAGAAACAGACTCAAAGCCTTTGAAAACAAACATGCTTACCAAAGGGAAAAGGTGGTGGTGGGAATAAATTAGGAGGTTGGGATTAAAAGATAACACTACTGTATATAAAATAGATATAAAATAGATAATCAACAAGGACCTACTGTATAGCACAGGGAACTCTACTCAATATTCTATTTTTTCAGGGAGAAGCATGCACCTGGGGAGGGCTCTCCATGCCCTGCTCCCTGTCCCCAGCTGAGACAAGGGGCACTGGCCTGTGTGGCTCCAGGGCCCCAAAAGGGCCGCACAGCCCAGCAAGGATGTCACTGGTGTGACACTGAAAGATCACAACAAGAAGAGATGTTACTCCTCTTTGGTTTCCTCTTTCCTTGAAACCAAGACCATGAATGATCACAAGGCACCTGCCTGGAGGGAGACCTGGACCCCCTGCCCTGTGCACCCCCGCCTCCCACCCCAGATCCCGTGCGGTGCTGTCTCGGGCCCTGTGTTCTCTTGCTTTTGAGGTTTCACTGCCCTGGCACTAGAGGGAAGATAAGCTGGCCTAAGTCTGAGGAAAAGCAGCTGGCATGCTCTGGCCTGGCCTGCCAAGGCTTGGGTGCGAGAGTTTGGGCCTGAGCTTGGCTAGTAAGGAAAGAGCTTTTTGTGTTCTTTCTTTCTTTCTTTTTTTTCTTTCTTTTTTAGGGCCACGCCCATGGCAATACAGAGGTTCCCAGGCTAGGGGTCCAATCAGAGCTGTAGCCAATGGCCTACGTCAGAGCCACAGCAATGCAGGATCCAAGCCGTGTCTTCAACCTACACCACAGCTCAGGGCAACGCCGGATCCTTAACCCGCTGAGCGAGGCCAGAGATCGAACCTGCAACCTCAAGGTTCCTAGTCAGATTTGTTCCCGCTGTGCCACAACAGGAACTCCCTCTTTGCTTGTTGTTCCTCATACCCGTCACCTTTGGAGCCCGGGGGTGTGGCTGTGGTAAGGGGTTGGGTTTCTGGGTCCCTAGACCTGAACATATCTAACAAACCCCAAATCTCACCACTATTATGACTATCATTGCTGCACCCATGGCATCTGGAAGTTCCCAGGTGAGGGACCAAATCCAGCTGTAGCAATGCTGGATCCTTAATCCACTGCACTGGGCTGGGGACTGAACCTGAGCCGCTGCAGTTGGATTCTCAACCTACTGTGCCTTAATGTTATTTTTGAAAGTTCAAAAGGATACAGTACAGAGGACTGTAGAGACAGGATTGTTGCCAGCCTCCGTTAGGATATAAATCATAACAGAATGTGAAACTGACAATTAGTTCAATTATAAAATGTAGTGATGTTTCACAGTGAGGGAAAAACAGATTAGGGCCTCTGAGAACTGGGCTCTGATATGATTTTGCCACCTATTAGCTGTGTGACCCTGGTGAAACTGCTGTTCCTGTTTCTCTTCCATCAAAAGAGGAGGTTGGCTGAGGTCTGTAAGTCTCCAACTGCGCTCTGGGAAATCCCAGGGATTGCTCGGAAGTCCTAGGGCAGGGGAGCAGATGTAAGGAGAGGCAGGATGGGGCAGAGATGCCTAATGAGGGGGCCTCCAGGGTCCCGGAGCAGTGATAATTTGAAATCTTGGGCTTCTGTTGAAGCTTTCATTTGATGAAAAGATTTCTGCCTAAAAGTACTGATTCCATCTGCCCCCAGTCCCAATCCCAGCCTCTGGGGCTCCAAGATCCAAGCAGGGAGACCAGGGAGTCCTGGGAGAGACAGTGCTAACCCCAAACCTTGCAACAGGCCACTCAGCAATGGTGGTGGTCATGTGATGCACTGTCATCACTTCTAAGTGTCAGAGTGCCCAGCGGAGAAGTGAGGCTTTCAGGTAAAGCATGGCTTTGGGGAGTTCCCATTGTGGCTCAGCGGGTTAAGAACTCAACTAGTATCCATGATGACATGGGTTTGATCCCTGGCCTTGCTCAGTGGGTTAAGGATCCGGCATTGCTGTGACCTGTGGTATAGGTCACAGAAGAGGCTCAGAATCTGGTGTTGCTGCAGCTCGATTCAACCCCTAGCCTGGGAACTTCCATGTGCCACAGGTGTGGCCCTCAGAAAAAAAAAAAAAAAAGCATGGTTTGGGAATAGAAAGGAAAAGTCCTGAAGAAGGGAGGGTACATTTGCAGATGGGACTTACGTGTGGCTGTGACTGTCTTTCCTCAGGTCCTGCATGTGGAAGTTAAAGTGTGTGGCCTTCTGACCAGGAGGGGGAGGGGCAGCAGGAAGGGGGACCTTGGTAGGAAGCAGTCAGAGGTAGGGTGCTTTCACCAAACACCTGGCAAGAGTCTCACATATGCAGCCAGCACCTAAAGCAGCTCCCAGGGATCTACAGCCACCAAGAACTAAGGGTGGGTGTCATGAGCCAGGGATTGACAGTATTTCCCCTGCTGGTGGGTGGGGAAAAAGGATGCTTTGGGTGTCTTGGTCTTGCTCCAGATACAATATCATCGTAGTTAAACACAATGCCATAATTTAAATGTGATCACGATAACACTTAGCCTTGTCTAATAGTTTCTATTTTCATAGTAAAAAGAAAAGTGCTATTTGAATGGAAATGATCTTCCTTTTGGAGCCTTTTGGTTCAGGCTGCAAGCCCAAGCCTGAACACCACCTGGTGGCAGGTACTCAAACTGCAAGCACACTCCCCGGTGGCTGGGAACCAACCTCTAGAGTGAGCCTGCCCCTCCCCAGAGGACTTGGAAGCTTCCCTCCCAACTCAGCTGCCTATTTTCTTCCTGACTCAGGCTGCTCTGACAGAGGGAAAAAGTCATGTTCTATTTTTGCATCAGATGGTAGAGGAAGGAACAGGAAAATCCAGTTTGGAGTTAGGCTCAGCTGTAGGAAGAACCCCAACTGCCTAGTGATGCGGAATGGGGGACACTGCCAGGGACAAGTCACCAAGTATGCTTTCCTCTCCTGGCTTCCAGGCTGTGTCACAGCTCAAATACCACGAGCGTTCATCACCTCTTGAGGGGAAGGGTGGTACCACAGGAGCCAGCAGTCTCCACTTACAGCCTCGTGCCTTTCCTCCAGGCAGAGCCGGCTCTCCTTCATGTACCATGTGGCTGGGAGCTGGCTGACATTCTGGATCTCGATGGAGTTTGTGGCTTTCTGCCCCAGGCGCAGCAACCCAAACTGAAGGGCTGAGATGTCGATGACGAGGGCAGGTCCCTGAGACACACCCAGAGGGGCCTGTCACTGGCCCTATCCCGGCCACCTCCAGGAGCCAGCCAGCGGCCCAGACCCACCAAAGGCACCTTAAAGCCTGCCTCGATGTGTAACACCACCGGTGAGGGTGAGCCTTGGATTGCACACATCAGGTTCTGGCTTGTTGGGCCGGGGACACCTCCAGTAAAGTTCAACTCAAAATCCTCGACCTCATTGGGCTCTGAGAGAGAGGGGGCAGGTAGGCGGTGGATAAAGGAAGCAGGACTGGTTCCCCTGAGGGCTGGGCCCACATGCCTGGCTTTGCTGACGCCTCAACCACCACAGGGGCCAGGCTGCAGCTGGAGCTGATCCCCGGCCCACGGGGTCTTTCACTGAGAGGCCTCCTTCCCCAGCCAGCTCTGCCCATAGTCCCCGAAGTACCAATGGTCCCCATGCAGGGCTCCACTTCAATGATGTGGCCGTCGCTGATCTTTCCCCATGCGTATCTGATGGCTGACTTGCTTTTGTTCCACATCTGAAAGACATACCCCGACCTGGGCTCCCCAGGTTCTGCCCTTGCACATTAGATCTGTACTTGCTGAAGGATGGTGGGCTTGTGGGCTCGCAAAAGGTCTTTTCAACACCCTTCTGGCTAAATCTTGGCCACCCAACAGCACCAACACACACGGCAGGGTTTGTGGATTCCATGTCTGGCCAAAGACCCATGAGCACAGGGATAGGTTCCACTGCCCTGTCGTCTGGAGAATGCTGGAAGGCTGATAAATGACAGACGTGCCCAGCCCAGCATCTGCAAAGCATGTGGGTTCTGGGGCTCTGGAAACAGCCTCATTCTCTTTGCAGTGGCCGCCACCACCACTGGCCCCTCCAGCCACTTCCTCCCAATGTGTGCCACCAAGTTCAGTACAATCCTGGCTAGCCTGGGCTGGGGAGAGACAGTGACATACCTTAAAATCCTTCTTCACGTTTATGCCAATGTAGTTCTCCCCGGGGATGATGAGGGCATACGGTTCTAGGTAAACGTGAAAGGGTTCCACCGAGCCTTTCACCTCGATTTCTAGGACGATCACGTCATCCATGGAGTATGAAGGGTGCTTCGTGTTTCCCAAATCCAAACTGAACACAAGCTCACCGTAAGCCACGCCAACATGAACCCTATCTCTGGTCTTGTGAAAAGAAAGCACCCCCCAGCCCATAGCTCCCAAGCCCTCTTCAATCAGAGGTCTCAGCAATGCCTTGAAAGAGATGGATGCGTGTAGCCTGGGACAGGGGCAGCCCCTGAGCCTCCAGGGACCACACTGCAGCAATGCCAGCCTGGAATCTCTATACCACTTGCCCCCCAGCCAATTTGCTCAGGGAAGAGCTGGTACAGGTGCTGCCGCAACCTCTCCTTTCTAATCACTAGCTCCCAAGGGCCACCAGCCTAGCTGCCGAGCTGTAACTGTGAGCCTGGGCACAGCTCCCGGGTTCCAGGGAGGTGCATCCAGTGAGCTCTGGTCCTGCATGCGGAGCCTGCTCCAGGACTAGGTGCCAGGACAAGGCAAGGGCTCCTACACACCAAAGCCTGAGGGGGGTCAGGCGGCTCATCCACTTCGCCCAGCACCTCCCCCAGCATCCCCAATGGACGAGGGGGCCCGCTGCCCACCCCTCAGCCAGGGCCCAGTTCCTGCTCACCTCGTGGGCTCCAGGATTTCCTCCAGCACCATCTGCAGCACACTGTGAAAATCCCTCGGCTGCCAGACAAACACAGCACCCTGAAGACCAAGGCCTGCCCCAGAGCGGGCTGGAGCCAGGGCAGGAATTCCTCCTCCCCCAGGGCCAGGCCACCAGAAGGGCCTTCCACAAGACACAGTGCCGCTTCCCTGCTACCTCCCTGTACCCCAGGGAAACAGGGGTGGCTTCCAGGACGTGAGCCAGGATTCGGGGATGGGGGCCACCATAGTTTCAAGACTGGCCTGCCCACCTCAGCTGGGCGTGGGGAAGGGGAGAGGAAGGAAAAGCTCTTGGCAATGCCCCCAACCTGTCTGAAGCACCATACCCTCCAGGGACAGACTGTGAGGTGGCAGGATGCCAGGTGGAGAGGCAGACCTGCTCTGTTAACAAGGGCCCCTGGGCAACCCAGCCCCCCCCCGACTCCCCTCTCCACTGTCACAGCCAGGGCTTCATGTTGGAAAGGGGGGCAGAGGGAACCTTGCCGTGGGAAACCTGCACCTCACCCTCCTTGGGGCCTGCTGGGTGGGGGCTGACACAAATGGCAACACCTATAAAGTAGGAGAAACACAGACGACACCAGAGCCGAGGAAACGAGCCCAGGCTCCTGCTGTAGACCCAGTATGTGTGGAATCAAGACCAGGCAAGATGACCTGCTTCATCTTGTGCACCAAACACGTCCATCCTCCAGCCCCACTCTTAGCTAAGTGCCGGCCTTGGCAGGGTCGGCTGTGGCTTCCATGTCACCACAGAACAGGGACAGAGGATAACAACACGTCGGGCCACCAAGAGGGGCCCATTTTAACCTCATGAGGAGAGAAGCTCAGCATGAACTCGTGGTCCGCGTGGGGGTTGAGAACGCCCGTCTGGGGCGTGATGGAGAAGGCTGTCTCCTTGTCGGGGTGGTACGTGATGCTGTCCATGGTGTAGCTCCCCCTGGCCATCTGGGGCCGCAGGTTGGGCTTCCTAATCTGCCAGTGGAAGGCCAGCTCCACGTGCCTGTGGGGGCGACCTAGACAGTCAGCAGTGGACCCAAGGCCATGTCCCAAGTCTGCCAGGCCCAGGTCCTTCCTTCCCTGCCTGGCCTGGCCCTGCTCCCGGGGTGAGCAGTAAAGGACCAGGAGCAGGAAGTGGCCAGGGCAGCCTTCAGGCCCTTCCCATGGCGGGTGAGGAAGCACACAGGGCTCAGGGAGTCTGAGTTGGAGACCTCCTGATACAGCCCCCTACCCATGCCCTGTGGCTGAAGGCTGGAGTCGCGATGACCAGGGGGACATGGTCAACACAAGCAGTCATGCTCGAGCAGTCAGGCACCCCCGCTTCCCAGACCTCAGGACATTTTTCTACCTTGTCTCCTACTCCAGGCCTAGGTCACGTGGGCAGCCTGGCCAGGACGCTTCCTGAGGTGTGTCCTGGTATAAAGCTGGCACTCAGAGGATGGCCGGGGAATAAACAGCAGTGAGAACTGAACCCACAGACTGTCATGTCTGACCTGGGAATGAGGGTGTCTTCCCCTCATAGGCTGGGTGGGACCTTCTGGAAAACTGTTCCTGGATAAGGACGGTCCAGAAGATCCAGAACAAACACTATCTAAATAATTCCCTGCAGTGCTGGAAATCTCATATATCTGCTCTGAGACGAGAGCCACTAGCTACACAGATGGCTACTGAGTACTTAAAATGTGGCTTGTGTCACTGAGGAAGTAAGTTTTTATTTTAGGTGACTTCCCTTTAAATAGCCACATGCGGCTAGTGGCTATAAAAACAGACAGTGCAAACCTGGATCCTTCCATCCTGTGCCCAGATTCCTCCTTGGCCTCGGGAAGGAACCTCCTGCCTCACTGGGACCCCAGGCCAAGTGAGGAAGGGGGCTGGTGTGTGCGGGGGTCCTGCCCAGGGGTCACTCACGTGGCATTTCTAATAATCAGCAGTTTGCTGGCTGTGGCCTGAAGGTTTTCAGGCTCAAAGCGTATGAAGTGCTGGGCTGTTAGGTCTGTGAGCTCTCCAGGCTCCGGCTGACTTTTTTCACCAGAAATATAGATCAGATCCAGAGCCACCAGCTGCCCGATTCCTGACAAAATAGGGGAGTGAGGCTTCACTAGGGCCGAAATCAGAACCCTCTGGCCCAAGGCTGTCACAGGACCCAGGCCACCCTCCACATGCAACTAGCTTTGAACGTTACCCCCCAGGAAGGGCACATGGGAGGGGACAGGGAGCCAGCAGCACACAGGTCCATGGACCCATGTGGGCACAGGCCAAAAGGGTAATGGAGCACATCGTGGGCACTAAATCAATGCCCGCTGAGTCAAACCGGATGGATGGTAGACAGATGGAGGGAAAAACAAGGGCATCTTAAATTCAGCAGACGTCCCCCCATTCCTGTGTGAGTCACTGGCAGGTTCCCAAAGGGGGTCACAGTGAGTTTCAAAGTGATGAAAGACTTCATCCCAGGTTTCCATTTCTCTCGCACTAAAAGGCCCCTTGGGACAGCCCTCAGATCACGGTGGCTTGGGTCTGAGGTCTGACTGGTGAGAGGCCCCAAACCAGATCCCAGTGCCTGGAGGCTGCAGTGGCCCAGCAGTACAGTCCCTGACACAGGCCAGCCACCTGTGCCGCCCATGGGGGTGCACCCCAGCCCACCTGTGGTCACCAGCTCCTTTATCTGGCAGTTGTCACACACGATGATGAAGGTCTGCTCTGCCTTTCCCAGGCTGGTGGGGAGGAACAGGATCTGGGGAGAGAAGGGCTGTCCTATTGTCTTCCCTTGAAGAGCTTTCACCCACCGCCCAGTCTCTTGTCAGCTGCTACCTCTCACTCTGCCCTCCACTTCCTGCTCCCCTCCCAGTCACCTCCTTGAGGCTAGGGATGGCTACACCTTGCTTAACCTTGTTCGTGACAAAAGAAATGGACATGAAAACCACCCAGAAGATCAGTGTTCCACGCCTCCGACTGGCAAAGAGCAGAAAGTTAGCTATCATATACGCAATGACAGGGTATCTTCATTGTCTTCAAAATAATCTACAGAGGTAGCCTGGGGTTTGGCGGGAGGATATGGAGGGGTATAGAGGTGATAAAGTTGGCAAAGAATTGCTAATGTTGAAGCTGGATAATGAGTACATGGGTGATCCTTAAACTAGTCTATTTTTGTATATGTTTAAAGTTGTTTTTTTTTTTTAAATTGTAGTTGATTTACAATCTCCTATTAGTTTCAGGTGTACAGCACAGTGATTTAGTTATACATACATATAAATATAAGTATGTATATTCTTTTTCAGATTCTTTTCCCTTATAGGTTATCAAAAAATACTGAGTTCCCTATGCTATACAGTATGTTCTTGTTGATTATCTATTTTACATTTAGTAGTGTGTATCTTTTAATCCCAAGCTCTTAATTTATCCCTTTACCTCCTCTCCCTCTGGTAACCAAAAGTTTCTTTTTTATATCTGTGAATCTTTCTGTTTTATAAATAAGTTCATTTGTATTATTTTTTTTTTTTGGATTCCACATTTAAATTATATCATATAATATTTGTTTTTCTCTGTCTGGCTTACTTCCCTTAGTATGATAATCTGTAGTTTCATTCTTTGTATATGTTTTAAAATGTCCATGATAAAAACAGTTTTTTTTTTTAAGTTTGATAGCACACTGTATGAGAAAATAGGCACTCTCACATATTTTTGCTGGAAGGATAAATTGATACAAGCCACACCACGGGGATTTTGGCAACATGAGGGCAAAGACCCCTGAGTCAGCAAATCCACATCAAGGACTCTACCCTATGGGTGGGACAGCGTGATATATGTATAAGCTATTTGCCAAAATGGCCAGAGATTAGAAGAAATCTTCCTGTCCATCAACAGGGGACAACTGACCTAAACTATGGTTCATACACAGTGGAATACTATGCAGCTATAAAAAATATGAAGTGACTGCTAAAATATAGTGCTAAGTAGAAAATACGTGGTTGCAAAACAGAGTACCAAGTGGGCAACAATTTGTGTGCAAGGAAAACGGAACCAAAGGAAAGGAAAAGCACATATCTCAGGAAGGGCACACAAACCTGGTAAGGTTGTGGCTTCTGGGTGGCTGAGGAACTGGGATGAAAGGGAGTATTTTTCTGTGGATCTATTTGCATCTTTTGGATTTTTAATGATACAAATTTCTTTTTCTTTTTCTTCTTGGCTGTGCCTTGAGGCACACAGAAGTTCCCAGGCCAGGGATTGAACCCAGGCCACAGCAGTGACAATGCCAGATCCTTAATCACTAGGCCACCAGGGAACTCCCTGTGAATTTATTTCTTATTTGGCAATATGAGTAAATTTTAAAACAAACAAAATCCCAATCAGTAAACAAAACTTACATAGAAAGGCAAAGGGGGAAAACCTTTTCTGACTCCCCTTAATGCTCCCCAGAGACTCCTGCTGCCACCCTCTTTCTGTCCTTGGAGATCACAGGATGATGGAATGAGGAACATCATGGCTTGGACAGGGGTGACCAGTCCCACTTCCTTAAAGCCATGATAAGGCTCTGACAAGGCCTGGGCTACATCAAGAAGACCCCTCCCCCACACACATTTAAACAGCAGATAAGGGGAATAAAGCTTACTCTGCCTCTGCATTGGTCTCGTCCTGACCCCAAGAGCCAAATTCTTATCAGGATCAGATCATCACAGACATAAACAAGACAGCATCACTCCAGGGTTCCAGAACAAGACCCCATCAGACCCTTGAAACTGAAAGCAGCTAATAAAGGACTTTTCACCTTGGCAAAGCAGGTTATGGCAGTGGTCCGCAAATTGTGCTCCCCTCAGAATCACCTGGGGAGCTTTAAAGATCCTATGCCCAGGAGTACCCTAGCGGAACAGCAGGTTAAGGATCTGATGTTGTCACTGATGTGGCTTGAATCACAGCCGTGGCATGGATTCGATCCCTGGCCTGGGAACTTCTGCATCCCGCGGGCACAGTCAAAAAGAAAGAAAGAAAAAAAAATCCTTTGCCCAGGCCATACCTCAGACCAATTAATTCAAAACCTCAGGGCTGGGGTCCAGATATCAGTGTGCTTGCAAGTTTCTCGGAGCATGGCAAAAGGCACAGGTGAGTTTGATACCTACGGCTCTTGGCTCTCACCTGATGACATAGTGTAGGCCCCCTCCCCAGGAACCAGACAGCTTTTACTCTTGAATGCAGATGCCTCCTTCAACCGGCTAGTGAGGAAGATCACCGTGTTCAGGCAGCCCCACACCCAGCCACGGGCGGCCCAGAGTCAGACTCCTGGAGCAGAGCGCCAGGAAGACATCACCAGTTCTCACAGGCTCTACCGGGGACCAGTGAGCAGGTGTGCCAGGCTGAAGGGACCACAGAAAGGGGTCAGTTAAGACAGGAGAGACCTGCAGCCCAGAGGTCAGACTCTGGGAGCCTCTGTAGAGGTTCAGAATGAGGCCTAAGGAAGTCGGGCCTTGTTGACCGTACAATTGAAGATGAAACAGGAAGGAGAAGAAAGGTACCAGATTTGGGAGGGGGATGGTGATGGTGGTCCAAGACAGACTGAAGAACCAAGGGAAGACCCTGGAGGCAGCTTAGATGTCAGAGGAGGTGACATCCAGGCTCACAGGTGGACAAGCAGCGCTCAGGGATCGTGATGGCAATGCTAGGGCTTTCTGTACTTGCTCTGTGACAGAGGTCACAGGACAGTCAAATGACATCACCCCACAGAATGCAAAACCACTAAGGCTGGGACCTGGGAGTGGATATTTGGGTCACGAAAACAGAGGCAAATGAAATCACGCAAGCAGCTGAGTAGACAGCCACGACCAACCATGAGGAGGCAGAAATGCACGCCAGGGCCTCGTCACTTACCTCCATGAACACGGCCTGCCCTGGGGCCAGCTCAAACACTGACGGCAGGATTCCAAAGGGAGGTTGCTCAACGAAGCCAACGGTTGCAACAGACTTAAAGAAAACAGAAGATGACTCAACAGTCAAGAAGAAACTATAAAAGCCGGTGTTCGGCTGACAAACTTCCTTCCCTAAACATGCATTTTGTGATTTGAAGGGTCTTATGGATTAGCCAGTCCCATTTTGAAGAAACGGAGGCCCTTCCATTCAGCAAGCACTTAGCTGGCACCAGGCACCAGATGGGGTTCCGAGGGTTAAAGATGAGCATACCACGGAGCATCTGTAAAGACCTGTCTGCTGGTAGGAGGTACGAGGAGGACCACTGATGAGTATTTTAGGTGCAAAGCAGGAGGTGGGAAAGGCCTCCCCCTGGAGGTGGGCTCCCAAAGTGCAGTCCTTTCCCTACTGTAGTACCCCGTGTGCTCGTGTGCTCAGTGCCAGCTTCTGTCTGCCTCCACCCTGGCCCACCCCTGGCCGTGAGCTCCTGAGCCGAGGGAAGCTGCCATCCTGTCAGCAGGGCTACAGCCCCAGTACTTATACAGGAAGCCACTCGGCATGCTAGGGACAAAAACCCATGCCCCCCAGGACCCTGCAGGTAAACAAAATGAGTGAAAGGTGCGTCTGCGAACATGTGATCCTCTAGGGTTATTGCTTGTTTTTGGCGATGCAGGTGCAGCAAAATCTCTCCGCGATGAGAATGGTAACAGCGTGAGCGTGACATTGGCATGGCTGCCACAGGGAGTGGAGGGACGGGAAAACAGGAGGGGGTGTGCATGTGCTTCTCAACTCCAGCCAACGGGGCCACGGTGCAGCCGGGCCCAGGGCCGCACACCTCCCAATTTTTCCAAGACTTGATATCAAGATTTTTAGGTAAAAATTTTTTTTTTCTTTTTTTGGCTGTGCCTGCAGCATGTGGAAGTTTTCCAGCCAGGGATCAAACTCACGCCACAGCAACGACAATGCTAATGCCCTAACTTCTAGGCCATCAGGAAACTCCGTGAAATCTATTTTTGAATGTTGGCTCAAAAAATGCTTTGAAGCCCTGTGCCAAACAAATATGCACAGAGTTCAGCCAACAAGCTGCCAATGTGTGACCTCTGCTATATTCACACTTATTACGGTGACTATGTGACTGATGGACCAACTGACTGAATGTAATGAATGCAGTAACATCTGGGCCAGGCTCAGGTTAAGAGGCTAAGAGAGGTGATGCGCCCTCCCCAGGGTACCAGGGACATAACAAGGACTACAGCCCTGGACTCTGTACTTGCTGATGCTCATTGGACCGTTGCAGCTGGAGACAGAGGTTAGAAAATTCTGTGGATAACTATAAATATAGTAAAATTCATTCAGTTAAAAAAAGAGAGAAAAGAAAATTCTGTTCTGGCTGTTTCTAGTCCCACGTGCCATCAAGCCGGTCCCTCAGAGGGGTGATTTCCTTCGGGGGATCTGTTCTCTTTCCAGGTGGCAAACTGTGAGCACACACCCTGAAACTCGACGGCGGCCAGCTCTTTTTAGGCATGATGCAGAACTTGCCCACGCTGAAGCCCACGTTCTTGCAGATGAATCTGGCTATCTTCATTCCCCCAATGAGGCAGTAACCGCAGTCCAACACTGGTGACACTGCAGCCATGGGAAAAGAGGGGCAAGAGAAAGAGCATAGGCCTTAGGGTCATTCTCCTGAGGCCCTGCCCGAGCTCAGAGCAGCTGTGGAGGGGATGGATGGGGACATGCCCTGATGTCTACGCCCATAGAGCAGCCCAGTCTCAGGACTCTGTGAACTTCTGGCTAGAGAGCAGGAGTCAAGGCCCATGTGGATGCAGGCCTCAGTCATCGCCCCAGGGGTTGTGGTCAGAATCCCAACTTGAAGCCTGGGCCCAGCTGAAGAGGCTTGTAAACGAGGGAGCCTAGCAAAGCCAGCCGCTCCACAGCTAAAACAGGTGACACTCACTGAGGGCTTCAGGCACGGCTGCTTGCCTCATTGTGGCACAGACCCACTCAGGGTGGCCTTGAGCCAGCGATGCCTATGCTGGGATTAGCTGGGCAGCTGGCCTCCTCCCCTGATGAGTGTCATTCAGACTCAGCCTCCACACAGGAGCAGGACAATCAAGGCCTGACACTGTGGAGGGCTGTGCGGAAGCTGCTGGCAGGGCCCCCCCTCAGGACCTGGAAGCCCCTGCCCAAAGAGACCAGGCCACGTGCTGCCATGAAGAGGCCCTGAAGGTGAGTGCTCCTCAGAGGGGCTCGCAGGCCTAAATGAACCCCGGGGCAGCAGCGCACGCTCACACGTCAGCACTGGGGGTGGCCTCCGAGCCTGCAGGGGGATCAGAAGTGTGTGCGCTGACTGGGTCTCCACTAAAATAAAGTCATCAAAGTCCCCAAGGCAGTCGGGAAAAAACTGGACGATGTACTGGCAGGTCATCCCTGGAGCCACCATTCCACCTTCTCCTGGGAACATTCCTGTGGGTGATAAAAGCAACAGATGAGATTTTGGGAGCCAGCCACTGGGGCCTGGGCTGGGTTGATGTCCTGTGGGTCAAGGCCATGCCGCTGGTGCTTGCCAGGGGAGCAGGCTGTGGGGGCAGGGACTCCAGGTAAAACACCAGGGCCTGGAGTGAGAGGGTCTATCTGGAATGGTCAGGTGGGGCCACACCTGGCCCTTTTATTTAGAATTTATTTGTGGGCAGCAGAGAGGCATTTGATTTTTTTTTTTTTTGGTCTTTTTAGGGCTGCACTTGCAGCATATGGAAGTTCCCAGGCTAGGGGTTGAATGTGAGCTACAGCTGCTGGCCTACACCACAGCCATGCCAGATCCAAACCATATCTGTGACACAGCTCACAGCAAGACTGGATCCTCAACCCTCTGAGTAGGGCCAGGGATGGAAACCACATACTTATGGATACCAGTAGGGTTTGTTTCTGCTGGGCCACAGGAACCCCCAACATTTGAGACTTGTGAGTTGGGGGGACATGATCTAAGAACAATGCATTGCAGGAGCAGGAAGGCTGACTGGAAAGTGAAGAACAAGGGGGACTGACTGGGGGCAGTGACAGTGTGCAGGGCAAGGAGAGAGCAGAACTGAGCCTGGAGGGGTGATGGAGGGGCTGTTAGGACTGGGAGCCTTCACTGGAGGGTGGGCAGGAGGCGCTGCAGAACAAGAGGAAAGTGTGAGCTGGGACACAGCCTCAGGAGACACCTGAGGGCTGAGTTGGGGCGGGGAATGGGGTCACCCCAGAGCAAGCCCATGTGCAGTTTCCGGTCCATCTGGGCTGCTGCTACCCGGAGCTCACCCAATCCCAGAGAGAAGTAGGGCGTGGACGGCGGGAGGACTCGCAGGTGGCGGCTGGTGGACGTAGTGTTCTGCAGCGAGATCACCATCTAGTCAAAGGCAAAGCAACGAGTGTGGACCAAGACTGAGGGCTGGGTGCAGTTAATAATACAGGGATTGGGGAGTGGGCAAATGAAATGAACTTGACTGCACATCGGTAACCGCTGAGCTGGGGGCTGGGTCCATGGGGTTTCATTACACCGTTCTATCCACTTTCATTTATTTTTAGAAAAAAAAGAACATAAAAGATAAACATGAAGGTGGGAACAGATCTGACCTAGTCTCCATCCATTTAAAATAACAGCTACTATTTATTGAGTTTTTCCTATGAACCGCCTCAACTTGCCAATAACCACAAAAGGTGGGAACTATCCATATTTTATGCTATAGAAACTGAAGTTCAAAGAGGTTCCTTAACTGCTAGGAGCGGTAGGCTTGAGCTCAAGGCTCCAAAGTTCTGCCCACCTTGCATCTTACCTACTGGCCTCTTCCCCACATAGCCCTTTGCGCCGCTTCCTCCCGTGGCCCAGCATGCAAGGTTGTAACTACGCCTCTCTCCATCACTCGGCCCACCCACTGATAAGCCCCGCCTTCTCTTCCCCTCCCTTGGACTGGGAGAGGAGGGGAGGGCCCCTGTTAGGGAGGCCCCTAACCCCCACCAGAACTCGGCATGGTGCCTGGCACAGAAGAGGAAATCTTCACATGCACACACCTTTGGCTTCTAGTTTGTGAAATATTACACTGGGGGAAAGAATCATGATAAAAGCCATGTTTTCATCACCCAACTTAAGACATAAATCATTAAAAATACAGATGAAGCCCTGCCCCAGCCCCCCACCAGATAACAGCTCCATGAATTTGAAGCATGTCTTCATACTTTTACTCATGGGTAGGTATTCCTAAATCAATATTTAGGTCCATTTGGGGCTAGCACAGCATACTGCTTCAATCCACCTGTGAACCAGATCCAAGTGTGGAGAGACCCATACTGTGGTTTTAATTTTCATGTCTTGGTTATTAATGATTAAGAGGATCTTTTCATGGTTTACTTGTTTTGGGGGTTTCTTCTTGTGTAATGAGTCTATTCATAGCTTTTGCCATTTTGCCATGGTACATCTTTTTCTTACTGGGTTGTAGGAGTTCTTTATAACATATTCTGTTACATATTTATACACATTTATAAGGTATATATTATAAACATTTCCCAGTTTATAACTTTATCTTTTGATGTAAACTGTCTGAAATTTTAATTTAAAATTTATCAACATTTTATTCAAAGTGTATATATACTTCAGTTTGAAGAGATCTTCCTATCTCTTCTCATTTTCTTCTTAAATTTTTGCTTGAGATCTTTGCTGGAAAGTGTTTTGTTTAGGCTATGGAGTAAAGGAGGGAATAAGCGATTTTGCTTATGGCAAGGGTGCCACCTCAGTTTTGCCTCTTCAGCTCTGCACCCATGCACGGGACAGCCCTGGCATTCTCCCCTCAGTCTGCTGCTATTCTCCAGGACAGGACACAGAGCTAGCTGCAGCCCCTGTTGCCATTTTGGCAGGAGCTGTTCCTCCTGTCCACTGTGTCAGGCCTCCAGAGAGCCTTGCTCCCAGCCACACAAGGCAAACCTCCAGCCAATGAACTGGAGGATCCAGCAGTTCATATGACTGAAGGGATGTCCCACAGGACAAAATAATCAACTGCACTTACTGGAGGTCAGCTCAGTAACACCTTCTTCTATTGGCTCTGCCTCTTTACATTCCTTTCCTCACCCCTCGCTAGAATTGTGAATGACAGCACATAATTTCACCACCTCAGGTTCTGCTTTATGGAGAACCCAGGCTCTGACACTTGGCATCAGAAGGGTCCTAAAACCATGGCCCCTTAGGGTATGATTCTGGAGCAGGCTTTCTCTCTGGTCTGGTGGTGATCAGGACTCTAGCTAGTGGGAAGCAGGCTGTGATGACCCCTGGTGTGCAGTGCCATCAGCTACTATGGCTTTCATCTTGGTCAACTGACTTGAGGTGCAGCCAGAGGTCAGACACTGAAATGTGGTAGCTATGGCGCAGCTGCAAGGTCTGGGAAGACAGTAATTATAAGGACTGTGGAGGGGCCAGCTTTCCTTAACAGCACTGGAAGCCTCGGAGGAAAAAAGTGATGAGCTCAGGGCAGCCAACTGCCAACTCAAGGCCCACCACGATGACATTCCTTGCATTCCTGGTTACACACAATTTGGTCCTAGTATGTGTGTGTGTTTCTTTGTGCTTGATTTGGCTTGTTTTTTTTTAACTTCGTATTTCTGAAACTTTTACATGTCTTTAATGTTTACTAAAATATGGAAAGAAAACAAAAGAGAAAAAATATGAGACGTAACAAGCCCGCGGCTTATAAGGCTCAGGTTTCTATTCTGACCGTAACCCCTCAGCCTCCAGCACATGCAGCCTGGATCCCTCTCTGCCCCCATCTCAGGACAGAGAAGCTCTCTTATGCTCCACAGGAATGGACTTATGTTCTCAAGCAATACTGGCTTATGGTTGTCCTTGTCACACTTCCTTAGTTGTCTTTGGTGTCAAGGTAACATTAGGCTCTGTCTTAGTCCGTTCAGAATGCCAAACAAACTATCATAAACTGGGTGACTTATGAACAAGAGAAATGTCTTTCTCTCATTTCTGGAGGCTAGCAAATCCAGGATCAAGATGCCAGCATGGTTGCATTTGGGGGAGGGCCCTCTTCCAGTCTTAGCTGGCAACTTCTCACTGTGTCCTCATGTGGGGGAAGGGGCAAGGGATTTCTCTAAAGCCTCTTCATAAAGGCACTAGTCCCATTCACGACAGCTTCACCCTCATGCCCTAATAGTACCTCTCAAAGGCCCGCCTTCAATACTGTCATCTTTGAGAACTATGATTTCAACAAATCCTAACAAATTTTAGAGGGATACAAACATTCAGACCATAGCAGACCGATTAGCCAAGAATGCAGTTATGTTTCTTCTTTTTCTGGTCCCTGGAACAGTTTACTTGAGATAGGGATTAGCTTGAAGGTTTGGTGGTGTACCCCTGTAAAGTTATCTGGGAATGGTGTTTCTTTTGGTAGAAAGTTTTCTTTTGAAGTTATTTTCCGTTGTTTTTTTTTTTTTTTTTGGGGGGGGGTGTTCTTTTTAGGGCTGCACCCGCAGCATATGGAGGTTCCCAGCCTAGGGGTCGAATCGGAGCTGTAGCTGCTGGCCTACACCACAGCCACAGCAACACAGGATCCAAACCACATCTGTGACCTACACCATAGCTAACAGCAACGCAGGATCCTTAGCCCACTCAGCAAGGCCAGGACTCAAACCTGTGTCTTCAGGGATGCCAGTCAGATTTGTTTCCACTAAGCCACAACAGAAACTCCTGAAGTTATTTTCATCAAAGCTGGACAGCCACATAGTTTGAAGAACCAAAGAGTTCTACCAAGTTTTGAAAACAGAACTCTTGCTCTCTTTCCCTGCCATTTCCCACCCCAAATGTAAATACTTTTTCCTACTTGAGCTGATTATTTTGGAAGTTACTCCCATGTCTCCAAGCAGCATGCTAATTTTTTTTCAGTTTTAGGCATTAATTATGGATGGATGATATGGGTATTCTCTCTTTCCCAAAACCAGTTCACCATATGACATACCCTTCCTGTCCCCCATCTTCCTGACATAAGTGACATCACACTACTGGTTAGATCAGTAATTAACATTTACATCATTATTGCTATGTGAATGCTATTCACCACTGAGCATGAAATTCTCCCTTAATCTATTTTTGTTTTTCCTGGAGTTAATAATCAACAAATTATTTTGTTGCCTATGTACTTATCAATAATTTCATCTCTTTCCACTGCTCTACAAATCTCTTCCTAAGAAGTCCAAATATAACGGGGACTCTGATAAGGGTTACCTCCGTAAGTCACCCCCTCCTAGAGCCTTCCAGCCTCTTCCAGTCAGGACTGGTCACTTGATATACCTACTGCTAACTTTTGCCCAGGATAGGACAACTCCTGCAGCAGTTTTAAGCCATCCCCAGAAGATCTCTGACACTCCTACCACTAAGAGGTGAGGTCTATGAAACATCTCCTTGAGTCTGGGCCACTCTCAGTGACTCACTTGTAACCTACAGAAACGCAGAGGAAGTCACGACTTTCTCTACTGTTCCCAGGGGACCTCCAAGGTCAGGTCGTGAGGACTGATGCAACTTTCCTCTTGCTTGCTTGGATACTCACTTAGAAGCTCAGATCACTCACTGTGAGCTGCCTGCTCACTTGAGGCAGCTGTTCTCTGAGGAAGACCAGGCCACATGGAGAATCCATGGGCAGGTGCTCTGTTAACAGCTCAGCTGACAACCAGCAATGATTACTATGGGAGTGAAAATGCCTCATAATTCCAGCCCCATCTGTCAAGTTACCCCTAGGCACTGACTCTTTCCAACTAAGGTCTCAAGCATCATGGAACAAGTCATTCCCATTGTGCCCTGTTGGAATTTCTGATGCAAAGAATGTATGAGCACGATAAAATGGTTATTTTAAGTTGTGAAGCTTTGGTGAAATTCCCTTTGCAGCAGTAGTTACTGGAAAGCCCTCTCACCGCTATGAACCTGGGCATTTCCGTCACCCCTCTCCTGTGCTGGATCTCTCATTTCCCACATACTTTGTTTTCCTCTTCCTTGGTTTACTCACTTCTATAGGGGAGCATATACCCTAAGAGTTTCCTAAGAAAGGCTGCCCGATTCACAGATTCACACATTTTGGTGTGTGTCTTTTTTTTTTCAGGGCTGCACCAGTGGCACATGGAAGTTCCCAGGCTAGGGGTCAAATGGGAGCTGTCGCCGCTAGCCTACACCACAGCCACAGCAACTCAGGATCTGAGCCATGTCTGCAACCTACACCACAGCTCCCGACAACGCCGGATCCTTAACCTACAGAGCAAGGCCAGGGATCGAACCCGTATCCTCATGGATGCTCGTTGGGTTTCTTTTTTTTTTTTCTTTTTTTATTTTTCGTCTTTTTGCTATTTCTTTGGGCCGCTCCCACGGCATATAGAGGTTCCCAGGCTAGGGGTCAAATCGGAGCTGTAGTCACTGGCCTACGCCAGAGCCACAGCAACTCGGGATCTGAGCCGTGTCTGCAACCTACACCACAGCTCACGGCAACGCCGGATCGTTAACCCACTGAGCAAGGGCAGGGACCGAACCCACAACCTCATGGTTCCTAGTCGGATTCGTTAACCACTGCACCACGACGGGAACTCCTCGTTGGGTTTCTTAACCAACGAGTCAGGACAAGAACTCCAGTTCACACATTTTTTAAGACTTGGAAAACTCGAAAATATTTTTATCCTTAAACTTATAGTTTAGAAGGGTAAATACCTGCTACGTTATAGTCATGCGTCCAACAGATGCAAGGTGCATTTCTAAGAGACATCACTGGACACAATTCAATTTATACAACACAATGTGGCAGACTGTATTTCTCTGCTGGGGAGGCTTTTGCTCAGGGGGAAAGCAGCACTGTGCTCTGAAGAAGAAAAGAACTACCTGATGTGGAGAAGCCTTAGGGGGACTTCCTAAGGGGAGGGAAAGGAGGGGAGGGGAGGAGTAGCCAGGAGTGTGAAGAGTCCCGAGGCCCTGCTGCCATGTGGGTACACCCCCGGGGGGAGGGGGGAACGGGAATGAGGTCTCAGCTAAAAGCCAGCATCTTCCACCATACACATGGAAGACCTCAGCCCCAGTTTTCTGGCTGAGAGCCCAGATATCACAGGGTAGAGATAAACCCTCCTCGCTGTGTACCATCTGATCAGCATGCAAATTGCTGATTCATACCAAGTCATGGGGCAGTGTGTTACATGGAACATTGAATATATTAAGAGAAACTCCAATAAAAGTTGCCATTAAAATCACGCCAGAAGACCAAAATATACAAACAGCTCATACTACTCAATTACAACAACGAAAAACAAACAACCCAATCTAAAAATGGGCAGAGGACCTAAAAAGACATTTCTCCAAAGAAGACATACAGAGATAGCCAATAGGCACATGAAGAGATGCTTGACATTACCAATTATTAGAAAAATGTAATTTAAATCTACAATGAGGTAAGACCTTACACCAATCATAATGGCCATCATCAAAAAACAACAGGGAGTTACCGTCATGGCTCAGCAATTAACGAACCTGACTACTATCCATGAGGATGTGGGTTCGATCCCTGGCCTCACTCAGTGGGTTAAGGATCCAGTGTTGCCATGAGCTGTGGTGTAGGTCACAGATGCAGCTCGAATCCTGTGTTGCTGTGGCTGTGGCGTAGGCCAGTGGCTACAGCTCTGATTGGACGCCTAGCCTGGGAACCTCCATATGCCATTGGTGTGGCCATAAAAATACCAAAAAAAAAAAAAAAAGTTTACCAACAACAAGTGCTGGAGAGGGTGTGGAGAAAGGGGAACCCGCCTACACTGTTGGTGGCAATGTAACTTGGTGCAACCACTATGGAAAACAGTATGGAGGCCCCTCAAAAAACTAAAAATAGAGTTGCCATATGATCCAGCAATCCCACTGATAGGCATCTATCTGGACAAAACTATAATTCAAAACAATACATATACCCCTATTTTCACAACAGCACTATTTACAATATTTAAGACAAGGAAGCAACCTAAGTGTCTACTGACAGATGAATAGATAAAGATGATGTGGGGTGTGTGTATACATATACAATAGCCTATTATTCAGCCATAAAAGCAAACAAAATAATGCCATTGGGAGCAACATAAATGTACCTAGAGATGATTATAGTAAGCAAAGTCAGTCAGACAGAGAAAGATAAATACCATATGTTATCACTTACATATGGAATCTAAAATATAACACAAATGAACACATCTATGAAACAGAAGCAGACCTACAGAGAGAACAGACTTGTGGCTGCCAAGGAGTAGAGTGGGTAGGGAGGGGACGGATTGGGAGTTGGAGATTAGCAGATGCAAACTAGTATATATAAAATGGAAAAATAACAGGGTCCTACCATATAGCACAGAGAACTATATTCAGTATCCTGTGGTAAGACATAATGAAAAGGAATATAGAGAAGAATATACATAGGTATAACTGAATCACTTTTCTGTATAGCTGAAATTAATTCAACACTGTAAATCAAATGAACTTCAATAATATTAGTTTAAAAATAAATTTAAAAAAAAAAGCCATGCCGGGAGGGAATATTTCAAGTACTTCGTTTTGTTTTGTTTTTCTATCGAGTACTTTTAAGCACAAATAGTGCTAAGTTCCAGAATGTAATACATCTGGGATATATGCCTCCCACTGTATCAATATTTATAATCCTGCAATTGGACCTGCCGCCACTGTGGTGACCTGACCCTAAGCCTCACTAAACAGCCACCAGATGCAGAGGTTTTCACAAGCAGAATGTTTTTCTAAGATTCTTCAGATGACTGTGGGAGAAGGGAGCTACAAGCATGGAATGAGAAGAAGCTCTGTGGAATCAGACTGTAATTAGAGGTATCAGCATGAAGTCATGGTTTTACACATGTGAGCACATGGATGTATACATGAAACTGTGTATACAGACATTTGTGTATACAGGGTTGGACCTGTGAAATGGCTGTTTTTTTTCCCACCTCTATCTGTTGAAACGATTTGGAAGCAATGACACCCCAGTAGCAAATAGCGGATCTAGCTCTTGGGTCTTAGATTTCTTTTTTTTTTTTTTTTAGATCTTGGTTTCTAAATACCATTCTCCACTAAAAGAAACCACAACTTCTTCGAAACTGATTCCAGAAATGGGACAAAGAGTACAAGATGAACCGGGGACATCTCGTGATGGCAGAACATAAGGAAGTGCCCAAGAAACGGCTAGATCATATCAAAAGAACACAAGAGACAGTTTGTAAGGCTCATACAAAGACAAACCTGGGCTAATGTCAGAAGCAAAATGAATGCTGACTGTAAATGACCTAACTACTCATTTTAGGCTAGACCAACATAACTTCATCATTGAGAAGGATTCTAAATATATGTGCCCTCACCAACAAGATGAACACACCACAACATCCAATACATTTTATAGTGTCTGGATACATATATATATATATATATTTTTGTCTTTTTGCTATTTCTTTGGGCCGCTTCCGCGGCATGTGGAGGTTCCCAGGCTAGGGGTCGAATCACAGCTGTAGCCACCGGCCTACGCCAGAGCCACAGCAACGCAGGATCCGAGCCACGTCTGCAACCTACACCACAGCTCACGGCAACGCCGGATCGTCAACCCACTGAGCAAGGGCAGGGACCGAACCCGCAACCTCATGGTTCTTAGTCGGATTCGTTAACCACTGCGCCACGACGGGAACTCCCTGGATACATGTTTTTGAAAAAGATAAAATAATCATTTCATCATAGGGGGAAAAAACAATTACTTAACTATAACTGACCAAACTGATCCTTAAGATGCAGTCTCCTGGGTGGACCAACAATGACTGAAAATTAGGATACAAACTAGGTTCCAAATGTTTCTTATAATATTTATAATTGCGTGTGACTTCCAGGTGTTTAAATGTTGCTATGCCCCTAACATCAAATTGAGATCCAGTATGTTTCTGTACCAGAGACTAAAAGCCATATGGTAAAATCCTTCCCTCTAGAAACTTTTAAACAATTTTTAATTCTTTAAATTATAGTTGATTTACAATGTTTTGTCAAATTCTGCTATACAGCAAAGTAACCAAGTAATCTAGTTACACATATATATACAATCTTTTTCTCATATTATCTTTTTTTTTAGGGCTGCGCCTATGGCATATGGAAATTCCAAGGCTAGGGGTCAAATTGGAGCTACAGCTGCTACAGCTGCCGGCCTATACCTCAGCCACAGCAACGTGGGATCCAAGCTGCATCTGTGACCTACACCACAGCTCATGGCAATGCTGGATCCACAACCCACTGAGTGAGGCCAGGGATAGAACCCACATCCTCATGGGCACCAGTTAGATTTGTTTCCACTGCACCACAATGGGAACTCCCTCTCATATTATCTTCTATCATGTTCTATCACAAGAGATTGGATACAGTTTCCTGTGCTATACAGTAGGACTTCATTGCCTATCCATTCTAAATGTAATAGTTTGAGATGTGATTAAGATGGTGGAGTAGAAGGATTGGAACTCAACTTCTCTCATGGAAACAACAAAATTACAACCAACTGCTGAACAACCTTCAACAAAACAGACTGGAAACTGCTAAAAAAAAGACATCCTACTCCAAAAGACAAAGAGGAGGCCACATCATGATGGTAGGAGGGGTGATTACATGATATAAGCAACTCCATATGAGCTGGGTGGAGATACCACTGACTGGGAAGTAACTATACTGCAAGGGCTGACCCATAGGAGTGAGAGTTCCAAGCCCCACATCAGGTTCCCATGCCTGGATATCTGGCATTTGGGAGGAGTAGCCCCCAGAGCATCTGGCATTGAGGGCCAGTAGGGCTTGCGTGTAGGAGCTCCATGGGACTGGGGGAAATGTGAGACATAATTCTTGAAAGGCGCACACAGGCTTTATGTGCACTAGGTCCCAGGGCAAAGCAGAAACTCCACAGGAATCTAGGTCAGACCTGACTGTGATTCTTGGAGGATCTCCAGGGAAAACAAGGGGTGACTGTGGCTTGTGAGGGGGAAGGACATTGGAGGCAAAGGTCTCAGGAATAATCATCAGCGTGAAAGCCCCAGGAAGTAGGCATTTTGGAAAGATCCGGCCACACACATCAAGGCTGAGAAGCCCCAGGCCAAAACAACACACCCATGAGCAAAGAGGATGCCTAAAGACCCCACCCCCACCCCAGGCACATGGCCACCTCTAATTACACCCAGGGACAAGGCTCCACCCACCAGAGGGATAAGAATCAGCTCCACCTACCAGTGGGCAGCCACCAGTCCCTCCCATCAGGGATACTGCAGCAAGCCCCAGAACCAACTTCAGCAACAAGGGGGGGCAGATATCAGAAGCAAGAGAAGCTACAAAACTATTGTCTGCAAAAAGGAGACCACATCAAAAATCTATACAAATTGAAAAGGCAGAGAATTATGACTCAGATAAAGGAACAAGGAAAAAAAAGAAAGAAAGAAAGAAAAAAAAAACAGCTACATGATCTGGAGATTACAACCTCCATGAAAAAGACTTTAGACAAATGATAGAAAAATGATTCAAGATCTTGGAACTAAACTGGAGGCAAAAATTGACAAAGTAGAAGAAACACTGAACAGGAGTTCCCATCGTGGTTCAGTGGTTAACAAAATCAACTAGTATCCATGAGGATGTGGGTTTGATCCCTGGCCTTGCTCAGTGGGTTAAGGATCTGGCACTGCTGTGAGCTGTGGTATAGGTGGCAGACATGGCTCGGGTCCCACGTTGCTGTGGCTGTGGTGTAGGCTGGCAGCTACAGCTCCAATTTGACCCCTAGGCTGGGAACCTCCATATGCCACGGGTGCACCCCCAAAAGACAAAGACAAAAAAAAAAAAAAAAAAGAAGAAGAAGAAGAAACACTAACAAAGAAATAAAAGACATAAAAATTAAGTTATCAGAGATGCAAAATACAACAAACAAAATAAAAAACTCACTAAAAGGAACCAATAGCAGAATAAAGGAGGCAGAAGAACAAATAAGTGAGGTGCAAGAGAGACTGGCAGAAGTCATTGACAGAACAGAAAAGAGAAAAAAGATTGAAAAGAACTGAAGACAGTCTAAGAGAACTCTGGGACAACTTTAAACACACCAACATCTATGCTATAGGGGTGCCAGAAGGAAAAGAGAGAGAAAAGACCAGAGAGAAGAGAGAGAAAGGCCAGAGAAAATATCTGAAGAGATAATAGCTGAAAACTTTCCCAGCATGGGAAAGGACACTCACTCAAATCCAAGAAGCACATACACCCAAGGAGGAATACTCCAAGGCATATATTAATCAAACGGACCAAAATTAAACACAAAGAAAAATACAGCAGCTAGGGAAAAGAAACAAACAACATACAAGGGAACCCCGATAAGGTTATTGGCTGATTTTTCACTAGAAATTCTGCAGGCCAGAAGGGAGTCGCACAATATACCTAAATTGATGCAAGGAAAAAAACCTCCAACCAAGATGACTCTACCCTGCAAAGCTCTCATCCAGATTTGAAGGAGAAATCAAAAGCTTTACAGACCAGCAAAAGCTAAGAGAATTCAGTACCACTAAACCAGCTTTACAACAAATACTAAAGGAACGTCTCTAGGTGTAAAAGGAAAGGCCTCAACTTGAAACAAAAAAATTACAGTTGACAAGGCTCACTGGTAAAGGCATACACATAGGAAATTGCCCCCACACAAATATGTTACCAAAACCAGAAATCCTGAGAAGAGGAGTGTACAAATGTAGGATACTGAAGATGTTTCTACAATTAGGAGAGCAACAACTTAAACCAATCTTGTATATATATAGACTACTGTATCAAAACCTCATGGTAACTGCAAACCAAAAATCTACAATAGCTACACACACAAATAAGAAAAAGCAATTCAAACATAACGCTAAAGACAGTATCAAACCACAAAAGGTGAGAACAAGAGAAGGGAATAAAAAAGACCAACAAAACCAAATCCAAAACAGTTAATAAAATGGCAATGAAAATATACATATCAATAATTACCTTAAATGTAAATGGACTAAATGCCCCAACCAAAAGTCACAGACTGTCTGAATGGGTATGAAAACAAGACCCAAATATATGCTGTCTTCAAGAGACCCACTTCACTTCTAGGGACATGTACAAATTCAAAGTGAGAGGGTGGAAGAAAATATTCCATGCAAACAGGAATCAAAGAAAGCTGGAGTAGCAAAACTCATATCAAACAAATAGATCTTAAAATTAAGAATGTTACAAGAGGAGTTCCCATCGTGGCGCAGTGGTTAACGAATCCGACTAGGAACCATGAGGTTGCGGGTTCGGTCCCTGCCCTTGCTCAGTGGGTTAATGATCCGGCGTTGCTGTGAGCTGTGGTGTAGGTTGCAGACGCGGCTCGGATCCCGCGTTGCTGTGGCTCTGGCGTAGGCCGGTGGCTACAGCTCCGATTCAACCCCTAGCCTGGGAATCTCCATATGCCGCGGGAGCGGCCCAAGAAACAGCAACAACAACAACAACAACAAAAGACAAAAAAGACAAAAAGACAAAAAAAAAAAAAAAAAAAGAATGTTACAAGAGACAAAGAAGGACATTATATTATGATCAAAGGATCAATTCAAGAAAATATAACTATTGTAAATATACATGTACCCAATAGAGGAGCACCTCAATATATAAGGCAACTGCTAACGACCTTAATGGAAAAAGTTGGCAATAACACAATAATAGTGGGGGACTTTAACACCCCACTTACAACAATGGACAGATCATCCAGATAGAAAATCAACAAGGAAACAGAGGGCTCAAATGATGCATTAGATCAGATGGACTTATTAGATATTTATAGAATATCCCATCCAAAAGCAGCAGAATACACTTTTTTCTCAAGTGTACACAGAACTTTCTCCAGGATAGATCACATTCTGGGCCACAAATAATGCCTAGGTAAATTTAAGAAAACTGAAAATATAACAAGCATCTTTCCCACTCACAACACTATAGGACTAGAAATCAACTGGAAAAAAAAATGCGAAAAACACAAACATGTGAAGACCAAACAACATGCTACCAACCAACCAACCAATGGATCACTGAAGAAATCAAAGAGGAAATTTAAAAATACGTAGAAGCCAATGACAACAAAGACACAACACTCCAAAACCAATGGGAAGCAGCAAGAGCAGTTCTCAGAGGGAAGTTTATAGCAATACAAGCCCATCTCAGGAAACAAGAAAAAACTCAAATAAACAACCTAACTTTACATCTAAAGCAGCTAGAGAGAGAACAGACAAAACCCAAAGTTAGCAGAAGGAAAGAAATCATAAAGATCAGAACAGAAATAAATGAAATAGAAATGAAGAAAATTGTAGAAAAAAAATCAATAAAACTAAAACCTGGTTCTTTGAAAAGATCAACAAAGTTGATAAACCCTTAGCCAGACTCATCAAGAAAAAAGAGAAAGGGCTCAATCAATAAAATTAGAAATGAAAAAGAAGTTACAGTGGACATCACAGGAATACTAAGGATCATAAGAGACTACTACAAGCAACTATATGCCAAT
Source organism: Sus scrofa (assembly GCF_054392235.1). NCBI lineage: Eukaryota > Metazoa > Chordata > Mammalia > Artiodactyla > Suidae > Sus > Sus scrofa. Next base: position 37,651,084 of record NC_139395.1, on the reverse strand, counting down.
AAAACGGACAACCTAGAAGAAATGGATAAATTCTTAGAGAGGTACAATCTTCCAAGACTAAACAAAGACAAAATAGAATAGATGAATGGACCAATCACAAGTACTGAAATTGGAAATGTGACTAAAAATTCCCAGCAAGGAGTTCCTGTGGTAGCTCGGCAGAAACGAATGTGACTAGGAAGCATGAGGTTGCGGGTTTGATCACTGGCCTCACTCAGTGGGTTAAGGATCTGGTGTTGCAGTGAGCTGTAGTGTAGGCTGCAGATGCAGCTCAGATTCTGTGTTGCTGTGGCTGTGGTGTAGGCTGGCAGCTATAGTTCCAATTCGACCCCTAGCCTGGGAGCCTCCATGTGCCGCAAGTGCAGCCCTAAAAAGCAAAATAATAATAATAATAATAATAATAATAATAATGATGATGATGATGAAAATAAATTTCCAACAAACAAAACTCCAGGACCAGATAGCTTCACAGGTGAATTCTATCAAACATTTGGAGAAGAGCTAACACCTATTCTTCTGATACTCTTCCAAAAACTGCAGCGAAAGAAACACTCCCAAACATTCTATGAGGCCACCACCTTACTGATACCAAACAGACAAAGACATCACAATAAAAAAAATTACAGGCCAATATCACTGATGAACATAGATGCAAAAATCCTCAACAAAATACTAGCAAACCAAATCCAACAATACATTAAAAGGACCGTACACCATGATCCAGTGGGATTTATCCAAGGGATGCAAGGATTCTTCAATATCCACAAATCAATCAGTGTGATATACCACATTAAACTGACAAATAAAAACCATATGATTCTCTCAATAGATGGAGAAGATGCTTTTAACAAAATCCTACACCCATTTCTGATTAAAAACTCTCCAAATGTGGGCATAAAGGGAACCTACATTAACATAATAAAGGCCATATATGACAGACCCAGAGCATTCTCAATGGTGAAAAAAATGAAAGAATCCCTGCTAAGATCAGGAACAAGACAAAGATCCCCACTCTTACTACGACTATTCAACATAGTTTTGGAAGTCTTAGCCAGGGCATTCAGAGAAAAAAAAGAAATAAAAGAAATCTAAATTAGAAAGGAAGAAGTAAAACTATCACTGTTTGCAAATGACATGATAATATACCTAGAAAATCCTAAAAACACTACCAGAAAACTGTTAGAGCTCATCAATGAATTTGGCAAAGTCACAGGATATAAAATTAATACACAGAAGTCGACTGCATTTCTATATGCTAACAATGAAATATTGCAAAGAGAAATTAAGGAAATAATCCCATTTACCATCACATCAAAAAGAATTAAATACCTAGAAATAAAGCTACTTAAAGAGACAAAATACATGTACTCTATATGAAAACTATATGCTGATGAAAGAAATCAAAGAGGACACAAATAGATGGAAAGATATATGATGCTCTTAGATTGGAAGAGTCAATATCGTCAACATGACTATACTACCAAAGGCAATCACAGATTCAAAGCAATCCTTATCAAACTACCAATGGTATTTTTCACAGAACTAGAACGAAAAACAATTTTTTTTCTTTTGTCCTTTTAGGGCCGCACCCACAGCATATGGAGGTTCCCAGGCTAGGGGTCTAATCGGAGCTGTAGCTGCCAGCCTATGCCAGAGCCATAGCAATGCCAGATCTAAGCTGCATCTGGGACCTACACCACAGCTCATGGCAATGCTGGATCCTTAACCCACTGAGCAAGGCCAGGGATTGAACCTGCAACCTCGTGGTTCCTACAGATTCGTTTCTGCTGCACCATGACAGGAACTCCTTGAAAAAAAATTTTAAACTTGTATGAAACACGAGAGACCCCAAATAGCCAAAGCTGTACTGAAAAAGAAAAGTGGAGCTGAAGGAATCAGTCTTCTGGACTTCAGACTATACTATAAAGCTAGTCATCGAAGCAGTATGGTACTAGCACAAAACAGAAATTTAGATCAGTGAACCAGGACAGAAAGCCCAGAGTTAAATCCACTGACCTATGGTCAACTAATATATGACAAAGGAGGCAAGAGTAAACAGAGGAGAAAAGACAGTCCCTTCAACAAGTGATACTGGGAAAACTGGACAGCTACATATAAAAGAATGAAATTAGAACACTCACTAACACCATACACAAAAATAAACTCAAAATGGATTAAAAACTTAAACATAAGGCCAGATACTATAAAACTCTTAGAGGAAAACACTGGCAGAACACTATCTGACAAACCACAGCAATATATTCTCAGATCCACCTCCTAGAGTAATGACAAAAAAACTAAAATAAATAAATGGGACCTAATTAAACTTAAAAGTTTTTGCCTAGCAAAGGAAACCCTAAACATAACGAAAAGACAACCCACAGAATGGGAGACAATATTTGCAAATTAAATGACTGACAAATGATTAATCTCCAAAATAAATGAAAATCTCCAGTAGCACAACACCAAAAAAAAAAAAAATAGCAGAAGAGCTAAACAGACAATTATCCAAAGAAGGCATACATGAAAAGATTTTCAACATCACTAATTATTAGATAAATGCAAATTAAAACTACTATGAGGGGGAGTTCCCATTATGGCATAGCAGAGTAGTATCCATGAGGATGTGGGTTTGATCCCTGGCCTCACTCAGTGGGTTAAGGTTCCAGTGTTGCTGAGAGCTGCAGTGTAGGTCGCAGGGGTGGATCGGATCCAGCATTGCTGTGGCATAGGCCAGCAGCTGCAGCTCCAATTTGACCATTAGCCTGGGAACTTCCATATGCCACAGGTTGGCTCTAAAAAACAAAAACAAAAAAAGAAACTGCCCCCCCAAAAAAACCAAAAAAAAAAAAAAAAACAACCCATCACTACCACCAACAAAAAACTACTATGAGGTACCATCTTACACCAGCCTGAATAGCCATCATCAAAAAGTCTACAAACAATAAATGCTGGAGAGTGTGTGGAGAAAACGGAACCCTTTTACACTGTTGGGGGAATGTAAATTGGTGCAATCACCATGGAAAATAGTAGGAGGTTCCTCACAAAACTAAAAATAGAATCACCATATGTTCCAGCAATCCCTCTCCTGGGCATCCATCTGACTCAAAAAGATACATGTACCCCAATGTTCATTGCAGAACTATATACAATAGCCAAGACATGGAAGCAACCTAAATGTCCACTGAAAAAGGAATGGATAAAGATGTGGTACATATGCCAATGGAATATTACTCAGCCATAAAAAGTAATGGAAATAATGGCATTTGCAGCAACATATATTTTCCTAGAAATTATCATGCTAAGTGAAGTTTAGTCAGACAGTGAGACACAAACATCATATGCTATCACTTATGTGTAATCTCAAAAAAGAATACGATGAACTTATTTGTGGGACAGAAACTGACTCACAGACTTTGAAAAACCTATGGTTACCAAGGGAGACAAGTTGGTGGGGGAGGGAAGGACTGGGGGTTTGCGATGGAAATGTTCTAAAATTAGGTTGTGATGATGGCGGTACAACTATACATACAATAAAATTCATTAAAAATAAATTTAATAGTTTGTGTCTACAAACCCCTTGTCCACACCACTCCCTCCCCCTCAGAAACCACAAGTCTGCTCTCCATGTCTGTGAGTCTGTTTCTCCTTCAGGATCTTTTGACCAAAATGAATGGAGTTGAGAAATTTTCATGAGGTGCAGACCTAGCCTAACTAAAATAAAGACGTTAACAGAGGACACTGGAAGACACAGTCTGTCACATATATTCCACAATTAATTTTCCAAGATTTTCTTGAGAATTCATTTTAAAAACCCTGAAGTTGCTTCAATACCATCATTCAGACTGCTTAACAACAGACAGCCCAAATGGCCTCTTACCCTAAAATTACACAAACAAGATTCACTCTTCCTAAGACTACAGATTTTTCCTTCCCCTCTCAGTTATAAATTCTAATTTTGCCTTTCTTCACTGACGACAGTGTGATGACCATTATTTCTCAAATGAGTATGCAGATAACTAAGTCCTCTATTAACGAGTCTTTCAATTCATGAATACAGTATATTTAGTGTGTTTGCAAATGTTTAATGACCAATACTTAGGCTGGGAGAGCCCTGGTTTGGTAGTGTTGGCTGATTTCTATGGTATCAACATTCCCAATATAGTCAATTTCAACGTATCATAATTTATAAATAAGGAAGCAGATGGTGTGGGATTTGCAAAGAAACAAGATTTCTACCTCATAAACCAGTCCAATTTTATAATCTGTGAAAAATCCAATTGATGGCTTAGCTAGAAACACTGGTGTATCAGCACAACTGTGGGAGGGTGAGAGAAAAAAAAGGCCGTTAGTGTCATCCCTATGACTGATTCATGTAAAATAAACACATCCAAGTCATCAAAGAGATGAACGTTTTTTGTCATTTGTTGGGTTTTGCTGTTAAAGCGGGTCACAAAGTAATTTTAACAGCAAGACTGAATCTTTGTGAGGCTATATGTAACTACATATTTCATTTCAAACTCTAGAGGCTTAAACAACAGTATGTAAACTGGGTTTTTAATATAGGTGCTACTTTTACTGGCAAATCTTTTCTAATTTTTCTTTTTCTTTTTTCTTCTTTTTTTTTTTTTTTTTTTTAATGGCTGCACCCCTGGCCTATGGCAGTTCCCAGGCCAAGGACTGAATCTGATCTGCAGCTGTGACCTAAGCTACAGCTGCAGCAACACTGGATCATTTAACCCACTGCACGGGGCTGGGGATCTAACCCGTGCCTCTGCAGTGACCTGCGCTGCTGCAGATTCTTAACCCACTGTGTTACAGTGAAAACTCCTTTTCTAACTCTTCTTTTTTTCTTTTCTTTTTTTCTTTTTAGGGATACACCTATGGCATATGGAAATTCCCAGGCTAGGGGCTGAACTGGAGCTGTAGCCACCGGCCTACACTACAGCCACAGCAATGCTGGATCCTTGACCCACTGAGCAAGGCCAGGAATCAAACCCTTGTCCCCATGGATACTAGCTGGGTTCGTTATTGCTGAGCCACAATGGACCTCCCTAACTTTTCTTAATAAGACATTATTTGTCTAATAAAGAAACATTAATAATTTTAAGTTCATTAAAAATAAGAACTCATGTAGCAACTCAAACCCTTCATAAGGACAATTACTTAAATATAGCCAAAGGCATTCGAAGTAAAATTCCAACTTACACTAATTATTTGTAATTAAACAGATTTTAAACTTTTGACTTTTTTTAGGGCCGCACCTTTGGCATATGGCAATTCCCAGGCTAGGGGTCAAATCAGAACTGTAGCCGCCGGCCTACGCCACAGCCACAGCAACGCCAGATCCGAGTCACATCTGTGACCTATACCACAGCTCATGGCAATGCCGGATCCTTAAACCCACCAAATGAGGCCAAGGATTGAACTCACGTCCTCATGGATACTAGTCAGTTTTGTTACTGCTGAGCCACAATGGGAACTCCTAAACATTTTTTTAAATTACCTAAGATACATGAATTTAATGGAAGGAGCACATGGCTATAGAGATGCCTCCCATTTGATCCAGACTGTTCAGATATAAACAAAGGGCCGACAGTAACCCCTATTCCTCAAGACTCTGGCAGGTCAGAAAAGCACAAACCCAGGGCTCTGCAGACATCCAAAGTCCACACCTGTGGGCAGCCCTGAAGCCCTGCTCTATTCTGATAATGACACCCTGCCTCCCAAAAGTCTAGGACCCACCATAAGCCAAGCCAGCCCCAGGAACTTCTGAGTTTTCCTCTGCAGGGTCAGATTTTCTGAGAATATAAGACAGGAAAAGACGCACCTCTGTTCCAGCTCTCCATTCTGGAATTTTCCTCTCAGTGCTGGCTTCTTCGGAGGAAAGAGAAGAGACCTGCCTCCAAATGGAGTATTGGGAGGGAAAAAGCGAGGGTTTTTCAGGAAGTGGTTCCGACTCTCCATTCTGGTGAGCAGAAGCCGCTCCAGCTGTCTCTGCGGTGCACGTAAATGGTTCATCCAGTTTTTATTCTTTGCTGAACCTGTTTTCTTAAGAAACACACAGAAAGGATAGAGTCAATGACAAAAAGTGTAGAGGGGCGTGTGTACTGACCTCTCACTGGCTGCATGACCCACAGATGGCCAAGGCAACCCCTCCTCTCCATTTCCTGTGGATTCACCTCAATGGAGCCCCTCCCCCCCCATCATCACCATGTCCCAATGCCCCTTCTCCCACAGGATTCAGTGCTCACCTTGACACTTTCTCTGGACCTGAGTTTGGCCTTAAAAGATGAGTCCCATGTTAGGCTGGCTATAGTGAAGTCCAGCTCGTCTTCAGATTGCGAGAGTGTCTTCCTGCACGCAAGCTGCTTGTTCAGTTCCTTCTTTGGGACAGAACGTTGCTCACAACTAAATGTCGGTTTTGAATATCCAGGATCAAAGATGCCTACGGCAGCAGGAAAATCAATTAAGCTACCATAACAAGGTCAAGGTAAGTTAGCTCCATAAAACCACCAAAGACACAGTTTGGTTTTTTCCCCCTAAACTTTCATACTTCCTCCATCAGATGTAACTGCTTTCAGCATATCAATTTCTCCTGGAACTTACTCCGTGTCATCAAGACTTGGGACTAGAGAGTGTTCGAATATCTGTTCAGCTGTTGAATACATTCAAGAACATGAATAGACTGTCATCACACACGTGCAGGTACACATAGCCCACGCAGGTGTCAACATGCTCTTTAAAAAGCTCACATGAGAAATCAACGTTTGTATGAGCTTTTTACACCTGTAAGATCAACTCTGAGGGTTAAATGAGAACTTCAGTATTGAGAGCGAGAATGCAATGAAACTGGTACTGCGCCCCCCCCCCCAATGTTTCTTAGCATTGTGCCAGGTAAGTCCTCAACTTGTGTTAACTCCAAACTTATCTGCTTAGGATAGTGAGTTTCCAACTAATTTTAGAATACCAAGGAGTTGCGTACACCATGGCACTTGCTTCTGCTACCTCCTCGTGGCCTCTCCTCTCCATACAGCTCAGGCAGTCAGTGGGACTCTTTCCTCATCAACACCCCTGACTGATTCTCTCCACCCCAACCTAAATGCTTCCTCAGCTCCAAACTCCCAGAGACCATCATAGAATCCCACTGACGGGGGCTGACAACAAGCTTGTTTTCGGAGCTTGACACCATTAAGTCATCCTTTCTGGATGTAGGATCTATGTGGTGACTCTTCTAAAACTCCACCTTCCTGATTAAGCCCACAACACAGCCTCCCACCCCATTCATTCTCAGAAGATCTTGCCTCCCACATCATGGGAAAATGTGTCACACATACACACGTCTTCCTCTGCCTCCCTTCCCACCCTTCCCTCAATACTCAAAGCTGCTCTTGTCCTGTGAAGAAGATGGGAAACCCCCAAGATCCAGGTTCTGACTCCATCAGAAGCTTGCCCCCTTGCTCATTTGTGTCTTCAGACCTCCCTCCTCTGGTGTGTCCAACTACATTTATAAACATTTTCATATCTCTTGGTGTTGGGCCCCTGACAAGAGCTCATATTCCACACTGAGGTGCTGAGACTTTGGTCTTGCAGGTGCGAGGAAGCTAGTGAGGATGTGGCATGCTCAAACTTGACCCTCCCAATAGTTACAATCAAAAGTAAGGAAAAGTGGGGCAAAGGTCTATGAACAAGGATATGGAAGCAAAGGTGGCCAGTGTGGTCCTACTACTAAAGAATAAAGAGCTTCCTTGGAATGGTATCAGAGGCTCCACGGAGTACAGAGACATTACCTTTAGGTGCAGAGCAAAATGGTACAGTATCGCTGTAGTAATCATCTGGGCAGATCAAATGATGCTTCTGTAGCAGCTCATTGTCCACACACCATCTGAAGATGGTCTTCACTACATAGAAGGGAATGAGAAAAATATATTTCAAGGCAGACTGATGTTGAAGGAACTGCGCCAAAACTTTCTTCATCCTCTGATCCTAAACCACCTAATAAAATTCTTTCTTAGAGCCCTGTGGACATTCAGAGAGTTAAGAAACTATCCAGGCCAGCACTGGACACAAAATGGTGGAGAAGACTTGAGCTCTCCTCCTCTCACGAAAACACCAAAATGAAAACTAACTGCTGAATAACCATCAAAATACAAAAGACTGGAGCCAATCAAAGAAGTTATCATACATCCAAAGACAAAGAAAAAGCCACAACAAGATGATAGGAGGGGTATTTTCACAATGTAATCAAAGCCCATACCTGCTCGGTGGGCAAGCTACAAACCGGAAAACAATTAGACTGCAGAGGTTCTCCCACAGAAGAGTTCTGAGGCCCACATCTGGCTTGCTTGGGTGTCTGGCATTGGAGAAAGAGCCCTCAGAGCATTTGGTTTTGAAGGCCAGCAGGTTTTGAGTGCAGGAGCTCCACAGGACAGGAGGAAAAGAGACTCCGCTCTTGGAGGGTGCTCACAAGGTCTCAAGTGCAGTGGGATCCAGGACAAACCAGTGACTCCACAGGAAGCTGGGCCAGACCAACCTGCCAATCCTGCAGGATGTCCTGGGGAGGCAAGGGTCAGCTGTGGCTCACTGTGGGGGCAAGGACAGTTGTGGTGGAGGACCCAGGGAAAATTCTTTGGCATGCGCTCACCTGTAGATCACCATTTTGGCACCAAGACCTGGTCCCAACCCAACAGCCTGCAGGTTCTAGTGCTGGGACACTTCAAGCCAAAAGATCAACAAGATGGGAAAACCTGTACTCTGAAAACTGTAAGATGCTGTTGAAAGAAACTGAAGAGGATACCAAAAAATGGAAATATAAACCATGTACTTGGATTGGAAAAATCAATACTGTCAAAATGACTATAGTACCCAAAGCAAACTATAGATTCAATGCAACCCCTGTCAAATTACCAATGGCATTTTCCACAGAACTAGAACAAAAAATTTTTTTAAATTGTATGGAAACATGAAAGACCCCAAATAGCCAAAGCAATCCTGAAAAAGAAAAATGGAGCTGGAGGAATCAGGCTCCCTGACTTCAGGCTATATTACAAAGCTATAATCATCAAAACAGTATGGTACTGGCACAAAAACCAAAATATAGATCACTGGAACAGGATAGAAAGCCCAGAGATAAACCCACATATCCAAGGTCAAGTAATCGATGACAAAGGAGGCAAGAATGCACAACAGAGAAAAGACAGTCTCTTCAATAAGTGGTACTGGGAAAACTAGAGAGCTATATATAAAAGAATGAAATTAGAATACTCTACATACAAAACAGCATATACAAAAATAAACTCAAGATGGATTAAAGGCCTAAATGTAAGACCAGATTCTATAAAACTTCTAGAGGAAAACATAGGCAGAACACTCTTTGACATAAATGGCAGCAATAACTTCTCAAACCCACCTCTTAGAACAATTAAAATAAAAACAAAATTTAACAAATGGGACCTAATTAAACTCAAAAGCTTCTGCACAAAGGAAATCAAAAAGACAACCCACAGAACGGGAAAAAACTCTTCACGAACAAAGCCACTGACAAGGGATTAATCCCCAAAATATACACAAGGCTCATGCAGTTCAATAAAACAAAAAAAAAAATCAAAACAATACAGTCCAAAAATGGGCAGATGACCTAAATAGACATTTCTTCAAAGAAGACATACAGATAGTGAAAAAACACATGAAAAGAAGCTCAACATCATTTATTATTAGAGAAATGCATATTGAGACTAAAATGAGGTATCAACAAACATCAGTTAGAATGGCCATCGACAGAAAGTCCTCAAAAAATATGCTGCAGAAGATATACAGAAAGGAGACCTTTTCCACACTGTTGATAGAAATGTAAATTGGCCCAACTACTATGGAGAACTGTATGAGGGTTCTCTAAAAAACTGAAAATAGAGGAGTTCCTGTAGTGGCTCAGTGAGTTATGAACCTGACTAGCATCCATGAGGATGCCAGTTTGGTCCCTGGCCCTGAAAGGATCTGATGTTGAGCTGTCATGTAGGTAGCAGACATGGCTTGGATCCTGTGTTGCTGTGGCTGTGGCTGTGGTGCAGTCTGGCAGCTGCAGCTCTGATTCAACCCCTAGCCTGGGAACTTCCATATGTTATGGGTGTGGCCCTAAAAAGCAAATAAATAAATAAATAGAATTAAAAATATATATAATAAAAATAAATAAATACAATTAAAAAATTAAAAATAAAATAAAATACCCTAAAAATAGAAATGCCATATGATCTGGCAAACCCACTTCCAGGTACATGTCCAGAGAAAACCGTAATTTGAAAAGATACAGGCATCCTAATGTTCCCTGCAGCACTATTAACAAGAGTCAAGATATGGAAGCAACCTAAATGAGCATCAGCAGAGGAATGGATAAAGACGTGGTACATATGTATGCAATAGGATATTACTCAGCCATAAAGAAGAATGACATAATGCCATTTGCAGTAACATGGATGGACTTAAGACATTATCATGCTAAGTGAAGTAAGACAGAAAAAGACAAATACAGTATTGCTTATACATAGAATCTGATAAAAAAAAACAATATAAAAGAACTTATTTACAAAACAGAGACAGACTGATAGCCCTTGAAAACAAACTTCTGGTTACTGAAGGGGAAAGGTGGCAGTCGGGGGATAAATTAGCAGTTTGGGATTAACATATATACACTACTATATATAAAATAGATAATCAATAAGGACCTATTTTACAGGACAGAGAACTCTACTCAATAGTCAATAATAACCTATATAGGAAAATAATCTGAAGGAGAATGGAGATACATAAAAAACTGATTCACTTTTCTGTACATCTGAAGCTAACACTGTAAATCAACCATAGTCCAATATAAAATAAAAACAAAAAGCTAACCAGCAAGTGTTTATGTTGACTACTTAAAGAGTCCAACCACTGAACGAGGTTGTGCTGAGGTATTATTTGAACTAAAATATGGTTACTTGAAGAGAGGTCTATAACAAAACAGAGTTAAGAGAAATATGGTAAATTGAGTGGCCCTAACTCTTCACCCCTATCTGTATCCTCCCCACTCCCCGCCACCGCCATGTGAGCGTGAAGTTATTGGTCGTGGAGACAGTGTGCACTTCTTTGGCCTTGGCTTTGGCCGTGTGATGTTCTTTGACCATGAGATGTTGGCAGGAGTTTAAAATTTGATGGAGCAGCTGAGCCTTCCCTCTCAGGCCTTTGCCATCATCATGAGAAAAGTTCCTGCCCCTTCATCCTGGAGCCCAATAAGAATCCAGGTGGAACTGACCTGAGCTTCACCTGCAGCAGGGAGCCAAGCCCAGCTTCATCATCCAAGCCCCAAGCAACCTGCAGCCTCATAAGAGAAAACCTCATTTAATAGAGTGAGAAGTTGATAATAATTATCTATGGGTGACAATCCAAGAACCACAGAAAAGATATATTATTTAGAGGTTTCCAAAAGACAGAGCTAAAAACGGCCATTTCTGGCAAGTGGACTGAGGTGAGGTAGAGGATTTCTTTTTTCAACAGACTATTTTGTAGAACGCAGTATTAGGTCTGAGTCTGTGGCAAAACTGAGAGGAAGGTACACAGATTCCCCATGTACCCCCTGCCCCCACACATACACTGACTCCTCCATTGTCAACATTCCCCACCAGACGATACATTTGTTACAACTGATGATCCTACTTGACACATCACTATCACACCAAGCCTGCAGTTTATGTTAGGGTTCACTCCTACTGTTGTACAGTTTATGGATGGAGGCTTTTTAATATTTCATTAGAGTTTTTCTAAACTATTTGATTTTTTAAAAAAACTATGTACATGACTACTATGGGTTTGGGTTTTTTTTTTGGCTGTACCCACAGCATGCCTAAGTTCCCAGGCCAGGGATCAAACCCGCATCACAGCAGCAACAACGCCTTAACCCACTGTGCCGCATGGAAACTCCTGTAAGTGACTACTTTGATTAGAATTAAGAAACAAGGAATTCCCCTGTGGTTCAGTGGGTTTGGGATCAGGAGTTGTCACTGCGTGCCACAGGTTTGATCCCTGGCCCGGGAACAGCTGTATGCCACAGGCATGGCCAAAAAAAAAAAAAAAAAAAAAATTGAGGAACAAATAGGATAAATGGAAGACTTCAAAGTTTTCAAATTTTATTGCTTGCTCCATTAACCAACATGTTGCCTTTAAATGGCCCTTCCCTCTGAAATTTCCCTATAACCAAAAGTATAGTTGAGACAAGTGAAGGATATATGTTTCTCCTATCATGTGTATTAATTTAGAGATTTTTGATGTTTGGCCTAGTTACTGTACTAGTTAAGTTTTGATGAGGAAGACAGAAATCTCTATATATACCATATATAAAGGGGCTGAATCCAGAGGGTTACAGGTGGGAGAAAGGTCAGGGAATCCATCATGAACAACTTCAGCCAGCAGCACTGAAGCTTGGGGCTCTAGGGACATTATCTGGAACTGGCTACGAAATTTACAGCTGCTCAGTCACCTGCCTGCAACCACTTCTGGAGAACAGTCACCACTTCAAAACTCACCATGAGCCTCTTGTCAATGACCTATCCTTGAACCACAGGTAACAGGTCCATTCTGGGAAATGCAATCCCTGGCCCCTCCTTTGCAACAGAGACCTCAGCAGGGAGTGGCAGCAATGCCAAATTGACACAATCAGCCCAGTTTTGAAGGGCTCTGGTGATGGCTTATTTGAACTATTAAAAGATGAGATGGAGTTCCTACTGTGGTGCAACAGGATGGACCACATCTTGGGAGCGCTGGGACACAGGTTCGGATCCCTAGCCCAGCACAGTGCATTAAGGACTCAGCGTTGCCGCAGTTGCAGCTTAGGTCACAACTGGAGCTCAGATCTGATCCCTGGCTCAGGAACTCATTAAGCCACGGGGTGGCCAAAAACGGGGAAAAAAAGATAATATACAACTAGAAAAAAGGGAAAGGCCATGGGTCAAGGAGATGCATCCTCTCTGCTATTGGCATTCTCTCCAGGATGTGGCCATTAGATGTGTGTGCAGAAGCAGGGGCAGTCCGTTGATCAGATCTTTGGGGAGTCTCTCTCCACGTCAGGCCTGGACCATGGGCCAGGGGAGCCTTGGGAACCCTGCCCCAGCTTTGTGACCAACTTCCTCTGCCTGGAAGGTTAGGATTCCCACGCTGACTCCGCTCCTAAGCAGGCTCTGCAAGAGGCTGGATGTTCCATTCTCCAAAAGATAAAGTGGACAATATACCAGCAGGGGAAGGGAATGAAAGTACAGGACATTATGCAGAATTCTGACTTTTCTCCCACTGTCTGGAGAATTTATACACATTTCCCATCTTGTGATGTCTGTATTAGCAGCCAGAGAAAGGCAGCTTCAGTGCCTCAGGGAAGAAAGGTTTCAGGGCAGTGTCCTTACCATCAATCATCTGAGTTATAGAAGAGGTTTCCTGGGTTACCTTGCCCTACCCTGAGGAGCAGGGACCAGAGGGGTGTCCAGGGAACTGGATTAAAATCTCTGCTTCTGCTACCTTTGAGATAAAAAACAATCTTGCCAGCAGAAGGCATAATGTCTGATTATAACTTAACATTATTTTAGGTAAAAGATAAAATGAAGGTCATTGGAAAACTCTCCTGATGCTTGTTTCCCACTTCTCAATGTGTTATTACACTTTCATTAAAAACAACTGTTTAATCTCCCCTGATCTCTAGCCAGAAGAATCCTACCAAAGACAGGGACAGTATCTGACTCCCAGGACTCAGGGGTCATCAGGCAACCAATAAAACCTCCTGAGAATCTACCAGGCATCTCCGCCTAAATCCACGACTGATGGAGAAGCCTGGCATGGCATAAGTGAGGAAACAGGAAGAGATACAGAACCTGCTATCTAAGGGGGCTGAGCCCCAGAGGGCACAGACCTGACGTAGGACAGGGCCTCCCACTCAAAGCTGCTCCCTAAGGGAAGTCATCCACATCCATGTGACACTGTGCCTAGTCAGCAGCCCTTCTCCTCCTCCTGACAGGAGAAAGAGATATGCTTTGACAACAGACACAAGTTCAAATCCGGATCCCAGCCCTTCTGAGCCATGGGAATTTGGGGAAATTATCTGGGCTCCTTTCTTAGTTCCTGTACCTGTAAAATGGAGAGAAAACCTACCTCAAAGGTTCGTTGGATGGATTCAGTGGCATAACCTATGGAAAGCATCTCAGCTGTCATCTGGGCCCTTGCAGGACCCCATATGAGCAACGCTTTCCTAAGCCACTGTATCTTTCACTTCTGCCTGCCTCCAAGGTCATAGATATGTGAGGTCTCCCAACCCTCAAAGCACTAGCTCTACGTCCTGGAGAATGACGATTTTCAGCGGTGCAGGAGGACAGATCAAAGTCTTTGAGGGGGCATAAAAGGAAATGCGGATTCCTGGTGAAATGGCTCATTCCAGGTCTGGGGCAATCAATACACAAGATGAATATGTAACACCTAGCCATTCCAGAAAGTAAGGCAGTTATCAAAGACAACCAATGTGATTCAAAGAAATCAGATGTTGACTTGAAAAAGACCCAATTGGCCAAAGATAAGACAATTTGAACATCAATAAGGATAATACAATTGTACTTATGAAATCCGTGAGTTCACAGTGGTATTTAAAACTGACCAAGGAGTTTCTGTTGTGGCTCAGTGGTAACAAACCTGACTAGTATCCATAAGGACATGGGTGCAATCCCTTGCTCCACTCAGTGGGTTAAGGATCCGGCATTCCTGTGAGCTGCAGTTTAAGTCGCAGATGCAGCTCGGATCTGGTGTTGCTGTGGCTGTGGCGTAGGCTGGCAGCTGCAGCTCCGAATCGACCCCTAGCCTGGGAACTTCCATATGCTTCAGGTGCAACCATAAAAAAATCCCCTCAAACATACCAAACCTCATTAGTCATCTTTGGAAGATGCTGGGGAAACCAAGTCATCACTTTAAAAACTGGCAGATAATAGCTATGTGTAAAAGAATGAAATTGTAACACTAACACCACACACAAAAATAAACTCAAAATGGATTAAAGACCTAAATGTAACATCGAATACTTTAAAACACTTAGAGGAAAATATTGGCAGAACACACTTTGACATAAATCATAGCATTATCTTTTTGGATACACCTCCCAGAGTAAGGAAAAATGAAAATAAAAACAAAAATAAACAAATGGAACCTAATTCGACTCAAAAGCTTTGCAGAACAAAGGATACTATTAAAAAAATAAATAAATAAAAATACAACGCACAGAATGGGAGAAAATCTTTGCAAACAAAGCCACTGGCAAGGAATTAATGTCCAAAAATAAACAAAAATCTTGCATAGTTTTATATCAGAGAAACAAACAACCCACCAAAACAAGGGGCAGAAGACCCAAACAGAATTTTTCTCCAAAGATGACATACAGATGGCCAAAAAACAAATGAAAAGATGCTCAACATCACTAATTATTACAGTAATGTAAATCCAAACTACAAGTTATCACCTTACACTAGTCAGAATGGCCACCATCAAAAAAATCTATGAACAATAAACCTTCTACACTGTGGTGAGAATTTAAATTGGTGGGAATTTAAATTCCTAATTCCCACCGTGGAGAACAGTATGGAAGTTCCTTAAAAAACTAAAAATAGAACTGCTTTATGATCCAGCAATCCCACTCCTGGGGATATATCTGAAGAAAACCACAATTTGAAAATATACATGCACCCTAATGTTCATTGCAGCACTGTTTACAATAGCCAAGACATAGTAGCAACCTAAATATCCATCAACCAAAGAATGGATAAAGAAGATGTGGTACAGGAGTTTCAGTTGTGGCTCAGCAGTAACAAACCCAACTAGTATCCATGAGGATATGGGTTCCATCCCTGGCCTCACTCAGTGGGTTAAGAACCGGCATTGCCATGAGCTGTGTTGTAAGTGGCAGATGAGGCTTGGATCCCTGCACTGCTGTGGCTGAGACAGAGGCCAGCAGCTGAAGCTCCAGTTTGACCCCTAGCCTGGGAACTTCCATATACTGTGGGTGCGGCCCTCAAAACAACAACAACAACAGACAAAAAAAAAGGGGGGGAAATATTTTAGTACCATTAGGATTTCATTATAACTTATAATCTCTGATAAAACAAGAGATGCAGGCAAAGACTGCCAGCACCATGAAAAGAGAGACATCAGACATATCCTGTACCTCCTAGAGGGAGCAAAGAGCACCATCTATGAAGTGGTCTTTCCCCACAAACTGAACTTAAACCTCATGATGTCTCTAGAACTAACTAGTGAATTTCAAAGAATATGGAATCATTAGAACAGGTTAAATTATACTACTACATTGATCGGCAAACATTGATCATAGGCCAAACTATGGGCAAGTGTACAGGAAAAATGACCCAATTTCTTTAACATATGAAGCTAGTATTACCAGAGAGGTGGTTGACTGAGAAGAGAGTTTTTGCTGCGTGCTAATGGTGTGGGGATGGAGCTTTGATATGGAAAAGAGATACTGGTAATATTTGAGAATATTTCTCCACAAAATACTAGTCAGTTATAATATAACTTGGAGAATTTGGAGAACCCTGGCAGGCACCAACCTGACCAGGTAATCAAGGTTAACATCACCCATCACCTGTGCCTCCTGATAGGCCGCAATAAGAGCACAGCATCGCATATGTGCTGCCACCGCCTTGGTCATGAGGAAACATCACAAATACCCTACAAACGAAAGGCCTGTCAAGAACTGCCAAGAAAGGAGAGAGGATTTGGGGAGATAGGAAGTACAAAGCACCAGGAGGAGTTCCCTTTGTAGCCTGACAAGTTAAGGACCTGACATTGTCTTTGGGAGGATGTGGATTCAATCCCTGGCCTTGCTCAGTGGGTTAAAGATCTGGCGTTGTCGCAAGCTGTGGCACAGGTCACAAACATGGCTAAGATCCAATGCTGCCATGGCTGTGCCAGAGGCCACAGATGCTAATCTAATTCAATCCCTGGACTGGGAACTTCCATATGCCACAGATGCCCCTGCAAAAAGAAAAACAAAACAACAAAGGACCAAGAGTCTGTCTCCTAATCTAGGCAAAAGTTGCACACAGAATCAGTCTAATGGAACTATTTTGTAACTATGGAGATGAACTATTTTGTAACTTTGAGGTGAATATTTGGACAGGAAATTTTAGTGAACTTCAGCTCTTAGCATAGTATCAGCTACCCATCCCTTACCCCCAGCCCCAGGGCAGGCTTCAGTGAGTATGTTTCTCTGTCCATCTGCATACAGTGTGTGAGAGCCTGGGTGAGTCAAAAGGACCCTGTTCACCAAATACCAGAGATCTGTTCACTGACTGCCATTTACTGCTTCTGACCACAATGATGTTGGCAAAGAGGCATCTTCCTCTCTTGTATCAAGCCCTTCCTCCAGGGAATTAAAGGGCCATACTGATACATAATCTAACATTTGAAAGACAAAGACAAAGAGAGAATCTTGAAAGAAGCAAAAGAAAAGTGACTCATGCCACACAAGGGATCCTCAATAAGGTTATCAGTAGATTTCTCATCAGACATTTTGGAAGTGAAAAGGCAGTGGGCCAATATATTCAAAATGCTAAAAGGAGGAGTTCCTGTTGTGGCTTAGTGGGTTAAGAATCCGACACAGTGACCATAAGGATAAGGGTTCAATCCCTGGCAGCACTCAGTGGGTTAAGGATCTGGCATTGCTGCAAGCTTCTGTGTAGGTCATGGATCCTGCTTGGATCTGGCATTGCTGTGGCTGTGATGTAGGCCTGCAGCTACAGCTCCAGTTCAGCCTCTAGCCTGGGAACTTCCATATGATGCAGGTGTGGTGCTAAAAAAAAAAATAAAGAAAAATACTCAAAGAAAAAAAAAAACTATCAAACAAGAATCCTGTAACCAGTAAAACTATCCTCCAAAAGTGAGGGAGGAGTTAAGACATTTCTTGAAAAACAAAAGCCAAGGGAGTTTGTTACCAACTGATCAGCCTTGCAATGCTCAAGGGAGTTGTGCAAGATGAAATGAGATGACTCTAGACAATAACTCCAAGCCATATGGCAAAATAAAAGATCTCAATAAAAATGATGAAAATTTTCTACATGATTTAAGAGACTATTCAATTTAAAGGGGAAAAAACTATTAAAGCTAATAAAAAAGCTGGTAACATAAAAATCTATTATATTAGCTAGGATTACTGTAAAAGCTAGTGTTATAGTAATCTTGGTTTTAGACTCCAAGTCTGGTTTTCTAGATAAATGAAGAGACTAATGCATTTAAAATAACTATTAGTTGATGTTTCTAGGCACACAGTGCATTAAGATATAATTTTGTAACATCAACAACTAAAAGGGGTGGGGATGGAGATGTAAAGAAACTAGTGTTCCACACATTGTTGAAGCTAAAGATGGTATAAATTCAAATTAGTGTGTTATAATTTCCGGCTGCTAAATGATTTAATCCCTAAGGTAAGTACAAAGAAAATAGCTATAGAACATAGTCAAAAGGAAATAAAAAAGAAATTTAAATATTACACTACAAAAATTGACTAAATACAAAAGAAAACAGTAATGCAGGAAATGAGGAACAAAAGATCCTTTTATGCATACAGAGAAAAAAATAGCAAACTGAAAAAAATTCCTTCTTATCATAATTACTTTAAATGTACATGGATCCTGGCCCACAGATTAAATCCCTACCACAGATGTTACCCAAGCCACATCAGTGACAAGAGCATATCCCTGAGCCACCAGGGAACTCCAAAATAGTCTTTAAATCAAAAATATTTAGAAGAAACAAAGAAGGATATTATATATGAATAAAAGATTCAATAGAGCAAGAAGATGTAATAAGTACAACTATTTACATACTTAATGGCAGATTATCAAAATAATCAAGCAAAAACTGACAGATTTCAAGGGAGAAATAGACAGTTCTACAACAATATTTGGAGATTTCAATACCCATTTACAGTGACAGATATAACAACCAGACAAAAGATAAGTGAGGAAACAGAGGACTTACCCTAATCAAGATCTAACAGACACATACAGAACACTCTACCAAACAATAGCAGCATACACATTCTTCTCAAGTGCACATGGGACATTTCCCAGAGCATGTGTTTGACCACAAATTAAATTTCAATAGATTTGAAAAGATAGATATTAGGAGTTTCCTTGTGGAGCAGTGGGTTAGGAATCTGGTTGTCACTGCAGAGGCTGGGGTTGCTCCTATGGCACAGGTTTGATCTCTGGCCTGGGAACTTTCACATGCTGGGGGCTCAACCAAAAAAGTTTTTATAAATAAAAAAAGACAAATATCATACAAAGTATATTCTCCAACCAAAATGGGATAAAGTTAGAAATCAATAACAGAAGGATAACTGGAAAATTCACTAAATTGTGGAAACAAAGGAATGCACTTTTTAATAGCAAATGGAGGAGTTCCCGTTGTGGCTCAGTGGTTAACGAATCCAACTAGGAACCATGAGGTTGTGGGTTTGATCCCTGGTTAAGGATCCAGTGTTGCCATGAGCTGTGGTATAGGTCAGATGCGGCTCAGATCCCGTGTTGCTATGGCTGTGGCATAGGCTGCCAGCTACAGCTCCAATTGGACCCCTAGCCTGGGAACCTCCATATGCCGCAGGAGCAGCCCTAGAAAAGGCAAAAAGACAAAAATAAATAAATAGCAAATGGATCAAAGAAAATTAAAAATACTTGGAGATAAATGAAAATGAAAAAAAAATCAAAATTTATGGGACACAATAAAAGCAGTGCTAAGGGGGAGTTTTACAGCTATAAACATATAAAGTGAGAAAGATCTCAGATCAACGACTTAACTTTAGAACTAAAGGAACTGGAGAGAAAAAAAAAACTAAACTGAAAGCTGCCAGAAAGAAGGAAGGAAACAATAAAGATTAGAGCATAGATTAAAGCAGATAACAGAAAAAAGAGAAATGAAAGTGGGGACATTACTACTGATTCTACAGAAATAAAAAGGGTTATAAGTGAATATTAGGACCAACTGTACACTAACACATTGGATAACTTAGATAAAAGGGACAAATTCCTAGAGACACAAAGCCTACCAAGACTAAATCATGAAAAAACAGAAAATCTGAGTTGACTTATAGCCAGTAAAGTGACTGAATCAATAATAATAATAAAAAAAATCTCCAAAAAAAAAAAAAAGCCCTGAATGCAATGGTTTCCCTAGTGAATTCTAACAAACATTTAAAAAAATTACTATTAATCGTTTTCAAATTTTTCACAAAAACTGAAGGGAACATTTCATTCAAGAGGCTAGCATTACCCCAATATAAAGCCAAACAAAGATACTACCAGAAAAGAAAACTACATCCCTTATGAACACTGAGACAAAAATCCTCACAAAATACTAGCAAATCGAACTCAGCAGCATATTAAAAAGATAGTTCACCATTACCAAATGAGATTTATTCCTGGAATGCAAGGATGGTTCAACATACAAAAGTTGATTGATATAATATACCACATTAACAGAATAAAGGTGGGGGGGGATCACATCATCTCAACTGAAGCTAAATAAATCTTGAAAAAAATTCAACTCCTTTTCATGATTTATAAACACTAAAAATCTAAGAATAAAAGGAAACTATTTCAACATAATGAATGTCAAAGATGAAAAGCCACAGTCAACAACATATTCAGGAAAGACTTAAAGCTTTTCCTCTAAAATCAGGAACAAGGCAGGAATGCTGCTTTTCATATGCACACTGTGGTATATGGGATGAGTGACCAATTGGGACCTACTGTATAGCACAAAGAACTTTACCCAATATTGTGTGATAATCTATATGGGAAAAGAATATGAAGAAGAATGAATTTGTGTATAACTTTGTTGTACAGCAGAAATTATCACAACATTGTAAAACAACTATGTTTCAATAAACTTTGAAAAATAAAAAAAAAAAAATGTCTGTTTCACCATATCTATTCAACACAGAAGTTCTAATCAGAGAAATTAGGCAAGAAAAAGAATTAAAAAGCATCCAAACTAGAAAGGAAGAAGTAAAATGATCACTGTTTGTGGATGATACAATCTTATATATAGAAAATCCTAAAGAACCTCTTAGAATAAGTAAATCCAGCGAAGGAGCAGGAAAAGTCAACACACAAAAATCAGATGCATTTCTGTTCCCATTGTGGGTTAAGAATCTGACTGCTTGGGAGTTCCCATTGTGGTGGAGCAGAAACAAATCTGACTAGGTATCCATGAGGATGTGGGTTTGACCCCTGGCCTTGCTCAGTGGATCAGGGATCTGGTGTTGCTGTGAGCTGTGGTGTAGGTTACAGATGCAGCTCAGATCCCATGTTGCTGTGGCTGTGGTGTAGGCCAGCAGCTGTAGCTCAGAGTTGACCCCCAGCCTACGAACTTCCATATGCCAAAGGTGGGGCCCTAAAAAGCAAAAAACAAAATAAATAAATAAATAAATAAATAAAAAAGAATCTGACTGCAGCAGCTTGAGTGACCCTGGAGGCATGGGTCTGATCCCTGGCTCAGTGAAGTAGGTTAAAGGATCTGGCACTGCCACATCTGTGGTGTAGGTTACAGCTGTGGCTTGAATTCAAACCCTGGCCAGGGAACTTCCATATGCCATGGTGCACCCATAAAACTGAAAGGGACAAAGAAATGGGGGAAGGTTTAAACTCCACACAAAAACTACCAGAACAGATAAATGAACTCAGCAATGTAACAGGAGACAAGATTACCATACAGAAACCAGTTGATTTCTTTACACTAACAATGAAATATCAGAAAAGGAATGTAAACAAACAATCCCTTTTAAAATTGCATCAAAAAAATAAAATACTTAGGAATAAACCTCACTGAGAGGTAAAAGATTTATATTCTGAGAAGCACAAAACATTAACAAAAGAAACTGAAAATAAATCAAAGGAAAGACATCCCATGCTCTTTGATTGGAAGAATTAATATTGTTAAAATGATCATACTAACCAAAGAAATCTAGAGATTTAATGCAATCTCTGTTAAATTACCCAAGACATTTTCCACAGAACTAGAACAAATAATTTTAAAACTTACATGGAACCAGAAAGACCCAGAATTGCCAAAGCAATCTTGAAGAAAAAGAACAAAGCAGGAGGCATAACCAACCAGGCTTCAGATAATACTACAAAGCTATACTAATCAAAACGGTGTGGTACTGGTAAAATAACAGACATAAGATCAAGGGAATGTAATAGCCCAGAAATTAAACCACACACATACAGTCTGTGACAAAGAAGGCAAGAATATCCAACTGGAAAGACCATCTCTTCAGTAAGAGGTGTTAGGAAAGTTGGAGAGCTGCCTGTAAATCAATCAAGTTAGAAAACACCCTCACACCATACACACAAAAATACTCAAAATGGCTTAAAGACTTAAATGTAAGACATGACACCATAAAACTCCTAGAGGAGAACATTGGCAAGACATTCTGTGACATAAATCATAACAATTTTTCTTAGATCGGTCTCGGAAGACAATAGGAATAAAAGCAAAAAATAAATAAACGGGACCTAATGGGACCTAACTTATAAACTTTTGCACATCAAAGGAAACCATAAACAAAATGAAAAGACAACTTGCAGACTAGGAGAAAATATCTGCAAAGGATGAGAACTACAAGCGCTCAATTTCCAAAATAAACAAACAGCTCATACAACTCAATAAAAAAAACAAACAATCTAAAAATGGGCTCAAGACCTAAATAGACATTTTTCCAAAGAAGACATACAGATTGCCAAAAATCATATGAAAATGCTTAATATCACTAATCATTAGAGAAATGCAAATCAAAACTACAATGATGTGTTGGCTCAGCAGTAACAAACCCAACTAGTATCCATGAAGATGGGGGTTCAGTCCTTGGCCTTGCTCAGTGGGTTAAGGATCTAGCATTGCTGTGAGCTGTGGTATAGGTCACAGATGCAGCTCCGATCCTGCATTGCTGTGGCTGTGGTGTAGGCCAGCAGCTATAGCTGTGATTCGACCCCTAGACTGGGAACTTCCATATGGTGGGGGTGCGGCCCTAAAAAAAATTCATTTAAAAAAAATGACAATGAAGTGCCACCTTACACAGGTCAGAATGCCCATCATTAAAAAGTCTACATGGGAGTTCCCGTCGTGGCGCAGTGGTTAACAAATCCGACTAGGAACCATGAGGTTGCGGGTTTGGTCCCTGCCCTTGCTCAGTAGGTTAACGATCCGGCGTTGCCGTGAGCTGTGGTGTAGGTTGCAGACGCGGCTCGGATCCCGCGTTGCTGTGGCTCTGGCGTAGGCCGGTGGCTACAGCTCCGATTCAACCCCTAGCCTGGGAACCTCCATATGCCGCGGGAGCGGCCCAAGAAATAGCAACAACAACAACAGCAAAAGACAGAAGACAAAAAAAAAAAAAGTCTACATGGAGTTCCTGGTGGCCTAGTGGGTTAAGGATCTGGCATTGTCACTGCAGTGGCTCAAGTCACTACTGTGGCTCGGGTTCAATCCTTGGCTTGGGAACTTTCACATGCCATAGGCAAGGCAAAGAAAAAAGTCTACAAATAGCAAATGTCTGAGGGGGTGTTGAGAAAAGAACCATCCTACACTGTTGGCGGCAATGTAAATTGGTACAGCCACTACGGAGAATAGTACAGAGGTTCCTTAAATAACTAAAAATAGAGTTTCTATATGATCCAACGATCCCACTCCTGGGCATATGTCCAGACAAAACTATAATTTGAAAAGATACACACACTCCTATGTTCACAGCAGCACTATTCACAATAGCCAAGACATGGAAGTAACCTAAATGTGAACCAACAGATGAATGGATACAGAAGATCTGGTCTAGGAGTTCTCTTGTGGTGCTGTGAGTTAAGGATCTGGCATTATCAGTGCAACATCTTGGGCCACTGCTGTGGCTTGGGTTTGATCCCCGGCCTGGGAACTTCTGCATGCCTCAGGCACAGCCAAAAAAAAAAAAAAAAAAAAAAAAAAAGATGTGGTCTATATATAAAATGAAATATTACTCAGTCATAAAAAAGAATGAAATAATACCATTTCCAGCAACATAGGACCTAGAGATAATTATGTTAAGTAAAGCAAGAAAGAAAAAGATAAATATTATCACGTTAACATTTATATGCAGAATCCAAAATATCACACAAATGAACATATCTATGAAACATAAACAGACACACAGACATAGAAAATAGATCTGTGGGTGGGAGGATGGAAGGATTGGGAGTTTGGGATTAGCAAATGCAAACCATTAAATAAAGAATGGATGAACAACAAGGTCCTACTGTATAGCACAGGGAACTATATTCAATATCCTGTGATAAAACATAACAGAAAAGAATCTGAACAAAGAATGCATATGTATATATATATGTGTAACAATCACTTTGCTGTACAGAAGAAATTAACACAATATTGTAAAAAACTATACATCAATGAAATTTTAAAATTTAAAAAAATTTAAAAATGGGTTAGAATAGATATTGCTCCAAAGAAGATATGCAAATGGCAAATAAGTATATGAAAAGATGCTCAACATCACTAATCATCAGGGTAATGCAAGTCAAAACCACAATGAGGTATCACCTCACACCTGTCAGGGTGGGTACATTCAAGGGAAAAAAAAGGACAGAAATTACTAGGTGTTGGTGGTGAGAATGTGCAGAAATGGGAATTCTTGTACACTGCTGGTGGGAATGTAAAAAGAACAAACAGAAATTACTAGGTGTTGGTGGTGAGAATGTGCAGAAATGGGAATCCTTGTACACTGTGGAAAGCAGTATGGTGGTTCCTCAAAACATTAAAAATAGAACTAGTATATGATCTAGCAACTCCACTTCTGGGTATAAACCCAAAGAATTGAAAGCAGGGTCTCAAAGAGATATTTGCATATCCGTGTTCATAGCAGCATTATTCACAACAGCTAACACATGGAACCAATCCAAGAGTTCATCAGCTAATGAACGGATAAGCAAAATGTGGTATATACATACAATGGAGTATATTTTAGCCTATAAAGGAAGGAAATTCTGACATAGGCTACCACATGGATGAACCTTGAGGACATTAAGCTAAGAGAAATAAACCAGTTGCAAAAAAACAAATACTGTATGTTTATACTTTTATGAGGTACTTATAGCAGTCAAAATTATAGAGACAGAAAGTAGTATCTAAGGATAACTTGACCCCCTTGCTGTACAGTGGGAAAATAAAAAAAAAAATAAAAAAAAAAGAAAGTAGAATGGTGATTGCCAGGGGCTGGGGTAAAGAGGGGGAATGGGAAGGTATTGTTTAATGAACAAGGAGTTTCAGTTTTACGAGAAGAAAAAAGTTATGGAGGTGAATGGTTACAATGTTTGTACAAGATTATGAATGTATTTAATAGCGCTCTACTGTATGCTTAAAAATGGTTAAGATGGAAAATTTTATTTTTTATTTTTATTTTTTGTCTTTTTAGGGCCACGCCCGATGCATATGGAGGTTCCCAGGCTTGGGGTGGAATCCGAGTTGTAGGTGCCAGCCTACACTACAGCCACAGCAATGCCGGATCTGAGCTGCAACTGAGACCTACATCACAGCTCACAGCCATGACGGGAACTCCTGGAAAATTTTATGTTATGTGTATTTTACCACAGTAAAAAAATTGGTGGAAAAAAAAAAAAGAACTGTCAATAACATGAAACACAGGGGCATCCCCACTGTGGCGCAGTGGGTTAATGATTGTGTTTGTCTCTGCAGATGCACCGGTTCAATCTGATCCCCTGCCCAGGACCTTCCGTATGTTGCAGGTGTGGCCGAAAAATAAAAATAAATAAATAAAAAGACAATTTAAAAAAAGAACAGGAAAACACCAGAGAACTGTTCCAAATGAAAAGTCTAGGGAGGAGTTCTCTTGTTGGTGCAGTGGTTTTAAGGATCTGGCATTGTCACTGCTGTGGCTCAGGTCAAAGCTGTGGCATGGGTTCGATCTCTGGACCCAGAATTTCTACATGCCATGGCCAAAACAAAAAAAAATCTAGGGAGTTCCCTGGTGGTCTAGTGTTTAGGACTCTGAGCTTTCACCACTGCATCCCAGGTTCAGTCTCTGGTCTGGGAACCTTAAAAAAGTCTAAAAATAAGACCTGACAGTAACATGCAACACAGCTTCCTAGACAGGATCCCAGACCAGAGAGGAGAAAGGGAGACAGCTGGTGAAATCTGTATGTGATGCTGCACCAAGTTGATTTCCTAGCTTAGGGGGCTGTATGCTGATCTGTAAGAGAGTGTCCCTGTTCTGAAGACATTCCTGCTGGAGTGTTTTGTGGTAATGAAAGATCATATATGCAACTCGCTCCCCAAATATTCAGAAAAAGGCTAGAGGGTGGGTAACTGAGCAAATACAGTAAAACGTTAACAGCTGGAGAGTCAGGATAAAGGACATAGCGGAATCATCATACACACCTGGAGGCATCTTGATGAAGGGCTCAAGGACCTGTACTTTGGCCTGGTGCATGGCCCGCTCTTTCTCCGCAAGAGCCCGGGCACGGGCCTGAATGATATGTCTCTCCAACATTTCCACCTCATCCAGTCGCTGCTTATAGAGATCCCGAATCTGGCAGGTGGAGGACCAGTTGAACAGAAATATGGTGAGAAATAAGGTTTTTTCAACCTCACCCCAGCCTCGGGGCTCCCCGTGAAGCATAGAACCACCACAGAACTGCAGACACCATCTGGTATTCTCAGACAGACGTAAACACGGAGACCGACAGCAGGAAAGGGCTGAAAGCTTTTAACGTCAAGTCGGTAACAGAGCCAAGACTGAAACCCTATCTCCTGGCTTCACAGTAAAGAGAGCTCCCATCCAAACTCTGAAATACCAAATACAAGGGAGTATGCTCCTTGTGGTAGAGGAAGAGTTGTCATCCAGATGCACCTTCAAGGAATGACATGCTACCTGGCTGCAGGGCCCATAGAGTTGACTTCAGCTTCTTGAAAACACTCAGCTGAGACTCTTTTAAGGGAGTCGAAGGCAGCGTGGCCAGCAATCAGCCTCAGCAATG
Source organism: Sus scrofa (assembly GCF_054392235.1). Taxonomy (NCBI): domain Eukaryota; kingdom Metazoa; phylum Chordata; class Mammalia; order Artiodactyla; family Suidae; genus Sus; species Sus scrofa. The sequence continues at coordinate 37,623,980 of NC_139395.1, read as the reverse complement.
AGGACTCATATCAGCTGCTTTTCTCGTTATGCAGATGAGACAGCAGTAGTTGCTGTTCCAGAGATTGGGTGTGTTAAAATCTGGGCATGAATACCGTGGTTAAGACTCTAGTTTCTGACACAAAGGCAGGCAACGCAAACGAGGATGTAAAATAAAAGACAGGTGCTACAGATACATGCAGCACGTGTGTAGAATGTGTGTATTTGCCTAGGGGCGTGCATAGCGTCCTTCCACTAGAATATCGGATACATTGCACCATGGACTTGGTCTGCTCTTTCCCGGCTGCATCCCCAGTGCCTGAACAGCGCCTGGCACTTGGCAGGGGCTGACACTTGTCGAGTGGCTGATTCGCGCCCTGGGCGCCCCTGCACGGCTGCAGAAGCAAAGACGCCCCGCACCAGGTGAGCAAGCGGAGGAAGGGCGCGAGACACAGGGCTGTGTTACCTGTTGCAGCTGGTCCACGAACTCCTCGTGCCTCGCATCCTCACTGCCGCGGGCCTTGATCAAATTTGCGCTCACCTCCTCGCCGATCACCTCGGAAGTGTACAGGTTACGGAAGACGCCGGTGAGCAAGTACGAGATATCTTGGGTGCGCAGCGAGGTGGGGCGCAGACGCAGCAGGTGCGGCTCGGAAAGCGGCGGAAGCTCAAGCGGCGGGATGCGGACGGGCCGGGCCCCGAAATCGTGGTGAAAGGACTCGGAGTAGGCGATGGACGACAACCAGGTGCACTGGCTGGGGCTGCGGATCCGGGCCAGACGCTGGGTTGGCGTCCACGTTGCCCCCGCGAACGCGTAGGACCCAGACTCTGCGGACTGCAGCTCTCGCCTTCCAGTCTCCATGGCAACTGAGACGCCGCTAAATCCCTGCCGCACTTCCGGTTCCGGACCGCCTCTTCCGCTTTGCCTTGGGTTCTCAGTGCTCTTAAGCCTTCATCCTCATGAATATTTGCACAGCAGCATCCCCTTTATGAAGATGAGCTTAGAGTTAGGTATCAATGGAGAAAGGGTTAAGTGGCACAGCCAGGCCAGTCTGATTGCAAAAGCCTCTATTTACCTTCATCTGCCCATTCTCTAAATATTCAGTATTTATTAATTCGTTCATTTAAAATTTATTGGGAGTTTTGTAGTGGCTCAGCCATAACCAACCTGACTAGTATCCATGAGGATGGGTGTTCAATTCCCGGTCCCACTCTTGGGTGAGGGGTCAGTCAGTTGCCCTGAACTACAGTGTAAGTCACAGATGCAGATGCAGCTGGGATCTGGTTGTTGTGGCTGGCAGCTGCAGCTCCGATTTGACCCCTAGCCTGGGAACTTCTACATGCCATACTTGCCGCCCTAAAAAGCGAAAAACATAAAAAACTAAAAAAAAATTTTTTAATGTATTTACAAAGATTCAAAGGAAGATGTTGCTTCCACCCTCACAGATGTGTGTGTGAGTGAGAGACCAGGGTGGTGAGCGGGAAGGAACAGGAAAACAATTGCAGTTTAGTGGGTTAAGGTCAAGGTGGAGATAAATGTTGGTTTTCATGGAACCATAAAGGACAGGAACTTAGTCTGCAGAGGGAGTGTGTACAGTGGTTTTTTGGTAGAGGTGAAAACCAAGCAGAGATTGAAAAGAATGAGTCATCTAGAGAGTGGAAATTAAAACTACAATGCAGTCCCATTACACATTTAGTAGAATGTCAACAAACTGAATGAATGAATGGGTGAAAATCAAATAAGTACAGGTAAGGATATGCAGCAACTAAAATTCTCATATGCTGCAATGGGAATACCAACTAGTATAGCAGCTCTGAAAAACAGTTTGGCAGTAACAAGTAACAAATACATCAATTCCACTCTTAGATGCTTTTCCAAGTGAAATGAGAATGTTTGTGCTCACAAAAACCTGTGTGAAAATGTTTATAACAGCTTTATTCTTAATCTCCAAAAACTGGGAAAAAAACAAATGTCCTATTCATTGGTGTCAAGATAAATAAACCGTAGTACATCTAAACAATGGAATACTCTCAGTAGTAAAGATGAAAACAGAGTAGTGATACACACAACAGCATATATGAAAATAAGTGCATTATGCTGGGGAAAAGAAACTATTCTCAAAAGGCTACATATACATACCAAATGATTCCATTTATAGGAAATCCATTTACAAAAATGCAGACACATCAGTGGTTATCAGGAGCTGGTGATGGGAGCTAGTGTTGGCTTCAAAGGAGCATGAGGAGATTTCTTGGGGTGATGGAACTGTTCTACATCTTTTTCTTTTTTAAACTAAAATGTTCCCAATAGTCTGCATGCTAATGAAGTAGCAGAAAGAAAACTTAGTGGGGATTTTTTTTTTGTCATGTTCATGTGTTCTGCATCTTTTTTTTTTTTTTTTGTCTTTTTAGGGCCCCACCTGTGGCATATGGAGGTTTCCAGACTAGGGGTCGAATCGGAGCTACAGCTGCCAGCTTACACCACAGCCACAGCAATGTGGGATCGAAGCTGCATCTATGACCTACACCACAGCTCATGGCAACACTGGATCCCCAACCCACTGAGGGAGGCCAGGGATTGAACCTGCGTCCTCATGGATGCTAGTCAGATTCATTTCCGCTGAGTAATGATGTGAACTCCACACGTTCTACATCTTGATTGTGGATTTGTTAAGACCTCGCAGAACAGGAATGTACACCATAAATGGTGAATTTTACTGTATATACATTATACTTCAATTTTTTAAGTGAATAAAAAAAGAATGAGTAAGAGTAAGCAAGGAGAGAAGGAACATATCACTCCATGCAGAGGGACTTCATTGTGCTAAAGCTGGGAGATTGCAGCACATGTGGGAGGAAATGAAAGAAGCTCAGGGTGTTGAGGTACCTGCTAGGCAAGGGCCAGATCATAAATGAGCTTATAGGAAACATTAGGGAATTTACCTTATTCTGAGGCCAGTAGGAGGGCCACTGAGGGTCTTAAGCTGGGTGTGTGGTGGTCAGCTCTAAGTTTTACTGAATTCATTCTGGTTGCTCTGAGACAGCCAACTGGAGGCAGGCAAGAGGCATCAGAGAGCTCAGTTGGGAAACACCTGCAGGGGTTAGGAAAGAGATGAAGGACACTGGGATTCATATGAGAGAAACTGACTGGAGATTGATCTGAAAGATAGAATTGACAGGACTCGCTGATGGACAATGGGAGTGAGAGAGGGGAGGGGCCGAGAATGATGCCCAGTGTGGGATCAGGTAGGTAATGTCATCCACGGAAATGGGGAGAGGCCTGCACTTGTCTAGGCAGCAGCCTGACATCACAGTGACTGTCGTCCTTATCACAGTGTGGCTTCTGCTCTTTTTATTACCGCTGGGGTGAGCCTGTACCTTCCAGCCTGAAAACCACTTCCTGAGATGAGGCCCAGGATGCTCGCCAACAGAAATGAACCACTTCTGCTTCTCTTGGTCAGGGCTGGCTCCCTCATCTCTAATTTCCAGTGTCTGTTCCATCCTCAGAGCTAGGAAGCCAGGGCCCCTGTTCTGGATTGTGTACCTGATCCTACTCTGACTCTCCTTGAGCTGCACACTTTCCCAGAGTGAGGAGGCCACAAGGCCAACGTGATATGCCCCATGCCTGCTCAGACATCGTGAAGCCACTGACCTGTGCAGGTCACTTCTTTTTTTTTTTTTTTTTTTTTTGCTTTTTAGGGCCGTACCCGCGGCATATAGAGGTTCCTAGGCTAGGGGTCAAACAAATGGGAGCTACAGCTGCCAGCCTACGCCACAGCCACAGCACCGCCAGATCTGAGCCGAGTCTGAGACCTACACCACAGCCCACAGCAACGCCAGATCCTTAACCCACTGAGCAAGGCCAGGGATCAACCCTGTGTCCTCATGGATACTAGTCAGATTCATTTCCACTGAGCCGTGATGGGAACTCCCCCTTGTCCCCCTTTCCTCTATGCTTCTTCATCTCCACCCTCGGCTTCCTCTCCTACTGGTATCTGTCTTCCTGATACACTGGATTCATCCCTGATTCCGCTGTGCCCAGCAACCACTTTGTCTTTGCTCTGTGACTAAATGAATAAATGAATGGTTCCAACCCTGCACCAGTAACAAACGGCACCAACCCCTTTCCTTATGAAGACCTTGTCAGCATAAAGGGAATTTCTTAAACTGCCTTCTTCCTTTTTTTTTTTTTTTTTTTTTTTTTTGGTCACACCCTCCACATGCAGAAGTTCCCAAGCCAGGGATCAAACCCAAGCCACAGAACTAACACCTCCAAATCCTTAAGTGCTAGGCCACCAGGGAACTCTGACTGCTTCATTTTATAACCTGTTCTGCTGACCAGAATTTTTGTTTATCTCTGGATTCTTACACACAGTTTTGGCCTTTAAATTTTTTTTAATGTTTGAATTTCTAAAGTTATACATCGTCATGGTAAAAAAATATTCTAATAGTACAAGAGTTCCCATTGTGGCTCAGTGGTTAATGAATCCAACTAGGAACTATGAGGTTGTGGGTTTGATCCCTGACCTTGCTAAGTGGGTTAAGGATCCGGCGTTGCCGTGAGCTGTGGTGTAGGTCTCAGACGTGGCTGTGGCTGTGGCATAGGCTGGTAGCTACAGCTCCAATTAGACCCCTAGCCTGGGAACCTCAATATGCCACGGAGCAGCCCTAGAAAAGGCAGAAAAAAAAAAAAAAGACCAAAAAACAAATATTCTCATATATTCTAATAGTATGTAAAAAATAAAACTGTTTTCCTCTCAATCTCTTTCCTTGGATTATTTCTATATCTTTCCAGCTATTGTTTCTGCCTATACAAACACAAGTATCTATAAAGGTTTTTTTTTTTAATTTTTAAAAAAGCACCAATGACATTATATTATGCATTATACATATTGTCTTGCAATGTGCTTTTTTTTTCACAGCAACTCACAGAGGACTGTTTTTATGTTTTGTTTTGCTTTTGCTTAACAGATGCAGGGGAACCCACTGTATGGGAAGTTATTTAACCAGGTCCTTGCTAGTGAGCATCACCTTGTATCATGTTTCTGTACATAATATACGGATGATATCACAGGATTAAGAATTGCTTGGCCAAAGCATATATACATTTTGATATTTGGGATATTGCCAAATTGCCTCTGAAAGATGATCCCAGAATAGACTCCCGCAAGCAGGATGGGAGGACTTGTGGGCATTTTAAACATCTTTGAACCATATCCCAAATTTTATTCCCAGCCCACATTTCCCTCTAAAGCTCCAAACTAGTACATCCATCTTGACACCTCACCTTGGCTTTCTGAAAGCACCTCAAACATGGGTCCACAACTGAACACCTGTTCTTCTTCAGTCTCCCCATTTCAGCTTCTGGGAACTCTCTGCTTTGACTGGCCCAGGCCTAAAGCCTAGGGTCATCTCTGACTCTTTCTTTTACAGTCCTCACTGGTCAATCCTGTTGGCTCTCCCATCAAGTTGTATCCCAAATCCTTGCACTTATAACTTCCATGCCTACCACTGGGCCTGACCCACCATCCACTCTCACCTGAATCGTTGCAAGAGCCCCTTCATTGGGCTCCTTGCCTCAGCCCTGTCTCTCCATGTATGATACCTTCCAGCAGCCAGAGTGATTCTTCTTCTTCTTCTTTTTTTTTTTTTTTTTTTTTTGTCTTTTTTTAGGGCCACACCCACTGCATATGGAGGTTCCCAGGTTAGGGGTCTAATTGGAGCTGCAGCTGCCAGCCTATGTCACAGCTCATGGCAATGAGGGATCCTTAACCCACTGAGAGAGGCCAGGGATTGAACCTGCATCCTCATGGATACTGGTCAGATTCGTTTCCACTGAACCACAAAGGGAACTCCCCAGAGTGTTTCTTTTAAAACGTGAATTAGATCATGTCCCTCCTTGACTTAAAACCTTCCAAGTGCTTCCCATTTATCCCTAGGTAAAGGTGGACACCAAAGAAGGCCCAGCAGGATTTGGTCCCATTACCTCTCTGGCTTCTCTCATTCCCCTCTCCCTCTATCCCTCTGTTGCAGCCACACTGGCCTCCCTGCTGGTTCCCCAACACACTAGATGCACTCCTGCCTCAGGGCCTTGGCACTGCCTGTCTCTTCTGCCTGGAATCCTCTTCCCTTAGAACCTCTGAATTCCCCACTCTCTCACATCCTAGAAGTCTTTGCTCAAATGTCACTGTCCCTGTAAGGTCCAGCCTGCCCAACCTATTTAAACTATAACTCTCTCTCATTCCTGAATTCCCTTATTTTTAAATTTTTCTTACATATAATGTGCTATACAATTCGTCTTATGTTTATTATCATGTCTCCTTTGTTTCCATTAGAATTTAACTCCACAAGGGTAGGAGTTTGGAGTATATTTTCTTCACTGAGGATTCCCAAACCTCGAAAACAGTGCCTGGCACACAGCGAGTGCTTAATAAATGTTTGTTGAATAAAATAGCCCTTCAATGTTTTCTTTAGTTCACAGACTCCTTCAGCATGCCTTCCCCCTCAGGTGGGCTGGGCCACGTCTCCTCCCTCTGACTATTCCCCACACTGAGCACTAGATTCTGCCTGAGGGGTGAGGACTGGGACTTAGTCCACAGTGAAATGAACATCACATCACACAACAAAGGAAACCATTAAAATAAACCAAAAAGACAACCCACAGAATGGGAGAAAATTTTTGCAAATGACTCAACCAAGGTCTAATCTCCACAATATACAAACAACTCAAACAACTCAACAACAAAAAAACAAACAACCCAAATGAAAAATGGGCGGAAGACCTAAATAATCATTTCTCTAAAGAAGACATATAGATGGCCAGCAGGCACATGAAACAATGCTCAACATCACTAATTATTAGAGAAATGCAAATCAAAACTGTAATGAGGTACCACTTCACACTGGTTAGAATGGCCATCATTAGTAAGTTTACAAATAAAAGATGCTGGAGAGGGTGTGAAGAAAAGGGAACCCTCCTGCACTGTTGGTGGAAATGTAAGTTGGTACAACCATTATGGAAAATAGAATAGAAATACCTCAGAAAACTAAATATAGAACTACCATATGCCCAGAAGTCCCACTACTGGGCATATATCTGGACAAAACTTTCATCGAAAAAGATACACGCATCCGTATGTTCATCACAGCACTGTTCACAATCGCCAACACATGGAAACAACCTAAATGCCCATCGACAGATGAACAAATTAGGAAGATGTGGTACATATACACCACAGAATACTACTCAGCCATAAAAAAGGACAAAATAATGCCATTTGCAGCAACATGGATGCAACTAGGGACACTCATACTGAGTGAAGTTAGAAGAGAAAGACACCACATGATATCATTTACATGTGGAGCCTAAAATATGGCACAAATGATCTGTCTACAAAACAGAAAATATCGGAGTTCCCGTCATGGCTCAGTGGTTAATGAACCCAGTGAGGATCCATGAGGATGCAGGTTTGAACCCTAGCCTCTCTCAGTGGGTTAAGGACCCAGCGTTTTACCTGAGCTGTGGTATAGTTGCAGATTTGGCTTGGATCTGGCATTGCTGCAGCTGTGGCATAGGCCGGCAGCTGTAGCTCCAATTCAACTCCTAGCCTGGGAACTTCCATATGCATGTGCCACAAGTGCAGCCCTAAAAAGCAAAAAACAAAACAAAACAAAACAAAAACCAGAAAAGACCATGGACATGTAGGAGGACTTATGTTTGCCTTGGGGGAAGGGGAGGGAGTGGGATGGATTGGGAGTCTGGGGTTAGTAGATGAAAACTGTTGCATTTGGAGTGGATGGGCAATGAGATCCTGCTGTATAGCACAGAGAACTGTATAGCTAATTACTTGTGATGGAAAATGATAGAAGATAATGTGAGATAAAGAAGGTATATATGTGCATGACTGGGTCACTTTTGCTGTACAGCAGGAATTGACAGAACATTGTAAATCAATTATAACAAAAATTTTTAAAAAGCCTATCACATCACATTCACAAATGAATTTGCAATAAATCCCACAAATATAATTATGGAAAAGTAACTGGCAATCAGCCCATAGAGTCCTGGCATTACCACCCAGCCCAGGAAGCCTGTGATCCATCACAGCAGCCTGGATCTCTATGCGGTCAGTAGCAGCTGCCTGGTGTGATCAGAGCACAGTCACTTTGCCACAGCTGCTTCCATGGGAGAGGCAGCCTTCACTTTTCCTCTGGATGTATGTGGGTGCAGGACCCACAGGAGGGAGCTCAGAGGAGGTTTTCCAGCCCTCACAAGCATCAGGGTCCAAGGGCTTCAGGCCGGGCCCTGTGCCCACCATGGGTGGAGGGTGTTCCAGCACCATGCTTGGCCGGCAGCATTTATTCTTACCAGGTAGCCAATGTCGTCTGTTATTTCAGCCAACTCCCAGGAGGATTGCAGCTCCTGACGCAGAGCTCCCAGAGGTGAAGGGATCTGCTCAGTCTCACAGTGGGAAACTGCAGAACCAAGATTTAAACAGCCCTCCAATCGGCTGTGCTCGAAAAACTAGGAGGAGGCAGAATAAACATCATCCACCTCACCTACCCAAGCTGGTCTAGGTTTGTGTTTCTGGGGGAAGGGCTGGGCAGGGTCAGCTCTGAAGCAAATCTGGAAAGTTGGCATTCTTGGGTTGATCCTCCCCCTTCTCTAGGCCTCTTAGAGAAGGTAGTGGCGGAGGGGCCAAGAAGCAGGACTTGGGGGGGTACCAGCTCTGACACTAGGTTTCATCCATCATCCCAGAAGCCCTCATACCCACCCTCACATACACATCGAAGACACGATGGTCAGCTGGGGGTGGTGGGATGCCTGAAACTCCATCGGACAACTAGTCTCTGGGCACACATGGCCTCTCTGTGCTGCTGAAAGCTCCGTGAGTCACCAGGATCTCAGGGCATCTTGCAGAGGCAACTGAGAGCTGGATTTTAGGGGGGTAATTTAGGCACCTAGCCAGGCCTGGGCCCACAGAGGGCCTTGGTGGTTAAAGGGCAGAGGGAGCAGAATCCAGCAAATGAGGTTTGGGAAAAATCCTCTTGCTAGGCCTCTAGCCCATCCACACAGAGATGCACAGTCCCATGTGCCACCCAGGCTTACGCACAGCAGAAGTAAGCAGAGTGTCTCCAGCCTGTGAGGGAGATGGAGGGCAGACTGGGGGTGGGGGGGAGAGTCCCAGGGAACAGCTGCCCCACAGGGCAGAGCAGCAGCCTTGTTTCTCTGAGTGGCATGTGGCCCAGCCCTCTTTTCTGGCAGAACCTGGCTGCGTGTGCCAACTCTGAGTCAGCGTGCCCACTCTGCCCAGCAACCCCAGGCTTGGGAGGAGGCCTCAGCTCCTCTGCCTGGGCCAGAGGCCAGAAGAGGGCCTGCACGAGGCAGGTTCGGTGTGTGCAAAGGAAGGGCCAAGCTGGAGCCCCCACCAGATAATGCTCTGGATTGGGCTTGGGGCTCAGAGCTGGGAGGTGATGTGAATAAACAGGAATGATGTTTAAGATGAAGGTTCAGAGCCAACTGCTGCTGTCAGAATTTCATTATGTCTCTGCCTGGAAAGAGAAGCAGGGCTTAAGGAGGCCTGACTTGCTGACTAGAGGGGCCGGCAGGCCCCTGGGGATGTCAGAGGTCCTGGGATTAGCCCCGAGGTCAGAGGAGGCCCCCAGGGGAGCAAGCCTGGAGGCAGGCATCCTGGCCTGGTAGAAGGAGGGCGAGGGCAGAGAAAGGACCCCTCATCCTCCCCGCCCCCAGCTGGAGCTTCAAAAGGATGTCTTGTGTGGACTTGCTCATCCCTGAGAAAGCAGAGAGGGCTCTTACAGGGCTGCTCCTGATGGAGAGCAGGCCGACTGGGGAGAGTGCCAGATAGAGGGCTACATCCCCCCACCCCACCCCCGGTGTAGGGGAGGCATACAGAGGGAGTGGGAACTCCAGAGCCAGAGTCTCCCAAGTCCCGACCAGTCTCAACCATAAGGATGGGAAGACTCACCCTCTGGCAGGCTGACATCCCTTCCTGAGGTATTCGAGGCCACCTAGGTCTGCTTGTGCCTAGAGAGGGAAGGGCTGGGGTCCGACTGGTTTTGCTGGACTCTCACACTGGCTTTATCAACCCAGGGGGGCTATGGGGGGGGGGCTGGTGGGCACAGCATCCCCAACGTGGGAGGTATTCTGGGGGCTCTCCCAAAAGTCAGTAGGCAGCAGAATCCCTGGACTTTCCCTTAGAGTCTCTAGGTACCTATAAAGAGGGTGGCTGGGTTGCCAGACTTGAAGGTGGGAGTGTGTGTGTAAGGGGGGGGTGTCCATGTAGGGACGCCTTGCCCAGACAGCCTCTTGGGAGGCCATCCATAGAAGGAGCCCTGGAGATGTCCAACTCTGCCCCTCACTCCGCTGTACAGATTGCCAGGAGTTTGGGGCGTGAAGGGCTCAAAGCCAACCTCTCTGAAGCTACTTGCTCTAAGTTTTTACCGCCTCTGCTCTAGTCCCCACCAAGGGCACTTCTGGTGTTAGAAACTTCCCAGCGAGACTGGAGGGGACCCTTCTACAGAGTAGGTTCAGGCACGCCTCTCCAAGGATCTTCTAACTTGTGCCTTGCACCCATTTTGCAGAAGAGAAAGCAGACATCCGGGGGGCAGTGGCTGGCCGCCTGAACTCTGAGGCTCCCTTTACGCAGCATCACGGTAGGGCGTCTTAAGTTACGAAGTCCCTGTCCCAGAAGGACGCCAGATTCTTCCGCGCATCACCCTAACCCCGGCAAGGCGCCCGCAGGCAGGGCGTGGGGCCCCACCGCCCTCGGTAATGACAGGGCCCGCGGCCTGTGGGTGGCGGCAGCGGAGGAAGCCAGAAGCCAGAGGGATCTGGCTATTTCTGGCTGGGACGCACCCACCCGCCCCGGCCAAGGTTGGCCCGGCTTGCTGGCCCCCACCTCTGCCCTCCTCCACGATCCCCAGGAGGGGCGGGGAGAGACGCGGGTTGGAGGGCCCAGGGGGCGGGGGCGGGGGCTCGGGCGGGGGGCGGAGCGGAGTCCCGGGCCCACCTCCAATCTCCTCCCCTCCGCAGTCCTTTCGGGTCCCTCCACCGCACTGCGCTGGGACTCTAGGCCGCCAGCGCTGTCGCCGCGAAGAAGTGTCCCGCGGCGCCCCCCTCCCGCCGCGCCGCCCGTCGGGCATGGACTCAGGCCGGGACTTCCTGACCCTGCATGGTGAGTGTTCGGCAGGCACGCTGGGGTCCCCGCCTGAGCTGACCCTGAGTAAAGCCTACCGGCCCTGGGAGGGGGACCCCCGGCTCCTTCGGCCTCCCTCTGCCCCGCCCCGGGCCCGCCCCTCGGCTCTTTTGTCGCATTGAGGAAATCTCGGCCCTGGACCGCCGGACACGACCCTGGGCGTTTCCAGGCTTGTCTCCCAGGTCTGGCGGGTGGGGCGAGGAGAGGTGCAAGTCTGAAGATGACCCCCGGCCTCGCTGCCTCGGGGACTACTCTTCTTATCCTGGTCACGGAAGGCTGGGCTCCAGGGTCTAGCGTGCTTTGAGGGACCGAGGAGGGAAGGAACCAGCATCCACGAATAACCGAGTTCTCTCCGCCTCGTCCGGGCCGCCCGGAGAGGCTCCCCAAAGCCCAGGCGTGCCTGGACCGCGTCAGGTCGCGTGGGTGTGGCGGGGTGGGAAGGGTGGGGCGAGGTGGTTTACAAGGTTGGCGGAGGTCTGGCTGTGCCGCGGTAGCTGCCCAGCGCAAGAAATCGTAGTCAGCGACGCTCGGGCTGGGATGAGCAGCCCAGTCGCCCCCATCTGCGCACCCTCCTGGCCGGAATGGCCGGAGTCTCAGCTCTAACTGCCTGCAGCTCCTCCTTTTGTCCAGCCGAGCTCCGTCTCCCCGACCCACCGAGAAAGAGTCTAGGCCAGCTCCTTTCTGCATCGCTGTGTCTTCAGGAGAGAGAGCAGCCGCTGGTTCTGGACATCAGGGGCTGGAGATCTTCAAGCTGCATAGGCCCCTCAACCTGTACCTGGCATTTCTCTGTTCCAGCCTGGGGACCCACCCACTCTTAGGCGGCTATGTCTTCCTGCTCCCCCAGCCAGCTCTGCAAACCCTCCCCCTCTCAGCCAACCACTGCTTAACCCCACCTCCCTCTGTTTTCTAGTACCCTGGCAGTTTGCTGCCCACCACCTATCCATCTAACCCATGCATGGAGAAAATAAATGGGAAAGAGAAAGAGGGGGATGTCCACTAGAGATCTCCCTGGAATTCAGAGAGACTCAGAGATGTTATTTTCAGCCAGCCTCCCGTCTGTCTCATGTTTCCTGGTTGGCCCATATCTGGTCCCCATGGCCCAGAGAGACCTTGCTCAGTGCCCGGAGCTGTTACCCTCATACCAGTAGTCTGGTCTCCTCAAGGCAGACTCATCCAGCTGGGTCATGGGATCCCTGCCCTTTCCAGTGCTCCTGTGTCTCCCCTCAGGACAGAAGTGAACTTAGTGTCCTGCCAGACTGGTAGGAAGGGAGGCTGGGCAGCTCAGGGGATCACAGCAGAGACATCTGCTTTCTCTCTCATCATCCCTTAGCTAGTGCTGTCTACCCTTCAGACCCCCTCTTCTGTGCCTGCTTCACTCAGATCTCCTATAAGCCCTCTGGTCACCTCTGGCATAGCAGGCGCCTCAGCTCATGGTGGAATGGGCTCCAACCTCAAGCATCTGTGCCTCTGTCCAGTCTCTCTCCCTGGGCCCTGGCCTCTTCCCTGGAGAGGAAGCCGTGTGGAGGCTCAGTCAGCACCTCCCAGTCTTATGGCATAGGCTTGGCTGCCCTGGCCCATCCTGTTTGCTACCTTCCTCCCAAGTGCCTGACTGTCCAGCCTTTGCTGCAGAGCTAGCACAAACACTGCAATCCCAAGCTGTTTCCTGAACGCCCTGCCACTTCTAGCTCATCACCCCAAATTACCTCCCTTAACTCTTTCGTTCCGCCTGCAAACCAGATTGGGAAGCAAGAATCTGGAAGGAGAACTGGTGGTGAGAGGGGGTGGTCATTGTCCTGTGCTGTTCCAGGTCGTTTACACTTCCATTGCAGTGTTTGCACCCCTTTCCTATTCAGGGTCCCCAGTACTGGACATATGCTGCAGGACCACACTCTCTGGCTTGGGGCATTGAGGGTCTGTTGCAAAAAGGCCCCCTCCATTGTCCCAGGGGGAGGGGGTCCACCTGGATGAGGTTGCCCTTCAGTCCTCACCCCAGGTGCATGCAGAGGCAGTGTAGTACCCAGTCACAGATTACAGGGGCAGACGGCCTGCATTCAAGCCTTAGCTTTTTCGTCTTAGACATATCCCTTGATTTTTTTGCATCTGCGTCCTCATCTGTAAAATGGGAGAGAATATCTCCTCCAAAGGATTGCAGTGAGGACTGAATGAGGCAGCACATATAAGGCAATAATGAGACCACTGCCTGGTACCTAGCTGGTGCTTGTTCCTGCAAGAGGCTTACGCCTTATGTGACCATGCTCTGTGAGTTCTTTGTAAGACAAGGGGACATAAGGTAGTCCCTAGCCAGGAAGATTGTGACTTGATCTGGGCTTAAGAATCAAAGGGCTCCTTCTTGTGCCCTTGGAGCCCTCAGACTGGTGCTCTAGTCCTCTGGCTTCCTCGCTCTACCCTGCTTCCTTTGTTCTCTCCGTTCTAGCCAGGGATGCCCTGGCTTCTCCAGCAGCTCCCCAGATGTATCGAAAAGGACTATGCTTCCCAAAGCCCTCCCCTCACTGAACACATTCACCTTCACTGACTTGCCCAACACTGAATCCCTCCTGCCCCACTGTAAAAACCGGTATTTGTAAAAGTGGGAGGAGGGGTGTAGGAGAGGCCTCATCTAGATCCCAGGAGACTTGAGCTCCAATCCCAGCTTTGCCTCTACTTTCACTGTGATCCCGAGCAAATCCCTGTGCCTGTGTGGACCTATTTTCTCATCCATGGGAAAGCAGTACCTATGGCACAGGGGATGTCGTGAGGGTCAAGCACTAGGGGCAAAGGAGATCTAAGTTGGCAAAGAAGCCAGTACCCCCAAAAGATAATGCCATAATGGCAAGTTGAGGTGGCCAGCCCTCTACCCACCTCAATCATGTTTCAAAGCTGTCTGTCACCCAGGACACTTCACAGACCCACTGATCCACCTTGATCTTAACTATTTTGTACCATAGGCCACTTTGGCAGTGAGGTGAAGGCTGCAGACCCCTCCTCAGAATCATACTATATATATATACATATATATATATATATATATATATATATATATTTTTTTTTTTTCCTTTTTAGGGCTGCACTCGCAGCATAGGGAGGTTCCCAGGCTAGGGGTCGAATCGGAGCTGTAGCCACCAGTCTATGCCACAGACACAGCAATGCCAGATCCAAGTCATATTTGTGACCTGCACCACAGCTCATGGCAACCCTGGCTCCTTAACCCACTGAGTGAGTCCAGGGATCGAACCTGCCTCCTCATGGATCCTAGTCAGATTCCTTTCCTCTGTGCCACAATGGGAACTCCAGGATCATATTTAATCTTTTTTTTTTTTTTTTTTTTTTGCTATTTCTTGGGCCGCTCCTGCGACATATGGAGGTTCCCAGGCTAGGGGTCTAATCGGAGCTGTGGCCGCCAGCCTACGCCAGAGCCACAGCAACGCAGGAACCGAGCCGCGTCTGCAACCTACACCACAGCTCATAGCAACGCCGGATCGTTAACCCACTGAGCAAGGGCAGGGACCGAACCCGCAACCTCATGGTTCCTAGTCGGATTCGTTAACCACTGCGCCACGATGGGAACTCCCCAGGATCATATTTTAAATGCAAAATAAATAAAATACTTAAGAATTAAAGGAAAGCAAATTATACTGATATGTAATTCTATCCATAGGTCCTCTGGGAGTTCTTGGTCCCCTGGCTAAGATCCCTGGTGTGGTTTCTCTAAAACAGAGGTTTCCCCTTATACTCTGTTTCCCCCTTTCTCCAAACGAATACCTAGTCTGTGCCCATATTCCCGTTCATCTATATTAATACACATTCTTGTGATGTATTATTCTCTGTGGTGGGACCTTAGGCAAGTCACTCTGTGCTTCAGCTTATTGTTATTATTGCTGTGCTTGTCTGTGCTAATAACTGGCTTTGCCAGTGATTCACTGTCATTGCTGGTAACTAGAGCTTCAGCAAGGCGAATGAAAGAACTATTCAGAGGCAGAGAGTAAAAGCAAGGAGTGAGTCAGGTTTCTTGATGGTGTCCTGACCTTGGCACACAGTAGGGGCTCAATAAATAATTGCTGGGCAAATGAAAGGGAGGTTGTAACTTAACATGAAAGGTCCCACTGTTTCCAAGCACATTGGCAGCACAGTTTCGTAGAGTTGGAGTCCTTCTCTATTTATCCAAGCAAGCCCGCGTTAATGGATTCATTTTTAAGATCAGCATTTTTTCAAGAATTCATTCGCATTTGGAACCTTGGAGATTATCCCACTCAGGTAGCAAAACTCTTTTAGAAGGAAATAGGCCTGCCTGAGGTTTACAGTGAGACAACAGCCCGCTAAGTCACAATGGATTCGTTGAGTAATTACGGTAAAATACTTGGCGGGCTCTGCTGTCTGGTCTGGCTCTGCCTGACCCCGCCCCACCCGGTTCTCCGCTAGCCTCGGGAGCCCAGGCCGCCCAGGCCGCCGCCCTGCCGGGTCTTCCCTCCTCTGCTCAATCTCGCCCAGTCCTCGCATCCTCCAGCCAGGCCCCCAGCCGAGGAGGGTTTAGAATTCGCCGCTCAGGCTCCGCCCTCACACCGCCTCCAAACTCGAGGTTCCCGTCCGAACACCGCCTTTCCAGTGAGGGACCCTCCCCTGTTTCGTCCCCTGGGCCCCGGCTCCGCCCCTGGTCGTCTTCCTGGGTCTCACTCTGCCCCACTTCGCGTCCCAGACCCGGCTCCTCCTGCTCCCCACCTCTTTGGCTCTGGCTCCACCCCAATCCTTTTTCTGGGCTCTGACTTTCACCACTGTTCTGCTTCCTGGGTTATGGATGTGTCCCACTCGGCCTCTGGGTCCCGGCTCCTCCTCCAGGGCGCCCCGCCTCCCGGTTTCTACCTCCTCCCACCCCCAGCTTTGATTCCACCCTGGCCACACCTCGGGGAGGTGTGGGTCTTGCCCTTCAGAGCTGGCTCGGCCCCTCAGCACGGATTTCTGGTATCGCCCCGCCTCTAGAACCAAGCCCTTCCCTTCAAGGTCCCCGGCCCACCCCGGTTCTAGCCCGCCCATCTATGCCCAGTCTCCGCCCCGATTCTCCTCCAGGGAGGCGGCTCCCGCCCTAGGGCCAGGGCTACCTTCTGGACGCCACACTGTCCCGGGCTAGGTTCAGCTGGCAGCAGGGGCAATGAAGAGCGTTATGCAGTGCCTGGGGGTCCAGAGGAGCCGGAGCCAGGGGCACTCGAGAGAGCTCTACCTGCAGGAGCAAAGCCTCAAGGTGGCAGCGCTTAATGGGCAGAGGCTGGGTAAGGGATGCAGCCCCCCTCCCCTCTGGATCTGCGGAGGCTGGGAAGGCAGCTGGGTCAGGACGCACGCTGTACGTTCCTGGTTTTGGGGATTGGACCAGTTTAGTATTTCTTTGAGTGTGTGAGTGTGACTCAGGGTGGGGCTCTGTTTGCAAGAGTGGCATGAGGCGTGAGTACTGGGGGGACTGGCTACCATTCTCCTGATCTACCTCAGCCCCTCCAGAGTTCTCTGCCCTTTGCCACCCCCAAACCATCCTGTTTACAAACCCAGTGATTCTGTCATTTGTATGGCACTGGGAGCCGCTGTGCAGGAATGATGATATGTAACACTGTATAAACAAGTGGCACGAGTGTGACAGTGTGTGACCCAGTGTGATGCTGTGTACCATGTGTAACTGTGGGTGACAGATGTGACAGTGGGTGATCCAGGTGACTGATGCTGTCATTCTGTGTTATGGTATGTGTGTTCCTTGGATTTTCTGTGGTTACTCTTTGTGGGGGCTACATAAGGTAATATTTCCTTAGCACTGACCCTGTGGGCAGGCTTCTGAGTCCTGACTCTTCCATGTAACTTCCTTCAGCCTCAGTTTCATCCTCTGTAAAATGGGAACAATGACAGTGCCTTCCTCATAGGGTTGTTGAGGGGATTAAATACATGTGCTGAGAACAGGGTCTTATCGAAGTATGAACTATTATTATTACAGCGGCTACTGTTATTATCATGATGACAATGTTCTGGCACTGTATGTTGTGTGGTGATATGTAACTGAGTGTGCTGGTGTGATGTCTTGTGATTGTGTATGTGTGTAGCTATGTCTGTGTAGCTGTGTATTGCTCTGGGTCCCAAGCTCAGTATGCCTCCATTCTGCATCACCTTAGGTACATGGGCATCACCTTAGGTACTTGGGCAGGGCTCCTGGCACTGCCCACCTGGCCTCCCATTAGCACTGCAGCCCACTGTGCACTTCTCATGGCCACCTCACTGCATGAAGCTACAAGGTCAATCCAGGAGCCCTGAGCTGAGGCCCCTCATCAACACCCTCCCACAGGAGGAGGAGGTTCTACAGTTGAGTAAGCAAGGCTGGGTGAGGGAGGGGTTCCCACAGACCTTCTGGGCGCTAAGGGAGCAAGGGTGGTGGGGACAGGCAGCCCAGAGGCCTCAGAAACAAAAGGGCTTCAGATGAGGCTCAGAGATGGAGATGCCTGCTGGCTTTCCCAGCGGACCAGAGGACAGTGGCTATCATCAATACTCCTTGGGACCGAGGTTATTCCGGAAGCCATGTCGGCAGCCAGGGGACTTATCTCTGCCTGACTGCAGACGGGGCAGCAGCCTGGCTCCAGGACAGGATGAACATGTCATCTTTTCAGTGTTTTCCAGAGCGGGAGGGCGGGGCTCACCTTCTACCTTCCAACCCCGTGCCCTGGCTCCCCCGCTCCCGGCTGTGCCACATGCAGTGGCTTGACCTAATGCTCCAGCTGGGGGCAGGGGGTGCAGGCAGAGAGTAAGGAGATGTCCCTTCTCTTCTAAAAGGTCATGGAAAACCGGGCTGAGCTGAGGCAGAGGCGCCTCTCGCCTCTGGCAGCTGAGAACTAGCTTCCCTTTCCTCTGTCTTGAGCCCCATAGACAGAACCCCCAGTTGAAGACATCCTGCAGGAGTCCCTTCCTCCTTCACTGCCCCCCACCACCACCACCACCCAGGGCAGAAGGGAAATGGACACTAAGGCAGGGGGTGGAGAGACTTAGGACAAAGGTGGTGGAAGGTGACATCAGACTGTCACCTCGGAGGAGGCCCTGAGCCTCCTCCAGCTCTGTTCTCACCCAGTGCTGGTGGGAAAACAGAGAGGGAAGGAAGTTGCCTAAAGCCATGGTTGGGGGAGGGTGTTAGTATGGGGTGCTGTTCCTACTGGAGACAGGAGAATGGGGAGGGATAGAGTCGGGGTGGGTGGCTGAGGCCCTGGGAAGTGGTCCAGAAGATGTGTAGGACCTGTATGTGTGTGGAGCAGGCTGGCTGGGGGTAGGGAATGGGAACATGGGTAAAATCCCTCAGGGTCTGGGGATCTGGTTCAGAAAAGAAGAGCTTATAGGTGTCGGCACAGTCCCCTCAGACTAGACCGGTATGGTCCCTCATGCCACTACTCTGACAGGGCAGAAGGATAAAGGTTGCTGAAAAGCCACACAGTTTTTGTTTTGGGGACAGAAGTGAGGTGAGATGGTCTATTGGCCCTGACCAGAGCTGACTGCTGGACTACATGTGGCCAGGGTGATATGTCTAGAACTAGATGTATCTGTCTCTATGTTACACTGATGAATCATGATGGTGGTAGTGGGGGGGGGGGTTTCTCCTTCGTCACAGTTGGTACAGGGTCTGCTTGGGATGACAGCTCCTGGGGAGCCAGGCCCGTTCCTACTGTGCCTGGCAGAATGAAGGGAGCCTATGTCTCAGGCCAGC
Source organism: Sus scrofa (assembly GCF_054392235.1). NCBI lineage: Eukaryota > Metazoa > Chordata > Mammalia > Artiodactyla > Suidae > Sus > Sus scrofa. The sequence continues at coordinate 37,605,078 of NC_139395.1, read as the reverse complement.
CTGGGTCTCTGAAGAGAGACAGACAAGAGGGTGCCAGGTAGCCAGGGTCCTCCCTTCCATAGGACTCTGGGCCAGGTCCTGCCTCAGTTTCTGAAAGGGCTGCACTGTGCCTTAGACCCAGGACACCCAAGGACTCTCAGAGACAGACTGGGTAGGGACAGGGCATCCCAGAAGGCCAAACACAGGCCCCGCTGGGCTCCTCTGTCTCTTGTGGGGGCAGGGGTAATCAACCTACTCAAGCAGGTCTAATTCAGGGGTAGAGGCAGCATGGGTGAGGGTGCTGGGGATGGGCGCATGGGTCCTACAGCAAGCACAGTGTGGAACCAAGCACTGCAGCTGTGGTTGCCTTGAGACCTCCCCAGATTCATGCATCACTCCATTTAACTGTAGAACTTCCCTTCAAGGTGGATGCTATACTCAGTTTACAGATAGGCAAGTCGAGGCCCTGAAACATTAAGTCACTTGCCCAGGTCACGCAGGGGTCAGGAAGCGACCTGGACCTAGCACCAGTGATTCCAGAGTCACGGGACTTGGAAAGCCACTGGACTCATGATGCTCTGGGGTCCATTTCCATCTGATTCTGCCCCTTTTCTTTCCTGCTCTGCCCCATCTTTTGGTCCCAGATTCCTTCAGGTCACTCTGATCCCTAAGTACGTTGGTGTGGGGCCCACTTTGTCTTTCAGAGCCGGGCCATTTCTGAGGGGTCTAGTTCACCCAGGAACCAGGTGTTTTTGGATTAGCTTCCCTCCCTTGGTCCATTCAGCTGTAGGTGGCAGGTCATAATGTTTACAATGAGGCTTTGAGTAGGCGGTTATCCTAAGGTTTGCACTGCCTTGGCTAGAATCATCGATATTTTCCTGGAGAAGGCTGGGCTCCAGAATCAGGTTGGAGCAAGGGTGGCAGAAGGAGAAGTGGACAGAGAGCTGAGGATGAGGCTGGTGAAAAATGAACTGAGAAGATCCAGAGGTGGGCATGGCCAGCTGGGACACTACGGGAGGTGGCCTCTTACCAGCTCTGCCCCCTAGGCCTACAGGATGACAAGGACCTACAGGCACTGCTGAAGGGTGGCCAGCTTTTGAAGGTGAAATCTAACTCATGGCGGAGAGAACGCTTCTACAAGTTGCAGGAGGACTGCAAGACCATCTGGCAGGAGTCCCGCAAGGTCATGCGAACACCTGAGTCGCAGCTGTGTGAGTGCCCTGGGCTGAGGGGGAGGGCGGGGTGTGGAACCTAAGCTTGGATGGGGAAACTAACCCTGGCTGGGGTGGGCCGGGTGAAGGTCAGCCATGGACTCGACCAGAGGTAGGGAAATGGAGGCCTGGCCTAGCGGGCTGTGGATCAGTCATGCAACCAGGACCAGATATGGAGAAACTTGAGGACTAGGCTAGACTCCAGACTGGGCTAGAGAGGACAGGCATGGACCAAGGGCCACAGATGGAGGATGCTAAAGCCTTTGGGGATAGGAATACATGGCCGTGACCACAGGTGGGGAAAGCCAGGCTCACAGGGAGGGAGGGAGCTAGACAGAATTGCCTGAACTCACAGGTATCCACCCAAATGTTTGTGGAAAGGAGCGAAACTGGGCAGACTAGGATTCCAGGTGTGGTGAAGCCCAAAGTCCGGGAGGGGAAGATAAGGCCCTTCCGGGTGTCAGTGGCCAGGATGTGAGGTGGGGCCACAGGAGGCAGCTCCTCCCTGGGACTGGGGCCAGAATAGGGAGGCTAGGGTGGAGCAGGGCTGGACTTGCAGAGAGAGGCTTTGGCTGGGCAGTGCCCTTGAGGGTGTGGGCCTGAGGGCTCTCTGGAGCCTGCAGAAAAAGCCCAGGAATCCAAAGCTCAGGCATGCAGATGGAAAGTGCATCCCACAAGGCCTAAGGGAGAAAGCTCTCTAACTGGTGTCCTTTCACGCAGATTGCCCTAAAGATTTTGTAAAATGAGAGGGCCCCTCTGCACCTTTACTTGGTGGGAAAATTTTAGATCAAAGCTATCCAAAAGAACTTTCTATGATAATGGAAAGGTTCTCCATCTGTGCTGTCCAATATGGCAGCTATTAGCCATCTGTGGCCATTGAGCACGTGAACTGTGGCTAGGATGACTGAGGAAACTGAATTCTTAATTTTAGTGAATTGTAACTAATTTATATTTAAATAGCCACATGTGGCTGGTGGGCAGAGAGAGCACTGCAGCTAGATTTCACACAGCCCAAATCCCTGGAAATCGCTCGCCCATTCACCTGTTCTTGGCTGTGGGGGGTGCGGGAGCAGGCAGGGTCAGCCCACTGGCAGGTCTAAGGGGAGTGAGTCCAGACACAGGTGACAGGGTCCAGGTGGGAAGGGAGCAGAAGGAAAGGGAGGGTACCGAGGTGGGGTCTGCCAGGCACCCCCAGGCATTGGGCAGAAACCTGAGAAGGTATGGCCTGCAGGTCTGTGGCAGGGCGAGGGGGAGCCAGGAAGGGAGGAGGGTCCCCTAGCTGGGTCCTGGGGGCTGTGGGCCAAGGGAGGTTTCTGAGCTGGGCAGGACAGAATCAGAGAGGATGGAGCCAGAAGAGCTTTCAGAAAGCTACCCTGAGTACATGTCTGTCACCTGATGCAGGAGTGACCGCCTCTGCTTCTGTCTGTGGCACCAGTCAGGCTCCTTCACAGGCCCCTGCCCTGATACTGGGTTTCCTGTTTGACACTGGCGGGTGGCGGCACCGTGGGAACCGGGCATCTTACTCTTGAGCCCTGGTATTTCTGAGCGCCCAACCGCCAGCCGGTACACGTGCATGGTTCCCAGTGTATGTCTGGCACTTGGTGGGGTGGGCAGGGGGCACACAGAGAAGTAGGAGGTCCATGCCTTTTCAGACCTGAGCTGGAGAGCTGGAAACCTCATACAGGGACAGCTGTGAGCTCAGGCAGGAGGAGCATCCCAGGCAGGTGGCCCGGTGTGAGCAAAGGTGCAGAAGAGAGAACGAGGAAAGGGCCTGAGTGAGGTGCCTGTGCCCTGAGAGGAGGGCCTCAGAGGCAACAGATGGGGCGCTGGGCTCCAGGTGTGCTCAGGTAATGAACATAGCAGGAAGAGGCTCTTTTCCATGGCAGAAACAGAGACAGATTGGCTGAACACGCGGGTCAGCTGCTTCCCTCCCCTGGGTGAGCAGTGAGACTGCCCTCCCAGGGAAACTGAGGCCAGGAGCGGGGGAAGTGGAGCAGGCTCCCCCGGTCCCAGGTCTCTTTGCCTCTGCTTCCTGCTCCCTAAGCTCTGGTTCCTGTAGGCAGACAATGATTATCAGCAGGGAAGGCATCGCCCGGCCAGGCTTCCTGTTTTCACTCTCAGCCCAGGGCAGCTGCAGCTGGTGTGGGGCCAAGCGGGCCAGCGGGCCGTCGCGGAAGGATTAAGCAGAGATATCCCCTGCACCCCAGATGGCCCAGGGTTAACGTGTTTCCCACCGGAGAGTCTGCTGCCTGGGCTGGCACGGGCCACACCTGTGGGGCCTGCAGGTGGCCAGGAGGCGCCTGGGCTCCCAGTGTAGGTAGCCATAGGGAGAGCCAGAGCTGGTCTGGGACGCAGGACAGATGGGATGGGGATGGCTCGGGATAGGGATGCAGCAGGGGCAGAGCCCAGCTGGTGGCAGTAGCTCCCAGCCAGGCCAGGGAGGGCACCCTGAGGGTGAAGCGGGGCCAGCAGCACCTTGCTGTTCCCTGAAGCTTGCAAGGCTGGGCTGCAACAGGAAGCACCCCCCTGGCTCCCAAGGGCAGAACGATGCCATCCCAGGCCCCAAGGGGCACCCTCCAGTCTGCCTCCAGGGATCCTGGAGCACCATCCCTGCCAAGGAACTCCCTGAGATCAAGACACATACAGATCCATGTAGGGCAAGGCCCTGGCTGCCCCCTGACACAGTACTTCTCCCTCTGTCCCCAGACCCCATGGCCAGGGCTGACCAAGGGTAGCAGTCAGGAGACTGGAGCCACCCTCCTGAGGGGTCAGGAGAGGGAGGCTCTCATGGCCATCTTGAAAGGAGGACGAGCCCAGAGTCAAGTACAATCAGAAGAGTGTGTGGCCTCCTCTCTGTCACAGGCCCCAAGCTCCAGAATGGTCTCCATCTCTCTGTCTGAGAGCCCTGTCCCAATCTTTTCCCAGGGGCTCCGTTCCCTCCCAGCAGGGAAATGGGGCAGGGGGCGGGTGGCAGGACCCTAGGTGCCCTTCCCACCCTAAAGGCGGCCTCTCTGTCTGCCTTTCCCTGGGCGTTTCCACTCTGTTCACTATAGCCGTGTCCACTTCAGTCTCTGTCCTTCAACCATCCTCCTGCCTCTGTCCTCCCTCTCTGGTTCAATGCCTGAGCACCAGTCCTGGCTATGTCTCTAAGCTGCACTTGCTCCCCATGCTGGGGCACCAGCCATGCTGGGGGCAGGGCTTGGCCTCATGGCTCTCTCTGCCCCCCACACCCGACCCGTCCCCTCCCTGCAGTCTCCATTGAGGACATTCAGGAGGTGCGGATGGGGCACCGTACCGAGGGCCTGGAGAAGTTTGCCCGGGACGTGCCTGAAGACCGCTGCTTCTCCATCGTCTTCAAGGACCAGCGCAACACCCTAGACCTCATCGCCCCATCACCGGCTGACGCCCAGCACTGGGTGCTGGGCCTGCGCAAGATCATTCACCACTCAGGCTCCATGGATCAGCGGCAGAAGCTGCAGCAGTATCCTTCTGGTGGCGGTGGGTCCAGGCCCAGCCTGTGGCTACTGGCTGTAGTTGTCCCCAGGGCAACCTGGGTATGGAAGATACCTAGCTCGGGCCATCACACCCAAATACTGTAGATGGGTGCTTTAAACAATAGGAATTGATTTGCTTACTGTTTGGAGGCTGAAAGTCCAAGGTCAGGGGGCCAGCATGGTCTGGTTCTGGTGAGCTCTCTTCCTTGCTTCTAGCCTTCACATGGCAAAGAGAGAGAGATAGGGATTAGTGTCTCTTCTTACATGTACACTAATCCCATCATGAGGGCCCCACTCATAATCTCACCTAAATCTCTCAAGGCCTCATCTCCAAATATATCTCACTGGGGGGAGCAGAAAAGGTACTGGAGCCCAAGGGCCAGATAGCAGTGCAGCCTCCTGAAATCCCCCATCCCCCCTCTGTAACCAGCATGGAACTGAGAGGCTGGGGATGCTGAGGGGAGCTGCCTGCTTCAATGGGAGACCTGATCTTGGATGTTTTAATTATGTTTCCTAGAGTGACTACATTTTTTCCTCTCTGGGAGTTTGGGAGGCCATGGTCTATTCACACTTACCCCCATAGCCTGTGCCATTCTTTGGGGAGTGATGGGGTTCTCCCAGGACTGGTAGGTAGGCCAGTCCCTAGGCTTGAATCTAATCTACTTCAAAATCTAGGTGTAAAATAATGTACTAGTCTATGATTCAAAGTGTTTGGGCTTCTGGTATATAGGATTAGGGTGGAACCGGCACCAGTGCTTTGTTTTTTTTTTTTTTTTTTTTTTTTTTTTGACAGCTTTATTGGGATATAATTCATCTCCTTAAAGTGTACAAGTCCATGCTTTTTAGTGTAGTCACAGAGTTAGGTAACCATCAACCAATAAACTTTAAAGATTTTTCATCACCCCCCAAAAGAAACCCCATACCCTTTAGCAGGCTACATTTTCCCACAACCTCAGCCCTTGACAACCACTACTTTACCTTCTGTGTCTATATATTTGTCTCTTCTGGACATGTTATATAAATGGAATCATACAGTCTTGTGATTGGCTTCTTTCACTGAACACCATGTTTTTAATGTTCATCCATGCAGTGGCATGCATTAATACGTCATTCCTTCTTATTGCCTGATTCTATACTATTGTATAGTTATTCCACATTTTATTTATCCATTCAGCAATAATGGACATTTGAGTTTCTGCTTTTGGGCTTTTCTGCATAGTGCTGCTATGAACATTTGAGTAGAAGTTTTTGTGTAGACATATGGTCTCATTTCTCTTGGGAATTTCTGAGTCTTACGTTTACTGTATGTTTAATTTTTTGAGGAACTGCCAAACTGTTTTCTAAAGAGGAAATTTACATTCCCACCAGCAGTGTATGAGAGTTCTGAGTACTCAAATCTTCGCTAACCCTTCTTGTTATCTGCCTTTTTTATTACAGCCATCCTTGTGGGTTTGAAGTGATATTTCATTGTGGTTTTGATTTGCATTTCCTTGATGGCTAATGATGTTGAGCATCTTTACATGTGGCTACTGGCTATTTGTATATCTTTTTGGAGAAGCAGCTATTCAATAGGTCCTTGGCCGATTTGTTGTTGTTACGCTCTTTTTTAACAGAACTATTTATTTTAATTTTTAATTGTGGTAATACATATATAAAATTTACTATCTTAACCAGTTGGTTTTGTTTTTTGTTTTTTGCTTTTTTTGTTTTTTGTCTTTTAGGGCCACACCCGAGGCATATGGAGGTCCCCAGGCTAGGGGTCCAATCAGAGCTGTAGCCGATGGCCTACGCCAGAGCCACAGCAATGCCAGATCCGAGCCATGTCTGTGACCTACACCACAGCTCACGGCAACGCTGGATCCTTAACCCACTAAGCGAGGCCAGGGATCGAACCCGAAACCTCATGGTTCCTAGTCAGATTCATTTCTGCTGCACCACGACAGGAACTCCTATCCTAATCTTTTTTAAGTGTACAGTTCAGTAGTGTTAAGTACATTCACATTGTTGTGCAGCCCATCTTCAGAACTCTTTTCATCTTGTTTTTTTTGTTTGTTTTAAAGATTTTAATTTTTTCTATTATAGTTGATTTACAATGTTCCATCAACTTCTGTTGTATAGCAAAGTGACCCAGTCAGGACCCAGTCACACACACACATTCTTTTTTTCACATTATCCTCCATCACGTTCCATCACAAGTGACCAGATATAGCTCCCTGTGCTATGCAGCAGGATCTCATTGCTTATCTACTCCAAATGCAGTAGTTTGCATCTACTAACCCCAGACTCCCAGTCCATCCCACTCCCTCCTCCTCCCCCTTAGCAATCACAAGTCTGTTCTCCAAGTCCATGAGTTTATTTCTTTTCTGCAGATAGGTTCATTTGTGCTGTATATTAGATTCCAGACATAAGTGATATCATATGCTATTTGTCTTTCTCTTTCTGACTTAACTTCACTCAGCATGAGTCTTGAGTTCCATCCATTCTTTTCACCTTGTAAAACTAAAACTCTGTACCCATTAAATAGTAACACCCCATTCCACCCTCCCCTGAGCCCCTGGCAACCACTGTTCTACCTTCTGTCTCTATGAATTTAATTACTCTGCTTCCTCATATAGGTGGAATTATATAGTATTTGACTTTTGGCCACTGGCTTATTTCACTTAGCATAATGTCCTCAAGGTTCATCCATATTGTCGCATATGTTAAAATTTCCATCCCTTATAAAGGCTGAACAATATTCCACTGTATGTATGGCCCACTCTTTGCCTATTCACTTATCCATTAATGGACACTTGGGTTACTTACACCTTTTGTCCACTGTGAATAATGCTTTAAACATGGGTGTACAAGTGTCTCTCTAAGACCCTGTTTTCAATTATTTTGGATATACACCTAGAAGTGAAATTGCTGTTTCCTATGATAATTCTAATTTCTGTTTTTTGAAGAACCACCATACTGGTTTCCATAGCATCTGTACCATTTCACAACCCCACCAACAGTGCACAAATGTTCCAATTTCTCCACATCCTTAACAACACTTGATATTTTCTTTCTTTCTTTCCTTCCTTCCTCCCTCCCCTCTCTCTTTTTCTCTCTTTTTAAGGCCGCACCTGCAGCATTGGAAGTTTCTAGGCTCAGGGTTGAATCGGAGATACTGCTGCTGGCCTACACCACAGCCAGAGCAACACGGGAGCCGAGTCGTTGCTGCAACCTACACCATAGCTCATGGCAACGCCGGATCCCCAACCACAGAGCAAGGCCAGGGATCGAACCTGCATCCTCATGGATACTAGTCGGATTTGTTTCCACTGTGCCACAATAGGAACTCCGGTATTTTCTTTTTTCCATAGATTATTTTCTTTTCTTTTGCTTTTAGGACATATGGAAATTCGCAGGTTAGGGGTTGAATTGGAACTGCAGCTGCCAACAACAGCCACAGACACAACAATGCCAGATCCGAGGTGCTTCTGCGACCTGCACCACAGCTCACAGCAATGCCAGATCCTTAACCCACTGAGCAGGGCCAGGGATCAAACACACATCCTCATGGATACTAGTCAGATTTGTTTCTGCTATGCCACAATGGGAACTCCTTTAATAGGTATCTTACAGTTTTGATTTGCATTTCTCTAATGATTAATGATGTTGAGCATGTTTTATGTGCTTTTGTGCATCTTCTCTGGAGAATGTTTATTCAAATCTCTGGCTAATTTTTTTTTTTTTTGGTCTTTTTTGCTATTTCTTGGGCCGCTCCCGCAGCATATGGAGGTTCCCAGGTTAGGGGTCTAATCAGAGCTGTAGCTGCCGGCCTACGCCAGAGCCACAGCAACACAGGATCCGAGCCGCGTCTGCAACCTACACCACAGCTCACAGCAATGCCGGCTCGTTAACCCACTGAGCAAGGGCAGGGACCGAACCCGCAACCTCATGGTTCCTAGTCGGATTTGTTAACCACTGCGCCACGATGGGAACTCCTCTGGCTAATTTTTTAATTGGGTTATTTATCTTTGTATTATTGAGCTCTAAGAGTTTTTGTTGTATTTTTTTTAAATACATTCTAAATACAAGTCTCTTATGAGATAAATGCTTTGCAAATAATTGTTCCCATTCTGTGGGTTCTTTCTTTTTTTGTTGGTATTTTCTGAAGCACAAAAGTTTTTTGGTTTTTTGTTTGTTTTTTACAGCTGCACTCATGGCATGTGGAAGTTCCCGGGCAGACGGAATCAGAGCTGCAGCTGTGAACTATGCCACAGCGCAGCAATGCCAGATCCTTTAACCCTTTAATCCACTGCTCAGGCCAGGGATTGAACCCACACCTCCACAGTGACATGAGCCACTGCAGTCAGATTCTTAACTGACTGTGCCACTGCAGGAACTCCCACTATCATGTTTTCATTGTGCTCATGCATTTCCATTGCCTTTTTCTATAGTGAGCTCTCTGTTTTCTGTGGAATATAGCATGAAGCTCCCCTTTTTCTGTTACCAAAGTCAAGGCTGATGAGCAAAATAAAGGGAAAGAAATCAGTGGCCCAATAATGACACCATGATCCAGGCTTTGTTTTTGCATGTGATGTCCCCTCCTTCTGATCAGTGGCTTAAAATTTGCTGTTTCCTATTAAATAAGCCTCAAGTTGTTTAATCAAGTTGGGTGACAATTATATATTGAAAACCAGAAAGACATACCTTGAAACGTGAACAGTAGTAAGAGGGCCATGGGGGCTTTGTTTGCTTACTTTTCTGCATTTTATAAATTGTCTGTAATGAACCCTTTAGAGTGAGAAATGTCTTTGAAATTTTGAAAGGGTTCAAAGCCAGAATATAGGAAAAAGACCCCATCATCAGATGTCACATTTCATCCAAAGAGGTCACTAGGTCTTGCCCCTGAAAGGTGGATGTGCCAGGAAGTTGAGCTTGCAGGGAGCTGTGTCAACAGGGGATTTCAATCTGCCTGCACTCAGAAGTTAACCATGAGCTTGAACCGTGGCTCTGGCTGGGGTACGGGGCTCCTATTATTTCCTTACATCTTGCCCAGCTGGATTCACTCCTGCTTGCGAAAAGCTGACAAAAACAAGGACAACAAGATGAGCTTCAAGGAGGTGCAGAACTTCCTGAAGGAGCTCAACATCCAGGTGGATGACAGCTATGCCCGGAAGATCTTCAGGGTGAGGCAGGAAGTGAGGGCTGGGTGTACCTGGCAGTGGGTCCTTGACCGCAGCCCTGGGCCTGCTCTGAGCCCTGCCCACCTGGTGTCCTGGCTCTGCAGGAATGTGACCACTCTCAGACGGACTCTCTGGAAGATGAGGAGATTGAGACTTTCTACAAGATGCTGACCCAGAGGAAGGAGATTGACCGCATCTTTGAGGAGGCTGCTGGCTCTGAGGAGGCCCTATCAGTGGATCAGTTAGTGGCGTTCCTGCAGCACCAGCAGCGGGAGGAGGCAGCGGGGCCTGCCCTGGCGCTCTCTCTCATTGAGCGCTATGAGCCCAGCGAGACGGGTGAGGGCCACAATGGGTGGGGAGATGGCACCCCAAGAGTAGGTTGCTGGAGGGAAGCGGGCTTCTCAGCCAGCCCCAGGGCCCTTGGTCAGAAATTCCCTGCCCCAAGAAAGCAGGCCAATGGGAGGCAGGGTTCTGGCATCATGACCCCTCCCCCAGGAAGGAAGCTAGGGGAGGCTGGAAAAGCAGGTATTTTTCCTGCTTCACTTCTTGTGCCCGTGCAGGGCACAAAGCTTTAAGACTTAAGATGGGGGCCCTGTCCTGGAGAAGGAGGAGATAAGGTTCCACCTCAGAAGGCCTCACAGCATGTGGGACAGAAGAGGAGAACACAGGGCTCACCCTGGGTAGTTACCGTCTGGTCCAGAGACTCAAACGTACCCCCTTCCAAGAGCTATCAAGGATCTGTTTAGGATGGGAGACTGGGGAAGTGGGGGCCCTCTGCCCAGGGCAGTGGCGCCAGAAAGGTCCCCTGACCCTGGGAGGAGGCAGGCCTGCGAAGGGCTCTGACCAACAGCTCTGACGCCGCCCTCCTCCCAGCCAAGGCGCAGAGGCAGATGACCAAGGACGGCTTCCTTATGTACCTGCTCTCCGCCGATGGCAGCGCCTTCAACTTGGCGCACCGGCGGGTCTACCAGGACATGGGCCAGCCGCTCAGCCACTACCTGGTGTCGTCCTCGCACAACACTTACCTGCTAGAAGACCAGCTTACGGGGCCCAGCAGCACAGAAGCCTACATCCGGTGGGGCCCCGCGGGCGCGGGAATTGTGCACAAGGCGGAGGCGGGGCTAGCGTGAGGGGCGGGGCCGGCATGAGGGTGCGGGGCGGGACCGAGGGTCTAGCCGCCACCCTACCCACAGGGCGCTGTGCAAAGGTTGTCGCTGCCTAGAGCTGGATTGCTGGGATGGGCCCAACCTGGAGCCTATCATCTACCACGGCTACACCTTCACCTCCAAGATCCTCTTTTGCGACGTGCTTAGGGCCATCCGGGACTACGCCTTCAAGGTGGGCGCGCCCCAGGGGGTAAGGAGGGGGATGATCGGAGCTGAGCAACACTCCTAATCTACCCTTGGGCCTCCAGGCGTCCTCTTACCCAGTCATCCTGTCCCTGGAGAACCACTGCAGCCTGGAGCAGCAGCGCGTGATGGCGCGACACCTGCGCGCCCTCCTGGGCCCCATGCTGTTAGATCGGCCATTGGATGGGGTCACCACCAGCCTGCCTTCTCCTGAGGTGCCTGGCGGGATGGGGTGCCCAGAGGAGAGGGTAGGGGACTGGCGGGGAGGCTAGCTGGGTCTTGACCAGCTGCTCCTCCATCCTTAGCAACTGAAGGGGAAGATCTTGCTGAAGGGGAAGAAGCTTGGGGGGCTTTTTCCTCCAGGAGGGGAAGGCAGCCCAGAGGCCACTGTGGTGTCAGATGAGGATGAGGCCGCAGAGATGGAGGATGAGGCAGTGAGAAGCCGAGTGCAGCACAAGCCCACGGTTAGAGGGGGAGTGGCTGGGGGCAAGGGAGGAGGGAGCAGCCCTGGGGCCCTCCCGCATCATTACCCTCCATCACCCCGTGGGATGTTTGCCTTGTCCGGGTTCTCTATGGCTGCCATTCAGACCCTCTGCCCCCTCTGTCTCCTTCTCTCTGTCTCTCTGGGTTTCTGGCTCTCTCAGTGCCCACCTGCCCCAACCTCTGAATCTAACCCGGGCCTCCCCATGGCCCCCAGGAGGACAAGCTCAGGCTAGTGAAGGAGCTCTCCGATATGGTCATTTACTGCAAGAGTGTCCACTTTCGGGGCTTCCCCAGCCCTGGCACCCCCGGGCAGGCTTTCTATGAGATGGCATCCTTCTCTGAGAACCGCGCCCTCCGACTGCTCCAAGAGTCAGGTGAGCCCAGCCCTGCATCCCCAGGCTGCTGTCCATCTACCTGACCACCTGAGCTGGGCAGGGCCCAGACTGTCCCTCTCTTCCTCCACTGTTACCGGGCGGAGCTGGTGGGGAGGGGCTTGGGCTCACCAGGAGGCCTCCACTTCTGATCAGCTCCAACTCCCTCAGGAAACAGCTTTGTCCGCCACAACGTGAATCACCTGAGCAGGATCTACCCTGCTGGCTGGAGAACGGACTCCTCCAACTATAACCCCGTGGAGATGTGGAACTCTGGCTGCCAGATTGGTACGGGCTGGCTGAGACGGGGAGGAGGCCTGGGTGACGGTTTCTGCCTGGAGGGCCAGGGGCCAGGAGCCTCTGGGGACCTGGGCAGAGCCAGATACAGGGATTTGTGGGCTCAGGATCTGGCAGTCTGTTTGGAAATATCCCCCAGCAGCACATGGCAGCATCTGAAATCTGTCATCCTTTGAATCCTGGCACCAGAAATGCATGGGCGTTGGTGTGGTGGGTCAGGGAGGGTGGCAGGTGGGTATCAGGCATCAGAGTGATCCTGGACCCTGCTTTTGCTTAGGACTCTGTACCCCCAGTATTTCAGAGGGCAACCCACAGCCTCTGATTGCTCTGTCCTGCCCTTAGTGGCCCTGAACTTCCAGACACCTGGGCCAGAGATGGACGTGTACCAGGGCCGCTTCCAGGACAACGGGGCCTGTGGGTATGTGCTGAAGCCTGCCTTCCTGCGAGACCCCAACTCTGCCTTCAACTCCCGTGCCCTGGCTCAGGGGCCCTGGTGGGCTCGGAAGCGGCTCAGTGTCAGGGTATGGTCGGCCACAGGAGGGACAGGTGCCCACAGGCCTCCCTTCTCCCCCAATCCTATCCTGAACCCTCCACTGTCCCCCACCTTCCCTCAGGTCATCTCAGGGCAGCAGCTGCCAAAAGTCAACAAGAATAAGAATTCAATTGTGGACCCCAAGGTGACAGTAGAGATCCACGGTGTGGGCCGTGATGTGGCCAGTCGCCAGACCGCTGTGGTCACCAATAACGGTATGTGTCAGGCCAGTGTTGGGCCCGGCTTCTGGAGCCCGTCTGTGCTGCTGACACAGTGCCTGCCCGCTAGGTTTCAACCCTTGGTGGGACACGGAGTTTGAGTTTGAGGTGGTTGTGCCTGAGCTGGCCCTCGTGCGCTTCGTGGTGGAGGATTATGACGCCTCTTCCAAGAACGACTTCATTGGCCAGAGCACCATCCCCTTGAGCAGCCTCAAGCAGGGTGAGTGTTTGTCAAGGGAGGGGACAACTGGGAGGGGGGTGGCATCTCTTGGGCGGGGCCTGCTGTCCCTTGAGGTACCCTCCCTGAGTGACCCAACCTCTCTCCATGTGCTCCTGCCCGCCCATCCGCCTGCTAGGATACCGCCACGTCCACCTCCTGTCCAAGAATGGAGACCAGTACCCGTCTGCCACCCTCTTTGTGAAGGTGGCCCTCTGGGACTAGGCCTGGAGAGTCTCCGGGGGGCTGCCCCGCGCGGAATGGGCCCACTGTCCACATCTAGGGGGCAGGACAGGGGCTGCTCTCAACCTCTCGCTCAGAGCTGGCGACCCCGCACTGCCTTCAGCTCCAACCTGTTTTCTGTGCTGCTGCCTCTCGGAACCCAGGAGCTGGCCCCATGCCTGGAGCTGTCCCCAGTTCCATCAGGAATGACACTGCAGCCCTCTCCACCCTCACTGGCCCTAGGTTGAGGGATTTTATAAAAATCCTAAGAATGAGTCCTGTGGTCTCTTTACCTTAATGCCAGAAAATTCCCGTAAATTGCATACATGCGCGCGCGCGTGCGTGTGTGTGTGTGTGTGTGTGTGTGTGTGTGTAGAGTACCTCACTCCACTCCTCCACACTCACACTGGCTCAAGGAGGTCCTCTGTCCCCCTAGGCAGGAGGGACCAGGATGAAACAAAGCTCTCCACGGTGGAGGATACAGAAGGCTCAGTCTTTGGAATGTCCCAGACTAGCCCTCCAGCCTGAGGCCCACTCCCCCCCCAAGGTGGACCTACTGAATGACCCATCCAGACCTGAAAACCCACTCGCTACACCTTGTGCAGACCACAGACTTTTATTTAAGTGACCCAGGAGTCTCTGAGTGGGGAGGGCCAGGAGGTTCTGCCGAGAGTGTCAGGTATGGGTGGGGGAGGTACCCTCAGGGGTCTTGGCTGTGTGGGTGGCACAGACAGGGGTAGGGCCTGGGTTCAGAAGAAGCCAAACTGCTTCTTCTCCTGCTGCTGCCTCCACTTGGCCATGCTGTAGAACTCCTCCTTGGACTTCCCAAAGATATCTTGGAAGTCCGAATCTGAGAGATAGGACTGGGGTCGGGGGGTGGGGGAGGAGTGGGTGCAGAGATTTCAACTGAGCCCAGAGATGTCATCCTCTCCCACATCTCCCCGCCCATCACCCCCTCTGGGACACACATCTCCCTGGGCCCCCTGCCCGTTGCCTACTATCGGTGGCTCATGCCCCAGGTGCCTCCAGCTCAGCCTCAGATCACTAGTTCTGGGGCAGTGAGTGGCAGGGGGTCTCAGGCACCCACCTCCTTGTGGGCCGGGTCCACCCCCTCTGGCAGGTCCTCGGCGGCCTGGTGCATCAGCTGCTCGCGGGGCAGACCCCCGTTGCTCACGGCTCTGGGGCTGCCATGGTAGCTGCTGGTGCTGCTGGTGCTCCTGCTGCTGCCCCCCACCTTGGGGCCCAGCTCCAGCTTGTTCTCAGAGCTGTTCTCAGAGCCCCTGAGGGCCCACAGGCCTGGCCTACCGGTGCTGGGACATTTGGACAGCTGGAAGTTGCTGACATCCTGTCAGGAGAGGGGACTCAGCTGGGGAAGATGGGCTCCCATGGGCTCCTTTCCTGGACCACGCCAGCCAAGCCCGGACCCCCAGGAGGACCCAGTACTCACTGCTGTTATCTTCGAGATGGTAGATACGGCTCCCAGGCTGCCCTCTACCACCTCCTCATAGGACTGGTTGTTCTGAGGGCAAGAATCAGGGTAGGGGAGGAGGGAGCGGCACCAAGGGGCCCAGGTTCCCCCCACAGGCTGGTGGTCTTTGGGCAGGGCAATTGGCTCCCCTCAGTCTGCCAGGGCAGACTGCTGGATTAGGGAGGGGATGGGGGGTTCAGGCCTCACTCACGGTCCACTTGTAGGGGTCCCAGGTGCGGAACCATCCAGTGAAGATGGGAGGCTCGTGGCCCTGCTTGACCAGCACGATGGGCGTGGCCGGGCTCCTCCCTGCTGGGTGTGTCTTCAGGTACTTTTGGCCCCAGGACACTGCCTCCTGCTTCCACTGGCTAGCAGCTGCCCCCAGCCACAGGAAGATCTGGGCCACAGACAGGGTCTTGCCTTGAGCGGTTGGACCTGACCACTTCCCTCCCCGCCCTGTCCATGTGGTGGTCTCAGAACCACCCCCACACATCCCAGCCAACCAGACACACCCAGCAGGCTGGCTGCACACCCGCACACCCATAAATGTGCCAGAAGGTCACAGGCATGCAGGTGTTTGGTCAATCCATGAGTATTTACTAAGCACTGATGATCATGTGCCAGGCACTGTTCTAGGTACTGGGGACTCAATCATGAAAAAGACGAAAATCCCCGCCCTTATAGAGCTTTCATGTTACTGGTGGAGATACGAAAATAAGTAAAACTATGTAGCATATCAGATGAGAAAAATAGGGCAGAGAAAGAAGAAAAGTGTGGTGGGGAGTGGGTTTTTTTCAATTTTTTAGGGCCACACCCACAGCAGTTCCCAGGCTAGGGGTCTAATCAGAGCTGCAGCTGCCAGCCTACACCACAGCCACAGCAACACAGGATCCAAGCTGTGTCTGTGACCTACACTGCAGCTTGCAGCAACACCAGATCCTTAACTCACAAGCGAGATCAGGGAACGAACCCACATCCTCATGGATACTAGTTGGGTTTGAAACCCACTGAGCCACAATAGGAACTCCCTGTCCCTATTTATAATTTAAATTAAAAAATTTTTTTTTAATTTAACTGACTTTTTTTTGCAGCCACACCTGCAACAGACAGGAGTTCCTGGGCTAGGGGTCAAATTGGAGCCACAGCTGCAGACCTATGCCACAGCCACAGCCACAGCCACAGCCACAGCAGATCTGAGCCACATCTGCAACCTACACCGCAATCTGCAGCAATGCCAGGTCCAAAACCCACATGTTCTTGGACACTATGTCAGGTTTTTAATCCACTGAGCCACAATGGGACCTCCGGGTACTGTCATTTTAAATTAGAGTCAGGGAGAGCCTTACTGAAAAGATGACATCTGAGTCAAGATCTGAGGGAGGAGGGGGTATGACTCACGTGTATGTCTCAAAGGAAAGTGTTCTGAACAGAGGAAATACGTGGTGCAAAGGCCCTGAACATGCCAGGCGGCCACGGTGGCTGGAGTGGGGTGAGCGGGGAGAAGGATTAGGGCCGCTGGTCACAGGGCTGGAGGGAGGGTTTGGTTCAACTCTGTGTGAGATGGGAGCCTGAAGGCCTCCTGGCCACATTCACACAGAGTCCCCAGCATCTACATGGACACGACGGTCCATCGCCAGCCAGCCAGACAGCAAATCACAGCCACGCACTGTCACCCGCACTCACACACAGCTGCACATAAACCAGTCACACTGGATCACACAGCCAAGCACAGCCTGAAAAACAGAAGTAGCCTGAAACACTACCACATCCAGCCACACGGCAATATGATTAATCACATGAATACGGTCACTCAGGGACTCACACCCGTAGCTGGTCACACAGTCTCTCTCTGACAGTGTCACCAGTTATGGCGCATCTGATCAGTTATAGCCAGTTACTTGCCCGCACAGCCATTAAACACAGCTGCATACACAAAGGCAAATATAGGTACACAGACAAACAAATGACAATGAAAACACAACCAAATCACATCTATGGGATGGAGTTCCCTGGTGGCTCAATGGGTTAAGGATTTGGCATTGTCACAGCTGTGACTTGGGTCACTACTATGGCACAGGTTTGACCCCTGGCCTGGACACTTCTGCATGGCACAGGCGTGGCTAAATAAAATAAAATCTATGGGATGTAGCTAAAGCAGTCCTAAGAGGGAAGATCAGAGGGATAGAGGCCTTCCTCAAAAAACAAGAAAAAACTCAAATAGGAGTTCCCGTTGTGGCGCAGTGGTTAACGAATCCGACTAGGAACCATGAGGTTGCGGGTTCGGTCCCTGCCCTTGCTCAGTGGGTTAACGATCCGGCGTTGCCGTGAGCTGTGGTGTAGGTTGCAGACGCGGCTCGGATCCCACGTTGCTGTGGCTCTGGCGTAGGCCGGTGGCTACAGCTCCGATTCAACCCCTAGCCCGGGAACCTCCATATGCCATGGGAGCGGCCCAAGAAATAGCAACAACAACAACAACAAGAAAACAACAACAACAACAACAACAAAAACAAAAAAAAAACTCAAATAAATAACCTAACCTACCACTTAAAAGAATTAGAAAAAGAACAAGTAAAACCTAACGTTAGCAGAAGGAAGGAAATAATAAAGATCAAGGAGGAAATAAACGAGAGATCAAATGCAGTCACATGGAGGCATCTCTCTCTCACACACAGACACGGTCACTTTACGGCTGCCCACGCAGCACCAACATGTCAGCCACAGGCACTTGCTCAGTCACCTGAGCTCACAAATACCATCATAAAGCAACAGAGTTACAACAAACTACACAAATGGTCACGACGACACTGGTATCCCAGACACACACCCATAGCCTCCCTGGAATACAGAGTCATCGCTGCTTTCATCCATGGTCACACAATCGCCTAGTCACTCAGTATCACAGTGTCACAGACAGACACTCACTCGCAGCCTTATATGCAGTCACATGGGTAGAGACACAAAGTTACACACTCACGCCCAGTTACACAGGTTCAGACACACCCCATTCCCACCCCAGCCAGGCACCCAGGCTGCCACACCTCCTGCCAGGTGTCCAATAACATGACGTCATACTTGTCCAGGTCTTCTTGGCTAAAGAACACCACTTCTGTGAGGACTGGGGGCCCCGTCTGGCAGGAGCACTCAAACAGTCGTGGCTGGAAGTCGGACACATCCTCGGGGAGCCTGGCCAGCATGACACAGGGTGGTGAGGGGGGTAGGGAGAGCTCAGCCTCTGATCAGCCTGGGCCAAGCCAGCCCTCAGTACAGGGGCCCCACCCCAGGGGCTGGGACACAAACCCCTCAGCTTCCCCCATCTCCTGATCCACTCCAGGGATGCCCCACCCCTCTGTGGGCTTCCATGTCCCCCTGTGTCAGTGGGGCAAGCAGGTTAGGTGATCTGCCAGTCACTATGGCACAAGGGCCCCATGAGTTTTCCCAGCAGGGAGGGGATGGCTGGCTCATGGGGAGGGAGGGCCTAGCTGGAGCCCTGCCTCTGCAGGAGGGAGGAGATGCTGGTTCCACCCCTGGCGGGAGCCCAGGAATCCAACCTTAGGCTGAAGGTGGGAGAAGGGAAGCTAGGCTGAGGGGGAGACAGTGGCGCTTAGGAGCAAGTGACCTGGGGAAGTATGGCACATAGCTGGGCTCCACAGACACACAGAGTGGCCAGCACTCCGCTCCCTGTTCCCTTTGAGGCCTCACTCTGCCCTACCCTCTAATACACACCCTTATTCATTTACCCAGCACACATACACACTACTCTTGCACACTCCACACACGCTGTTGACCCGTATATCAAACCACGCCATACTCTGGGGACGGTGGGGTTGGGGCATGGCACTTTGCCCTCTGGCCCTCTGCCAATGGGATGGTCTGTGTCAAGGACCAGGCAGGGAGCATATGTGGCCAGCAGAGGGCGCCACAACCCTGCTATCCAGCATCCTGCTCCAAGTTAGGGGGAAAGAATGGGCTGTGTTCCTGGGCGCCCCATGAGTTGAGGAGTCAAGAGTTCTCAGTTCTAGTCTGGCCTCTCCACCTCCCTGTGTGACCTTTAATTAGTCACCACTCTCTTGAGCCTCAGTCTCCTCTGGGTCAGGACAGCACCCTCCTCCCAGCCTTGTCACCTCTTGTTGCTAGAGTAGGGCGCTGGGCCCCCCAGGGCCTCCCAGAAATGGGGAGGCTCCTGACCCTCCAGCACCATCTCCTGGTTCTTCATGGAGATGACAGTGGCCACCGTCCGTGCCATCTCACGCTGGTCACCGCTGCAGCCCTGGCAGGCAAAGAGGGGCTCAGGCCCTGCAGGGGAAGGGTCCTCACCTCCAGCCCAACATCCCCCACGAATGAGGGTCTGTGGGGAGCTGGGCCTGAGGCACTGGAGGCCCAGGCTCATGACGGGTCATACATGACCAAGGGTCTTCCTTCCTCTCCCTCCTGGCCTCAGTATCCTCAGCAAACCAAGATCACAAAGATCGGGACCCTCCTGGGGTCCAGAGCACAGGAGGGGGACCCCCAGACTTGGAGATCATTCATGGTTTATGCTGAAGATCAGAGGAAACCCTGGCAACCTGGACTATGCCTCCTCTTTTTCCCAAGAGACTTGGGAAGGGACGTGGTCCCTGCATGAGGCAGTAAGGAAGGGAGGCAGCCTGGGCTTGGCCTGGCTCTGACTCGTGGACACCCAGGTCCACCTGTCACTTAGTAACTTCCCCCAGGTTCCAGAGGGGTTGCTGTGGCCTCTCCCCAACCTCCCTCCCAGCCTGAGGCTTGGATTTGACATCATCCTCCAGTGTAGCATGGACCTGTCCCTGGCCTGGCACCACTGCCCTGGG
Organism: Sus scrofa; assembly: GCF_054392235.1. Taxonomy (NCBI): domain Eukaryota; kingdom Metazoa; phylum Chordata; class Mammalia; order Artiodactyla; family Suidae; genus Sus; species Sus scrofa. Next base: position 37,585,252 of record NC_139395.1, on the reverse strand, counting down.
CATGAGTCAAGTGGTCATTGCTGGGGTACCTTCCCAAACCAGAGGTAGCAGAGGCCAGCTGTGACCAGCAGGAAGATGTCATTGGAGTTGAGGGCTGAGGCACGAGCTGGCACCTCCATGGTCTGGGTGTTGCAGCTGTCGGTGCCTTGTATGTGGAAGAGCCTCGTGGCGGACACTGGCTGGCCCTTCCCAATGGGGCCAGCACTCCCCTACAAGAGGACAGGATATAAGGCTGAGGCAAGGGCTCCTGGGGCCACCCCACTCTCCTGGTGGGGAACAAACTTCCTCAGGACCAAGGACTCCCTCTCTGTGTTTGCTTGTCTTTTTAGGGTTGCACCTGCAGCATGTGGAGGCTCCCAGGCTAGCGGTCAAATCGGAGCTGCAGCTGCTGGTCTATGCCACAGCCATAGCAAGGCCAGATCTAAGCCAAGTTTGTGACCGACACCACAGCTCACAGCAATGTCAAATCCTGAACCCACTAGGCAGGGCCAGGGGTCAAACCTTCATCGTAATGGTAACTGGTTGGGTTTGTTACCACGGAGCTAAAACGGGAACTCCAGGACTCCCTCTCTTGAAGCCACCTTTGTTTTCTGGGCCCTCTGAGTGTAGAGGGTGAAGGTTCCCTCAGTCTAGAATAGGGAAATTGGCCTTTTCTAAACAGACCCCTCTGAGGGTTCACCCTTGGAACTCATTCAAGCACCAAGAAGCTGAGGGATGATAAGCTGGGCCCCTGGCCTACAGAGAAGGACACACAGAGGAGCCAGAGAGGCTGTGGCCAGGGAAGCAAGGTGGGACCTACCTGAATGACCACCAGCTGACCCTTGAAGATGGCAAGGAAGTGAGGGGGCTCACTGCCCATGGTCACGTGCTCCTGTACCAGGGCTCCGTGGTACATGATGTCTAGCTCCTCAGCGTTGCTGTTTAGGGCCTTGATCTTGTGCACAGCAGCCTGGAGGCCCTGCGGGCAGGAGTGGTGAGGGCCTGGTGCAGCTCCCAGACCCCATTCTCAGATCCTCAGCTCTGGGGCTTTAGGGTTCCCACCATCTCCCTCAGGCCGGCGCACCTGCCACAAGTATAGGATATACTGGATGAGGCCCATCCTCTGGTACGTGTAGAGGACAAGGTAGCAGCTGCCTGCACACAGCTGCCCATGATGCTTGGGGTCCACGGACTGTCTGCAGGAGTCCTGGATGCACCACACCTGGGGAGCAGGGGACCAACAGGTACAGGTGGTGCCTCCACCCGAACCAGCCCACCTATCCTGGGTCCAGCCAGGAAACTCAGCTTGGCCCCAGCCCTGCACCTACCTCACACTCTGTGCTTCCCTCATGGACCCCGGGACCCAGCACACTCAGGCCAGCCTGCTCTCAGCCAGGACTCTGAGATGGCCTGTGGGACCTATAAGTGGTGAGGACTCCAGAAGCTGCCACGTGCCAGCACAGCCTGACTCCACCAGCCATAGTCTGGGTTAGGGCCAGGCAGGTCTTGCACAGGTGCTCGCTGCTCAGTGCACAGTAGAGGCTGGGTAGAAGCAAGGCCTTGGGGCTCTTGGAAATAATTTTTTTCTATTTTCTTTCTTTCTTTTTTTTTTTTTCTTTTTTTCTTTTTGGGGTTGCACACATGGCATTTGGAAGTTCCCAGGCTGGGTTCAAATTGGAGCTGCAGCTGCAGGTCTATGTCACAGCCACAGCAATGCTAGATCTGAGCCACATCTGCAACCCACACTGTGGCTCATGGCAACACCGGATCCTTAATCCACTGAGGGAGGCCAGGGATCACACCTGCACCCTCGTGGATACTAGCTGGATTTGTTACCACTGAGCCACACAGGAACTCCCAAATTTCCTTTTTTCAAGTGTCACTTAAAAAGCAAAGCCTGTTCAAAGACAAAGGGAAACACTTTGTCACACTTATCAGTGGGATTTCTTGTTCCTGTGTGTAGCCGAGGACGGGCTCTGGAGCCAGGCAGACCCAGTCAAACCACACTGGCAGGAGACCTTTCTGAGCTTCAGTTTTTCCCACCTGTAAAGTGGGGCTAACAACACTCACCTTGACAGGCAAGAGATACCTGGGCTTCTTGTGCTCTCACAGAGCCTGACAGCTCTCTCTGGAAAAGACCAGAGGACCCAGAATCCTGTACTTTGCAGAAGCAGCTGACTCCAACCACACGCCTCTAGTTGTAGCACTAACCTGATGGCCAGGCCTCCTGGCTCCAGCCCTTCCCATGCCTGTCTGTCCCCCAGCCTGCTGGGGGGGGGGGTCCCTCCTGCCTTTGTACTTAGGGTCTGGGTGCAGATCCCTCTATTCTCCTGCTTTGTCCTTTTCTCCACTTTGCTGTCTCTCCTCTTCTCTCTCTCCTGGCTGCCCCTCTGTCTCTCCCTGGGCACCCCACTTCTCTCTGATCCCTTTTCTCCTCTCCCTGTGCCCTTAACTCTCCATTCTCTGCACCCCACCTCCCCCCCATTCTGTCCCTCCTTTTTTTTTTTTTTTTTTTTTTGCCTTTTAGGGCCACACCCACAGCATATGGAGGTTCCCAGGCTAGAGGTCGAATTGGAGTTGTAGCCGCCAGCCACAGCCACAGCCACAGCAACATAGGATCTGAGCCGTGTCTGCAACCTACACCATAGCTCACGGCAACACTGGATCCTTAACCCACTGAGCGAGGCCAGGGATTGAATCCGTGTCCTCATGGATCCTAGTTGGGTTCGTTAACCACTGAGCCACAAAGGGAACTCCCTGTCTCTCCTCTGTCGTTCTCAGTCTCCACTGTCTCTCCCTGACCCCCCTCCCTATTCCTCTCTTACCCTGGCCCTCCTCATCTCAGTCTCTCCCCACTCACAGCCCCATCAATCCACATGAGGGCAAATGTCACAGGGAATCTTGGAGAAAAAGTATTTCCTCTGACCTTGGCCTACTTTAAGAACTAGCACCCCTCACACAAGCCCAGTTGTCCTGTTCCTATAATGTCACAGAACCCCCATACCAGCATCAGGGTCAGTGGGAGCACAGCTTTTACCCCCACTTTATAGATAAAAAAACAGAGGCCCAAAGGAATTAAAGGCCATTCCCAGGGGTGAGCCAATAAGTCAAGATACAACTCTGCCCTGTACAGAGCCAGCAAATGGCCCCCAATCCCTGCATCTCCCAGACACTGCTCTGAGACCAGGTGGGTGGCTGACTGTGTGACTGTGTGTTGGGGGTGGGGTGTGTGGGGTGTGTGGGCCTGTGATCACATGTGATGTAGAGTTTGTACAGTGATATGTTTGCAATTATGCTGTTATTAAGTACAATTACAAGGTGTGAGTGTGTGTGTCTACATTATAATATGTATGGTTGTGTCATACACATGACAAAAGGGCACCATTCATCGTTTGAACATTACTGTGCTGGGTGCCATGAGTGCTACCGAGCAGGCAGCCATGGCTGTGTGTGACTGTAGCTGCGACATGTATAAGCTGGCTGGGGGAGGGTGTGTTTATACGCACACAAGCCCCCAGGTGCCCCTAATTTTGTGTAGATGTGCACCTGGGTGTACCTGGGTCACTTTAGCCGCAATGCGGTTCACCTGAAGTCACAGTCTGCACCTGTGCGCCCATCATCCCTCAGCCAGGCCAGTGTCCCTTACCTCCACCTTCCCAGAGCCATCATCCACCATTCTGAGCTGGGCCGCTAGCTCAGGCTGGCTGTGCAGCTTGCCCACGTCCAGCTTTACCTGAAGCAATTTACCTGAAGGTGAAACAGGGTGTCACTGCCCTGCCCCTCCAGTCACGCCCCCTCACCCCTCGCGCGCCAGCCAGGCCCCGCCCCCTCCGGTCCCACTCCGCCCACGACTCAGAAAGCTCCGCCCCGCCCCCAGCCACGCCCCCTCGTGCCTCGGTGGTTCTTGTTCCCGCGCTGCTCTCCAGACCACGACTGGAATAGCTGCTTAAACGCAGCTGACTCAGCGCCGTCGTCCACCACCTCCACGTTGGTGTGGCTCGGGTAGCCTTTGGCCTGGATGAAGCCCTGTGGTAGGGGCTCTGTCAGGCGTGCGGCCCGAGGGCCCACTGCTCCGCTCCACCCGCGGGACCAGCCGGGCCCTGAGCAGAGTTAATTAATCAAGCTCGTGACCCGCTTACGGAGCTGGCACCAGCATTACCGACTTCTCCGAGGTCCCTGAGGACAGGCGGGGTCCCCTTAGTCCGGGCCCCCGAAGGGCCGGCTATGGCAAGCTGTGTCTCCTCCCTCAGACAGGGCGGCCAAATCTCCAAGCTGAGACCCCACGGCAGGGTTATGTCCTCCTCCATCAGACAGGATTCCCAGGGCAGGATGTATCTCCCCCGCCCCCTTGCCCCAGGGTGGGCTACCTTTCTCTTTAGACCCCAGGACATGGATGTCTCCCAGCTTAGACTGCATGGTGGGGCCATTTCCTCCCTCAGACCCCAGGCAGGGCTGCCTCCCCATTCAAACCCCAGGGCAGCGCTATGTCCCTCTGAGACAAGGCTCCACAGCCTCACCAGGGCCCGGCTGAAGGCAGCTTTTTTCTCCTGAAGGCTGGACATGTGTCCCTGCCACACATAGATCTTGAAGCCACCTTGGTCCAGGATGTAGCAGTCCTGGGAGCAAAAGAGGGACTGGTCAGTAGGTGATCCAGACTGAGCTGGGGCTGTGGGATGGGTAGGGAGGGATATGGTGGCTGGGGCCAGGCCTGCCTCACCTCCTTCTGAAGTAGGTCTTGGGTCAGTGGGCAGGTCGCCAACTCCTGGAACACCAGGTCCTTGCCCTTCTCGTAGACACTAGGGGAAAGGCATCCATTTGGGGAGTTCAACTCTTCCCTGGCCTGGTGCCAATCCAGCTACCACCACCACCCCCAACCTTCCACCCAGAGGCAGAAGGCATGGGGGCTGGAACCCTGAATTGAGGTCTTCACTGCAGCCTTGCCCTGGAGTCTAGGCAACTCTCTGGTTCTCTTGGGGCCTCGCTTGCTCTGCTTATACAATGGGTTTCTCAGAAAGGCAGCCATGCAAGAGAACAGGCTGGGCCCAAAGTACCACACGGCTTGCCCCAGAAACACCCAAGATGTTTCTAGAGGGCTTCCTAGAGACACCATGTTATTGCATAATGATGATGGACCTCCATGCCTGGGCTATCCCACCCACCTCACCCACTCCCAAGGTCTGCTCACTGGTAGAGACGGACACTGGCCTTCTGCAGCTCGTTGATACTCTTGCTGGGCATGGCGGCACGCAGGTTGCCCACTCTGCGACCCAGCACAGCTTCCATGATCTGCATGAGCTCAGGGGCTTCAACCTCATCGTCCACTATGCCAATCTGTGCACGACCACCACGCTCCCTGTCCTTGAGGCTGCGGGTCAGGGCCAGGCCCTGCGGGAGAGGACATGGCAGTCGGGGAACTCCCCAGCATGTTCCCTTTACCTCTTAGGCAGTCCTTCTAGATCCTTCTTGTCACTGCTCAGCTCCCAAAGACCGGGGGCAAGGGAGGTATCCCCTTATCCTGGCATCCAGGGGTACCACCAGTGGGGGATCTGGACTCAGCTTATAGGTGCTTCTCAGCTTCTAAGGTGGAGAGCCAAGCTTGCCTCTTTGGGTAACTGGAGGGCGGACAGTTGGAGGACCCCTCTCCCCCAAGTCCTGCATCCCTTGGTCCCGGGGAAGATACTGACTCGCGCTTTCTCAGCAGTGCTGGTCTTGGGCCCATTCCACTGGATCATCATATTGCCCAGGTCTAGCAGGAAGATGTCATCCTTATTAAAGCTGTTCCAGGAGAGCTCCACCTTTCAGAGCAGGGGGGAGGGTGTCAAGGAGGGAGACAGAGTGTCATACCACCTACACCCAGGTGGAGGGGCACTGCAGTCTGTCCCTGCTTATGTGAGCATGGCTCCCGTGTATTACTTGTGTGCAGGAAGCTGTGTGTAACTGGGTGAAAGTGTGAGTGTAACACTGCTCTGATGGTGTGCAAGTACACATCTGTGTAACCACGTGAGACCCTGAAGGTCATTCTCTGGGTGTGACTGGGTGCATCTCTGGGCATGTGTGACTATAGGTAATGCTGTATTTCACAGGGTGTCTGTGACTCTGACACTTCTCACTCGATGCACAGGTGTACATGGATACAGTGGGGCACAGGTATCAGTTTATTCACGTGTGTAGATGTGTGTACATGTGCATCCAGTGTGAATAAACATGTGAGACCCTGGATGACAGTGCATGTGTGCCTGGGGACAGTGTATTATCTGGGGATAAGGGCAATTATCCCAACAGACACTTTTGAGAGTAAAAGTGGAGGCTGGGGCTCTGAACAATTATGCCAGGATATCAAGCAAAACCTGGGGCTGCATGGTGGCTCTGCAGGCTCTGGGATGTGTGGTCACTGAATCTGTGGGTGACACTGTGTGAGCCTGGGTGGGATTACTTGTGAGTCACAGAGCTGCCACACACCATGCAGACAGTAATGTGCACCACCCAGGGGTCACCATTAGCATCAGAGGCAGTAAACTTTTTTTTTTGGTCTTTTGTCTTTTTAGGGCCACACCCATGTCATACGGAGGTTTCCAGGCTAGGGGTTGAATCAGAGCTTTAACTGCTAGCCTATACCACAGCTGCAGCCACACCAGATCCTTAACCCATTCAGCAAGGCCAGGGATCGAACCCATGACTGCATGGATATTGGTCAGGTTTGTTAACATCTCAGCCACAACGGGAACCCTAAGATCAGTATAAATATATACATTTTGCCACGCTTGTGGCATTCAAAAGTTCCAAGGCCAGGAAGCGATGTGCCACAGCAGTGACAACCCAGATCCTTAATACACTGAGCCACCAGGGAATGCTGCAAGATCAGAGTAGCCCCAGGCGCAACAGTGGAGAAGCTGTGTGTGCCTATGGGTGACAGTGACAATGTGTGAGAGACTGGGGCTGTGCACCACCCCCCCCAAATCATGCCGCTTCCCACGGTGCTGCTTACAAGGCCATCCACGTGCATTATCCTGTGTGCCTCACCTCCCTAGTTCTCAACACGCCCATGAGACAGATGATGAAACAGAGGGTCAGAGGAACCCTGGCAGGGGTAGAGCTGGAAGCCTGCCTCTGCCTTCTCTCTTCCTCATTAGGATGGGCCATTGCGGAATGTGGTCCCCCTCCCCTCACTACCCTCTACACTTCCCTATACCCCAGGACCTACAGTCTAGCTGAATCCAAGGTCAAGGGGCACTCCTAGCAGCTCACCTCGGTGGCCGACACGGGCTTCCTCCCTCTGATGCACAGCAGTCGCTGGATGTTGTACACATTGGTCTCCACATGCTTGCGGCCAGAGGCCAAGCCTCCCTTCCTGTAGCTGAGGAGAGCATGGGGTGCCCTGTGAGATCATATGCTGCCGCATGCAATGGTAAGTGCAGATGTGAACACGTGTGTAGGCATGTGGACATATATGGGGTGGCCTGTTTTCTGCATATGCGTGTAAATATGTGTGCATATGTCTATACTATATACATGTATTAATTTCAACAGAAATAACTGAATATGGACAATTCCCTAGGACTTAATCTAATCTACTGCAATTATTTTTTTTTAATTTTATTGGAGTATAGTTGACTTACAATGTTGTATTCATTTTAGGTGTACAGCGAAGTGATTCAGTTACACATATATATATACTCCATTATTTTTTCCCATATAGGTTATTACAGCATATTGAATAGATTTCCCTGTTGCAGCAATTAATTTAATAAATATTTGAAACAAATTTGTTTACATATTTACAGCAAAAGACATGTTTCTACTGAGCACAGTAGGATAAAAGCAAACTCAAAACAACATTGGTGTTTCTTTCTGGGTATAAATCCAAAAGAAATGAACCATGAATGTCCATGCAAAAACTTGTACGCCGTGATGAATAGTGAGCAACCTTATGGCAGTAATCATTTCACCATCCATGCAAGTCAAACGGTTATGCTGTACACCTTAAACTCATACAGTGCTATATGTCAATTATATCTCAATAAAACTGGGGGGGGAACCCAAAACTTGTATACGAATGTTAATAACAGTATTATCCGTAACAGCTAAAAAGTGGAAACAACCCAAATGTCCATTAGGTGATGAATACATAAATAAAATGTGGTCTGTCCATACACAGTGTGGTATAATTCCAATAAAAATGAAATATCCAGAAGAGGCAAATCTATACAGACTGGGGGAAGGGAGTGTTGGGGGAGCTGGGGAATGCTGCTAAAGGGCACCGGGTTTCTTTTTGGGGTGATGAAAATGTTCTAAAATTGTGGCAATGGTCACACAGGTCTGTGAACATACTAAAAAAAACACTGAACTGTATACTTGAAATGGGTGGGCTGTACAGTATAATTTGTACTGTCAATAAATTGCTACCCCTTCCCTCCCCAAAGAAAACACCGCACACACTGTGATGGTGCTGAGGGTGACCACTGTCCCAGGGTGCCAGCCCGCCCACCGCTCCTTCCCCTCCCGCCCCTCACTCACATGATTCCGGGGCGGAAGTAGCTGCGGAAACAGGCCGACTCATGGCCCTGCACCTCGCGGTGCTGCACGGTGGCGCCACCCAGCGCCTCCTGGAGGTGTTGGATGAAGGAGTCGGCCGCGGCCAGCGCCTCAGGGTCCGCCAGCTTCCCGACCCAGTAGTGCAGGTCTTTGGTCGCCCCCTGTGCGGCCTCCTGGGGGACCTAGGGCCCAGGTGTTTGTCTGTGTCTGGGTGTGTGCTGGGAGGCTGAGGGATGGGGTGGGGCCCGAGGGATGAGGCGGGGTGGACATTGAGGTGAGGCTGTACCTTGGTCAGGTGCTTCCATGGACGGGAGATGGAGGATGGGGTGGGGAGGGAGAAGAGGCCTCAACAGCAGCAGCCCCCTCGCGGGCTCCCAGCCCACCTCTTCCCAGGAGATCTCTGTCTGCACCATCAACCCCCCTCCCCGCAACTGGGCCATGCCCCGCCCCCTTGGAGCCGCCTCAAGTGCTCACGCGCAGGACGATGTAGCAGTGTTCCTCGAAGAAGTTCCCATAAGCCTTCTCGGGGACCGGCACCATCTTCAGGTTCTGGGAGAGAAGGGTGCCTGGCAACAACTTGGGAATGCCCCTCCCCCCTCAACCACGACCCTTGGGGTGAGGTGGGGGAGGGAGCTGGAGTCGGGGGCCCAAGAAGCCTAGTCACTGGGACACACACACTCTCTGTGGTAGCAGCTCTTGTTTGGCCGTGTGCTCACCTCGATGATCCATATGTGGAGGTCCCTCTGGTTCTTGATGGCCGAGAGGCCCTTGAGGGTGTCCATCCTAGGTCGAGAGGGAGTGAGCGAGGAAACAAGAACCAGAGTCCTCAGGCCTCGGCCACCTGTGCTCTGGGCTCCAAGCCAGAGCCCTCCCCACCCACAGCTCTCCAAAGCCCCTTCATCATAGCCTGTGTCTTTCATGAGGAAGGCTACATAAACACAAGAGCTGGCAAACCAGGACAAGTATTGCAGACATTAGCTCAGAAGCTTTGCAAACAGGTACCTGGCTTCTTTTCTGTTTGTGCTCTTGAAACAGAGCTGAGCTCTGTGGGCACTGATAGGCTTTGAGTCTATGGACAACCTCTGCAAACAGCCAGGGAGTTCGAAATAGGCTTTGCAGACACAGGATCTGCAGCCAGGGATAGTCCCTATAGATGGTGATAGACTATGCAGGCAGGCAAAGGCTCTTCTAGTAACAACAGAGGCTGCAGGTAGGGACAGAGTCTGCAAATGGGGACAGGCTCTTGAAGTGAGACAGAATCCTGTAGACAAAGACAGTCTCTGTACCCAAGGCAAATTGGCATGGGTCTTCCAGACAGTTAAGGAAATGGCTGTGCAAAGAGTCATAGCACCTGCAGGGAGGGATAGGCTATACAGGTAGAAAAGGGTCTGAATGCAATCACAGGCTCTGCCAACAGGGACAGCTTCCTCAGACCCAAGAGAGGGATGCAATGGGCACAGTTTCTGACAAAGATGAGTTCCACTGACAGGGACCACCTTTGTAAGGACAACCTCCACAAAGAGGAGGGAAAGGGAAATTCAGACAGGCTGGGCAAACAAGCAAAGGTTGTGAACACTGAGAAAGGCTCTACAAACAGTCCCAGGTCCTGCAGGTATGGAGGGGCTGTGCAGAACTGGGAAAAGCTTTGCAAATATGGCTGGGGACAGACCCTTAAGACAGGGACTCTTTGTATAAGGGGCCATCTCCGAAGATATGGACAGGCACATTGATAGGCAAGGCTCTGTAAACAAGCACAGAATCCCCACTTTGAGAAATGCTTCCAAGACAAAGGCAGGCTCTGAAACAGGCCACAGCTTTCTAGGCATGGTCAGGCTCCACATTCAGGGACAGCCTCAGGAAACCACCTCAAATCCTACATACACGGAGATAGGAACAGGCTGGGCAAGCACTTGTGAGCTCTGCGGAGAGATCCAGGTTCTGCAAAGGGCATGGTTCTGTAGACGAAGCCTCTGTAGATGGAGACTTTACAGATAGGGAGAGGTTTCGGAGACCACACAGACTCTGAAAACAGACAGCCTCTGTTAATGTGACAATGTCTTCAGAGGGAGCAGGATTTGCTGCAAGAAGCCAGCAAGGGAATCAGTTCTGTGTTCCAACACAGATGCCCTAGACATGGGTAAGATCTTGAAACAGGACTGGGTTCTATAGACAGCCCAAGGTCTGAAAATAGGGACAGGATGAGTTCTGGAAACAGATAGTCTCCGTAAATAGGGACAGTCCACTAACAAGTACACGTGTAATTAGGAAGTGACTGTGCAGACAGGCATGTGCTCTGCCAAAAGGGAAGTGCGCTGTAGAAAGACACAGGTGCTTTCAGACACAGCGACCCCTGGTGGTGAGAAACTTCATAGCAGTAGAGCCTGCAAGCAAAGTTTCTTTCCTGGGAAGTTCAGACAGGCTGTGCAAACAGGCAAAGGCCCTGACAAATCCCGTGGACTGTACAACCAGGGCTCAGGTTCTGCAGACAGAACCAGGCTCTGAAATAGGAAAAGACTCTTTGAACAGGGACACAGTCTAGAGATAGAAGTACTTCCTGCAGAGGAAACAAGTTCTGCTGACAGGGACAGGTACTGTAAACAGACAAAGCTTGGTAAACAGGGACAGAAAAGAGGTGTCCCAGGCAAGGACGCAGGACAAGCTCAGTAGAGAGGGATAGGCCTTGGTGCCAAGCAGCTTCTGCAATAAAAGAATATCTCATCCATGGGGAAATAAGGACAGCCTGTTTAAAAAGATCTCAAAATAGGCTTAGGACAGAAAGAGGCTCTGTAGATGACACAAAGGCTCTGCAAACCCAGGACAGACTCGGCACACATGGACTGTCTCTGAAGATGGTGACGGACTCCACAGTGACTCTAAGTGACAGGTTTAGCTCACTTGAACAGTTTGGGTAAATCAGGCCAAAATACACTCAAATTCTTGAAACAGAGCTGAATGCTTAATAAACACAGCCACTGGCTCTACAAACAGCAACTTGGCTGTGCTCCATAGTTCTGGGTTTGCTCAGGAGAAAGAAGCCTGGAATGAGAGGAGTCTGGGGATCTGGATTTTGTTACAAGTCGGCAGGTGACTCTCAATGACCTGCACCCCTCCCAGGGTTCCTGCACGCCTCCTTCAGGAACCTTTGCATCAGGTCTGGTCATTCCTTCACTCACGGAAGTTCTTTCAACGTGTAACCTAAATCCTGCCAGCTACAATTTTTCTTTTTTGCTGCTGCTTTGCCCAACAGACCCAGGAGTCCTTCCGGAATGTCTCATCCCTCGTGGCCCTTGAGTAGTGTTCCCTTCCCTCCCCACTCCACTCCAGCCATGTCATATCAGCAGGAGGAACACTCTCGACCCTGTCTGACCAAGGGACTTGGGTGGGAGAGGAGATACAGTTACAGAATCAGAGGCATAGCATAACAGGTGTCACCGAGTGGCTTACATTCCTTATGCCTTTGTCCAGGTGGGGCCCAGGCCCCGGTGAGCTCACAGTGGAAACACCCAGCCCTCTCAGAGACGGCCAAGGTGCCCATGGATGTGGGGGGAGAGGTGAGAGGGAGCTTCCCAGAGGAGGAAGGGCAGATGGGGATCCTGCTGGGGCTACAGCTGGCCCCCTGAATCTGTGCTGGAGACCCTGTGTGCTGATGGTCAGGTCTCCCTCACTAGAGCAGAGGAATCTGAGGCCAGGGGCTTGTCCTCAAGTTCCCTGCAGCTGCCTGACACCCAGCAAGATACTCAGCCTGTGACTGCAGGAGTGAAGGTCACATGTGCTCTCACTGCACCCAGAAGAGAGTCACGGTAATGGCCTGTTGCTGTGACAGAGACATGAATGACAGGCAGACGAGTTGACCACCATGTGGTGGTGGTCTCAAGCAACAGGAAACACGATGACATCTAGTGACAGGCATGGTGACATTTGGTGGTGACTGGTAGAAGAAGTGACTTAGTGATAGCGACCAGAGCACAGGCAGGCAGTGACCAGAGGTGCAGACTATAGGCTGTAGGTCATGTTAAGGGTGAAACAGTGACAGAATGACAGGAAGACTGGCTGGCTCAGCACAGGGGTCACCAGGGCCCCCTGAGGGATGGGGAAGTCAGACTGTGGCCAGAAAGCTGGGACTGGGCTGGTTTCACCGGAGGGAAGAGCATCACCCCCAGGGGGCTGGAGGATGCCCGGATACCTAGGGCCAGCCTGCAGATCCAAACTCTCAGGCACCCAGGGCCTGAGGCCACATCCCCATGGAACCGGTGCTTATGGCTTCCAGCTGGTTTCTAGGGGATGGAGAAGGGATGCTCAAAGGGAGGGGGCACTCTCAGCGCCCTCTTTATCCCCCAGGCAGTCCCTTCTTCCTCAGGGACCCCTGCCTCCCCAGAGTGTCCCCTCAGACCGACCAGGCTCTCCCATGGAAGATGTCCCCTTGGGAGCTCCCTTCCATCGCCCTCACTGAGTGGGGAATCCTCACTCCACTGTCTCCTGCTGGAAGCTCCCTTCTTTCCCTGGGGACTCACTTCCTCTCCACCCAGGGCGCCCTTTCCTCCTCTGACACCCCTCTCTCCCAGTGCTCCTTCCTCGTCTGGGTGCCCTTCTGTCCCCAGTGGGTGCCCCCTTTCTCCTCCCATGCATCCTCCCTTCCCAGGGCCCCCCTCCTGACTTCTCCTCCCCCTTTTAGTGCCCCCTTCCTCCAGCAGCACCCTCTCCCCAGGCACCCCCTCTGGTACCCCTTTCTTCCCCCACTGTACCCCTTCTCTCCTCTGGGGCTCCTCCCACCTGGGCACGCCCTTTCTTCTCCAGGCCCCCACCCCCACGCCCGAGTCTCCTCCCAGCTCTGGTGCCCCTTTCTCTCCACCAGGTGTGTAACTTCCTCTTTCAGAGGTACCCGTGAAAGGGCGGACTCTGAGGTTGCCTTTCAGGAGAGCAGGAGGGGTGCTGCCTGCCGGAGTGGGAGGAGGGGGCAGGGCCTGGTCCCCAGGGGTGTGGACTCTGGGAGACGGATACCCCCACCTTGAAGAAAATCCGCCACTTTCTTCCCTGAGGGTCCTTCCGGCCACGGCCTCCCTGCCCCCACCGGTGTTCTCACCTGCCGGGCTGCTCACTGCCTTCTCCAGTTCCGCCGGCTCCTCCGCAACCCTGATCGCAGTGACCCCACGCTGCCTTTGCTGCTGCCGCTGCTGTACACCCCTATTTAGAGCAACCCCTCCCTCCCTTGGTCCCGGAGTCTCCGCCCTGCCTGGGCCTACCTGCTGGAAACTGCTGGGGCCTTCACCCAGCGTGTGGGCAGTGCTGGGCCTGGCACAGAGCCAGGCTCTGCCCAGGGCTCCCCCTCCACTGTAACTCAATCCCTGTTCCCGCCCTGCAGGACACACCCCGGCAGACTGGGCATTTATACTTAAGTCTATCAGTTAGTCAGTCAACAAATATTGACCCAGCTCTTTAAGAGCCAGCAGGGATGGAGGGCTGGACTGGGCCAAGATGTGGGGCGTGGAATCCACTGTGAGGGTTCCTGATCTCTGACCTCCAGAAGGCTCGGGCACCCTAGCAAATGTTAGGAGGAAGCAGGACCAAGGCTGGTGGGGGAGGGGGTGGCAGTCTGGCTCTGTGCCATTGAGGTCATTTCAGAAGGTGGGGGAAGCCAGCCAGAGCTTCCTCCAGCATCTCGGCTGTCCTCCCCACCCCCAATTCGGGCTCGCAGCCAGGCACAGCCCTCTTTAGGGAGCCCTGATACCCATCGTGGGAGAGGCCAGTCCAGCCCTTGCAGGGAAGACGCCTCTCCCACACCTTGGCTGCCCCCTCCTTTCCCTCCTGATTGCCGGGTGGGGGAGGAGCTGGAACTAGAGGCTTCCAAAAACTCAAGGGGCACAGCCCCCCCGACCTCAGGCCACTGGTCTCAGTGGCAGCCATGGTCTAGCCGGAGTGAATGCTCCTTCCAGTGTGGACGCACTGCTCAAACCTGCCCGTTGGCCCCAAGACCCCTTCCCCATATCCAGTTCTCATGCCCACTGCTCCCTATCACTGGGTGGAGGGACGCTAGGAAATCTGAGTCCATCTGTGCCCAGGAGGGCCCACTGCCAGTGTGTGACTGTGTTTAACAGTTACTAGGGTCCCGTGTGTAAGGGAGGCCCATGTCACGTCCCTGGCCAGTCCCTGTTTGTGTCTGACCTCTTGGATGTGAGAGAATGCCTGTTTGAGACTCTGTTTCTGTTTATGGTTTGTGACACTGTGTTTGGCCCTGCCTCTGCCTGCGTGTACCTGCCCCCCTTCTCCTTGTGTCCCCATGCCCAGCACGATCCCGTGTACTCACGTCCCCTTACCTCATCTCAGACTCTCTCTCTGTCCACCCCGGTTGGTCTTTGTTCCCACACCCTCTGGAAATGGTTCTTTCTAAGCCTCCAGAGCCCCCTCGCCAAAGCTGGGGGTTGGCTCCCTGTCCTTACCCCCATTCCTACCAACCAGGGACCCCACGGACCACCCCTTCCTCTTGAAACCACCCACAGCCCAAGTTTTCTTCCCTCAGCACTGGCCATTCTGCTGTCTCCTTTGGGGCCTTTAGATGCCAGCAGGGATAAAACTCAAGGCTTAATCTCTGTCTCCTTTCTATTTCCCTCCCAAGTTCTAGGCCACGGGCTGTAAATACCATAGAAACGCGAGTTGCTCTTCTGACCTCGACCCCTACTCCTCCTAAACCTACCCCAGCCTTCACCTCCTTCACCTAGTCCCATCTCTCCTGGCAGATCTGCCCTCCCACTTATCATCCTCCTCAGGCCTCTCTCAGATGCACCTGCGCAGAGCCTCCCAAATGGCACCAACATCCACTGGTTGCTGGGGGCTCAAACCTGGGAGCCATCTTGGGGTCCTCTCCTACTCACCAGACTGGCCAGCGACTGGTTCATCCCCAAAGCCAGAAGGGTGTTCAGCTACCCCTCCTCCCACTCGGCCACACTCCCACGGATCCCAGCTTGGAGTCAGAAGGGTACTAAACTTAGCTTGCCTCCGCCAGCACATCCCTGGCCATAACCTCCATGTCCCACTGACCTGTATCCACCCCCGCCCTCGTGGCTCACCCTCAACCTCAACCTCGCCTGATGGTGTGTTTTTTCCTCCCCAGGCTTATCTTGGAAGGCCCATTCCGCTCCCCTTCGGTGTTGAGGAAAGCCTCCCCAAGCTCAGAGTGGGAGTGGCGGGCACTGGACGCCAGCCCCGCCCAAGGCTCCGCCCATCCACCCCCTGCTCCCAAGTTCCCTACACTCTGGTTCCCAGGGCTTATCTCAGGGCTTATCCGAGTCCTTCCTAACCAGGTGCTGGACGTTGCCTCTTGTGGTTTCCTGGGCGGACACGCACAGTGCTCCGTGGTCTCTGGGATGAATATACATGTCTGGCAGAATCCTGTATCCCTGTGACAGAGAGAAGAAACGGCAGAGCATTGTCTCACTGGCCTCGGTTTTCCCATCCACAGATGGGAATGAGACCCATTTGCTGGAATTCCCTTCATGGCTCAGCGGTTAATGAACCGGACTAGAGTCCATGAAGATATGAGTTCAATCCCTGGCCTCACTCAGTGGGTTAAGTATCCAGCGTTGCCATGAGCTGTGTGGTAGGTCACAGATGTTGCTCGGATCCTGCGTTGCTGTGCCCTAGGCTGGCAGCCGTAGCTCCATTTTGATCCCTAGCCTGTGAACTTTCATATGCTGCAGATGTGGCCCTAAAAAAAAAAAAAAAAAAAAAAAACAAAAAAAAGACCGATTTCCTGAGATCACCGACCCTGGTGTTTTGTTATCTAAATTAGATAAAGTTCTGAGAGTTGTGAGGTTGTGCCCAAGGCACTACCAGGACTTCTTAGAAGAGCGAGCCCTTAATTTCCCACACAGAGGGCCTGGGCTGAGGGCAATGTTTGAGGATGTCCCAGGGTGAGAAAACTGTCTTGGATATCCTTGCTCTCTTTTGGTCCCTTACCATTCTTCATCTAGTAACCACAGCATCTCAGCCAGTGTAGCAGGCAAGGGCTATGCGTTAGGTACCACACTCGATGCTCATGGCTCTGAGGGGGTAGGATGGGGGCTACCGTTTCCTCAGGCTGCACTTGAAGTTCTGTGGGTAGCGCTGGAATCCTTGCAGGAGGATGGTGAGCCCGAGGGAGAGGTGAAGCCAGGGTCCTAACACTGGGCAGACTGGTTTCCTAGCTCCCCTCCGGTCAAGGCTCATGGCTCTGGTGATTCTGAGGCCCTGCTCCCACCCTCCCGTGCTCTCCAGAAGCTGGGGCACCGGCACTGGTGCCAGAGTGAGGCTGTGCAGCTGGGAGAGAACAGTGAGGAGAGGCGCTAAGAAGCAGTCCACCCACAAGAGGGCGCAGTTTCACGTATTTATTTTTGGCAGGAAGGAAATCATTGCAAATCTCTTGACCGACAATGCTCGCCCCTGGAAACGTGCACATTCTACACGTAGTATTTCCCAAGTGATACTAGATTGTTTATCACATTCAAAAGTCCAACAGAAACCCATGACAACCCAGACACCAGCATCTCCACCATTTGGGGAGGGGGTGTTACTTTACAGAGAAGCTCCCTGGTGAATGAGACAGGAACGGATTTACAGTAAATTAGGAACAGAGGCAGCCAGTTGATTTTGCACAGGTAAATGCAAGCACTTCAAACTCTCCACTCTTCTCAAACCCTGGCATGCCAGCTGTCCATCACAGCACCTTTAGAAGCAGAGGCACAAACGTCACGAGTGTTTGACCATCGGGCTGTGTGGTTCTGGATTTTATGAGAAAGCCATCTTTAATATACAGAGTTGTAAAATGTTGCCAGGTTATATATAGACTTACAGTTTCCTTTATATAAAAAGAGTTCAAATGCTGCAACCACGATAAGTCAGTGTCATTAGGGCATCCTCATGTCTCCAAAGCCATCTCATCAAAATTGCACCACGTCAAAGGAGCTTCCCCACCATCAGCGATGACAGGTGGTGTTTCTTTTAGGTACACATAGTGTTTACAAACAGCTAATGGGTGAAACCACGGACCAACACGTAGAATTCCAGAGCAGTGGAAGACAGAGCAGTAACAACGTTAAGTGTGCCTGGGCGCCTCCGCTCCAGGCCCGGGCAGAGATGTCCTAATATCACAGGGGCCGGGGTCCCCGACCCACAGTATCCTGTTCCAGACCTTAATGTTAAAAATACTTGTCCAGGAGACCGTATTTTCACCTGATACAAAAAGGACCATGGAAACTCAGGAGGTCAGATTTATCATTTGGCAAAAAAGAGGTGGTGATGGTGGGGCGGGTATGGGTGGGGGTTGGGGGGGCAGGTTTAGGTAACATGGGAAGTCTATGGCACAGAGAAATAGCTGATAGGTTTCATTAGGTTTTAAAGCCCACAATTTAATAAAAGGTAATAATTAAAAACAATACCCGTATTTATCTCAAAAAACATAAACCCCAAACATTCATCTCATTTCTTGGCCTTACGTTAGAATTCTATTGCTTCATTTACATGTAGGTGATTAAAAAATATATATTGATATAGATATTTTGATTATATACATAAAGCAGAATCAAGGATTAAAGTAAGAATGGAATTTTGGAGCGTGGTCAAATAAGGTGCACAGAATCCAGAGCCCTGCGAGGGCCTGCTGCCCTCCCGAGACATTCTGTGTCTATGGTGGCAGGAACCGGGCTCCACCCCCAGCAGCTCTGCCCCTGCTCAGTGCAAGGGCGCTCACGGTCTCTGCAACTACTAGGCGAAGCGTCTGGCTCAAGCCTGCCAAGTGTCTTCACTCCATCAGAAGTGGGGAACAACTCCCTGGTTTGATTCCCTTGGAATATTCTAGAATTTCAGTCCTCTCTGCCCCCTGTTCCAAATGAGACCATGGATGCCAACTAAGAAGGGGCCATGGGTGAGGGTCTAAGGCTCTCAACAAGACGGATTTCTGTGTGGACGTCAACACATGACAGACACTTGACTGCAACATTCAAGACATTTAAGGCAGTGGGTTCATTTAATGACTAGTTTTCCAAATCAAGGTGTATGGCGTGTGCAGACCCTGCCACATAACTGTCATTTTCTGTGGTCATGCCTAGCAAGGGGCTGTTTCTATTTTCACTGGCATGTGAATTACTGGGTTTGGAACTCTCAGAATGTGGGGAGACCTGGTTACCCCTGAATACTTTTCTTCTGAATTCAAGGCAGTCTGCTGACCAAAGTGCTGCTGGGAGGATGTGATTGGCAGCTGGCTTCACTAGTTTGTGAACGAAAGCAAAAAGAAATTTTACCTTGACCCCCCCCCCCCAATTTTCCAGTCTCATTAGTGCCAGTTGCTCCCACTAGAACTCCGGCCTGACGCACAGAGGACTAAGGCAATGGTGCCAACATGAAAGGGTTCATTTTAATTATTTTTAAGGGCAATACTTTATAGACTGTCTTCTGATCAAACGAGGAACATGGCACTGCTTAAAACATCTCACTGGAAAAGGCTGCACAGGGAGCCCCGGCTCAGGGAGGGGGGCTCCTCCTCTCCCTGGCTCTGGGTGGTGGGTCCCACCTCCAGACGCCATCTCCCTAACCCTCGGCTCAAAAACAGGCTGTGCTTCAAAAGAGCCCAAGAGATGGATTTGGGCCCACGCCAGTGTGGTGACTGGCGGGGACCCCAGGTTCTCCAGAGAGAACGGTCAGCTTATCACAAGAGCTGACGTGGCTGACTGCAGTTTAAGATGAGCCCCACGCCGGTGAGCTGTGCTGGCCCTTTTGTCTTTGTGTCCTCCTGAACTCCCGAGGCTGATGCCAGGGAGGGAAGGCAGTCTGCAGTCTGCAATGGGGTGGGACACCTATGTTTCTGACCCTGTCCTTGTCTGCAGCTTAGCAGTGAGCAGATTCTGAGCATAGGCACGGTGGCAAAGAACAGTGTAACAGCCGCTGGTCAATTCCATTTGGTGGCAGCGCGGTAGCAGCAAAGAAAATTCCCAAACATCTTCACGTGTATCCAGCTTTTGGAAAGGAAAGATCTAAAAATCAATAGACAGATTTTTTTTTTTCAGGGAAACTACCTAAGGGTTTCAGAGTTTCCTATAACTGCTCTACCCCCAAACAACAACAGCCAAACAAAAAACGTACAGAAGTATGGCAGTAGTGTGAAAGCAGAAGTGACATGATGCCACTTGTCAAGGGGAAAATGTGACCTCAAGACAAATCTGTCACCATCGGAACTTATAAGAATAATATAAAAGAATCTATCGTTTCCTAAAGCATTGAGCCACACGATTGCAGAATACATTCCAAACTGGGTCAGAAATGAATTCACACACTGACACAGTCACAAAATCTCGTGGCGGGAGCCCGACCCTGCCACATGCCACAGGTGGTCAGAGCGGCACACCTGTTGGGAGACAGGCTCCCATGACACACCCCATCCCTGTCACCCGCCCCCCCTCCCACCCCCACCTCCCAGGTTTTAGAAAATTGTCATATTTATCTTAGAGAATCTAAGACAATAAAAGACTAAAAGATGTCTGGAAATATGTCATATAGAAAAATTAACTCTCAGCTTAAAATAACATTCAAAAAGGCACTTCATCCTGTAGGAAAGAGATTCTGAGTTGGGTCAGCTCCTCTGAGCTGGGGTCGAAGGGGACAGGTTGTCTGCTTGGAGGGGAGGACAGTTGAAAGGAAGTCTGATTGATATCAAGCTTTTTTTTTTTTTCCATTTTTTTTCCTTTTTGGTATGTTTTAAGAAAAGCAAATCCAGTAAAATGCATGTCCCTTTATGAAATTCGTTAAAAGAGTTTTTTTTGTTTTTTTTTTTTTTGTTTTTAAAATAGTTGCTTCTGTTCTTAAAAAAGAAACCAGGTAGGTATGGCCACATTCACCCTGTGGCCTGGAGCACAGGGTGTCCTCATTCTCAGCTCCCGGGGAGCGGAGGCCGGGCGGGTCCCAAGGCTGAGGTCCTGGAGGGCATAGGCGGGCGGCGGCTGGAGGCCCGGGCTACCTACTGCAGAGTCTGTGAAGCATGCTGTACACATCGTCCTCCTGGCTCAGGCCCTCAAAGAAGGGGATGAGGTCCAGCAGCTCTGTGTCCGTCATGTCATCGAACCAGGACTGCACAGGCACCTGGAAGACAAGTGTGTGGAAGGGGCAGCAGAACTGTATCCAGGGCTGGGGGCTGTTTCTAGCCTGATGAGGTCCCTGTACTTCTTCTTCTTTTTTCTTTTTTTTTTGTCTTTTTAGAGCCGCACCTGTGGCATATGGAGGTTCCCAGGCTAGGAGTCGAATAGGAGCTACAGCTGCCAGCCTACACCACAGCCACAGCAATGCCAGATCCAAGCCGCGTCTTCGACCTAACCATAGCTCATGGCAACGCTGGATCCTTAACCCACTGAGTGAGGCCAGGGATCAAACCTGAGTTCTCAGGGATACTAGTCAGGATCCTTGACCACTGAGACATGATGGGAACTCCCCCTGCACTTTTTTTTTTTTTTTTTTGGCTGTGGGACCTCAGTTCCTAGACCTGGGATTGAGCTAGGGCTGCAGTGGCAAAAGTGCCAAATCCTAACCACTAGACCACCATGGAACTCGCAAGAGTCACTGTACTTTTAACATTTGCCTTTGGTAAGGAGGCGGGTATCCTGAAAGTATCATCTTGTTTTTGTTTTATTATTATTTTTTTATTTTTTTGCCACACCTGTGGCATGCAGAAGTTCCTGGGCCAGGGATCAAATGGGACAGCAGTGATAACGCTGAGTCCTTAACTGTGAGGCCACCAGGGAATTGCATCACCACCTTGCTTGTTCTCCCATTCCAACTAAAATCAATCCAAGTCTACTTGATTCAAGAGATGGTCCAGGAAGGCAAAGGTTGCAAGTATTTTCCTGCAACAGAAAAGGTAGCTAGAATGCAGGACATGTGAGAACTAGCCTAGCTACTTGCCAATTCCAAAAAGCTCTGTTTACTGCATCAAATCAGCTCCTTGCACCTCAGAGCACTTGGAGCCAAAGGTCACCGGCCAACCACTGACATCAGAGAGCCCATGTAAAAGCTATCAAAGGGGTTCCTCTTGGGGTCACCGTGCCAGACCGCATGACAAGAAGTGGACCATGTCCTGCTTAGCAGTGATCAGACAAAATTTCAGGATATTCTGAAGCTGGGGAAAGATAGGATTTTCCCTTAGTTTTACACATAGGGGTGGGGAGGCTAGTGGGTAGTAGCTAGGGGTGCAGAGAAGAGCTATAAAAAAAAAAAAAACTTAGGGGAATCCAAAAAAGTTTAAAAGTAATATTTTTGACCTTTTCACAAATCTAGAGGCTGCTTAGAAACCTACAATTCATTATGCAATTTAAAAAAATAAACGACATAAGGATTAAGCAAAAATTGACTACTCCTGGGGAAGGGGCAGAAATGGGAGAGAGGAAAGCAATGGACCTAAGACTTCTCTGAATTTATCGTTGTGGATGATTTTACCGTTAAACCATGTAAACGTGTTACATAACTGAGTTAAAATGAAACCATTAAGGGAAAAAAAAAAAAAAAAGCAACAAAGAATGAACCTTAGTGTAGGAGTTCCACTTCTGGCTCAGCGGAAATGAACCCCACTAGTACCCATGATTCTGGTTCAGTGGAAATGAACCCAACTAGTCTCCATGAGGATGTGGGTTCGATCCCTGGCTCCGCTCAGTGGGTTAAAGGATCTGGCATTGCCATGAGCTGTGGTGTAGGTAGAAGACATGACTCAGATCCTGCGTTGCTACGGCTGTGGCATAGGCCAAAAGGTACAACTCTGATTTGACCCCTAGGCCTGTGAACTTCCATATGCCAAGGGTGTGGCCCTAAAAAGAAAGAAAAAAAAAAGAACCTTAGTGTATATAAGGTTAGTGACGTGACCACAGACAGGATGATTTCAAATGATTCTGAAACAGAGTACTCTGCAAATTTCTCAAAAACCCTAAATGCATTTAATTGTCTTATTAATAGTAATATTAAAACAATGCTATCTTGAAACTATTAAGCATATACTATAGAATAAATCAAATATGTAATGATGTTAGTATCTTTAGGAATCAAGAGTTTCAGCATAAGAGAAGGAGACACAAATACAAAAAACCAAATTAAATAAAAACTGTTACAAGTGAATTGGAAAACCAATATGAATTTATGAATTTCTTTTCACTCTAAAAATAAGTATATATTAGCTCTGCCCGGTTAGAAAGGGCTGGGAGCAAATCCCAGTTACAGTGAGAATCCACCCAAACTCTGGTCTCTAAATACCATTTTCACTCCATAGAAAAATGGCTGATTCCAGTGCTAGAGCCAAGAAGTGGACAAGATGAGCTTGGAACATCTTATTGGACCAGAAAGCAGGAAGCTATCAAAGATTATTGTTACTTGAACGGGCATCTGCTGGCCAAAGATGAACATTTGAATGTACTAAAGAATAATAAATTGATTAAATTATAACCAAAAAAACTCCGTGAGTTCATAATGGTATCCAAAAAAAATCCACTACTTTGGGCATTTGTTAGAGCATCACCTCATCACTATGAAAACTGCAGAATTAAAGAAAAAGAACCAAGACTTCACTCTGACTTCCTTGTTCAAACATTCAAATAATTTTAGGGTAACCAAGTAGTCAATGAGAGCAAGTTCAATTTGAAAAAAAAATAGAGCCAATCCCTGTTGTGGGATTAGTGGGTTAAGAATCTGATTAGTGTCAGCGAGGAAGCAGGTTCAATCCCTGGCCTCACAAAGTGGGTTAAGGATCAAGCACTGCTGCAAGCTGAAGTGTAGATTGCAGATGTGGCTTGGATTTGGTGTTGCTGTGACTGTGGTGTAGGCGGTCAGCTGCAACTCTGATTCGACCCCTAGCCTGGGAGCTTCCATACGCTGCATGTGCAGATGCAAAGAGGAAAAAAAAAAAAAAAAGAATTCCAGCCAATAAATGCAGAAAGGATGACAGAATTTAGAAATCACCATTTTGCAATTCCTAATGAAACAGCAGATGTAGCTCAAAGGATCATCGACAACTGCTCAAATTTTTAGATGAAAGGTTGATGGGAAATTTAAAAATGGATGGATCAGGCTGACAACAACTGACACCAGAGATCAATTTAAAACCTTTCTTAATAATTTTTTTTTTAAATTTGTCTTTTTAGGGCCACACCCACGGCATATGGAGGTTCCCAGGCTAGTGGTCCAGCTGGAGCTGTAGCCGCTGAACTATACCACAGCCACAGCAGCGTGGGATCTGAGCCACATCTGAGACCTACAACGCATCTCACGGCAATGTCAGATCCTTAACCCCTTGAGCGAGCCCAGGGATCGAACCCGAGTCCTCATGGATGCTAGTCGGGTTCACTAACCACTGAGCTACGATGGGAACTCCAATCTAAAACCTTTAAAAGTGAGGGTGGTTGGGGAGCTTAGGGTGAATAGATACAAACTATTGCCTTTGGAACGGATTAGCAATGAGATCCTGCTGTGTAGCACTAGGAACTATGTCTAGTCACTTATGATCGAGCATGATAATGTGCGAAAATAGAATGTGTACATGTATGTGTAACTAGGTCACCATGCTGTACAGTAGAAAAAAATTGTATTGGGGAAATAACTATCAAAAAAAATAAAACCTTTAAAAGTAGGACAACCTGACATTATATGCCTTGTGATGTGGTACCACAGAAAGTACACAATACCAAAGCAATGTGTGGACCTTCTTTGGATTCTGAATCAAATGACCCAAATGTAAGAAAACATTTCAAGATGACAGGAAAAGAGGAGTTCCTGCTGTGGCTCAAAAGTTAACAAATCTGCATCCAGGAGGACTCAGGTTCAATCCCTGGCCTTGCTCAGTGGGTTAAGGATCTGGCATTGCCATGAGCTGTGGTGTAGGTCGCAGACGTGGCTCGGAGCCTGTGTTCCTGTGGCTGTGGCGTAGGCCAGCAGCTACAGCTCCGATTTGATCCCCAGCCTGGGACCCTCCATATGCTGCTGCAGGTGTGGCCCTAAAAAGCAAAAAAAAAAAAAAAAAAAAAAAAAAAAAAGAAAAACAAAGACTGGATATTATTAAGTAACTGTTTTGTCAGATGTGATAAGGGAATTAGGATTATGCTAAAAAGTAACTCTTATCTGTTAGACACTTCACAAAATACATTACGGTGAATTTGATCAACTCATTATATTGAAATATAATAAACAATGACTATACACTAATTAAATCTCATTTGAACTCTATTTTTTTTTTTTTTTTTTTTTGGTTATAAGTTGAGAACAGAGTTCTAGCCTCAAAGAAAAGGAGCTTGGGTAGGCTTTTGTTGAGTCTGAGGTCTGGGCTTGGGCAGACGTATCCTCTCTGGACAAGCAGTCACCGGCGGGTATGTCCTTTCCTCCCCTGGAAATGAAGGGCAGGAGGTGGGAGGGCATCTCTCCTGCTCTGGGTCAAGCTGCCATGCTTCAGGAGTTTTATGTAGGAAATGTTCCCACTGTCTGCTTTTTAGACATCATTACAAGGTGGTAAAGCCTGGTGGCCTTATCTGAAGACCTCACTGAAGTGTTTTATTCATTCTTAATACTTCTGTTGAAGAGGTCACCTAGGCCTTCTCAGTCTTCAGGGGTCACAAAGTCCTGGGCAGCTGCCCGCTCCAGGAGGCTAATGACAGATGGAATCTTCTCCGTCACAACGCCAAAGATGCTAAGAAGATACAGGCTCATTCAGCACTCACCCATCGCAAGCACTGTTCTAAGTGCTTTTCATGCCCTGCCACACCGAATCCTCCCACAACCCTATGAGATCAGTAGGCCTATAGCCCCCATGTGACAGATGAGGCTCAGTGAGGTTAAAGAACTTGGTCAAGGTCATGGAACTGCCAAGTGGCAGGACTGGGAGTTCACTAAGGAAAAGGCCAAGAAACCCTAGGCAGGTGCTTGAAGGTAGAAAAGGGGTGCCACCTGGCTAGAGAGCTCAGATCGCGGTCCGTGCCCTTTCTCTTGGGGGCTACTTACTGCATTCTCAGGATGGAAGATGTACGAGGCAGGAGAATTGTCCACGATGATCACTTTGCTCAGCTCCCGTCCCAGGCGACTCAGGTCTTTCACATAGTTCCCACGATGGAAAACACAGGATTCTCGGAAGAGCCGGGCCCGGAACACACCCCAGCGGTCCAGCAGGTCAGCCACGGGGTCTGCGTACTGGAAATCAGGTGTCTCGGTGAGGGCTGGGTGCCCAGAAAAGCCCAGAAGCCCTGACCTCCTGCCGCAAGATCCACATTACTCTTCTAAAAAGGGATTTAAATAGTTGGGTATGTCTCAAGATCCTGGTTATTTTCCTGACACCCTGGATTCTTCTTCCATTTCTCTCACTTCTCATATCCAATCCATCAGAAATTCTTGTCAGTTCCAACTCCGAAACTGTCTTGAATCCGCCAGCATCTCTCTGCGCCGTCACTGCCCTCGGTGGGGCCTCTGTAATCTCTGGCCTCCAGAAGAGCCTCCCTCTTCCCCTCGGGCCTCCTTTCCACCCATTCACCTCGCAGCTGTCAGGGCGGCTGCAGGAAGACATCTGTCAGACCACATCACTTCCTGCTGCACTGGAACGTGGACCTCGCTTCCTCAAAGGATTCTGAGCAGCCACAGAGCACAATTCCTGCTGCCTCTGAGCTCCACCTCAAGTCACTCAAGCCACCTGGCTTTGCACATGGTCAGAAACTGCACCAGCGTCTCCTCTGCATGAAACACTCTCTCCCAGCTCTTTGCATGAGCTTCTCCTTCTGCCTCCTCATTTTTCAGACCTCGGCTTCCCTGACCACCTCCCCAGCCTGCCTGCACCCTCCTCCCTGGATACTCACTGGCCTCACAGCCATTGTGCCTCCATAGACCTCACCACCACCTGTGAGATAACTACCTTATGATATGTCCCCTGTCAGGTCCTAGGCCTTGCCTGTCATGCTCCCCACACTATCCCTAGCACCTTCTGGGTACCCACGTCATGGTAGGGGCTCAGGAAATATCAGTTTCATCAGTGAAAGAAAGAGCAGACCGGGAATCTGGCTTGTGAGCAAAAGGCCATGCTGCCCCCCAGAAGTGCTCTGGGCAGGTGCTCCGCCCAGCCCCTGTCTGTCGTAGGGTGGTGCCCAGACACCACTTCCATTTAGGTGAAGTCCAGGAGGGTCAGGGGAGGGAGTATGAACCCCACTCACAATGGAGGCTCATCCTGGTAGACCCTTTCTCAAGGAATTTCCCCAAAGTAGGCTAAAGATAAAGAAATAAAGAGGTTATTTTTGAGGGAAAAATCTTCATAAATAAAGATGTCGACAAGACTGGGTCAGATTGAGTGGCTGGGGCTGGAGGCAGCTCCAAGCTAGGTGAGGCCATGCCTCAGCGCCACAACCCAAGTGAGGGGCACAGCCAGGGGTTCCTAGGGGCCCAGAGGCTCTGCCGGGGAGGTGGGAGGTACCCAGGGCTGGTGGTATTGGGAAGGCCAGCAGTGGGAGACACAGCAGCCCAAGTGCAAGCAAAGGCCGGCCCGGCTGCAGGATGCAGGGCTACAAGCAGCACCCTGGCTCCATGGGCAAGTCCTTCTCTTTCCAGAGACAACCTGGTGGGGCAGAGTCCAGGAGGAGGCTGGATTTCCTGCTGACCAAGGAGGGGGAGCTCAGGGCACTGCAGTTTTCGGCTGGTGAGGGTAGCTGGGTGTCACATGGGCTTTGGAGGGGGCTGTGACTCTAGCTAGAAAAGATGATTAATTTCCTCATAATCCTTAACGCTGGCAGTGGCATACATCTTTCAAGAGAGTGCCTGAGTTTGGGGCTCCAGGCCTTAGAGATGAATGTGGGGAAGGTAAACTTCATGGCGGGCAGGGACTGTCTCGTTTGTCCTCTTCAAGATCCCTAGCACCTAGCACAGGGCTTGACACACAGTAGGTATTAAATACACACTTTCTGGGGGACTGAATGAATGAAGGACACTGAGACGAGAAAGCAGGCACTGAAGGGCTCTGACTGCCAAGGGTTGCCATAGGCCCCTGGGTGGCAGGCCAGGAGGTCCTCTGTATCAGTGGTGCAGGCCAGGGGCTGAGCCTGGAGCCAAGAACTGGGGAGTGACCACCTGTCAGCAGAGCTTGTGCACCAGGGAGGAGAGAAGCTAGAAGGCTGCCCTTGGGGGCTGATTCAAGGGAGCCAGCCTGGAGTAGCAGCCAGAGAAGGGCTGAAGAGACAGATGGAGGGGCAGGTGGGAGCGGTCCTGGAAGAGAGATCGAACAAGGATGTTTAAGCGAGAGCTGGGGATGATGCCAAGTAAGAGAGCTTTCAATCTTGCGGAAGGAAAAACAGCTCTCAATCCACTGGCACCTTGAGCTTTCTCAGCACCCCCAGGGCACTGTCAGAGGAGCTGTCGGGCACGACGGCACAATTAGTCTTGGTACTGTTCATCTGAGAGTACCCACCAGGGATGAGTATGCTCTTCCTGAGGCCACGCCCTCTTTTTAATATGCAGAAATCGGCCCCGGCTTTGGATTCCCTCCACCAGCCCGTGCTTTACGGCCTCGTGGGTGATGAGCCTGGCAGGATGTGAACAGGTTGGACTCTCTCTTCTCTCAGCCATGACAACGAGATGGCCCAAACCAGCAATGCCCAGCACTAGGAACCTAGGGGAAGACTCCCTTATACGCAGTGAAGGGAGCCACCCAGACACAGAACATGGGGGAGGAAGCTGTCTGAGTCCTTGGAGCAGGTCTGGAGACAGGGAGATGGCTCACCTGGGACCCATCATCTTTGGGGCCATTCAGGGTCCCTCAGAGGTCCATGGACACACTGGCAGTGCCACCAACAAATGGATGGTGTTGGCCCCATCAGGCTCAGGCTTTGAGACACGGTCATGGCAAGGATCTCTTCCGGGGAGCCAGCCCTGTGAACCTGCTGGTTTCCTCAAACAGAGGGAGAGGGCAAAGAAACCACTCTCTTTGCTCAGAGTCAGTGTGCACACTGGGTCAGAGAGTCACACCAAGCCACAGGACCAAAACATATGTGAAAGATTTTATCGTGAATAACGGTGGTAATAAACAATGAACACCAGAAGCACTTACCATGTGACAGCACCCAGCACAATGTGTAGAACACAGCAGGTGCTCCACAGACCCGTGCTGAGTAGGAGTCAGGCACTGTCTCAAGCTCTTTATGGGTGTTATTTCATTTGAGCCACCCAATGAGGCAGATGGACTCATCTCCATCTTACAGGAGAAACTGAGGCAAGAGAAGGGAAGCAACTGGCCCAAGGGCCCAGGACCGGGGGCAGACAGAACTCTCATTCCACCCCAGCAGGTGGATGAACCTTTAACACTTACCTCCCCCTGAAACCCATGGAGGCTAACCCCAGGGAGTGGAGGCCTGAGTCTCTAGTGTTTGGTTGCCAGTCAACAGATGGGATGCAGATGCCCTGTCAAATGCTGGACATGTCTGGCTTCCTGGTTGGTGGACAGCCAGCTTCTGTGGCTGCATGCAGCTACTTCATGGAGCATTTGTTCCCAGAGCTCCTGTCACTATGGTAACCCTGAAGCCTTTCAGGCTGGTGCTGCGCATATGGTCTGTATCCATCTCATCTGGGGTGGGAACCTGTCACCATGGAGACAGCTCCCCTCACCTTAGCAGAGGGGAGCTTGACAGACAGAGGGCAGGGGTGGAAGGGCTGGATGGAGCTGGCAGCAGGACCCACCTTGGCCAAGCTGGCAGTAAAAAGCACACACTCGAAGAGCTGCCCCATCCTCTGGAGGAACTCGTCCACGTGTGGCCGCTTCAGCACGTACACCTGCAACGGCAGGGACAGCACACTGGTCAGTCATAGCTGTCCCTGGGGATGGCCTGGGGCCCAAATGCCCTGAGAATGGAGAATTCCTAACAAGGTTCCCGCCTCTTTCCCCCAGGCCTGGTGCAGTCAGTACAAGGGCTGTGTGGTGCTTCAGACCAGATGCGCCTCAGACTGGGCTCTGGGTCTGAGTTCGGAGCAGATGCCCTTCCCAAGGGGGAAAGGGAGGCTGGCCATGCTCTGGAGGGTCTGGGGGACTTCCAGAACCAGCGGGCAGGAGGACTGGGCCTCATCTGTGTGAAATGACTCCTTCATTTTGCATATGCTCTGGGGTAGTCTTTGTGGTGGAGGTCAGAGCTTAGTCCACAGCCCAGCAGGTCTTGGATGGCTCTAGTTGCTGCCTGCTCTCCCTAGAACACCTCCCTCCCCAGGAAGGCCTGCAGCGGAGGCGCAGGCCCAGCAAAGCCACAGGAAGGCCCTTCAATGTTGGCTTGGGAAAACGTCTACCTGACACCACAACGTTAACTCTGTTTGGGTCTCTTATAGAAGCAGATACCTCAAGGGACGTGAAGCCAGGCTACTCCCAGGCCCCAGTAACCAGCCATCAGAGGGCAAAGAGCAGCCTTTCCTAGAGTGGCTGGTCTCTGCTTCTGACTGGGGAGCCTGAACCATGGAGCTAGGAGAGAGGCAGAGCTGGCGAGAGAAGATAGAGGAGGTGGGAGGAGGAAAGAACTAATTAAAACTTGAATAAATTCATTTGAAATCAGCTACTTCCCTAAAATAATTCAAACCTGTTAAAATTCAATTTGATTCATATTCACTGAGCCCCAGCTCTGAGCTCAGCCTGAAGCAGTTACAAAGATGAATGGAACGCAAGCCTTGCCCTTGAAGAGCTCACAGTCTAGAGCAGACATACAGAAAAATATATCAAAATAAATATGCATAATGAAAGCTGTAGTAGAAGGATAATTAAGGACCATTACCCCCCATCTCAAGGGGAAGGAATCACAAAAGGGGACATCTGACCTGGACCTTGAAGGATAAATAGGAGTTCACCAGGCTGATAAGGATGAGAAGTGAGCTTCTAGGCAGAGGAAACAGTATGAATGTGAGACCTAGCCTGAAAACACTTGGGGTATTAGAGAATGGTCAGAGCTCTGCATGACCAGCCCTTCAGAGGCAGTGATAGAAGAGGAGGAGAAGAGGCTGAAGATGAAGTGTGAAAAGCAGGAGTATGTTGGGACTGTGATCAGCAGATGAAGCAGGCTGTACACTCTACAGGAAGAGTAACAGAGGGGAATGGGGCTCTGCCCCATACAGAGGAATGTACACAGACACAGGGCTTGGAGGGAAACCCGTGCCTGATGGAAAGGATGGGCGAGCATAGGTGTGGGGCTGAGAGGGGAGTGAGGGGCCAGAGAAGCAAGATGTCCTGGGACAGGGGTGCCAAGAGGGTTCCGAGTTGCTGAGAGGCCTGGGTGGGGCCTGAAGGCAGGGCCTGAGGCCGTAGTAGCTCCAGGCTCCCCTTTGCTCATGTGACTGCTTGGTGCTGGCTGTGGGTGCAGCCTGCAGTCCTCAGTCTCCCTGGAATGCTGCTCAGAGAGGTGAGCTTTGCTACATGTGAAGGGCAAGAGACTGGTTTTGGAACTCTGGTGTTGGTGCGTCTGGCAGAGAGGAGGGTCCTGGGCCCGGAGGCTGGCATCCAGGCCCGCGTCCGCGTGCAAGTAACCAAGAATAGGCCCCTTGGGACCTGCACAGCCTATCCTGGGTTACTTGAACGAGGCCACGGCCTTCGCCAGGGCCTTGGTCCCGCTCTGGGCGCCTGTGGCTTCATTCCCTCAGGAGAGAGAGTTTGTGACCCCAGCTCTGGGGTATCTACCGCCAAGTGAATTACAGCACAGTCTGGAGAGCTGGGGGAACTGGCCGGCTCCTTGGAGAATGGGCTGGCCAGAGCAGATCGGGACACCAGGGCCATGCTCATAGTCATGAGGAATGAAGGATTAATTTCTCTCCTAATTCCTACCATGCCAGTGGGCAGCCTCTCCTTTGTTTCATTTTGTAACATGAGCCAAGATAATAAATGCAGAAGTCTTAACTGCTTCTCAGATGCTGAGTTAATTCGGCTGATGCTTCTGCAAATGTTAAATGCCCAAGTACCTGCCATTTTGGCTCCCTGATGACTTTTAAAAGCATGAAGTGTGGAATCACTAGGGAAAGCGCTGCCTTTCCCAGGGATGGGTTCCCGGCAGGACCTTCTGGCAGGGGAGGAGAAGAGCCCTGGGTCAGGGGCAGGAGACTGAAGCTCTCATGTTTATTCTTCCTATGGTATGACCTTGAACTAACTCTCTCTCCGGCTGAGCCTCAGTTTCCCCCTGTGAACAACGAGGTGGCTGGGCCAGCTGATTCCCAAGCTCTGACACCCTGCATTCAAGGGCAAAGACGTTACTGACATCATTAAGGAAAGACATCCTGCTTCAGCCCAAGGTTCAAGCACCAAGGGAGCATTTTTCTCCTGAGATATAAACACACCAGGCCAGAGACTCTCCATTTAAGACCTTGGGATTGACAAGGAAGATGACCCTGTGATCTTGGAAGATGATCATCCCTGTGGAAAACCTACAGTGTTTTCCTACCATGTGTCCAGTATTTCATAAATGAAACTATTCCCGGAGGGGCTTCATGCAAAAAAAGGAAAATAAGGAAAAAAAAATCAGAACAAAGATGCATGCCAACTGACTAAGGCACCTTTATTTAAAGCTGCCTGCTGATCCAAAAATGTCCCCCCTTCCTCCTTTCCCTTTTGGGTTGGGTTTTGCTAAATATCCACTGGCAACAACGATGCAGAAGAGACAAGATCAGTCTGGAGTGGCTGGCATTGGAAATGGACAACTTTCCCCCAGAATCTACTGTAAGTGGGTGACTAGTGACCTTTTCCTGTTGTCTGCGAGAAGGGTAGCCAAAAGCAATTACATGGAGAAATTAAGTAGACCATCAAGCACGGCCAGTGGGGGACAAGGAAACTTCTAAAAGTCTGCATCAAATCAAAGTAACATTTGAACTTGCAACCACATCCAATATTGACAAATAGATTATAATTTCTATTATAAATTCAGTGTAAAATTCATCTAAGTGAAAAAAAAGCAGAAAATCATTGCATTTTAAAATAAAGTTTGCTTCCTTTTGATTTAGTCATAAAATGATTACTGAAATGGGAATTTAGAAATAAAGTTCATAGGAAATGTAATTCCTAAAAAATGCGAACTGAAACTCAGATTTAGCTTTGATTTCTTACCTGATGTATAGTTCCATCGATTTCAACGGGAACAATAAAATCAGCATTACTAATAGGCTAGAGAAAAAAGAAACTATAATTAGTATGTCTCAAAGAACAAAATAAAACTGGGCATTTTAGCACCAAAAAAGCTTGCCTGGACCAATGTTTTTATTACGGGAAAAGACAGTTCAGGAGGATGCTGAAGCAAGTATGCCTTGGTTCCTCAAAATAAACATAAGGAAGAAAGCACATTATTTTATGTTCTGAATACTGTTACATTTTCAGCATCTTGGTCCAAACTCTTAATCACCTGCTTGGCCCTAACGACAAAGTATGGCATACCTGGTTTGGGAGCAGGGCTCCTCAAACTCCCTATTTAGTCCTTCCAGGATAGCAGGAACCTCTGCTGGCCACCAGGGGGAGGAGGTGAGAGTGTGAAGGTCCCTGAAGACAGTGCTGTTTGCTGAGGGGGGAGGGGTATCATTTGCACTAGACTCACAAGTACAGGCTGCCCTGTGAGGGACTGCTTGACAGATGCTTGGCAGGACATGGACCCAAAGCAAGGCCATAGATATGTGGGTTGAAGTCAGAGGCCAGTGACCACGACCTTGGGCAGGCTCTTTTCCCTCTGGACCTCAGTTTCTCCTATCTTCCACAGCTACAGCAATGGGTCTGATGAGTGCCCACGGCTCCATTCAGCCCTAGGCATCAATGATTTTAGGCCTTGACTGGTACAGTAGGGAGAGACAGCCCACCCTAGACTGCTCAGCTCTAGGTAATATAATACCTAGCACTTTTGCATATTTAAAGTAACTCTGACAATATATACTACCTAGCATTTGCACAAACTTTGGCATATTTAAAACAACTCATTGACAATATGAATTTGAATGACACAAAATTCGAATATGATTTTTTGGTAATCTCTGTTCTCAGTGATGGACTCATAGACAGTTCTAAATGGAATTCCACAAATTAGGTAGAAATGAACAGGCCCAAGAGAACCACCACACCACAAACCCTTGGGACAAGCAGGAGAAGGACAGAGGGAGGAAGAACATGTGTGTGGTGGCCACTGGGCAGGGATACGGGATACAGGGTCTCTGGTCAGAATCCAAACTAGCGCCTGCCTTTAGGCCCAGCACTATACACACATGTTGTTCACTGATATGTAAACTGTAAAACGTGGAAAATACGAGATCACAGAACATTACTCAGCACTCAGTAGAGAATGTGAGGCTTAAGATCATAGCATCTTCACTCTGATAGCTGGAAGGCTGAGTTTGGTATTTTATAATTTCATGACTAAAATACAGAATCGAGCTAGACAACAAAAGACTGAAGGAAGAAACTCTCACAAGGCATGAGACTATGGAGTCATGTTTCACAGAGTATATAATAAGAGGAAAACAGCTCCCAGCTCAGAGCAAGGACCTGCCCTCCATCCTGCACTGGGGTAAATAAGGCTGGGCCAAAGCCAGGGCTGTAAACTTGGGTCCACAGGCTTGGGTGTTATACAGCTGTATGGTTTCAAGGAGAGCAGTTCACATCTTTCAGATTCTCAAAGAGCTGTGAAATACCCAGAACATTAAAAACCATATAATAAAGAATATTCTGCTTGCAAATGACAGCAGGCCAGGGAGGGAAGCAATGAAGAGATGCTGTTCGCATCAGCCTACTGCATCAGTGTCCTCTGAGCAGGCCCTGGAGACAGCAGGGGCTGCTAAGACCCTGCCTCTGGAGCCAGAAACTCTCTGTAATCTCGGGCTGTGTGACCAGCAATGCCCACACTCCCAGAGCTGCCTGGAAGGAAGCTGCCTATGCTGCAATGGCAGCTGACCCCTGCTCTAAAGGGCTTTCCTCCTGAGGGACTTGAAAAAGTCCTGAGCATCCTGCTCACAGGGGAGAAAAGGCTTCCCATGCTGTTCAGAGTTGAGCTGGGATAGAAAGTCACTGCAGCTCCAGGACCAGCCCTGGAAGGGTTGTGGGGGTGGGGGTGGGGCTGGACAATGATGGACAATGTCCCTATTGCCCCCGTGGCCAGCCAGGTCCTGTCTTGCTGCCAAGGCTGAGTATAGCCCTGCCTCCATTCGCCAGAGGACTCTAGGACAACCACCTGGCCTTGTTCCATCATGGAGGATTCTGCCTAGAGAGAAGCAGGCCCAAGGAGGGATGTTTCTGAAAGAATTTGATGGCTCTTCTGCTTCCCAGACAGCTGTCAAGGAATGACTGGCTGGTGTGACATACACTCCATCTTAGATGGTGTCTTTCATGTCTCTCGGCAAAGAAAGGGGGGGTTACGGGCTGGGGGCAAAAAGAGAAATGTGGTTTAACTGGCTAGTGACAGTAGAACAGTTCATTGCCAGAAATACCCTAATGAAAATAGGATCAGGACCCTAAACACCCGCTTCTTTTCCCCAACACACCAATCCCCTATTTCCAAACCTTTTCATCACCTCCTTCTTCTAAGCAATTTCAGAAAATGGAAAAAGGATGATCTCATTTCTTAGTAGTGTCGGGACAGCTGTTTCTGCACGGAGGCTCTTGGGGAATCTGGAGTCTTTGCTGCTCCTCTGGTGGGAGATGGACAGAGAGCAAGGGAGGTCGTGCAAATGGACACTCTCTTAGCTATGAGGCTCGTGAAAAGTCCCAGCATCTTCTTGTCAAGACAATGGTCAAAATCAATGGCTAAATCTGTTCAGATGCCATAACTCTGGACGTCTTCAGAGTTGGACATCTTCCAAAACTTGGTCTGGGAAAATGTCCAGGAAAGTAGGCTGCTTGACACTTTTCAACAGTGCCTCCCTTTGCCCCTCCCAATAAAACATACAGCCCATACAGCACTCTGGCTACCCTGACAAACACACAGCAGTGTCCTAAAGTACTGATGGCCTTGTGGCACCTGAAAAGTAATTCTGCAGGGGGTAGAGTGTTGGAAAACTCAAGTCTCATAAGTAAGAATGAGGTCTCCAGGATATTGGCAGCCCAGTGTTTTTTTTTTTTTTTCCTGCCAAACTATGTTAATATTCAACTGCTTGAGTTAATGTTCACCTGAGTTAATAAGCAACTATTACTGGGATTTCTTGATGAACAGTGAGGTTATATGCCAATGACCACATGCTTTCAGCCTCTCTATTTCTCCTTTTCCAATACAACTGTGACCAAATCACAAAGATCATTAATTGTTGATGCTGATTTACCTTAAATGAACTGTGCACCAATGTTTCATCTAAATCAATGACCACACACTTCTTCCCATAGTCAAGCACCGTCACCTCTGGAAGGAGGTATTTAGCTGGTGGCTAAAAGGGGAAAAAAAATATCATTACCTTTATATAAAAGATAAACCAATTCCCTTATCATTGTATTATACTAAGTCAATGAAACCTCCTTTTGAAACCAAACGTTTAAGTGCCTGGTCAAGCACATCATTGAATTTTATTAAAAACAGTAAGAACAAGCAGTCTGCAGTTGCAGTTTACCAAACAAATACTGTGTCACATCTGAATGGTTATTATGAGGGCCTGGGCTTTGAAGCCAGACAAACTTGGGTTTGAGTATGAGCTCTATTTGCTTCTCGGCTGTAAGTTGAGATAATAACACCTACCACGAAAGGCTGTTATCAACTATAATTGCAGCAAAATGCCCAGCAGCATCCTGCCTGGCACATGTACAGTGGCTTTAGTTATTATTAAAATGGACTACATGAAAATAAATGCTTAATTATAA
Source organism: Sus scrofa (assembly GCF_054392235.1). Taxonomy (NCBI): domain Eukaryota; kingdom Metazoa; phylum Chordata; class Mammalia; order Artiodactyla; family Suidae; genus Sus; species Sus scrofa. The sequence goes on along the minus strand of NC_139395.1, from coordinate 37,548,966 downwards.
CAGTTATTCTAGCCATGCAGGCCCATATTCTGAGGTCCTATTTCATCTGAAATTCACTGTGGTATATAAGTATATTTTAAAGCAACCTAAATGTCCATCGACAGAGGAGCAGATAAAGCAGAGGTGGTGCATATACATGATGGAACATTACTCAGCCATAAAAAGGAATGAAATAATGGCATTTTCAGCAACATGGATGGACCTAGAGATTATGCTAAGAGAAGTTAGTCAGACAGTGAGACACAAACGTCATATGCTATTACTTGTATGTGGAATCTAAAAAAAGGATACGATGATCTTTGCAGAACAGATACTGACTCACAGACTTTGAAAAACTTATGGTTACCTAAGGAGACAGTTTGGTGGGGGGAGGGATGGGGTAGGGGTTTGGGACAGAAATGCTATAAAACTGGGTTGTGATGATCATTGTACAACTATAAATATAATAAAATTCATTGAATTTAAACCCAAAAAAGTATATTTTAGAGCTACATTGGCCCACAGCTTTTTTTTTTTTTTTAATGACTGAAATCTCCAAAAAACTTTAAGAGAAACTATAGAACCACCAGGAAAATGCAATGCGAACTGCCCCTCGATAATAGAAAACAGAAATAAAACTGGTCCGTGAACCCTGCGTTGTGCCTGCCCCACTGTGCTATATAATATTTTTTTTTTTTTCTAGGGCCGCTCCCGCGGCATATGGAGGTTCCCAGGCTAGGGGTCTAATCGGAGCTGTAGCCCCTGGCCTACGCCAGAGCCACAGCAACGTGGGATCCAAGCCGCGTCTGCAACCTACACCACAGCTCACGGCAATGCCGGATCGTCAACCCACTGAGCAAGGGCAGGGATTGAACCTGCAACCTCATGGTTCCTAGTCGGATTCGTTAACCACTGTGCCACGACGGGAACTCCCAGTGCTATATAATATTGATGAATATGGCATTTTCATGCCTTGGAGGGATAAAATGTCCCTGTCTCTGGAAGTTACATTTTAATCCACTTGCTGTGTGTTAACCAAAAATCCATTTACATGTCCTTGTAGTAGCTTCGAATCTTACGAAGAAGAGGTCATAAAGAGTTAATAAAATGCCAGGTATCTCCAAGCCAATCTTGATCTTGACACTCCATCTTGATGTAGAGTATTTATTTCTTGGGCCATGCTTTCTTCTAGAAATGATGTGCAGTATTTCAGTTTATTTTGTGGCATATTCAGTATCCAATGTTAACGAGTTATTTTTTGCCCTGGAGGAAGGTCAAGCTCTGTTCCATTTTTAACGCAGAGCAAAACACAAGAAAATATCTGTCCCTAGCCACTGAAGAATGGACAATTTCGCTTATCCAATAAAACAAGAAAAAAAGAAATCAAGAGGTATTTTCTTTAAATGGCTATTTCTTTTCCTTTTCTTTTGGTCTCAGTTGAACATCAGTCAAGGAATTAGAGTTAGTTTTGGACTTTAGCTTGTTCAATAGTGAATGCAATGTAGGCGGTCAACAGATTAGGTAAATCTGCAAGTGCAATGATGTCTTGGCTGAAGGGATTGTCTAGGGCTGAGCAGGAATGAGGGCACGTGTGGGGACAGGAACATTTCTAATGCCAGGTGGGCTCTTTCTACTGAATGTGGGTGTTTCATCCTCTCTAACACCACCCTGATGGCCTATCAATAACCAAGGCTCTAGTTCATGTTTACCAAGCAGCATCCCTGACCAGGTGGGCACTGGGAAAAGACATGCCTTAGATTTGGGGCATGGGATCCAGGGTCCTGGAAAGGACTCTGTCCTTCATTACACATCAGTAAGCAAGCAGGTTTTATTTAAAAAAAAATAAATTTGCAAGTAGTTGTTCTTTATCAAAAAGAGGTTTAAAAAGGCAGGGTGCCCTGAGCCCAACAAATGAACATAATAGAGAAGACTGGGGTTATTTCTATTGTGTGGGCCATAGCAGAAAGCAATTGTGCGACTAGAATAAAATTTGTCTTTGTTTTTTTTTTTTTTTGTTGTTGTTGTTTGTTTTTTTGGCTGTGCCTGCAGCATGTGGAAGTTCCCAGGCTAGGGATCAACTCCACGCCACAGCAGCGACCTGAACCGCTGCAGTGACAATGCTAGATCCTTAACCCACTGAGCCAGCAGAGAGCTCCTGTTTTCATTTCTTCTTATACAATTATGTAATAAACATACTCTCACTGTAAAGGACACACACCTAAAACACAAGTATTTCCTCTTCCACGTCCCCTTTCTCCTTTCCCCAGATGCCTCTCTTTTTAGCTTGATGTGTAATGGGTTAGATTTTTCTCTATGACTTTATATGCTAAAACAACATTTTAACTTTATGTAATTGTTAGCCTGGAAAATAAGGATCTAGAACGTCTATTCCCAGCATATCGGAAAACATCAAAGATCTGCCAAAAGTGGCTCAGTTTTTTTCCAAACCTGAGAATAAAAGTGACTTTCTTCGCATATTTAACCCACACTTTACAAGCATTCTCTGAGTTAACAGTAAGGAAAAAGCCTCACTGCATTATTCTAAGGGAGAAAAGAACAAGCAGCGTGAGAGGCAAAGTAAGCAAGCTATTGATTTAGCATTTGTGCTGCAGAGAACAAGGCCAGGCTGGGGCAATGCGCTAGGAGGGCTCCATTAATCCTTCCCCCATTTCCTAAATGCACACAGCTTCTCTGACTGAGAGCCTGGCTCTTAACAATGCAAATTCTTCAGACCCATGGTAAGAATTCTTCTGGACAGCTGTGTCCTGGAAACACATAAGGACACTGGATAATTGCACTAGTGTTTTGTTACTTCAATTGATCTGTTCAGGTGATGCTTGAATCATTAACTAAAAACATGTCCTGAGGCAAAATTTCTCTCAGGCCATTGTAAAGTTGAAGAACAAGAATAACATTAGTTAACCAAAAGAGCCTTTTCTAAACAGAAAGACTTGCTTCAAAGCACAGGTGGGCACTGCCAGGGAGGTAGGAGTGGGTGTAAGAAATCCTGGGGCGGGGATGAGGGGAGGTTTGGGGAGGGCGTTCATTCTAGTGCTCCTCCTGAGACTGGATGTGAAATTCCCTATCCTTGGTGGCCAGCCCTGGCAGCCAGGAATATTTAATCTAAGGTACCCACCTCATAACACACCCTCACAAACCTTATGAACAAAGTGCCTCTTCTTGCTACATTGGATGGCTGTCTGTGCACTGACTTCTCAGGCTCTGAGTCTGCACCCTGTGTCCCTGGAGCCTCAGGGCTCTGGGCAGAGCTCTCAGGGCTGCTATGGAGGGAGCACATGCAACAGCTCTAACTAGGAGCTGTCTTGCTTATACACTCTCCAGAAGGTTTGGTGGAAAAAAGTATACTACTGCTTATTAAAAGACCTAGGCCAACAGCACAGAAACATAACTGGTAGAAAGCAAATTTTTCCTCTCCCCTTTCAGCATTTTTGGGCTCAGCTTCACTGTCAGCCATGCACTGTGAGCATGAGAGTGGTGTATAACTCGAGCAAAAGGGCGTAAAAAGTAGGTACAGGTCTCACTGGAGCCAAAGTATCCGAGTGAGCACTTTCAGCATTACCACTGAACTTCATGGTTTCTGAGCTTATTCCTCTGGACTTTTCATTTCCCTTCAATACCCTTCAATACCTGACCTTTACTGGAGAAACCAGCTGCTAACCAGATATATTAAGGGGTCCAAATTGCAGTTTGAAGCTAGGAGTACCAAGTAGAAGGTTTAAGATCAAGTCCAGATAAAGAAGGCATTTCCAACAGGTGTACAAAAGATGGGTTACTCAGTAAATGATGCTGAGACAGCTGACTTGCCACCTGGAAAAGGAAATAAAGCTGGATTGCTACTTCATGCCCTCCAATAACAAGATCCAGAGGGATCAAAGATTTAAGTGTAATGATGAAACCACTAAAATACCAGGAGAAAATGTAGGTCAAGGTCATAGAATGAGGAGATCTTTCTAAGAATGACATAAAGTTCAGGAGTCAAAAAAGATAATTCCCCTACATAAATAACACTTCTTTGTGGCCAAAGGGATTATAAACAAGGCCAAAAGGTATACCAAAAATTTGGGGGAAAGTGCTAATTGCCCCAGAGTTTAGACAAGAAAAAGTATAAACTCTAGAAGAAATGAACAGGGAAGAAGAAATACATATATGGACAATAAACTTGTGAAAATATGTTCATACTCATTCATGAAGAAACGCAAATAAATCGATACCGTTCTTTACTTTCAGATTAGTAAAGATTAAAATACTTGATAATTACCATTTTTGATAAGGGAATGGACAATCCCATATACCTTTGGTGGGATGTAAATCAGGCTTTGGAGGATAATTTGGCTTTTATCTACCAAAAATGCAAAACATGTCCTTTGATCTAGCATCTCTACAACTAGGAACTGATCACCCAGATATTATTGCTCAGGTGAAAAACACATACGCACAAGAATACCTGTAATAGCACAAAAGTGGAAATAAGGTAAACGCCATCAAATACATGTAAAACAATGCGGTAGATCGTTAGGTACTAATATTTGGAAAGATGTTCAAGGTAGCTTGCTAAAAGCGAAAAACAACTTGCAAAATTCTCATTTGTTTAAATATGCCTGTGTTGATTTAGCAAATTTCTGGAAGGATACATAGCAAATATTAAAAGATTTACTCTAGGGAGTGGGACCAAGCCAGGGAATTTTTTTCCCCTGTTTTAATCTTTCAGTATTTTTTAAAATCATGAGTTTGAATAATGAAAAATATGAATAATGAACTGAATAATGAAAAAATAAGCTTAGTAAAAAGATCAAAAGACCAAGCCTACACATACAAACAGCAGCATGAAAATTTAAAAAGGGGGATTCCTGAAGGGAGCAGCAGAGATAAGGACCCTAGCTGGATCTCCTCTGGGCACTCACAGCCTCAGGGGCACCTTTCATCTTCAGGGCCTAGGAAAATCTTTGAAGGGGTGTCAAACCTGGTTTGCAGGCTCAGCACAAGCCTGGATTTCTGCTCCTATGTGGCAGTACTCCAAGCTCTCAGGGGCTCCCAACACTAACCACGTCACTATGTGGTCCCAAAAGTGCAGGGCTAATGTTTATAGGACCTGAGGCCTCAACAGATGGGTGCAAATTTTGCAGGGGACCCCAAGGCTTGAATCCTCGGGCAGAGCTAGCCTCCAGATGGACTTGGGCTCAGGGCTGCATGCTAAGCAGTTAGTGGGGATCAGACAGTGCCCATCCAGAGAACTGCTTTTTGGGAGGTGATAATTCAAAGATGCAAACTACTTTAGCTAGGCTTTATTTTCCTGCAAGACATTTCAGATTCATCAGCTCTTACCCAATGTCTAACAGGTAGGAGGAGTTAGCAATTTAAAGACCTAACACTGGGCTAAATTATACAAGGTATCTTTTTCCTCTGGGCTATTTAATCCCAGGATTCTAAGAAGAGATTTGTGGGAAAAGGGTCATTTTTCTGTTTTGACTCTGCCAAATGCTCTGATGCAGCACTTAACTTTATACATGGCTATGAATTAATTCTGAGAAAAAACAGGGCTATCAGAGTATCAGAGATAGGGAGAGAGATGCCAACTGCTGTCACCTGTTGAATGTAGGCCCCTTTGCAGGAAAAATATACAAACTACTCTGTATAAAGATTAAAGAGAGATCTCTGCTATCAATCCCATTGGGTATCCTATTCAAACACTGGATAAAAGTCATGCCGACTGATCCATCTTTTTGATCAAAGTCAGTTCCCAACAAAGCCCAACCCCTGGGCATGCTGGCAAAGTCAGAATTACTTCACAAACCCCTGCACCTTGTTAATCAATGGAAGTTAAAGTTGTGAAAAAAATGCAATTATCAAAAACCTTTTGGGCAATTTATAAGTGACACATGCCTTACCAAATTTGGAGTCAAACTGTACTCAGGAAATCCATCATTTCTTTCAATGTAAGATTGTCATGTCTCTTGGATGTTCCCAGGAAATATGTGAAATCTGAACCAGAGAATCTCTATGGATTAAAACATCAATTTATGGACACCTTAAAAAACCTAAATCCTTCTCTAAAGACACAGGACTATTTGAGAGATTTTGTTTGATGTCGACATCTCAACTACACATTTCTTTGGGGAGTTGGTCCCTGTTCTGCTCCTTGCTGACTGGCCTAAGGCTTCACGGCTCTGCTGGCAGAGCAGAAGGAAGATAAGGAGTGGCAGGACAGCATCTGTCTGAGAGGTGGCTGGTCCAGGCCTGTGCTAGGGTCAAACACTGGTGCAAGACTGAAAACAGAAGTTGGTGGCCCAAGGGGGCACCTGGTTTGGGGCAGAGCAGCAGTACGGCCAGCTGGCAGGAGCTGGGACAGGGGGTGGCATGAGAGGGGAGGTCCTACAAATTCAAGGAGTTGGACTGGGATGATTTTTCTGATCTCAGAGCCATGGCCAAGCGACACTGTTGAATAGTCAAAAACTGTCTGTTCCCCTCGAAGGAGGGCCTCATGAACCCAGTGCACTGTTGCAAAGAACCCTGATGAGGCAAAAGTACTTTCTCCTAGTCTACGGAGTGGGGCACTGCTGCCTTAGCTTATTCAGTGCCCGGGCGGCCTTTTGCAGAGAGAAAGGTGAGAATCTGGTTTATAGATGCTGGTTCCATTGCTGTTCCTGAGAAAAGAAATTTGTACAGAACTTCCTGCTCACAGTTTAAAATGTGGCTTCACCTTTTTTTTTTTTCTTTTCATGGCCACACCTGCAGCATATGGAACTTCCCAGGTCAGGAACTGAATCTGAGCCTCAGCTGCAAACTGTGTCACAGTTGTGGCAACACCAGCCCCTTAACCCACTATGCCAGGCCGGGATTGAACCTGCACCTCTACAGCAACCCAAGCCACTGCAGTTGCATTCTTAACCCACTGTGCCATGGTGGGAACTCTCGCTTTTTTTTTTTTAAACACAACAGAGCTGTTTATACCACATGATTAAAACTCAATATAAGCAAGAACATTTAAAAAATCTTTTATAGTAGTATGCCCAAAGCTACAAGACGCTATGAAGGTTTAAATAAAAATTTGATAAGTATACATACACTTGGTATGGGAATGACCTGCCTCTGGTCACCCTGAGGAAAAAGAAAAAAAAGTCATTGTCAGGTTTAAAGAGACATAGATCACATTCTCAAAAGAAACTTCAAAGCACTCTCAAGTACAGCAGGCACATGACTGCTCACTCTGTACCCGGCGGTATTTAATGAACAGGAGGAACCCAAAGGTTTTCCACCGTTAGGGCCCTGGATTCTACGCTGCCTTCCAGACAGCCTCTCCCCTGACAAACCAGGCCAGGTCCCTGAGGCTCATAAATCATCTTGTTTATTTAAATAGTGCCTCATTTACTCCCAGGAATTTAATCCTTAATTGAAAAGTTAAAAAAAAAAAAAACCCAAAACCGAGCAACCCATATTTTACTTGATCCATGAATCTCTTTAATAACTGGCTTGTTTCTTCTTTTAAGTAAGTTTTTCCCTAAAAGACTTAAGTCATTACAATATGCAGGGAAAAGAAGACAGTTCCATCAGACAATGAGGAACCCAGTGGCCACCTGGGGTCGGTCCTCTTTGAGGGGAAGACTGGGCAGAGGGTACAGGCAAGGTGCAAAGTTTCCTCCAAGGCCAGAGGCATGGAATGGATTTCCCATTAAGGGGAAGAGAACCTATATCTGTACAGAGTGTTCAGAGAATTCAGGCTCTGAGGAAGGGCTTCAACCATTACTTAACCCTGGAATGTCAGCCATTCCAAACCTGGTTGTTGGAAACACATCATTTTAGCATCATTAAGAAAAGCTAATAAAAGAACATATGTGTCTCCACTGAGAATTCCCAGGGTCTGTGTCTCCTTTTCTTCTTCAGATGGTGAGATGGGAGGTAATGAACCACAGTGTCGTGGTCCCTGATGAGATGCACTGTTCCACGTTCTCTCACATTGAAGGATTTACCAAAGTGTACCCATTTTTATTGAGGAGTCACTGGTGACTGGGGTCTCATGGGAAGGCACCATTCCTGACTGTCAACAGTGGCAGGTGGCTGACACCTTTCTCAGCTCTGCTCGACTCAAAGAACCATTTAGCAACTTCCTGACAATCTCCAGCCCCTCGTCATCACCCCTGCAGTATGACAGCAACTGGAATCTGCTTCCACATCCACTGAGCTTGAGTTTTATGTTCCAGGTGTCCTGACCAGGTGAGCACAAAGGGCAGAGTCACCCCACTTTGATACGGCTCGTTCTATGGGGTCTGGTTTCATACATGGAATAGTCACAGATTATGCAAATGATGCACTACTCAGAGTTAACTTACTTCTTTAAAAAGCCACTTAGACAAATGTTAATTGAAGGAAGTTTTCATGAATGAATACTTGGTCCAGGAAGCTCTCATCTCTGCCAGAGGAGCTGCCTCTAAAGGCCTTTATTCTCTGGTAGATGCAACTAAGGGTTCCAGGAAATCTTCCAGGGGTACAAAACCATCTTCTCATTTCATTTAAGCAGGTATTAGTTAAAAATAACTTTTACTATGACAGCAGTGATTCTTCTCTTTTTTTATCCTCTATAGGCTTAAGGTAAAAACTATGTCCCCTTTATTCACAGTGATTCTCTACATCAATGATTTTTTTATTATTATTATTTTATTTTTATTACTCAAATGAATTTATCACATCTGTAGTTGTATAATGATCATAACAATCTGATTTCAGATTTTTTTTTTTTTTAATGGCTGCATCTGCAGCATGTGTAAGTTCCCAGACCGGGGACTGAATCAGTGCCACAGCAGTGACCCAAGCCACTGAAGTGGCAATGCCAGATCCTTAACCCTCTGAACCAACAAGAAACTCCCCTACAGCAATGATTTTTAAATTTGGGCAGGGAGAGTTTGAGGCAAGTACACTGAGGGGGAGATATCTGAATGGGGCTGTGATAAGGTTTAGAGTGGAATCTCGTCATACAAATTCCACTGATATATTTTGCTACACCAATATAGCGTAATGTTTAATGTCTCTTAAGGCAAGTTATCTCTTATTATATTTTCCTAAAAATTTCTCAGATATTCTTAGACATTTTTTCTTCTATATAAAACTTAAGTCTTCCTATCCAGAAGCACAGTACATTTCTCACTAATAAGCACTCAAAACTTTTTAATGATTCTCATTTTTTGGTAGTATTTTGGGTTTTCTATGTAAATAATCACACCATCTACAAATAAAACTGGCTTTGTATCTTTTCCACACGTAGACCAATTCTTTCATTTTCTTGTCCTATCACATTAGCCTGTACTGCCAATGGTTCTCCTGTTGTTTGCTGTTTATTTCTAGAAGATAGCTTTTGACCATGTTAAATGGTTTTCTTCTATGTATCTGACTGTACTGTTGATTGGCATTTAAAGGTATATGGCTATTATACACTTCATTCATTAGATCTTTTATCAGAAAATGTCACTCTTTCTCTTTTTTAATGCTGTTAGTTTTTGAATTTGGTTTTGTCTGATATTGATTCTTTTGCCTTTTCTTTATTTGATCTGCTTTGTACATTTTGCCCATCTCTTTATTTTCTAACTTTTTATTTATTTATTTATTTTTTTTGGTCTTTTGTCTTTTTGTTGTTGTTGTTGCTATTTCTTGGGCTGCTCCTGCGGCATATGGAGGTTCCCAGGCTAGGGGTCCAATCGGAGCTGTAGCCACCGGCCTACGCCAGAGCCACAGCAACGCGGGATCCGAGCCGCGTCTGCAACCTACACCACAGCTCACGGCAACGCCGGATTGTTAACCCACTGAGCAAGGGCAGGGACCGAACCTGCAACCTCATGGTTCCTAGTCGGATTCGTTAACCACTGTGCCACGACGGGAACTCCCCTAACTTTTTTTTTTTTGTTTCACTGTATATTAGATGCTGGATCAGAAACTATTAGCCAGCTACCCTAACAGTTTTCTTTCTGGGCACATGGTAGGATTACACTTATCCATGTTTCTTAAAGTTAGGTGTAATTATGTGAACTACTCTGGACAATAAAATGTAAGTTGAAACAAATCTTGTTACTTCTGAGCGAAAATTTTAACAGCCAGTGTTCACCAAATTCCTTTTCTTCCTGATGTGAACAATCGTGGAAGCAAAATATGGGCCTTCCTTAGTCTGGTCCATGAACGAGGAGGATAAGACAGAGTTATGTAATATAATAACACTAGCTATTAGTCACATGCGACTACTTAGCACATGAAATATGGCTAGTCCATATTAAAATGTGTAAAACATACATCAGATTTTGAAGAATTAGTAAGATAAAAGAATGTGCATTTTATCTCAGTGATCTTTTTTCTATTGATTACACACTGAAATAATATTCTAGATATATTGGATTAAATAAAATCTAATATTTAAAAAAATTTTATGGCTGCACACCCACTGCATATGGAAGTTTCCAGGCCAGAAATTGAACATGTGCTGTCACAGAGACAATGCGAGATCCTTAACCTGTTGTGCCACAGCAGGAACTTCAAAAAATACATTATTAAATCCATTTTATCTTTCCAAAAAGATTTAAAAGATGAGGCTACTAGAAAAACTTATATAACACATGTGGCTCACACTATATTTCTATTGGACAGTGTTACAGAACAGATGGCCCAACAAAACCATGATAAACTTGTAATATGAGAGAAAAACAAATTTTTATTGTTTCAAGCCTTGGGGGATTTGAGGCTGTTACTGAGCATGACTGAACTCACACTGACTCTACATCTACTCAGTCATTCTTTTCTCCTTTGTGAAAAGAACTCTGATATTGTTGGGAGCAGGAACCTGAAGGTTTAGATCTGGCCAATAAGACATCAGGTTTTGATGGTTTCCTGTGAAAGCATTTACTTTCCATAAAAGGGACAGATATGGTGAGTGCTACTCCTCCCTCTTGTCTTCCCTTAAATGTGGAGATGATGTCTGAAGCTTGTGATTTGAGAGTATATATAACAAGCATGAGAATGAAAGCAAACATGCCCAGGACAGTGGGCCAGAAAGATCAAAAGACTGAAGAACAGAAAGAATCTGGGTGCCTGATGGCATCAACAGGCATCTAAACTCACCCCAGCAACTGCCAGACTTAGGCTTTTTATGTAAGATAAATAATCTCCTATTTGTCTAAGTCATTATTTGTCAGTTTTCTTTTACTTGCTGCCAAAATCATTTCTACCTGAAATAGGTATATTCTTGGCAATAGTATCCAGCTGAATTTGTCAAGCCAATTTGATAAAGTCTTGGTCTTTTGTTAGGAGAATTTGGTTCATTAAACTTGGTATTATGCCTACTCTGTTAGGCTTCCTATTTACAATATTACTTGTTCTTTTTCCCTTTCTTTAATTTTGATCACTTGTTCATAATTCTGTTCATTTCCCCTTTCACTCTCTGTGAATTCTCAGGATCTATTTTCTAATTGTGCTACAGTTCTATTCCTAATAATTGTATTTATTTCTATGTTTTCTATAATTATATTATAGCTGAATATCAATCTCACGTAGGTTTTCTTTTGCTCTCTTGAGAAATCATTCCATATCTGAAAATGTACTTCTTTTGCCTTAATAGATAAATGATATCTCGGTCACACACAGAATTTTCCGTTTGTAACTCTTCTCAGTAGCCTGTAAACATTTTTTTTTTTTAATTTTTTCATAGTCTTGCAGTATTGCTGATGAGAAGTCTGGTACTAGTATAATTCTCTTTTTGTTTGAAAACATCTTGTTCTGGTAGCTTGTAAAGACTTTCTCTTTATACTTAAATTTCAGAATTTTAACCATATATCAAGGCACGTGCATCATGCTTGCCCCCACTAATTCTGCTGTAGATTTGATAAATTGTCTCAGTCTGCATATTCAAGGTTTTTTTTCAGTTCAAGAAAATGTCTTCTATTATTTATTATTCGTCTGGAATTTCTATTACTTGCAAGTTAGGTCTCCTAGATGCCTTTTCCCTGCTTTCACAACGACCATTTCTGTGTTTCTGGCCTGAATTGCAAGATATTTCTTGCACTTGCTCTTCCAGGACATTAATGCAGTTCTCTGCAGGGACTATTCCAACTCATTTTCTTAGTGCATTCACTGAATTTTTGTATTTAGAAATCAAGGGGTCTTTTAAGTTCTAAAAGTTATTTTTGAACTCAAAACTCATTTCTTGAACTATCATCTTTTGAGTGGTCTACAAAAGTTTTCTTCCGTTAGTCCTATCTCAGTAAGGGTGCCAAATGCTAGATTTTCAACTTGGACTTCCCGGGCTGTGGTGAATGGGGGAGCACTTGAGGGCCGGGCTGTATTCATGGCCTAGCAGAGCCTGAGTTGACAGAGCAAAAAACGGGGAAGAGAGTCCCTACACTACTGGGCTCCTGTAGGGCAATTCAGCTCATCAGTACAGCCCCTCCCAGCACCTCCAGTGGGCAGTGCAGGCCCTTTCCAAGGGGTCTGCAGGCTCCCACTGGCTGGTTGACCTCACAGGACTACATATTTCAAATCTTCATCTTAGAACTCTAAGAGACGCAAGCATTTTCCTTGGTTGGTGGTTCCCTGCTTCTCACTCAGTATCAGAGAGCATGAATCCTGTGCCTAATCTTTCTCCTGGAGAAATGAGGAAAACTGTAGGCCCTGATGTACTTCCCAGGCTCCACCAGAAACCTCACCTGGGATTATCCAGAAAGGGAATTTAAATGGTCAGAGCCACATGCTCAAGCTGTCATCTTCCCAGAATCCTCTTCTACACATTCACATGTACTTTCAAAATAATCTATTTTCTAAACACAAAACCAATTTAAGCTTCTTTGTGAAAACTGGGAAAAGAAAAAAGAAAAAAGAGGTAGAACCCTATAAACCAACTATAATGGAAAAAATAAAAATCATTAAAAAAGAAAAAAGAAGTAAAGCACAGAGAGGAGAAAATCCCACATAGAATCCCACCAGTCTGAGAAAATCTCTTCACATTTTGGTGTACATCATTCTAATCTTATAAATGCCATAGATAGACTTATAAATATTCTTGCCTACTATATTTTAACCTTTTTCCCCTAAGTGATATATATTGAACATTTCCCTATTTCAGCAATATTTATGAGATGTCATTTTTTTTTTTTTGTCTTTTTTGTTGTTGTTGTTGTTGTTGCTATTTCTTGGGCCGCTCCCGCGGCATATGGAGGTTCCCAGGCTAGGGGTCGAATCGGAGCTGTAGCCGCCGGCCTACGCCAGAGCCACAGCAACGCGGGATCCGAGCCGCGTCTGCAACCTACACCACAGCTCACGGCAACGCCGGATCGTTAACCCACTGAGCAAGGGCAGGGACCGAACCCGCAACCTCATGGTTCCTAGTCGGATTCGTTAACCACTGCGCCACGACGGGAACTCCCGAGATGTCATTTTTAATAGCTGTATACTATGTAATCATATGATTGGTGCATTGGCCTGTTATTATTTTATCATCAAGTTGCTTACAATTCTGCAATATTATAATTTATGCTGGATAGTATCTTATAGCTAAATCTTTGTACATTCATAATTACATCACTAAGGTGGAAAACTGCTTGTATGGACAAATAGGTATATTTTTAAGATTTTTGAGATCATACTGCCAAATTTTCTTCAAGAAAGGTAACCATTTAACATTCCTATCAATAAGTAATCCTCTACTTCTCTCTCACTATCCTGATGCTGAACCCAAATATTACCTTTAAGGAGTTCCCGTTGTGGTTCAGTGGTTAATGAATCTGACTAGGAACCATGAGGTTGCAGGTTCGATCCCTGGCCTTGCTCAGTGGGTTAAGGATCTGGCGTTGCTGTGAGCTGTAGTGTGGGTTGCAGACGCGGCTCGGATCCCGTGTTGCTGTGGCTCTGGCATAGGCCGGCGGCTACGGCTCCGATTAGACCCCTAGCCTGGGAACCTCCATGTGCCACAGGAGTGGCTCAAGAAAAGGCAAAAAGACAAAAAAAAAAAAAAAAACCCAAAACCCCCCCAAAAAACAAATATTACCTTTAAATCTTCTAATAGTTTGATAGATGGAACAGGAGATCTCATTGTTTTAGTATTTCTTTGATTACTAACCACACTGAACATTTTTTCTCATGTTTACTGACCAACTGTATTTATTTTGTGAGATGTCTGTTCATGCCCTCTGCTCATGTAATCTGGGATGTAAAGTTTTATGACTTTTGTGGCCTCGATCTTGACTATCCTCACCATGAATAATCTCCTTTTTCTCTTTCAATAATTTTTACCCAAAATTCTAATCTGACTGATATTACCATTGTACTTCCTGCTTTCTTTTTGGTTATACCTGTGTGATGGCTTTTTGCTCATTCTCTTTTACTTTGTTCTAAGTCATTTTGTTTTGAATATGTCTGTTAGATAGTATGTGGGTAGAATCTTTTTTTTAAACCTATTGTGATGATCTGACTTAAAATTCCTTATTTGATACATATAAAAAAGAATATATAACAAATACATTCATTATTAAAGAAGGTAGTCACATCTATATATATATATACATATATATATATATATGTATATTTATTTATTTATTTATTTGTATTTTTAGGGCTGCACCTGTGGCACATGGAGGTTCCCAGGCTAGGGGTCAAATCGGAGCTGTAGCTGCTGGCCTACGCCACAGCGATCCGAGCCACCTCTGCGACCTACAACAGAGCTCACAACAATAATAGATCCTTAACGCACTGAGAGAGGCCAGGGATCGAACCTGCATCCTTATGGATGCTGGTCAGATTCGTTTCCACTGAGTCACGATGGGAACTCCTCCATTTATATTTATTACTAGCTCTTTTCCAAGTCTCTATTTCTCCTCTACTCTTTCCATTTCTTTTTCTTTCTTTCTTTCTTTTTTTCTTTCTTTCTTCCTTTCTTTCTTTCTTCCTTCCTTCCTTCCTTTCTTTCTTTCTCTCTCCCTCTCCCTCTCCCTCTCTCTCTTTCTTTCTTTCTTTGCTGCACCCATAGCATGCAGAAGTTCCTGGGTCAGGATCAAACCTGCATCACAGCAGTGACCAGAGCCACAGCAAAGACAATGCCAGATCCTTAACCTGCCAGGCCACTAGGGAACTCCACAGTCTTTCCATTTCTTGGTCGGCCCCTGGCTCCTTAACATTCTGTTTCATTCATTCAACTTCCCATGAAAGAATGTTATAAAAATGTGAAATGACACTTATAACTTGCACCAAATATGTTCTTTAGTGGCTAAATGGGATAACTGACATAGCCTTTAACAAAAAAGATGACTTTTTTTGTAATTTCAAATCTCCAAGTAAATGGCTGCACACATACTGTCACAGATTCTCATTAAGGATGTTGGTCAAGGATGGGACAGACACGTGGCTACAGCAGTTCTACATCAACACTGACCTTCTGAAGCCCACCATTCTCCTCCACCAGTGGCGGAAGCACACTGGGGCTGCTGCCTGGTGGGGCCTCCACATTATAATCCCGGAAGCAGCAGAAGAAAGAACTGAGGATGCTTCGGCTCCTCTGCTTCTTCAGGCTGACGTTGCACTGGGATGCTGGAAAGACAAAAAAGCACAGTGTGGCCAGCTGCATCATGCACTTGGAGCTGTAATGCAATGGGAAAACCTTAATGAGCAGTTGCCCTGGAGTCCTGATTCCAGGAGACCTACTCAGGACAAGAAGACAGGGGCCACTGGGAAGTTGCTCTGAAAGATTATTACGGGAATCCTAGAGAACCAGATGGTCAATGGAGTTTAGTCCTGCTGGCTGGACAGAATTCTTCTGGCCTTGGCCCAGTGGTGGCTGCTTGCTCATTAACTGACCCAACCCCAGGGTCACGCGCCATCTACATTCCTGAACCCAGCGGATAAGGTCTCCCAACCCTGCACGAAGCACTACTTCAAAATATAGATCCTTGCAGGCACAGATCTCTAAAACTCTCTGAGAAGTGTTTTTCTGTTAAGGGTACCAAGAAAGAATCACTTTGAAACTGGGTTCTTGGACACTCCCTGCTCACCATGGAAATGACTAACTTCATGGTGTATTAAATAAGATGTGTGAGGGCACAAAGCAGCCCTCTTCTTAAACTCTGCCATTTGTCAAGAAATTGATGGAGCCTCGACCCACAGAGCTCAGGTCTGAAGGCTTCCATTACCCTTGAAACAGACACAGCAGGAGAGGTGGAAGAGAAGGTCAGGGCCAGCCAGGGTAAAGCCCATCTTCATAGGACCCGGGCCACACAGTGCCACATTCAATCCCTGGCCTGTCCTGGACTAAGGCTCTGGAGGGAGGGACAGATCCTTGCTGTTACCCAGGGCTCAAACAAGCCACCACAAGTCAGAAATAAAGCGCAAAAATTAGTACAGATGAGAAACACACCTCGGGGGAGGGGACTAACAACTTGAAGGTGCAGGAGCATTTTGCCTGGGAATGCAGCCAGGGCTGTCCCACCACATACCACGTCTGGGTGGGTCAGCAGCACTGAGGAGAGGTACCATGCCTGGGATGCATGGGAATCATCACTGTAGGAAATTGTTAAGTCCACATGATAACTGTTAGAGTCTCTCTCTCCCACAAAGCGTTTCTGGCACAGTTCCTTTCTATACACTTGTGTGATCTGTATAGCACCCACTCTCTCAAAAGATCACAAAACCTTTGCGGAGAATCTTGGGGTACTCCTCTGCCTGCAGCAAAACCAAATGCCTTCAGATAGAAGTTCTGAAAAAGTCCTAAAAGGTTGTTTTGCCAGCATTCCACAGGCATGGATGGTCTCTCCCCTGGGTTTAAGCAAATGGTCTAGTTAACAGAATTCAAGTGAATTAAAGTTCCCCATTCACTAAAGATGAGCTTTAGACCCACGAATCCCTGGAAAAGCTGGCTTTTTTTTTTTTTCCCTTTGTGAATCTGCAGGTGCATGGCACAGGGCAACTATCTCCTCACTTCAGGCCCCACACACCAGGCCAGACCAGGCCACGGGGACCACCAGACACAGAGGCCTCCCACGCAGCAGGGGTGCAAGCCATGATGATCCCTGTATCCTGAGGCCTTCCCTCTGGGTTCTAGAACTTTACAGTCCTCATTTCACAGAATCCTCAGAGCTACCCAAGGAGATAGGTGTTACTGCTTCCATTTTACTGCCAAGAAAATACAGCTAGTAATTGTGTGTGCCAGGATCTGAACCCAAGTGGGCCCGTGTCCAGAGTGCGTGCTTTCCCCATGCACCACGCAGAAGACAAGTCTAAAACAACTCAGGTCAGATTAAGGGGGAAACATGCCAAGTGGGGAGAAAAGTGCAGCCAATAAACTCATATTTAATATAAACAAATGGTTAACCCGCTTGGTGTTACTTTGGGTGTTTCAGTTTTTATCCCTCACTCAAACAGTTTAGTCAGAGGAAGAAAAAACTGTGTCTTCCTTGCCTGAGAGCACATTTCTCTGCAAGTAAACAAGTTGTTTGTTCATGTCTCGGAGACACTGAGCAGTCAACCCCCAGGCTGGGCAATAAAAAGGCCTGCAAAATGTACTCTCCCAGATCATGTAAATCTTTCCCATAATTAACTAACTAACAAATAAGTTAATTTTTTTTTTTTTTTGGCCTTTTTAGGGCCACACCCATTGCATATGAAGATTTCCAGGCTAGGGGTCTAATTGGAGCTAAAGCCACCGGCCTACGCCATAGCCACAGCCACACCAGATCCGAGGCACATCTGTGACCTATACCTCACGGCAACACCAGATCTTTAACCCACTGAGCGAAGTCAGGGATCGAACCTGTGTCCTCATAAATACTAGTCAGATTCGTTTCTGCTGAGCCACGATGGGAACTCCAACGAGTTAACTTATATGCTTAAAAAAATATTCCTGACCCTGGAAGTATTTATGATTGACACCATAAGATCACTTGGAGTGTAGCAGCCACTAATAGGGCTGGGGGCTCACTATTTGTTCCAGTTGCTTGGGATGCTGTCACCCCCGACTGGGAAAAGGCAGCTCACTCAGTTCTGCCCTCTCTGTAGGAAGAGGTGAAGGAGCCCAGGTGGTCTCATGTCCAGGCATCTTCCTGCTAAATTAGGTTAGTACTAGGGCCTGTAGGAATCTCAAGGCAGTTGGGGCTTTCTAGTTTCCTAATTACCCTTGGACTGGGCTGGTGCTCAGGCTAGCCAGGGAGATGGGTGGATGTCCACAGGGCCAGCCTGAGCCTCACCCCACCCATGGCACTCGCTGTTCCTGCAAGGTCAAGGTGGGGCTGTCTGGGTCTCTGGACCCTGCTGCCTCCCACCCCAGCTGCTGCCTCTCTGCCAGTTAGAATACAAAAGGCCTTTGATTCACTTACCATCTTCTAGTAAAACGGTTTCAGTTGATGTATGGAGTCGAAATCTATATTTTAATGGCCAAATGTTTATCATAGATCAAAAATGCTAGATAAATAATTGTATCTCTGACTTGCTCATAATTGTGCAAAACAAATGGAAAGATTATAATAGAGAAAAGATGGGCAAAAATATGTCACAATGTTAAAAGTACTTGTCAGACACTGGGTATTTACAGCTCTTCCTTCTGTATTTTCTAAATGCTTTATGGTAATTACATTTTACTCTAACAATGGGGTAAGAACACAGCCTTGTTAAGCTTTCTTTCAGCAACTTTGTTAAGCTGAGGAGAAACCATATCCTACTCCTACACCTAAACCCTAGGCTTACTCCTTTGTTTTCTACTCTATGTCTGTGAAGCAAAAAACAGGCAACAGCAGTGTCATAAGTCTTGCAGGAGGTAAATGCCGTCCTGCTCCCTCTCTGTTCTTAATCAAGACTTGGCCTCTCACCACCTGCCCTCACTTGCTCCTTTGAAGGTCCCTTCTCAGATAACATGAGAGGTCTCTTGGTGGCCCAGGTAGCCAGCAAGAAGGTCTTTATCAGAATTGGATATTAAAGACAGTTTAATGCACATATCTTCTGGTTACACTGGTTTGGAGCATATGTTAAAAGAGTAAAGGAGGGAATTAACCACTTTGAACACCAGTCGAAAACATTTCTCAAAGATTTCCTTTTTTTTTTTGGTCTTTTTGCCATTTCTTGGGCCGCTCCTGCGGCATATGGAGGTTCCCAGGCTAAGGGTCCAATTGGAACTGTAGCCGCCGGTTTACGCCAGAGCCACAGCAACTCGGGATCTGAGCCGTGTCTGCAACCTACACCACAGCTCACGACAACGCCGGATCCTTAACCCACTGAGCAAGGCCAGGGGTCGAACCCGCAACCTCATGGTTCCTAGTCGGATTCGTTAACCACTACGCCACGATGGGAACTCCAGGTTTCCATTTTTTAGCTTAAAGACTTAAATATAAGACATGACACCATAAATTCCTACAAGAGAACATACACAAAACATTCTCTGACATAAAACTTACGTCAGCATTTTTTTAGGTTGGTCTCTCAATACAACAGAAATAAAAGCAAAAATAAACAAATAGGATCTAATCAAACTTATAAGCTTTTGCAGAGCAAAGGAAATCATAAACAATGCGATACGAAAAGACAATCTATGGACTAGGAGAAAACAGTTGCAAATGATGCAACTGATAAGAGTTTACTTTCCAAAATATACCAACAGGTCATACAATTCAATAACAACAACAAAAACCCAATCAAAAGTGGGCAAAAGGCCTAAACAGATATTTCTCCAAAGAAGACTTAGAGATGACCAACAGACACATAAAAAATGCTTGATATGGCTAATTATTAGAGAAATCCAGATCAAAATCACAATGAAGAATCACCCCACACCAGTCAGAATGGCCATCATTAAAAAGCCTACAAATAATAAATACTGGAGAGGTTGTGGAGAAAAGGAAACCCTCTTACACTGTTGGTGGGAATGTAAACTGGTGCAGCCACTATGGAAAACAGTATGGAGGTTCCCCAAAAAACTAAAAACAGAATTGCCATATCCCAGCAATCCCACTGCTGGGCATATACCTGAAAAAAACCATAGTTCGAAAAGATACATGCACCCTAATGTTCACAGCAGCACTATTTAAAATAACCAAGACATGGAAGCAACCTAAATGTCCAGTGAGGGGGTTCTTTTGTGGTGCAGTGGGTTAAGGATACAGCGTTGTCAACACAGTGGCTTGAGTCACTGCTGTGGTGTGGGTTTGATCCCTAGCCTGGGAACTTTTGTAGCTGCAGGAATGGCCAAAAAATTAAAAGATAAAAAGAAGTCCATCAACAGATGATGTGGTGCATAGATACAATGGAATACTACTCAGCCATAAAAAAGAATGAAATAATGCCATTTGCAGCAACACGGATGCAACTAGAGATTATCACACTAAGCGAAGTTAGAAAGAGAAAGGCAAATACCATATGATATCTCATATGTGGAATCTAAAATGGACTTATTTACAAAACAGAAACAGACTCACAGACATAGAAAACAAACTTATGGTTACGAAAGGGGAAAGGGGGGAGGGATAAATTAGGAGTTTGGGATTAGCAGATACATACTATTATACATAAAATAAACAAGGACCTATTGTATAGCACACTGGGAACTACATTCACTATCTTGTAATAACCCATAATGGAAAATAATCTGAAAAAGAATCTTTTATATTATTTATATTTCATATTATTTCATATGTATATATCTGAATCACTTTGCTGTACACCTAAAACTAACACAGCATTGTAAATCTATTTTTCATAAAAAATTTTCATTTTTAATCAGATTAAGGAGGAAGACGTCATTGAAAATCATTCCAAAGGTTTCTGTTGCTTTCCCTTGATCATTCCCCCCTCCTATCACACCTGCACCTGCCCCCTCACTTCCGGTTTTCTCATGGTAGACTCCTCATCATACTGACATCCTACTTCCCCTTCTTCCTCTGCTCCTCTCCTCACTTCTCAGAATATCCCTGTTCTTTAGGGGTTGGTTCAAAATCTACCTTTTGGAGGAAGCCCACTCCAGCCAGTGGAAGGGATCAGCCATGGAACTCCCATTCCTCTCTTCCAACTACCAATTCATCCGCCTGCCTGCTGGACTGACATGGCCCCTGGATGCCTCCTAGGAGCCGCTCAGCCAGCATGTCCCCTCTTAACTCAGGGCCCCAATCTCCTAGTCTAAGCATCGATCCTCCTCCCTCTCATTAAGTTGTTGGCGTGGGTATCCTTAGCAGCCCCTAAGTCTGTCCTCACAAGCCCCTGTCCTGGTCTGATCCCAGCTGGGGCCCTCATCATCTTGGGGCCTGGAGAACAACAGCGGTGGAACTTGTTTCCTTGCTGCCAATTTTGTGTCCCATATAATGACATGATCTACCTCAATGAAGCCCAAGAGGTGAGGAGAATGTTTGATGGATCTGAGTGTGGCCCCTGAAGTCACCTTCCTAGGTGTAGGCTCAACCAGCAAATGGTTGGGACTTAAGTGACGTGATTTCTTAAGTGACATGATTTCTCCTTGTCTGAATAATGGGGACAATAGGCTTGTTGTGACAATTTAATGAGTTCTTAAAAAATACTGAGAACACTGCCTGGCACAGAACAAGCTTTTCATAAACGTTAACTCTTATTACTACCATTATTAGTCTCTTAAAAGCGTTTGCTCTATAAAGGAACTGGGGTTCTCTAGGTAAAGCATGGCTCATAGGCTGGATTCTGTGGATACAGTCTGTTCCCTGGCATCTGACAACTAGGAGGCATAACTTACTATAACAGATCCTGGTTACTTAAATTGTCATTTAGAAAGGAAAACTAGAAAAATTTCAGAAGTGACTCTACTCAATTGCTCTAAAAACTATAGAGAGGTAGAGATGAGGAAAGAAAAGGGAGAGGGGTAAGTGTCCAGATAAATGCTATTGGGGGCTGTTGACCTGCTTTCCCTGAGAAAAAGAAAATGCTTTCAAGTCAAGGGGAGGAAGCACCTACTCTCTCCCACCCACTTCCTCAACTCCCGTCTGCTGAGCTCTGGACCTGCCCCATCTGCATCTGACCCAGGGGCTCCTCGCCCCAAGCTGTGCATCAAAAAGGAGCACGTTCCGTGTGTGGAGGACCCATGAGGACCATGCAAGGAGGCCAACAGACCCATCAAGTCTCCTGCAGGCTCTCCTATTGGGCTGTTATACGCCACCATTTCCCCCAGGCTCTGGGAGTGCAGGCCTGTCAGAAGGACTATCCTCTTCTCTTCCTTAGTCCTGCTAATGAAGACACACTCACGGCTGGTCCCAGTGGCCGCCCTTCATCTCACACAGACTGTTGGCCCACAGAATTGGAAATCCACAGGGAAGGAAGGGGAGAACCCTGGCAGGGTCAGATGGGGTGACCCTAAGACTTAAGTTTCTCCATCGCTCTGAGCAGTCCTGGGTGGGGCAGAAATCCCTGGGGAAGGCTGTCAAGAATTGGAGATGTGGGGTGTGGGCCTCTGCCATGCCCATGGCGTGTGTGACACTTGAGGACAAACAGGCACATGGCTGTTTTCTGGATTCCTCTTGGGAACTAATGCTTCTCTTGAGGCCCCTGGACTTGGTGTTATTGAAGCCCAGCAGATAAGGACCCTGCTTCCCACTCCTACACATCCCCCTCTTTCTCCTCCAAGGGCCGGGGACCTCCCATCCTCTGGCAGAGAAAAAGAGGGGCTGAGAGAGAGCCTATGGATGGGGTGGGTGACACCGGATGCATAGATGGTTGCCTTCCTTGAGTCTTTAATCCTAAGGAGAGACAGGAAGCCTCTCAAATACCTTCCTGGCCTCTCTGGGCAGAGGGCTGGCCCAGGTTAGAACCAGTATCTTCAAAGCACCAGCTGCCGACAGGGAGCACAGGAGACATCTGCCCTGTCTGCCCCCAGAATCCATGACCCTTCTTTCCCATCAAAGTTGGGAGCACAGGAGACATCTGCCCTGTCTGCCCCCAGAATCCATGACCCTTCTTTCCCATCAAAGTTCCACCAACTTCCAGTCCATTCCCAAAACCTGTCCAATCAGAGGCACACGACTGGCTCAGGGGTTGGTGCACGACCCATCTGGGCCAAGGAAAGCCTGTCCCCGGATTCAGCTACACTATTGTTAGAACTGTTCTCTTTTTGCTGGTTTGCTAAGCTGGCAGGACGTAAGCCTGGAGCCACCAGGGGCCATCATGGCCACCAAGTGAGAAGCACTTTCCTGAACACATGAGCTGAAACTGAGGAAAAAGTAGCTGAGACAAGGAGAAGGGCAGGGCTCTGGGGACTTGGTTTCAATAAACTGGACCTTCCTGGAATTTTCATCTATATAAGAAAATAAATCCCCTTTTCCTTTTAAGCCAGCATGTATTGAGGTTATGTTATTTGCATTGGAAAGGATTATCCCCGAAAACGTGGGCTCCTAGGCTCAGCAGCGTAGAAACACTGATGATTCACAAAAGACACGCATACCCAGCAGGAGAGACCCTTGAATGACGATCCTGATACAGTATGCATCCTGCTGTGATGGGGCAGCACAGGGCACTGCTGGGGCCCAGAGAAGGGCACACAGTCCAGACTTGTCGGGGGGGTGGGGGGAGTGACTTTGTAGGAGAATTGTCTTCTAAGCAGGGCTGACAATTTTATAAAATCATTGGAGGGCAGAAAGGAGGGAAACAGCAACGTGTAAAAGGCCTGAAGTGAGAGGGAACATGACAGAGTTGAGAAATCAAAGTGGTGAGGAGTATGAGATGGGGGTGATGACAGCAGGGACCTTGTAAACCTTGGTGATGAGTGTGGATTTCATCCTATGGGCACCGGGAGAGCACCGGGCAGATCTGCAGTACAAATGCCGTGGTTTGACTTCTACGGCTGAAACTGAGTTTAAATTTTAAATTATGACTAATGCATGCTCTCAATCTGCATCGAAGATTTCCAGGATATTTGTAAATCACAGACGTGGATGCTTGTGTAAAGGGCCTACAATGGAATTTCTTATTTAAAAACTTGCTGGAGTTCCCGTCGTGGCGCAGTGGTTAACGAATCCGACTAGGAACCATGAAGTTTCAGGTTCAATCCCTGGCCTCGCTCAGAGGGTTAAGGATCTGGCATTACTGTGAGCTGTGGAGTAGGTCACAGATGCGGCTGGGATCCCACGTTGCTGTGGCTCTGACGTAGGCCGGCAGCTACAGCTCCGATTGGACCCCTAGCCTGGGAACTTCCATATGCTGAGGGAGTGGCCCAAGAAATGGAAAAAGACAAAATAAATAAATAAATAAATAAAAACTGGCTTTATTTATTTATTTATTTTTGGCTGCACCTACAGCTTGTGGATGTTCCTGGGCCAGGGGTTGAACTCATGCCACAAGCAGTGATGATGCTGGATCCTCAACCTGCTGAGCCACAAGGGAACTTCCAAAAAGCGACTTTCAATGCAAGTTACACGAAAAGAAAATGGAGGAGTTCCCGTTGTGGCTCAGTGGGGAGGGAACCGGCATCAGATGTAGATTCAAGCCCTGGCCTTCCTCGTGGGTTAAAGATCCGGTGTTGCCACAAGCTGCAGTGTACATCTTGCTGCAGCTCCAATTCAACCCCTAGCCTGGGAACTTCCATATGCCACAGGTGTGGCTCTTAAAAAAAGAGGGGTGGGCTTGAGAATACATCTGGGTTCAAGTCTCAGTCCTGACATTTGTTAGCCAGTGAATTCATCTACCCAAGCCACATCAGCAATGTGGGAACCATAACATCTACCCCCACAGGATTGTTGTGTGGAGGCAGCAATAACAGGTATGTTTGTGTAAGAGAGAAAATCTACCAGCAGCTTAAGGCATAGCAATAAAAGCTTATGACTGGTTTAGGTCCAGTGCAGTGTCTCACTGGGAACAGAAGCTAGCTTGTATTCAGATAACCATCCTCACAAAAACAGCTTGGCTTTATGAGAAAACACGTAGGCAGACCCATTTTGGTTTTGGTTATGTGAATTCTAAACTTAGGACTTGAAGGAGCTCTTTAAAACTCTACCTCCTAGCTAGTGAAGGTTTCTTTGTCTAATAATAATAATGTTAGAAAGTAAACAAACAAATAAGAAGCAGCTCCACATGAGAAGCTTAAAATAAACCCCAGGATTTGGGCTTTTTCGAGGAAATCTTATTGAAACATGGTTAGAAATAAAGTGCTGTAATTAAAAACATGGACTGTCCAGGGGAAAGTCCACCAAGGCTGATGTTGGGGTTTGGTCCCTCAGTGGGAGGAGAGGACTTGTTTATGTCAACAGATGGAAGGTATCTCTGAACCCACCACTGGGTGGTATGATGGTCTGAGAGGGAGGCATTTCTTTTTTCTTTTTCCTTTTTTTTTTTTAGGGCCACAGCTGCAACATCTGGAAGTTCCCAGGCTCGGAGTCAAATAGCAGCTGTAGCTGCCAGCCTACACCACAGCCACAGCAACTTGGGATACGAGCTGCGTCTGTGACCTACACCACAGCTCACGGCAATGCCAGATCCTTAACCCACTGAGCAAGGGCAGGGACCGAACCTGCAACCTCAAGGTTCCTAGTCGGATTCGTTAACCACTGAGCCATGACGGGAACTCCGAGGGAGGCCTTTCTAATCATTCTCTCCTACTGCCTGGAGAGCTGACTGGTTCCCTTCTATACCCAGAAAGTGAAATGTTGACCCCAAAAGCCAGTGTTCCCTAATTAGTGTGACAGCTGCCCAGGCCACATAACTGCTGACCTTTTACAGTAATTCTTGATTGGGACATGGTTTAGATTCCAGATGTGGAGAGGCTTATGAACTTCCCTGAACCCCTGACTGCAGCACGACAATCACGACAATCTCTGGGTCTACCCCAGTTCAGAGCTTTGCACACTCTCCTCTGCAAGCACCCCACCCACCTGTCTTTATCTGTGATCTGTCCTTGAACTCCCAGTGCCCCACACACTATACCATCAAAGGAGTAGTTCAGGGTCAAGACAAAAGCAGCTGAAACATAGGTGGAAATGTTTGCTACTGACTATGAATCCACCCCGTCATTCAAGTTTCTCCCTAAGTGAAGAAACTGCATTTCAGCAGCTACAGAGGACAAAGGTGACCTTTCATTTTCACACTGCCAAGCCAGCCTATGTGTTGGTATAAGTTCCTGACCACCAAATCCAGAATAAGACAATATCTAGAGGAAAACTGATTTCACATACAAAGTCTCCTGCTAATGTGTCAAAGCATTAAAACCTCAGAACCAGCTTCTTTTCTGTCACAAGAGCAGAACTGAGAAAGATACTGTGTAGCAGATTTGTGCAGTCCACATGTTTACAGCAGAATATTAAAATATGTGGACACTGGAGTTCCCTGGTGGCCTAGCAGTTAAACATCTAGTGTTGTCACTGCTGTGGCTCGGGTTCGATCCCTGGCCCAGGCCCTTCTGCATGCCATGGGCACAGCCAAAAAAAAAAAAACCAAAATGAAACAAAACAAAAATATGTGGACACCGACACTGTTGTGCCTGCAAAACAGCAGTTTCTCAAAGTAAGGCTATTTCTTCACATGTGGGGATGTCATGGCATATTACAAGCCTGAAGAGACCATGTAGCGAATTCACAACCTACATTACTACATAAAATGCTAAACGCCTTTTTTTTTTTTTTTTTTTTTTTTTAAACGGGAGGCGAGCAGTTCCTCATTTAAGTGAATACACCATTTCTTCTCTTGCAGAACTGCGCTGCAATCTCTGGCATGCATCCCAGGGCCGTGGTCTGGAATGGGTGTCTAACAGGAAATTCTGGGCAGTCTATGCATACATTACATTCCTTTCCCACCCCGAAAGAGTTGTCAACAAACACAACTTTGCTCTGTTTGATTAAAAAGGGGGGGAGGGAGTTTGGGGGGGCGGAGAGAGGCCAGGGCACAGACCTCACAGAGTTCAAAAGCAGATGTGGTTGTGAGAATCCAAACTTCCTTTTCTCCTAGAAGAAGGACTTAGTTACCTTCTAGAGATGTTCAGTCAGTCCCTAGTCTATTTCTGAGTCATAGATTTGCCCAGGGAATTGCACCCAACACTCTGAAAGAAATACACCTTGGGCAGCTCTTTCTCTGCTGCAAGCTGTAACTGGCAGTGGTTCTTTCAGCCAGTGAGGTAAAGGGGAAGAACCCGTAAGGGCTGAGGGCTAAAAACTGGGCGGGAGAAATTCTATTCTCATCCTCCTGAGATGGTGGGAGGTTGTCCCCCCCACCCCCACCAGGTTCACAGTGGGTTCGTAATAGCCCATGTTAGCTGAGAGCCTTGCTGTAGGAGGCCCTTGACATAAATCACCTCTGGCCTTCACTGGAAGAAAACCAAGACTCAAGAGCATACTGCGCAGTGAGGGCGCTGGGGGTCAAGGCCAGAGCAGCCTGACTGGAGGGCGTCCGGCCTTCCCACCACCCATTCCTGCATCTCCCTAGCACTTTGCAGGTTTGAGTCTTATTTCCAGGGAGAAACTCTAACTCTGAATATGAGGCCTTGTGCCATCCCCGCATTCACTCCAAATACCACACTACTGAAAACTCTAAAATAACCAATGATACTCCTGCAGCCCTATTAGCTGAAGCCACTATGAGTTGTTCCACTATGAACATTTTTAGATTTCATCAGATATCCTTCTATAATCTTAATTTTGATTGGCTGTACTGTATTCCACTGTATGGATGTGTACTGTGCTCTACAGTAAACTAACTCTGGACATTTATGTTGTTTCCCTTAAAAACGTGTCACAATAGGAATTCCCATCGTGGCTCAGCGGAAACAAACCTGATAGCATCCATGAGGACGCAGGTTCAAGCCCTGGCCTCACTCAGTGGGTTAAGGATCCTGCTTTGCTGTGGGCTGTGGTATAGGTCGCAGATGCAGCTCAGCTGACGTTGCTTTGGCTGTGGCATAGGCCAGAGGCTACAGCTCTAATTTGACCCCTAGTCTGGGAACCTCCATATGCCATGGGCACAGCCCTAAACAGACAAACAAATAAAAAAAAGACTTAAAAATGTATCATAACAAATATTGTAATTCCTTTGCAACTACTGTGCTGGGAACAAGTCAGTTGTTCATCAATGTGGGACAAAATATATATCCCCTGTGGGATATTATACAGCTATTAAAAGAAGACTACAGCTCCAAGTGCACTGACAGTAGTTAACACTTAAACAAGATTCACCAAGGCATTGTTCTATGTACTTTACATACACTGACTCATGTAATCCTTTCAGGAAACTTATGAAGTAAGAACTATTATCATATTCATTTTATAGATGAGGAAACTAAGGCCCAGAGAGGTTGAGAAACTTGCCCAAGATAACACAGCTACTAAGCAGTAGACTTTATTCAAACCCAAGTAGACAAGAGTTTAATTTCCACACTATTTTGCCTACAGATAAGGGAGCACACTCTGAGATATATTAAATGAGAAAAGCAAGGTACAAATGGAATGTTACAGAGTGCTACCATTAACCTTTAGATACACAATCAAATAAATTAACAAAATTAAAAACACAAGCATGTTCATATTCTTCTATGTACAAAGAGCATATCTAGAAGGATTTATAAATAACTGGTTACCCCATGGGAGAGAAAAGGAAGACACAATAGAAGGGAGGGAGAATGACTTTTCACTCTATTTCCTTTAGTATCCTTTGGCTTTTGTTATCAGTATTAAAATAATAATTGTATATTGCATATTGTGCATTAAAATAAGAAAAAATGAAAACATCAAAAATAATAGTGCAGTAAGCATAGTATACATAATTTTATGGGCACATTTGATATAGACTCTAGGAAGAAATTCCTAGAAGGGTAATTGCTTTTCAAAGACCAAAGTCTTGGGGTGTTTCTCCTTGGATCAAACACTCTCTGACATAAACCACAGCAATATCTTCTCAGATTCATCTCCTAGAGTAATGTCAATAAAAACAAAAATATGCAAATGGGACTTTTAGTTAAACTTACAAGTTTCTGCACAGCAAAGGAAACTCTCTAAACAAAACAAAAAGACAATCCACAGAAGGGGAGAAAATATTTGCAAATGAAGCAACTGACAAGGGATTACTCTCCAAAATTTATAAATAGCTCCTACAGCTCAATACCAAAAACAAACAAAAAAACAAACAACCCCATCAAAAAATGGGCACAAGATCTAAACAGACAATTCTCCAAAGAAGACATACGGATGACCAAAAAACACGTGAAAAGGTGTTCAACATCACTCACCACTAGAGAAACGCAAATCAAAACCACTATGAGGTACCGCCTTACACCAGCCAGAATAGCCATCATCCAAAAGTCTACAAACAATAAGTGCTGGAGAGGGTGTGGGGAATAGGGAACCCTATCACACTGTTGGTGGGTATTTAAATTGGTGCAACCACTGTGGAAAACAGTATGGAGATTCCTCAGAAAACTAAAAATAGAATTCCCACTCCTGGACATCTATCCAGAGAAAACCATGACTCAGAAAGACACATGTACTCCAATGTTCATTGCAGCACTACATACAATAGACAAGATATGGAAACAACCTAAATGCCCATTGACAGAGAAGTGGATAAAGAAGATGTGGTACATATACACAATGGAGTATTACTCAGCCATTAAAAGGAAAGAAGGAGTTCCCATTGTGGCGCAGTGGTTAACGAATCCGACTAGGAACCATGAGGTTGCGGGTTCGGTCCCTGCCCTTGCTCAGTGGGTTAACGATCCGGCGTTGCCGTGAGCTGTGGTGTAGGTTGCAGACGCGGCTCGGATCCCGCGTTGCTGTGGCTCTGGCGTAGGCCGGTGGCTACAGCTCCGATTGGACCCCTAGCCTGGGAATCTCCATATGCTGCGGGAGCGGCCCAAGAAATAGCAACAACAACAACAACAAAAGACAAAAAGACAAAAGACAAAAGACAAAAAAAAAAAAAAAAAAAAAGGAAAGAAATAACGGCATTTGCAGCAACATGGATGGACACAGCAATTATCAAATAATGAGACACCAACATCAAATGCTATCACTGACACGGAGAATCTGCCAAAAGGACAGAATGAACTTCTTTGCAGAACAGATACTGACTCACAGACCTTGACAAACTTATGTTTTCCAAGGAGACAGGTTGGGGGGTGGGGGATGCACTGGGGGTCTGGGATGGAAATGCTATAAAATTGGGTTGTGATGATTGTTGTACAACTATAAATGTAATAAAATTCATTGAAAAAAATCATGAGAAAAAACACCAAAGTCTTTGAAAAAAAAATGTCAAGCCTCTTGATATCTATGGACAATCTGCCACCAAGAGATGAGGTGTCAATGTATACCCCCTCTATTAAGCTGAATGTTGAAAATGGCGACTCACTGCTGCTTTAATGTGCATTTCCTGGAATGCCATCCAAGTTCTACAATTTCTCTTTTGGTCAACTCTATTTCTTCTTTTGAGAACAGTGCTTATATATATATTTTTACCTATTTTTCTATTTTTTTTCTTTGACTTGTAAGGTTTCCTTCATCTTATATCAGCAACACAATCCTTGAGCTGTTTCAACACTGGAAATTGTCTATTTGTTTTCAATCTTTTACTTTTTTTTTTTAATAGTAGTTACGTATGCACAGAAGTTTTAGTTTTTAAGCAGTGAAATCTAACAATTTTTTAAATGATTCCTTCTCATCCTAATATACTATTCCTTAATATTTTCTTCTAGTTCTTTCTTAAAGTAAATAAAGTAATTTTTGGGGGGTCTTTTTTGGGCCTCATCCCAGGTACATGGAAGTTCCCAGGCTAGGGGTCAAATCAGAGCTGTAGCTGCTAGCTTATACCATAGCCACAGCAATGCAGGATCTGAGCTGTGTCTGTGACCTACACCACAGCTCATGGGCAATGCCAAATCCTTAACCCACTGAGTAAGGCCAGGGATTGAACTTGCATTCTCACAGATACTAGCTGGGTTCATTACCACTGAGCCACAACAGGAACTCCCTCTTTTTTTTTTAAGTAAATATTTTTTATCTCTTTGGAGTTTATTCTGGTACACAGTAAAATACATGAATCTACCTCCCCCACAAATGATTAATCAAATATACTAACAATATTTACTGAAAAATTATCCTTATACATTGATTTGGGCATTCTATACTGTTCTACTCTATCCCATCCCACTCCACTCCACTCCCCTGCTTGTGCCAGTAACACATAGCTTTGCTACTGTAGATTTATTGCTTTGTATTTAATGGTGCCAATCTTCCTTCATTTATTTTTTCAAAAACTTCTGGGACAGTCTAACTCTTTATGCTTCCAGATGAATGTCAGAATCACTTTATCAAGTTCTAAAATATACCATTGGGATTTAGTTGCATTAGGCTAATGAAATATACATCCACTATTTCTAGTTAATGCCATTAAAGTAATTAAAGGAAGGTTAAAATGATAAAGTTAAAAAATCTATTTGTTGCACCTTATTCCTAAAAACTGTGCCAAGATTAAAAGTAGTCTTGGTTATCAACTTAAGACAGATTGTTATAAGATGTTTTATATAAATTCCAAAGAAGATGCCTATAGAAAAGATAAAAAGAAAATGAGAAAGGAATAAAATCATTTCACCACACACACACACAAAAATATTGGGAGTTCCTGTTGTGGCTCAGTGAGTTAAGAATCCAACACAGTGTCTGTGAGGATGCAGGTTCTATCCCTGGCCTCACTTAGTGGGTTAAGAATCTGGCATTGCTATAAGCTGTGGTGTAGGTCACAGATGCAGCTTGGATCTGGTATTGCTATGGCTGTGGTTCAGGCCAGCAGCTGTAGCTCTGATTCAACCCCTAGCCAGGAACTTCCATGTGCCTCTGGTGTGGTTCTAAAAACATAAAAATAAAAAAGAAGAAGAAAAGTCTCAAGTAAATAATCTAACTACATTTCAAGGAATTAGAGAAGAGCAAACTAAGCCCAAAGTTAGCAGAATAAAGGAGGTAACAAGGATTAGAGTAGAAACAGAATAGAAAAACAACTTTAAAAATCAATGAAATTGAGGTGGTTATTTCAAAAGACCAAAAAAGTTGATAAACCTTTAGCTAGACTAACAAATAAGTAAAATCAGTAATGAAAAAGAAGACATTACAACTGATGTTACAGAAATAAAAATGATTATAAGAGACAACTATGAACAAATATGTGGCAACAAATTGGATGACATAGAAGAAATGGAAAAATTCCTAGAAACATACAACCTACCAAAACTGAATCATGAAGAAAGGGAAAATATGAACAGTCCAATAATGGATAAGGAGATTAACACAGTAATCAAAAACTTCCCAACAAAGAAAATTCCGGGGCCAGATGGTATCAATGGAAAATTCCACCCAATATTTA
Source organism: Sus scrofa (assembly GCF_054392235.1). NCBI lineage: Eukaryota > Metazoa > Chordata > Mammalia > Artiodactyla > Suidae > Sus > Sus scrofa. The sequence continues at coordinate 37,516,695 of NC_139395.1, read as the reverse complement.
AAGACGAAATTAATGCCAATCCTTCTCAAACTTTTCAAACAAATTAAAGAGAAGGAAATACTTGAAACTCATTTTATGAGGCCAGCATTATCCTGATAACAAGGCCAAAGATATCACAAGAAAAGAAAACCTTAGGCCAATAGCCCTGTTGAATCCAGATGTCAAAATCCTCAACAAAATACCAGCAAACCATTAAAAGGACCATATACCATGACCAAGTGAGATTTATTCCTGGAATGCAAGGATGGTTCAACACACAAAAATCAATCAATATAATATACTATAGTAACAGAGTGAAAGATAAAGATCACGTGATCAATAGGTGCAGAAAAAGTATTTGACAAAATTCAACACTATCTCATGATAAAAATAATTTAAAAAACTAGGATTCAAAGAAAATGAACTCAATATAATATAGGTTATATAAGAAAAGCCCACAGTTAACATCATACTAAGAGTAAAAAATAAGAGGCTATTCCTCTAAGATCTGGAATAAGGCAAGGATGCCAATTTTTACCACCTCTATTCAACATGGTATTGCAAGTCTTAGCGAGAGCAATTAGGCAAGAAAAAGAGATAAAAGCATCCAAATCAGAAAGGAAAATGTAAAATGATCTCAGTTCACAGATAACATGATTTTATATACAGAAAAACTTAAATATTCCACAAAAAACTATTAGAACTATTAAATGAATCCAGCAAAATTGTTGGGTACAAAAATCAATGTATAAAAATTCACTGCATTTCTATCCACTTGTAATGAACAATCCAAAAAGGAAGTTGAGAAAACAATTGCATATACAATAGCATCAAAAAGAATACACTACTTAGGAATAAACTTAACAAAGAAGGCAAAATTTTCTACACTACAAAACAATGCTGAAATAAAGAAGACATTAAAAATGGTAAGACAGCCTGTATTCATGGATTAGAAGACAATAATTGTTGGAGTTCTCTTCATGGCTCAGCGGTTAATAAACCAGACTAGGATCCATGAGGATGTGGGTTCGATCCCTGGCCTTGCTCAGTGGGTTAAGGATCTGGCTGTGGTGTAGGTCATAGACATGGCTCAGATACGGTGTTGCTGTGGCATGGGCCGGCATCTGCAGCTCCGGTTCAAGCCCTAGCCTGGGAACTTCCATGTGCCGCAGGTGTGGTCCTAAAAACAAACAAAAAACCCTAGATATCCACATGTAAAACAATACAATTGGACTCTTATACCATGCACAAAAATCAACTCAAAATGGATTAAAGACTTAAATGTTGAAACCTAAAATTATAAAGCTCCTAGAAGAAAAAAACACAGGGAAAAAAACTTCATAACACTGGTCTTGGCAGTGCTTTTTTGGATATGACACCAAAAGGACAGACAATGAAAGCAAAAATAGACAAGTGGGACAACATTAAACTAAAGCTTCCTGCACAGCAAAGGAAACAATCCTTTGTGAAAAGGTAACCTACGGGATGGGAGAAGATATCTGCAAACCATATGCTTAGTTAGAGGTTAATATCCAAAATATATACGGGACTCCTACAACTCAACAGCAGAAAAATTCCCCAAATAATCAGATTTTTTAAAATGGGCAATGGACTTGAATTGACATTTCTCTTAAAGAAGATACATAATGGCCAACAGGTGTATTAACAGATGTTCATGATCACTAATCAGGGAAACATAAATTAAAACTATAATGAGGTATCACCTTACAAGGAGGTGTCACTGTAAAGATAACTATTATCAAAACAAAACAACAAAATAACAAGTCAAGGATGTGGAGAAACTGGAACACTTGTGCACTGTTGGCAGGAAAGTAAAATGGTGCAGTTGTTGTGGAAAACAGTATGGAGGTCCCTTAGGAACGAAAAATCTCCTATTTTTAATAGTAAAAAATATTATTATTATAGGTTACAGTAATCCCACTTCTGGGTACTTATCCAAATGAACTGAAAACTGTATCTCAAAGAGATACACTGGCATTCACTGTAGCATTATTCACTTTTGTCAAGAGCTAGAAGCAACTCAAATGTCTATCAGTGGATGAATGGATAGAGAAACTGTAGTGTGTGTGTATAATGGAATACTGTTCAGTAAGAAAGAAGGAAATACTGTCATATGCTACATATGGATAAACCTTGAGGACATTAAGCAAAACTAAAAAGTTCCAGAGATTTGATGCACAACAATGTTCATATAGTTAACAACACTGTACTGTGCACTTAAAAATTCATTAAGAGGGTAGATTTCACATTATGCGCTTTTTTTAAAAAAACACATGAAAAGAAAGAGTGGCTTTGGGAGGAACACAGCTCCCACTGATGGAATGAACACCTGTTCTGTCCAAGAGGCTCACATGCTTGGCTTTATGTAATCCTCACCTCCTGTAGGAATCACCACCCTCATTTTAGTGGCTGAGGATACAGGCACTGAGATTTGGCCCAAGAATGCACTGCTATGTACCAAGTGGAAGAACTGGAATTTGTACTCAGGCTGTTACAATGCAAAGCCTACACCTTTCTGCCCACTGTCATTATGACCACTGGGATCTCTCTCTTCCTCTAGCCTGTGAGTGACCTGAGTGCAGCGGTGTGGCTTCTTTACTCCTGGCTCATCACCACCATCACCCAACAGTGGGCACTGCGAGTATCTTCTAGGTAACGAATGCATTTGCTTCTTGTGGATGAGAACCACAGTTCATTGATAAAATTCCACTAACACCTGCTATTATTGGGTCAATCTTCTTACAATGAATTTAATTGTTATTATAATTTTTAAAATTTTTATGGCCACACCAGGGCATATGGTAGTTCCTGGGCCAGGGATCGGATCCAAATCACAACTATGACCCACACTGCAGTTGCGGCAATGCTGGCTCCTCCAACCCACTGCACTGGGCTGGGGATTGAACCTGCACCTCCACAGTGACCTAAGCTGATGCACGCAGACTCCTAACCTAACCCACTGCACCACAGCAGGAACTCCCCAAATGTATTTAATTAGAATTACTAAAGTATTTGTTTTTCTCAAATACCATATGATATCACTTATATCTGGAATCTAATATAAGGCACAAATGAACCTTTCCACAGAAAAGAAAATTATGCTCTTGGAGAATAGACTTATGGTTGCCGGGGGAAGGAGGAGGAAGTGGACTGGATTGGGAACTTGGGGTAATGGATGCAAACTATTGCCTTTGGAATGCATTAGCAATGAGAGTCTGCTGTGTAGCACTGGGAACTATGTCTAGTCACTTATGATGGAGCATGATAATGTGAGACCATAGAATGTATACATGTATGTGTAACTGGGTCACCATGCTGTACAGCAGAAAAAAATTGTATTGGGGACATAACAATTAAAAAAAATAAGAATATTTTAAAAAATAACAGGAATTAAGTCCATAGAAACTTTTGACAATTTGTGTCTTGCAATGTATTCAGTGTCATGCCTAGTAGTGAAATGTTGTGTACTTAGTTACAAGATAACGTAGACAAGATGAGTTTGGATTAGAGTTTGCATTATTGATTACTGATCTGACCTTAGTGAAGGAAATACTGGCCCTTAGTGAAGGAAATACTGGCCATTGACATAGCCATCTCAGTAATTCTATCAATCACTGTATATTTGAGTGAGTAGCATTAGGGCAGGAAGACTTGCCCCCGGTTTTTTTTGGTACAATGTTATTTCTTCTAAAAGTGTTTTTCTTGATTCATGTAGACCTTGGAGTAAAAGTCTTCAAGGAAACTTAAGTGTCTAAATGAATTATGTTCATGTTGTTTAAATATAGGTTTTCCAAGTGTTAAGCAAGTTGCTGTATGTTAATCATTTGCATTATTCTTGCATATGGAAGAGCAAATCAGCTTTTCCCTATCTGGCAAGAAAAATGTTGTGTTGAAATAAAATGCAGATAACTGAGTTCCAATTTCATCAGGGGAAAAAAAAAAAAAAAGAATTACTAAAGTAGCAAGGCAGTTCACCCAGAATATTCCACTTCTACCATGGTTCTACAATTAAAATGTAACCGTATCTACATTTTTTTCTCTAATCAATCTTACCAAATATGGGGTAACAACTGAAAAAGGAATTAATCACCTCAAGTAATGCCTCATGAGTCCTCAATAATATCCCTCAAAGCACGGACGCTTCCCTATGCTAAAAATACAAAAAAAGCTCAAGTCAGTCCATCAGTAAAACTTCAATTCTGACCTGGGTTGCTAATGACCAACTCTGTACAAACGTGACTTATTCCAAGTCTCTGCTCTCTGTGAGGCAAGACCTGGATGTCTGGTTATTCTGCCATGAGGGTTCCTTGATCAGAGGCCCTCCCACTCTTACCAGTCAGTTCAGTGTACCTGACGACAGGAACTGATATTCCTAAGTTGGTCCCATTGCCGCACCTGGGCCTTCACCTGCCCAGGGACAGCAGGAAATCTCTGGAATGGTTTGATTTTCAGAGCTGGAGGATCTCAGAGGGCACTGAAGTGGGTGGTTTCTACATGAGGACCTGGGATGTAAATTGTGAGTTGGGGTCTCTGGGAGCCCAAGCAGCAACACAGATGCAGACTCATGCGGAAATGCCACATTCTGCGGCCACTGGGAAGACACACACCCACATGTGACACTCAGTAGCTGTTTCTTACTCACATTGTTAAAGGGCTTCTACGTCTCTACTAACAAATGAGAACAAAAATTAGTTCCCTGGGTTCCCGCTATGGCACGATGGGTTGGGGATCCAGCATTGTCTCTGGGGCAGTGCAAGTTTGATCCCCAGCCTGGTGCAGTGGGCAAAGGATCTGGTGTTGCTGCAGCTGCAGCTCAGATTCAGCTCCTGGCCTGGGAACTTCCATATGCCGCGGATATGGCCAAAAAAGGAAAAAAAACCCAAAACTCTTTAATAGCTTATCTGATAGACTTATATGGGGTCCATGATACAGGTAGGGTTGAGAAAAAAATAACAGCATTTCTTGTGCGGGCGGGAAACCCACAACCTCACCCACCTTGGTTATTTCTCTCAGTTCCCTGGTGTAGCTTCAGTTAAGGTTCTCCCATCTCCTTTTGCTCCGCTCATTTCGGCTTTTCCAGTTTTATCTCCATTTATCTGTGCAGTATGTTTTAGCCTCCTTTTGTTAGCCAGGCTACCATCTCCTCTGTGATTTTTAAAGCCCTCAGAGACCTCCCCCGCCGCCACCCAGTCACTACTGGTCATTCTTCTGGGCTCACGTAGCAAGACTGTCAGCCCCAAAAGGCAGTAAATTCATCCAGGATATGTTTATTTAGTGTCTGCTGTGTCACTATGCAGGTAGTATCCCAGGTGCTGAGGAACAGAGCATTGGCAAAATTTACAAAAATCCCCGCCCTCATTGAGCTTACATTTCAAGGGGAAGAGACAGACAGGAAACAGATGTGTAAAACACAGAGTAGGTCAGATGGTGACAAATACTGTGGATCAGAGTAAAGCAGGGAAGAGGTTCAGGAGTGGTTCATAGATGCAAACTATTGCCTTTGGAATGGATTAGCAGTGAGATCCTGTTATGTAGCACTGAGAACTATGTCTAGTCACTTATGATGGAGCATGATAATGTGTGAAAATAGAATGTGTACATGTACGTGTAACTGGGTTACCATGCTGTACAGTAGGAAAAAACTTGTATTGGGGAAATAACAATTGAAAAAGAGGGGTTTGTATGTGTGTTGTTTTAAATAGGGTATTGGGGGAAGACCATACTGATTAAGTGACATCTGAGCAAAGGCCTGAAGCAGGTGAGGGGGAGCCTTCTGGGCTTAGCACAGCAGGTGCAAATGTCCTGAGGTGGGATTGTTCTCAGCATATGTAAGAATATCGAGGGGTCAGTATGGCTGCAACAGAATCCCTGAGGGCACAGTGGTAGGACAGAAAGTCAGTAGTGAAGGGTGAGGTTGGAGCCTGGAGACCACTGGAAGGACTTGGCTTTTCCCCTGAGATGGGAAAGTTGCTCGAGCAGTGCAATAAAAATGGCAGGCTTATGGCAGGGCCTAAATAAGGCTGCTGAGGGCCAAAGTCAGTCCGCTGAAGCTACTACCCCCAAGGAACACTCCTGCCTTTGGAGAACAGCCAGCCACCCCCGAAACTGATGTTTCTCCTCCTGTCCTTTGTAAATCACTCTCCAGTGGCCTCCACACACACCTCAGCCAACATTCCTCCAGCAATGTTTCCACATCCTGACCTCTCAACACCTGCCCTGTTCCCAGGACCAGATACATACTTTGCAGGATCCAGAACAAAATGCAAATGCAGGGGCCCTTGTTTAAGAAGTTAGAATTTCGAGATGCTAACAACAGAGTATTAAACCAAGGGCAGGCCCTCTGTGAGGTATAGGTCGGACCAATGATGTCAGCCCTGCTCATTCCTATTAGATCCAAGAAGGCAGATGAAGGCAAGGAAGGCCTGGAATGCAGCCCCCTCTGCCTCCTAGTCAGAGGGTAGGGGAACAGCAGCCCTTGCTACATTCTGCAGAGAGCTGCATGTGTCTGGGTGGAGGAGAAAAACACGCCCAGGGGCCAGTGCTGGGAGGGTGCCCTTCTACAGGGCAAGGACAGCCTCCAGGAGGGGAAAGCTTGACAGTGACAGCTAAACAGAGATGTTTCCTGAGTGCCTCCTGTCATGGAGGGAAAGGAACCACGCAGGATGATGCAGTCAAACATGCACAGTGGTTGGCTGAGTCTTCCCTTGGGCAGAGCAGTCATAGCCAGGGGAGGTGGGTCTGCAGCTGAGCCCGGAAGCCGGGACATAAGGCATGTAAAGGGACATTTATATGGGAGAAATGGAAAGTTATAAAGGCAAGCAAGTAGTCAGTGTGTTTAGCGGTGATGAGAAGGCCAGTTTGGCTGGGGGCAGAGGAGGTGAGACCAGGTGAGCTCAGAGCAGGGAGGGCCTTTAGCCTGAAAGTGGGGGGGCGGGGGAAGGTTGAGTGAATTCTTTGGGGCAGGGCAGGGACAGGAGGAGAGTTGTACTCTTGGAAGGCTTGTCTGACAGTGTACGGAGGACAGAGGAAGGGTCATGCAGGCAAGGGCAGGGAGTGGGTACCCCCCCAAACTATCTGGGTAGAGCCTTCCTACCATCAGCAGTGGGGCTGCACAGAGGGACAGACAAGAGAGAGGGCTTAGGTGCACATCTGCAAGCAACCAACCACAAATAAGACGACTATACACCCCTGAGACAAAGTTCTCTGGCCAGATGCCCAAACCACGTGCATCCCACAGAATTCCTAATTTTAGAAACCAGACTGGAACTTGTCTGACCAAAATAAACCTGGCCCCAAATATTTACTTTTGTCGTTATTTTGCAGGCAGGAAGACCAGGAAAGCCGCTGCACGTTTTACACGTTACCCAGCAGGGTAACTCCTCAGGTGCTCTCTGGTACAGCCTCGCTGGGAAAGGCTGGCAACCACGATGCTGGGGGTCTCTGAGGACAAGTAAAAGCTGCAGGCATCAGGTCCACCAATCACTGTTCTTCAGTCTCTCAAATATCAATTTGGGACTTCATAACCCTTTCGAATTCCTTTTTCACATGGAAAAATAAGCCCTCCAGTTGTGGGACAGCAACCAAAAGGGACAAAAGAGCAGCTGGCAAAATTTATTTTCATCATATAAACAGGACACATAGTACTCCTTCTCTCTCTTTAGGCCAAGTAATGGAAACAGCTTTTGTATGAATCATAATGAACTTGGAACTCTTACCTCAGGAATTTTAAGACAAAAATAAAATAAAATAAAATAAAATCTCACCTTGGACTATACCTTTGAATGTTATAAGGCAAGAGGCTTGCTGTTCTCCTTCCCAGTTTTTTTTCAAACATAGAAACCTTTTCCTGTTTCAATTTGTTTTAAGAGAAGCGGTAAAAGAAAAGAATTTATGCTTGCAACATTATAATTAAAATAGGCATGCGCTCTCATGGATATAGACAGATGTCTTCAGATTAATTTCGAAAATTCCTACTACATATAAAATAGATAACTAACAAGGACCTCCTGCACAGCACAGGGAGGTGTGCTCAATGTTCTGTAATAACCTACATGGGGAAAAGAATGGATATGTGTATACATATAGCTGATTCACTTTGCTATTAACCTGAAAGTAACACAACATTGTAAATCAACTATAACCCTATAAATATTTTTAAAAACTGCATATAATCACAAAATTAAAGTTTAAATTTAAAAAATCCCTGCAAAGAAAGTTTTTTGGGAAAATTCCATCAAATCATATGCTTGTGTTGTTTCCTTCCTACTACCGAAGTTTTCTGACAGCCTAAATGAGTGATTTAATACTGTTTGGATTTTGAACTTGTTGGTGTGCTGTTTCATTCCAAAGACATTTTGAGAAAATCAAGGAATACTTAGAAGGAAATATGCACATTGACAGCCTATAGTTTTTAACTGTACCATTTTAATTCCCTTAAGAGCATGACTTTATAAGAAATATTTTTAGTTATTTGTTCCTTAACCAGGAATTTTCCAGGGTATCAAGCCTTTATAAATGGGAACACGTTAACAAACAATCCCAAGAAACTGCTCTAGATAAAAATGCATAAACCACATATTTCAAAATAAACACCCCATTTTGGGGACTGCACATGGAATAAGAAGTACCATGTGACTCTTCCTACACAGAGTTCCACTCTGGCAAGATGGGATATTTTAAGAACACACTTGAACTATCAGTTAGGATGGCAGCCTCTCCGCAGGCTTCCTAGCATCTTCAGGGTTTCCCAAAAGAAGAGCTCAGGGCTCCTTCCTCTGAATACTTCGATGTCACTTCAAGAACACCAGAAACACAGATACCAACCCCAGCTTTTCCTCCCGCATCCCCCGCCATCAATCAGCCACTGGCCCCAGCTCTCCTCCCCATCTGCTCAGCCGTCACCTTGGCCCACGCTATCAGGGACCTCTGCCACAGTCTGAGGATGACAAGTCTCTTCCACCCACTCTTTCAGAGTCATCTTTTCTGAAATGCAGTTGTGGTCAGGCCCCTTTCCTGCTTGCAACCTGGCTCGGCCTGGGTTCTTGTACTGTGACGCGAGATATGGTAACACAGGGAAGCGAAGGCTGCCTGGTGAACTCACCCCTTACCATCCAAGAGGGAAACGCTGCCCTGGCTTGTCAAATATCCACATGCTGCAACAGCCCTGCCAGGCCGGCGGGCTGTGAGCCTGGGCTGGGCTCCAGCCTTGAAGAGGGCCCCGACACAGAAACACACACTTCAGTGTTTCAGGCCAGGGGGTGGCAAGGCCCCAGCTGGTAAGCAGGTTGTGCTCACAAGGCTCACTTGCCAATCACCTGTTTGGACCCTGGCATGTTATTTCCCATAAATCCCAGGTGACAGAGTGACAAGTTGCCCATGCTGGCCCAGAAGGGCGGGTTTTAACCCCTAACTCAACACAGCCACATGTGCAAGGAAAAAGAGAAGCAATGTATTTAGTAAAGATTTATCTGGCGCCAAAGTAAGAAAGCCTGCTAGCTCCTTAAATAAAACAATATCCCAATACTTCCCTAATGGATGGTGGAGGGAGAATCTCCAGATGGGCTGGAGCAATTGGAGTTCCAGCCCAATTCTTGTCCTGATATCCACACTCACTTTGGGAATCTGACTGGTCACTGCTGCCCCTGCTTCAGGTGCCTCAGGGTGCCGCTTCCCAGACCACGTGGACTCAGTCTGGGGACCGACCTTGGCCTTCATCCTGCCCAGCACCACAAGCCTTCAGTCTCAGGACAGCATCCAGGAGTCAAACTCAGATGGGGCTGCCCTCAGGTCCCACTACCTCTGCTTCCCCAAGTGGAGGCCTGTATTCTCCAGGACCTGGGAAAGAGTCCTCAAGCATATCTGAACTCCCCAGAGGCAAGGCCCCAGACAGAGGGCAGAGAGGGAAGAAACAGGCTGTCCCAAGATGACTGCAAGTTGTAATGACCACTCCCTCACAGGGGCATGTCCCCCACCATAAAGATGAGGCCTCACAGGCCTTCGAAATTCGTAAGTCTACATCAGCACAAAATCTGCAAATATTTTGTGTGTGTGTCTGTGCTCAAGTGTGGTGGTGGGTGGGACTGCTTTCTCACACAAACTATGTGCCAGGCATTGATTAGACACTGAGAGATTAAAAACAGTTAAGTAAGGAAATATTTCTCTCCTTGAGAAACTTCCAACCTGTGGAGGAGACAGGTACAGACCCAACTACCTATAACAACAACAGGTCTCTCACCCCCGTTCTTCGTCCTGACTGTGGAGGAGACAGTGCGAAGGGACACCCTGCTGTGACGGTCAGCCCAGTATGGACGGAGGTGCCACTCCTCAGATGGGAGCCATGGAAAGAAGCTTGGACAGCAGCTGGTCTCCAAAGCCTTTTCCCTCGGGCAAGTCACTGAGTCAATCACAACTTAAACTCTGTTATGTGGGGAAAGAAGTGGCCCTGCGCTGGCCTCCTCCAGAAGATGCTGTGAGGAAAAGGTGACACAATGGAGAAGAAAGTACTGGGATAACCAGACTAGGACAGGCAGAGACGACTGGCCCACGGCCCTCCTCTCCTGCATCCTTCCCTCTCTCTGGAGGGTTCTGGCTCCTGGGCTTACAGAAGCCCAAGGGGCACTGATTCCAAGCCCTAGGTATAGGAGAGGGCTCAGGACAGACTGGTCCCAGGACACCAGGTGACTGAAGGCAGGGAAAAGACCAGAACCGGCTGAAGGATTAGGTCCTCTTCAGCCCAAGTGACAAATCAAACCAAAACATTCGCTCCATTCCCCACAGCAAGTGCAAGGCATCTTCATTAAGTCCTCTGGGACTGCTGAAAGCCCTACAGCACGGGGGTCGAAGAGGATGTGGGATCTTAAACCAGATGTTATTCTTCCCTCAGAAAAGGTCACTGTTTTGAAAAATCTCAGTCTTGAGGAGGATGTTTCCAAACTGAAAATGCCATCAGCGCCTGGCCCGTCGCCACCCACGGACCAAGCGAGGAAGAGCCTGGACACCCACGCCTCCTGCTGGGGCCTCTGCGGCCCCCACCACTGATGTGAACCCTCGAGGCAGATGTTCCACAGCCTGGGAAACACAGCTGCTCTGAGGAGGAGCAGAACTTTAGAACCACCAAAGCTGCCAATTAAAAGGAGGGGAAGGCTGCTTCTTTCTTCAGCAGCCTGAGCAGCTCACATCTCTGCTTCCAGCACCAGACAAGTGAGCTCTGGAGAGAGCTGGCCCCACGCTGCTGAGTCTCACGGAGACCTGGCATGTCCAGAGCACACTCTATCTTCTGGAAGGAAGGTCTGGGAGTTCATTTCTGGCAGCCAGGCCAGCCTGGCCCCCACGACATGGTACTGTGGCGCATCTCCAACAACCTAAAGCAGAGACCATGAATTCCTGTCTTTCATCCATCCTCACTATTTAGCTGAACCCCTCTGCCCTATGGAGGTCTGAATAACGCTCCCCTGCAAAGAGAGCCACATACCAACCCCCAGAACCTATGGCAAAGGGAAGACGCAGATCCGTTTAAATTAGGGATCTGGAGTGGGGGATTATCCTGGTTTCTCCAGATGGATGCTACATGTAATCACAGGGCTCTAAAAGGATGCCAATGGCCAACATAGAAAGGAGGAGGTGTGAGAGGAAAATGAGAGTCTGGGGTCACAAGCCAAAGAACGTAGGCAGCCTGGAGCAGCCAGAAAGTGAAAGAAGTCCATTCTGTCCCCAGAGCCTCCAGAAGGACACCACTCTGCCAACACCTTGACTTTAACCCAGGGAAACTGACTGGACATCTGCTCTCCAGAGCTGTAAGAGAATACACGCATGCTATTCAAGCCATCATGTTTGTGGTAACTCCTTACAGCAGCCACAGGGAAGGAACCCCCTCCCCTCCCCCCGCCACCGCCCCAGAGACTGAGGCACCCTTAGGGCTTCCATAACTCCTTGTCCTCTTGAATTAGCTCTCTGGACCCTGACCACTTTTGCTGGCTCCCTTCTCCAACTGTCCTGTGAGCATCTTCACTTGTCTTGCCTACCAAGGAGAACGTACTGCAAACCCATCTTCCTTCTCGGGGCAGGGCCCAGTCAAGCACAGCCCCTGGAACCCAGGACCCTGATGGAGACGCCATCATCCTGAGGACAGGGAGCCCTGCCCCCTCTCATTCTGCCCAGCAGACCCCTCCTCAGCTGCGGGCTCCTCCTGGCTGCTAATGCTCCAGCTCTTGAAACTGCAGCCACCCCCACCAATTCTTCAACTTCTCCAGGACCCGGTTTGGGATTAAATAACCCCTCCTGGAAATGGTCCTCAACACCTGCCCCACCTACTTCCTATTCCGGTTTCTACCTCACACTTCACTTTTAAAATAAATATGGAGGTGAAAATATATTCAGAGAATCTGTCCTGTCCTGTTGTGTTAATTATCAACTTGAGGCAAAATTCCAATACTGTTTTCCCAGAGAAGGGAAAAGCGTTAAATCCTGTATTGAGGAAATGGTTCTGAATGTCCTAAGGAAAAGGGTCTTATCTTGGATAAGCAACCATCATGGATCCTCTGCTCCAGAGACCAATAAGTGCACATTCCCAGGAGTCCAGAAGTCCATGGTGGAGAGACTTCTATAGAAAAGTGTAGTTTTCAAACTTTTCTCTTTTTATGGCCGCACCTATGGCATATGGAAGTTCCCGGGCTAGGGGTCAAATCAGAACTGCAGTTGAGGAGTTCCCGTCGTGGCGCAGTGGTTAACGAATCCGACTAGGAACCATGAGGTTGCGGGTTTGGTCCCTGCCCTTGCTCAGTGGGTTAACGATCCGGCGTTGCTGTGAGCTGTGGTGTAGGCTGCAGACGTGGCTCAGATCCCGCGTTGCTGTGGTTCTGGTGTAGGCCGGTGGCTACAGCTCCGATTCGACCCCTAGCCTGGGAACCTCCATATGCCACAGGAGCGGCCCAAAGAAAAAGCAAAAAGACAAAAAAAAAAAAAAAAAAAAAAAAAAAGAACTGCAGTTGCCAGCCTACGCCACAGCCACAGCCATGGTAACACTATATCCAAGGCACATCTGCCATCTACACCATAACTTGTGGCAACGCTGGATCCTTAAACCACTAGCCAGGCCAGGGATCGAACCTGCATTCTCATGGAGACAATGTTGGGTTCTTAACCCCCTGAGCCACAACAGGAACTCCTCAAACTTTAAAATATAAATGGCTATCCATTTAAAAACAGCAACTCATAGACTTCCCTCATGGTTCAGTGGGTTAAGGATCTGGTGTTGTCACTGCTGTGGCATGTTGGTGTTGCTGTGGCCCTGGCCAAACAAACCCCCCAAACAAATAAAAACAGCCACTTTTACAAGGAACCCCAATCCAAAATACTAAAAACTGGGAGGAGCTACTCTGCGTGGGAGGAAAAGGGGGAGGAGAGGAGGCAGGAAGAACTGCATCTGACCCACCCCGCCCAAGGGAGATTCTACAGCCAACCCCAAACCACTGATATTATAAACAATCTACTGTTTACATGACATACAATCTGTTACATAATACATTAACACAAATCCTATTTCAATAAAAGGTGCTCTTGCTCCTTCCACAAAGTCCCCTAGTGTTCCACGCTCATTATTCTTTTCCCTTCTAAAGTGGGAGCTCTCTAGAGCCAGGGAACAGTGTTTTCTTCATGATTCTGACCAGCTAACATCAGAGGGCCCAGATCATAAAAAGTCCTTATTGTTTGTTGGGTGAATGAATCAAACTGTTTCCAAGCTCCAGGCACTGTCCTTTAATTAAGACTCCATGAGCTGCAAAAAGGCAAACAAACAAACCAACCCAACTGGACCACAACTAAAGAACACAATCGCTTTGTATCACCAAAATGCCATTTAAGTTTTGGTCTACCTAAATCAAGAAAATTAGTGAGGAGGGAGCTATTAAGAGAACTGATTGATAAGAAAACAGAATGTGGCTGGAAGGACAATGAAAGCAGCCTTCTAGAAACTTGTGACATTCCTAGAGAGAGGTGGACCTCATTTATACGCTGGAGGGTTGCAAGAAATACCTTAAATGCAAGAAGGCTTGGCATGTTCCACATGTGTCCCTGAAGGTAGTGAGCCAATCTTGGAGCAGGGGCAGGGAGCTAAGAGAAGACCAAGCACATGGCATGGCGAGGGCGGGGGTGGGGTGCCCATGGGGGATGTGGGACAAGGACCCAGCCAGCCCTAGCAGACCTCAGCTGGATGAGGCAAGCGATGGGGCAGGTCCAGCAGGGATGGAAGGGGCTCTAATGAATGGGACTCTGAGGAATGTCCTAATGCCAGGTGGACTTTAAGTTCCATAATTAAGCCACAGGGGAATGAAGTGACCTGCACAAAGTCAGAGTTGATTAGAGGAGATGGGGCTGGAAAAGATCTCCAGGCCCTAAGATTTTCTCTCTCATCCAGTGAAGCAAGGGTGCTTATAACTGAGTCTAGGGAGCATATGTCCCTCCTGAAGCATCTGGTGTCTCCCACCTCTGCTTTTGTTCCATCTCCTCCAACTTGGGATGCCTCCCAGGTTTTCCTTCAGCCCCTATCCTTTCTTACCTTTTAAGGCCCAGTTTTAAAAACATTTTTTGAAATCCTTCCCTAAAAACACCAACCAGCACTTCTCTGCCCAAATTCCTACTATGACTTTGGGATCTTGGTTCATCCAGTTCTTTTCTTGAATTTCCGCTGTCAAACACAATAGCACTGAATTTTATAATTGGTTCATTCATGTCTTATTCAACACCCCACTGCCCAGACACTCAAATTAAGGTTGAACAAATAAAAGAATGGAGGTTTCATCACTTACAGTTTGTCTCTGGCTGAGAACAGGCAGTGCCTGAGGCTTCCTTTACCCTCCTTTGAAAGTTCTAAATAAAAGTATGATGACCGAGTTACACTGTGTACTGAACAGAAACATTTCACAGTAAAACCGTATCTAGTACACTTCAGTCTGGCATTTGCTGTTGGGCTACATTGTCACCTGGATGATATCAACCTAATAAGGTCTAAATTTATTCATCTATATTGGGATATAATTTAGGACCATTTCTCAGCAGATAATTTCCTAAATAATTACAATGCGAGTGTCTAACAGTTTAGGGCAAAAGATGTGCCATCAATATTAAACAGGCTACACAAACGCTTTCTTACATTTCATTTGTGTGTGTGTATGGAAAACTCACTCTACGTGAGTAAGATTATTCTTACTCTGCCAAGGTCTATCTAAAATGCCACAGCAGTTTAAGGGTGAAACTTCTTCTCTGTCATTGGATTGAGCTCCTCAGGCAAGGGAGTGAGTGTGTGCTCTATCCCTCTCACCTCTGTCCATCCCTGGGCTGTGTCCCTGCCCTCACCCAGAAGCAGGACCAGGTGACACCTTGGTAAGTGTCTGCTGAACAAATGAATGAACAGGCAAATGAAGGTGTGTGCTGCCCAGTCAAGTAAATGCCCTGTCCTTTCCACACAGGCAGTGGGCATCAGCACAGGGTCACTGGGAATCTCTTCTCGACAAGGACCTAGAAAGACGTGATGAAGTTGGAAGAAGTATGGCATCTCAGTGTGACAGAAAGGAGCAGGACACCCAGGTACATCCAGACTTTGCCTGTGACTTGGGTGCCCAGCATGTCAATGCCTCCTCTCTGGGCCTCACTTTCTCGAACCCTGATCTCATTTAATATCACCTGCCGTCCCACCTTCCTGTCAGAAGAGTTGTGAAGAACAAACAAGATGGTTTATGGGAATGTACTTTATATGCTCTAAGGCACCATGTTAGTTTCCTCGGGCTACCCTATTGAAGTACAAGCTGGGTAGCTTAACACCACAGAAATGTACGGTCTCGCGGTTCTGGGAGTCTGAAAGCAAGGTGTCAGCAGGCCATGTGCCCTCTAAAGCCTGCAGGCACAGTCCTTTGCCTCTTCTAGCTTCTGGGGTTTGCTGGCAATCTTTGGCTTTCCCAGCTTGCGGATGCATTATTCCAATCTCTGCCTCCATCCATCACACGGCCATCTTCTTTCTATGTGTCTCTATCTGTGTTTCTGCTCCCCTTCTTATAAGGACACAAGTCACGCTGGATTAAGGGCCCACTCTACTCCAGTATGACTTCATCTTAACTAATTATATTCGCAATGACCGTATTTCCAAAAAAGGTCACATTCTGAGGAACTGGGGGTTAGGACTGCAACATATCTTTTGGCAGGACACAATTTAATCCACAATAAACACCATGTGAACAGAAGCACCACATTTAAAAACCAGGAAAATAATTAGACTAGGTAATTTGGACTAATATTCCTGCTGAGAACAAGAAATGCTGGAAAAATGTTTTTTAAGTTCTGCTTGAAGTTATGGAAAATTAGCAGGCAGTGAAAAATAACACAGCCAAGATTTTGGAGCAGAGAGAAATAGAGAGGTAAGCTTGACATTTGGGGATGCTCTTCCTCTAAGAATACCTGCCACTTCTGGAAGAGTTAGTACAGAGGCTGAAAAGCTGAGCATCACTCTGGACAGCTTGTGGAACCAGAGAAACTAAAACTGGAGTCCTGTTCCCAAAGTGCTACACACTGAGAGTAAAGATGAACCACAGGCAGACCAGTCCTCCTGGTGCAGAAGTCCTCTTAGTCCCTGAAACTGGGCTACAGTGATAACAGACCACGGGTACTCCAGGGGCCTGACAGAGGAAAGAGAAATTCTCCCTCAAGGAAGATAACATCCTCCAAGGTCCCAAGTTATTTCTGTAAGTTTTCACCTTTTTTGGCTGTGCCTACAGCATGCAGAACTTCCTGGGCCAGGGACTGAACCTGCACAAAGGCAACGACCTGAGCCACTGCAGCGACAATACCAGATCCTTAACTTGCTGCACCCCAAGAGAGCTCCAAGTTTTCATCCTTTGCCTGAGTGCCATTGATATCTGGCACTCAATGAAATCTAACCAGGTAGATGAATACATAAGACATTATGAATGGGTTTCAAGATTAAAAAAAAAAAAAAAAAACCCCGGCAATAGAAACAAACTCACAAGGGCTAAAAATAAAGGTGTTAGCAGACACAAATTTTTTTTTTAAACTATGCCTAATATTTTCAGAGTTGAGAGATAAAATGGAAAAGTTTTTCTGAGAAGTAGAAACAAAATAAAAAGAACACATATAAATTCTGGAACTTAAAAATAAAATAACTAAAATTAAGAATTCAATAGATGGGTTTAACAGCAGCTTAAACACAGCTTGAAGAGAAAAATCAGTGAACTAAATGATAGGGCCAAAGAAAATATCTAGTTTGAAACTCACAGAGACAAAAGGGTAGAAAAGAAAGATGAGAGGGTAAGAGATATAAGAGATACAACAAGAAGGCTAATAGATCTGTAATTAGAGTCACAGGAGAGAGGAGAGAAAATTGGGCAGAAGACATAACGGCCAAGAATTTTCAAAACTTAAGAAAGACATCAAGCACAGATCCAAGATCTTAAATGGATGAGTCCCACACAAGACAGATAAAAAGGAAACTATACCTAGGCATATCACAGTAAATTGCTGTGCACCAAAGACAAAGTGAAAATCTTAACAGCAGACAGAGGGGGAAAAGATGGACTGTCATCAAAGGAAGAACAATGAGAATGACAAGTGACTTTTTAAAGTCAAAGTACTAAAAGGAAATATCTAGATGTTTAAAGGACAAATACCAATTTTAAACAAACTCTTAACAAAGAAATAATACCAATCTTACACAAATCCTTCCAGATAACAAAAAAGAGGTATTTCCCAACTTATTTTATGAGACCAACCAAACTATGACATAAACATCTGGTAAAGACATTACAAAAGAGTAACATCACAGACAATCTTTGTCATCAGCATAGATATAAAAATCCTGAACAAAATACTAGCAAAGTGAATTCCGCAATATATAAAAATGATAATACAGTATATCACAAGCAAATCGGCTTAATGCAGGAATGCAATTCATCATATTACCAGACTAAAGGGAAAATCATATCAGTAGATTCAGAAACCTAATTTGATGAAATGCAACATCTATTTATGATAAAACTCACTGAAAACCAGGACTAGATAAGGACTTCCTGAGTCTGATTATCTGGTATTTATAAATAACTATACACTCATCATACTTGAATGTAAAATGCTGAAAGCTTTCTGCTAAGATCAAGGACAAGACAAAGAGGCCTGAATTACCATGTCTATTCAACATCATACTGGTAAAAAAGAGGTATAAGAAAGAGAAGGGAAAACCCCATTCACAGATATTTTGATTGTGTGCATAGATAATCCAAAAGAATCTTCAGATAAATTTCTACCATCAACAATTAAGAGATGTAAGGTTGGGAGATATAAGGTTAGTCTAGAAATATCTCAAATTTCAAATCACTAAAAATAAACAGAAAAGGAAAAAATTTAAAGTTGAATTGACACTAAAACCCAATATAAAATATCTAGGAATAAACAAAGATATGCAAGACCTATATGTAGAAAATTTTTAAATGTTAAGTGAAGAAATTTTTTTTTTTTTGGTCTATTTAGAGCCACACCCACAGCATATGGAGGTTCCCTCCCAGGCTAAGGGTAGAATTGGAGCTGTAGCTATCAGCCTACACCACAGCCACAGCAACATGGGATCTGGGCCACGTCTGCAACTTACACCACAGTTCATGGCAATGCCGGATCCTTAACCCCTTAATCCTTGAGCAAGGCCAAGGATCAAACCCGCACCCTCATGGATACTAGTCAGGTTAGTTAATCGCTGAGCCAAGATGGGAACTCCCTATGAAGAAACTTTTTTTTTTTTTTTTTTTTTTTTTGGTCTTTTTGCTATTTCTTTGGGCCGCTCCTGCGGCATATGGAGGTTCCCAGGCTAGGGGTCGAATCGGAGCTGTAGCCCCTGGCCTACGCCAGAGCCTCAGCAACGCAGGATCCGAGCTGCGTCTGCAACCTACACCACAGCTCACGGCAACGCCGGATCGTTAACTCACTGAGCAGGGGCAGGGATCGAACCCGCAACCTCATGGTTCCTAGTCGGATTCGTTAACCACTGCGCCATGACGGGAACTCCAGAAACTTTTAATATCCATAGAAAACAGACAGGCATACCACGTTCATGGTTTTGAAGATTCAGTTTTGTAAAGATGTCAATTCTCCCCAAACTGGTTTACAGATTCCAGCAAATCTCAATGAAAACCACAGCAGTTTTTGTTTGTTCATTTTGCAGAAACTGGAAACATAATCTGATTCTAAGATTTATAAGGAATGCAAAAGGCCAGTAACAGACTTTTTCCACTGGATATTGGAACTTATTATTGAGCAACAGTAAGAAAGCGTAATTTAGGCAAAAGAATAGAAAAACAGGCCAATATAATAGACGAGAAAGGGCAGAAACAGTCTCAGGCACGTATTTATTCACACACAGAGAGACCAATGCTGCCAGATTTCTGGAGCAACAGCCCCACTCTGGAATACTCCTGGGGCAAGGTCCTTCCCCTCTCTGCACCTTGGTTTCTTCACCTATAACATCTATAATTGGGACTAGGTCATAAAATTCTGTTTTGAAATAAAAATAAACAGATTAATAAGCATTCCCAGTTTGTAGAGTGTATCCAGTTCTTATTTCCACCTGAAAGCAAGACCATTTGCCAGGAAACCACTCCCCTTCTGCTTTCCGGGAAAAAGGAAATAGAGTGATTTAGGCCCTGTGTCCTGCCACCTACAGATTTTGGTCCAAAATATTCCAGGCAGTTGCATAGAAAGAGTATAGCCCGGTGAACCATGCAGCATTCGTTCGTTTAGGAGGCGTATGAGGTAGTGGTTGAATGGGTAGAGCCTGGTTTTAAAATACTATTTTTTGGAGTTCCCTCATGGCTCCACAGGTTAAAGATCTGGTGTTGTCATTACAGCACCTTGAGTCACTGATGGGGGGCAAGTACAATCCCTGGCCCAATCCTTGGCCTGGGAATCATGCCATGGGATCGGCCAAAATAGCAATAACAGTAACAATAATAATAATTAATAATAATAACAACAATGCTGTTCATTTATATACCTATTAAATTTCTAATCAAACTAAGCTTTCTGAGCCTCAGTTATCCTTATCTGTGGAAGGACAGTTACGGTGAAGATTAAATTGAATAATGCTTATAAAGTACTTCCGAGAGTTTCTAGCACATAGCAAGCTTTAAATAAGTGGAAACCATTGTTGAAAACACACTGGGGCTGGGTGGTGATGAAGACAAGGTAACAGAAATAACCAACTAGACTTGTGAGGGTTTATCACACAGTGTCTAAAGGATGGTTAATGTTCAATAAATACGTGTGGTCAGGGGAAGTTACTAATTTACTGGGCTCCCACAAACTCTTGTTTATAGCATCACACTCCCTCTGTATTAGGAATCACTGGATTCCTAATACATTTCTGCCTTCCACTATTACGGAAGATTGGGCTTGCTCCCAAGTCCCCAAAACACACACATGCCTAGCAACATCTAACACATTTTCCTTTCCTCCCATCCTGAGCATCTGAGGGCCCCTTCCTCAACTTGTACCTGGGCAGCCTGTGGCCCAGCTAACACCTGGTTCATCTACTGAGGGTCTACCTTACCCCAAAGACTCCTAATACAAAACCGCCTATATGGGAAATATTTTAAAACCAACAAGAGGTGGGGTACTACAAAGTCCTATTCCAGAACTTACACCCTGGCCTGAAAACGTCTGCCTGGAAGGGAGGTGCAGACCGGGTTGATTGCAGGAATAGCTGCGGTGCTTTGGGTCCTTCTCTGCTGGGACAGTCCTATCACCTCTGGACCTCATCCCCCAAAATACCATAAGCCAAGGTGCTTTGCAAGTCACAGATTAATATGCTATGCTGTAATTAACTGGAGAGGTGTTCCTTTTTTTGGCCATGCCCATGGCATGCAGAAAGAAGTTCCTAGGCCAGAGATTGAAGCCATGCCACAACAGTGACCTGAGCAATTGCAGTGACAACACCGGACCCTAAACGATTAGGCCACCAGAGATCTACTGAGGAGGTTTTCCTAATGGCAGTTTTTGACAGAATCTTGCTCCTCCCTTTCTTTGTAGAGGGTTTCACCTGCCACCCAGGTGTATGGACAGCCTCCTGATTCCTACTGCTACTCCTCCTTCCGCCCTTTCCATCAAGAGAATCTGAAACCTATCTTGGAAATCCACTAAATGGTTTTTAAAAACATTTTTGTCTAGTGAAATCTCTGCTGCTTGTCAAGGGTTCTTCAGGTTGGGCATTCTGTGGGACTAGAAACAGCTCACCTGCACCCAGGTAAAGAAGAGCTTGTTAACCCTCCATCCCTCAGCCCTCTGTGTGCCAGCCGTACAGCTCTACTTCCCTCCAGGGTCCTCCCTCCATGATCTTGCTGAGTGACCACACGGAAGTCTCAGTCTGCATCCTTGACTCAGTTCTGAAGTTCCAAATGCTCTTCAAATTGCTACCCAAAGTAGTGATATCCCCAATTTGTGCAACCCAAAGAGGACTACATTCGGACAATATTCAGTGGAAAAGCGAAGGCGGCAGCTGTTGTAACTCTCTCTAGGACTCACACTTTGCTTGAATTTCCTGAGTCCAGCAATTAACCAAGTCAGTCTTCCATGCTAAACTGTTTGGAAAGAAGCAAGAGCATTAAGTGATTTAAATTACCTACACCCTCACTGTAAGCTCTGTACCATCCCAGCACCCTTGAGAGATACAGGACAACATCACCCAACAAAACCCCATTTACAGCCACAAAGCAGAGCAGAGGCCTGGACTTAGCACACATGACAGGAGCCTTGACCTTGGAACCACTGTAGCTTGAGAAGGGCTGAAACCCACATTCTCACCTCCCCAGGCATCAGGGCCCACATTCACATGCGGTGAGCTCATACCTCTCTCATCAGCCCTTGGCCTCCACCTGTGGCACAGAAGCATCCAGCCTCTATGTGTTTCCCTGGGGCAAAGGGACAGTGATTTTGGTGGCAAGCAAACTTTATCCCTGGGAATATGGTCCTGAATTAAAAAAATAAAAAGCCAGTAAGAAGTATTTATACTATTTTACAACTAATTTTTCAGGAATATGTCTGCTGTCCTTTAGATGCATATTCTTCACAAATAGCATCTACTTCTAAGGAGCTGAGAAATTTCACAAAACTATCTTTAAATGGAACTTCCAGATCTTGGACTAAAAGCATGCAGTCTAGCCTCTGAGAATCACAGGCTCAAAGGGAATTTAGCAAGTAAAATCTTGGGACCTTATGCTAACTACTAACTACTGTATAGTTACTATGTGGTGTAGAATGCTGTTAATACTTCACTTGTACTTTCCATTTAATCCTCTTAACAACCCTATGATGTGGTTATTATCCTCCCATTTTCCGGATGAGGAAGCTGCAGCACAGAGAGGTTAAGCCACTTGCCAAACATCACATACAGAGCTAATAAGCAGTGGAGACAGGCTCTGAATCCAGGCAGTCTGGCTCCACTGCTTACATCTTAACTACTATTCCCGGAATGTGAAGAGAATAGGAATGCGTGATACATTCACTCTGTGGGAAATAAAAGTTTAATGTTTGATCGGCATACATTTAAGATCCATTAGCATCAGCTCATGGGCACCATGGTCCTGAATTCCAGCAAGGGTGGCTTGCCATCACTTTATTACCTCCCCACAGGTGGGGCATGGCATCACCGCCCTGCTCAAGATCACAGAGCCCCATGATCATGATCGCAGAATCCCTGGTGGAAAGGGCCAGACTTTCCTGCTGCAGGAGGAGTCAGAGATCTGCGGTTACCCATCCTGGCCCCTTTCTATCCCTCCTGCTGCTGACCGAAAGAACAACTCCACATCACGAAAAACAGGAAGCTGGTGAGCAGATATGCCAGAACAACAGGTCTACTGTTCCTAGCGACTGGCCTGAAGCACAGCCACTGCCGCCTCCCTCAGGCCTCCTGCCTGGAAGGAAGCACCAGCTCCAGGGCAGGGTTGGGCGAGTGCTGTGGCTTGGTCCTCCTAACCTGCTTGGTTCTGGAGGGCAAGGAGCAGGGGAAAAAAATCCATGTTTACTGAGCTCCCACTGTGCCAGTGTTTGTTCATGATTCCTGTCCACACCCAGAAAATGGTACCGTAATTTCCTGGCATAAACGAAGGGAGTGAGGCTCAGGGAGCTTGATTTGCTCAGCCAGGACGTCACAGGCAGGGACTGGAACACGGGTTTGTTTACCTTCCAAGGCCTCAGTTGGATACACTTCTTTTTCATCCTGCTGTGCCACAAAATTTCTTTCTCAAATTTAAATATATATATATATATATATATATATATATATATATATATACACACACATGTACATATATATATATATATATATATTTTTTTTTTTTTTGTCTTTTTGCTATTTCTTGGGCCGCTCACGCAGCATATGGAGGTTCCCAGGCTAGGGGTCGAATCGGAGCTGTAGCCAGCGGCCTACGACAGAGCCACACCAACGCGGGATCCGAGCCGCGTCTGCAACCTACACCACAGCTCACGGCAACGCTGGATGGTCAACCCACTGAGCAAGGGCAGGGACCGAACCCGCAACCTCATGGTTCCTAGTTGGATTCGTTAACCACTGCACCACCATGGGAACTCCAAATTTAAATATTTTAAAATGATTTTTATTTAGCCAGCAAAATCAATAAAAACATCAATGAATCAGTATCAGTTTCTTAAAAAAAAAAACACTCTCTATAAAATTTTGAAAGTTTTGGAAGGGCAAACAAAATAGCTGCAGAATTGTGACAAAGATTGAATATGAGCATTGGGTAAGGCTACATACAAATGGGAAAGAACAGCCCAAGATCACCTCCATGAGCAATACATGAATGGAAAAATGTGGAAAATTTTCAACCTCATTATCGATCAAAGAAATGCAAAATTAAATCCATGTATATAAACTATTAAGCTTCAATGAAGAAGCTTGGTAATGAAGAGCTTATACAACAACATTGGTACGAGCACATGCTATTAGAAGTATAGATTACCACTATCCTTTTGAAAGCAATTCAGTAATTTGTACCTAGAGTCACAGATGCTTCTGTACACTCTTTCACCCAGTAATTCCATTTCCTGAGACTACCCTAAGGATGCATTTAAAACATGAAGACGTTATATGCAGCATGGATGCCTCTTTCCTGCATTACTTACAAGTGGAGGATAAGTGGAAAGCAGCCTAAATGTCATTCTGGTAAGTGTTGGGATACTTAGTCAATAAAATATTACTCACCCATTTAAAACAATATAAGAGTCTTTGCAGCAAAATGGAAAAATACTGTTAAATGCGACATCAAGGAGAGAATATTTGGAATAAAGATGGAAGAATGTAACTTTTGTAAAATGTCATTAGGTAGACAGGAGATGATCACTGCGACAAAAAATTACGCATGACACGAGACTAAAAGGAAATATATCGAAAAGAGAAAAGCTGGGGTATTGTTCAAAATATTTTATGCAGGCTCTTCTGATGGGTCCATATGCACGTGCCATATCTTCCACTTTCCATGAGGCACTTTTTAAACAAAAGAGAGCCACAGTTAGGATGGTACTCTTGCCTGTTGTGATGGACACTTGCCCACTTGGAGGGCACTGCCAGGTGGCGAGTTTCCAGAAGGGAGCTTGAAGGGCGGCACACAGCATCCCTTCTTTCATGTGGTTTCTGGGCAGCGTCTGTGCTGCGTTTGTGTTCTGACCCTACAAAGGTTACTTTTGATCCATTAACTGGTTGTGGTTTAGGGGCTACAGTGAGGGCCAAGAGGAAAGACCGTGCAAACTAAACAATAAAAGCTTTTTAGAAGTTTCTTTTAAAACCTAAAAGGAAAGAAAAGCTGTAGATTGTGTTTTTGTTTGGTGCCTCAGGAGCAGAGGGTCACCGGCATCACCCAGCAGTTCCGGGCACACAATTAACACGGTCTAGGCAAACGCTCTAAGTTTCTGTGTATGTTTTCCTCCCTGGAGCCCACTTCCATCCCCGTCACCCCACAGGCAAACATGCTAATGTGCTTGAGGTGTACCTTTATGTTTGCTCACAAAACACAAGACGGCTCTTCCTGTGTGCCTATTTTTACCTCATGGAAATATTAGTTTGTGCATCTCATTTTAATTTTCCACTAGACACTCCGTTCTTTAGCTCTTTCTCACTGCTGTGTGCACAGTTCCCAACTGCTATGGAATAGACACAGTGAGGTTATGTGTCCACCAGGGCACTGAGTGCTGTGCCATCTCCCGGTTGTCCTTCCTCAACTCCCCCCCGCCCCCGCCTGCCGTGGCTCAGCAGAGGGCACAACACAATACCAACAGTGCCCAGCGAGTGTGATGGAAGCTCTTTAAACACCTTGATTTCTTTTTAAAGAGACAACTGCATTTGACATTTGTAGTTTTCTCTCTCTCTCTCTCTTTTTTTAATGGCCACATGGGCAGCATATGGAAGTTTCCAGGCTAGGGGTCAAATTGGAGCTGCAGCTGCTGGCCTACACCACAGCCACAGCAACATGGGATCCTTAACCCACTGGGTGAGACGAGGGATTGAACCCACATCCTCATGGACACTAAAGCCACAGTGGGAACTCCTGTTTTTCTCAAGCATGTATTTTTCCAAAGAACAAAATAATGCCATTTGCAGCAAAATGGATGGACGTAGAAATTACCATACAAACTGAAGTTAGAGAAAGACAAATATCATATGATGTCATTTAAATGTGGAATCTAATAAAAATGATACAAAAGAACTTGTTTACTGAGTCCCCACTATAGTATAACAGGATTGGCAGCATCTCTGCACCACCAGGACACAGGTTGGCTCCCCAGCCTGGCACAGTGGGTTAAAGGATTTGGCATAGGTCATAACTGCAGCTCAAATCTGATCCCTGGCCCAGGAACTCCATATGCTGTGGGATGGCCAAAAAATGAAAACAAAACACAACAAAATTTGTTTATAAAACTGAAACAGACTCAAAGATTTGAAGCCAAACTTACAGTTAACAAAGGGGAAAGGTCAGGGAGAGGGATAAATACAAAGGTTGGGATTAACACATACATACTACTGTACATAAAAGAAATAACCAACAAGGACCTACTGTATAGCACAGAGAACTCTACTCAGTAATCTGTAATAACCTATATGGGAAAAGAATCTGAAAAAGAATGTATAAATGTATATGTATAATTGATGCACTTTGCTATACACCTGAAACACAATAAGTCAACTATACACCTATATATATACATTTTTTTTAAAAAAAGAATGTTACTTTCTTGTATGTCAGGAATTCTCTGTGCTAACTTTAATACTTAAGAATATACAAATTTTATTTCATTATTTATTTTTATTTATTTGTTTATATTTTTGCTTTTTTAGGGCTGCACCCACAGCATATGGAGGTTCCAGGCTAGGGGTGTAATTGGAGCTACAGTTGCTGGCCTACACCACAGCCACAGCAATGCCAGATCCAAGCCATGTCTGTGACCTACACCACAGCTCTTGGCAACAGCAGACCTTAACCCACTGAGGGAGGTCAGGGATTGAACCTGCAACCTCATGGTTCCTAGTCAGATTCGTTTCCACTGCGCCACGATGGGAACTCCCATTTTTTATTTTTTTGACCATGGCATGTAGAAGTTCCTGGGCAGGATCTGAGCACAGCAGCAATATGAGCAGCGGCAGTAATACCACAAGTTCCCACAAGGGAACTCCAAGAATACATAAATTTTGAAGGTATACTCTTAATTTTCTTTATCCCCTCATGGACCTAGTTTGAGACAGCTGCTTTGAGAGGGGCCATGCCTAAGACCCTTAAGGTCTAGATCTGAGTTCCAGAATGGCTGAAGGCTGCCATTACCCTTTGATGGCATGATTCTGTAACTTGGTGTCTCTGAGGTCAAGCTTTGATCCTGAAATTGACACTCTGCGAGCCATGTATGTCTCAGCAAGTGTGCACAGCAGGAAAGGGTGAAAGGAAGAGGGGTGACCTGGGACAGAAGCAGGGGCAATGTCCACACAGAGCTCTGTGCCCTGTTTGTGACCCTGGCACAATAAAAGCTATTTACTATGACAAGTCTCTTTGGTCCCGAACAGGCACTTTCCTTTGCACCTCATAACAATCTCCTGTGGGCCTGGGTAGGTGCTGGTGGCTCTGGGCTAGGAGGAAAGAGGCCAAGGAGACTTGCTTAAACTCACACAGGTAGAAAGGTGGGAGTGATGGTCCAGCCCCCATTGGTGTGGCTTCCCCTTGCTCTCCCCTCCACCATGGGGGGACAGCATACCTGTGCACTCTTTGGGAATTGGGGTTCAAACAGTCTGCATCTGCCAAGGCACCAGTGATCCTTGTCCTAGTGACTCTGGGCTCTGGGGATTGAATTTCTCCCAGTCCCTGCCTCCCATGATCCTGGTGAACCAGGCCCGGAGGCACCAGTGAAAAACGGGAACCCCAATGGGCCAGCTCCCCCTTGCTCATGGGCTTCTTTTTTTGGAGCTGGAAAAGATCTTAGGAATCATATCCGCCAGGGTTCTGGCAGGAAACAGACGGCCCTCTCAAACTGGGTAATCTGAGGAGAGGTTAATAAAAGGACCATTTATAGAGGGGTGGGCGGGGGTGGGGGAACCACAGTGCAGTGTTCTGGGATCAGTACCAGTGCCATGTTGACATGCCAGGACCGCAGGGGCCGGGAGGAGAGGCCGCTGGAACCCAAGGCAAAGTGTCCTTCGCAGAGGGCTGCCTCCTAGGGCCCAGACCTAGGACCTAAGGGGTAGGGGGAAGGAGCGAGAGAATCAAGACTATGGCTTCGCCCCACCACCCATCCCAACTCCCTCCAACTGGTCTTCCAGCCCTGCTGGTTCTCCCACGGAGTAAAGCACCATAGGGGCCAGGGCACCAGGGGCCCACTCATATAGTTTCCTTGGTCAGCTTCTAGAGCACGGAGCAGGGCGGAGAGAAGAGAGTGGCTCTGAGGGCCAAAGGGAAAGCTTCCACCACAAGAGGGAAGGAAGCCAGCCCATGGCTTGAAAGGTACTGTGCCCCTGGGGCAAAGGCCTGGCCCAGAGAACTGAAGGAGGCACTGCAGTGCTGGGCTGGGCACTCGACCCCTGGGTGCAGGTCCACACTCCTCTGCTCTCCATGGGACCCAAGGGTGCCTCTGCCGCTAAGCATGACTCAAACCCTGAAGGACAAGAGGCCTTCCGCTCAGCTGGAAAGTGCTTATTTCTCCTGATGGACGGTGCATTCCAAGGCTACGCCTCAGGGTACAGTCACACTCACCTAGAGCCATTCCCCCAACCACACCTGTGTGCCAAACACACCTCTGACTGGGAGTCAGGGTGCTCACAATTTAAAGGGACCAGCACAGAATAAAATTTTGCGGCAGGTGTAGCAAGCAAGCAAACACAAAGTGGGTGGGGAGAGCAGGCCCGAGGTTCTGCAGTGAAGCCCGTCTGTGGCATAGGGAGAGAGGAGGAAAGTCCTGCATCCATCCCTCCAAGCAGATAACCAGGCCCCGGCCCTCACTGAACCGGGAGAGCACCACCCA
Organism: Sus scrofa; assembly: GCF_054392235.1. NCBI lineage: Eukaryota > Metazoa > Chordata > Mammalia > Artiodactyla > Suidae > Sus > Sus scrofa. Next base: position 37,488,141 of record NC_139395.1, on the reverse strand, counting down.
CTCCACTCACATACAGAAATAGCTGTGCATTGACCCATGAGTTGCCCATGCATGGAAAAAATCCTCCAGGATATTTTAAAAATCACAAATTCTTCCAAGCCTTTTTAAACTTGACCGAAGAACTGGCTGGCTAAAAAAAGGGCAAATTATTGAGACCCTTTTGGTAGGCGTTTGCAACAAAAGATCAAAATGTTATTTGACCCTCTGTTTCCCTATATATTCTATAAACTTTGCCCTCTTTATGAAACAAGACAGGCCTCTCAAGTCTCTGGATAATAGGCTTATCTCAAGACACCATTAAAAGACTATCAATGATACTTCTTTTAATATTGCATGCAGATCATGGTAGCTCTGCAACTATGAAATTAAAAACACCAGGGAACTCTTGTTTGGCTTCCAAATTTTCATATTCATTCATTCCATGTCTAAATGTTTCCTGAGTCCCTGTGTTTAGAGCTGTGTGTAGGACAAAGTGTAACAAGATCCAGCGAGGCGGAGGGTGGGGGGGGTTGGAAATCACGAAGGAAGGTTCTCCCACCTTCTGCTGATTCTCATAGGCAGTGAGGAGGCGCACAAAGCTTCCAAACAGAGGCGTGATTAGAGCGCATCATGTTTTGGCAAGTTGTGCCGGAAAGATGTACAGGATGATGGTGATGAGACTGAGAGGCAGGAAGCCTGCTTAGGAGGCTGTCGCAATCCTGCAATCAAGGTTTGAGGATGGGGAGAACACCACTTCCCCAGACCAGGGATGTGGGGCAGGAAGGAGCAGAGATTTGGACCAGGTCAGCCTGGTGCAGCAGGGAGATGGCCCCTGGACGCATGGGCTAGAAAGGGACTCATGGCCACAGACATGATTTCTCCACAAAAAGGAAGCAGCGCAGAGAGCTGCGGATTGAGTGCCAAGAGAAGGGTGAGCTGGGCCATCCTTGGTGCCACTGATGGGTTCCCCTGATGACATCCCTGCCACTGTGGGTCACTACACCTGTGAGCTGGTTCTCCCTCTGCACAGCCTGTCATGCTGAGAGCTTCTTTCTCTGTATGGGTGAGTTTAGGACCTGGGCTCATCCCATCACTGCTGCAGGTCCCTTCCTCTGAAGCCTGTTAGAGGGTCTGACCCCTTCTCCCGGGTGTCTGAAAAGGACCAAGTGAGGACACTCCCTCAAAGGGAATTCGTGCTAAACAGTAGAAAAAAGAACCATAGCCAAAAAAAAAAAAAAAAAAAAAAAAGAGAGAGAGAAAAGAAAAGAAAAAAACCCAACCCCCTATAACCAGGTTGGCTCTGTTCAGCAATCTGGTTCTCTCTTGCTCTCTTTTTCTTTTTCCGGCCGTACCTGTGGCGCATGGACGCTCACAAGCTAGGGGTCGAACTAGAGCTTCAACTGCCAGCTTACACCACAGCCACAGCCACAGCAACTTGGGATCTGAGTTGCATCTGTGACCTACATCACAGCTTGCAGCAACACCTGATCCTTAACCCACTGAGTGAGGCCAGGGATTGAACTCGCATCCTCATGGGTACTCTGGCTTTCTTCTCTGCTTAAAAATGCAAATGTCACATAACCAAGTTCAAAGTTTCAAAGAAGGGCTATTCTGCTGGCAGTCTGATAGGCAGGCAACCCACAAAGCCAACTTTATTCTACAGAATTCTTCAGGTTAAGGAGATTTACTACACAGCCCTCCAGCCCTGGCCAGGCCAAAGGAGAAGATCTGAAGCCATGAAAGGGTGTGGTGGGGATGTGGGGAGGAAGTCAGTGCCATCCAGTGATTTTCTGTTCAAACCATTTGAGCCTATGAGTGTGCTGCTTGAATAAACCAGCTACCCAGTGGTGCTGGCAGTGGCAGGCTGGCTTGGGGACCTGGTACCAGCCAGGAGCTTGCCCCAGCAGCAGCAGCACTGCAATCCACTGGAGCTTCTCTGGGCAAGAGAGTGAACACAGGGTGGACAAAAGAGGGACGCCTGGGCTTCCATCTAAGGGGCCAGGGGCTCGGCTTAGCGCTAGGCCAGCATAAGCCCAAGTGGAGAGGAGACTGGTGGAGGTGTGACACAGCTCTGTGACTGTTCACCCAGACAGTCTCGTGATCACTCTTGTGATAACAGGGCCTCCTTGTCTGACTCTTGCCTTTGACCCTACCCTCAGGGCGCAGGTGTGCTCTCTCTGGCCCCAGACTGACACAAATAACCTAAAAGGGCTGCTGAGAAGAGAGAGGAGCCTTTACTCATCAACCCGCCTCCATCTCTTCCCAGATCACCAAACTCAAACTCTAGCTCTCACGTCCTGCGTTGCCTAACAGCTCGCCCCCCTCCCTGCCCCTACCTCCAAAGGCAGTCCCACACCTCAGGGTTCAAAGCTGTTTTGCAGCAGCAGCAGCTGTAATAACAGCCACAAGGAGGCCTCTGGAGTGAGTCACAGCTTCCAAGAATGTGCACACACATTCCCACCTTTGCCCTAACAACTGCCCCTCACTTCTCAGCAGCCTGGGATGAAGGCTGTGGCTACCGTGATGTCCTTATGACATTTATGCATATATACATGGAAGAGAAATTTAAAAGGCAAGAAGAAAAACCTTAACACACTAACAGGAGTTAACATCCTTAAGTTGTGGTATTGTGGATGACTTTTGTGGCTCTACACCCTTCTATATTTTCGAAGATTTCAATAGTTCCTTTTACGACCATATGAAGAATCCTTATAAATAAGTAGAAGAATGGGGAAAGTGTGTTCATGACAGAAGTTGTGGCGCTGCTATTACTATTTGGACAGAATATCTGGTTTCGAAACATGCTGTTTGCTAACAAACAGAAAGTGCACATTTCATGAAATGTTTAAAAACAGAAGTGAGTCCCGATGTGGCTCTCTTTAATCCCAGGAGAGGAAAAGCACCTGCCTCTCTTGACTGTATTTGGTCTGAAGGCACATCCCTTATCCCTTGCAAGTAGCTCTGATCCGTGACCCTGCACACCGGTTCCCTGAGAGAACACCCTCTTTATAAAAGACCCCGGGGGTTCTGAAAGTACTCTGCACTGATTCCATCAACAAATCTGAACACTGACCATCTCTGCTCCAATTACAGAGCACAAATATGTGAGACTCTTGGACAAGTGTGGCTTGGTGTTCAAATTTTTTTTTTTGTTTTTTTATTTATTTATTTTTTTTTCGGCTGGGCCTGTGGCCTATGGAGTTCCCGCGCCAGGGACTGAATCCAAGCCAGACCTGCAATCTACACGACAGCTGCAGCAACGCTGGATCCTTAACCCACTGTGCTGGGCTGGGGATTGAACTCGCGTCCCTGATTGCAGCATCAATCCCACTGCGCCACAGCAGGAACTCTTCATATGGTTTTGATGAGGTCAGGATATGGTTTCTTGCCCTCATAAGATAAAAACTGAATGAATGTTTAGAAACTGGTTTTCTCTGCAACAACTCTCTGCATAATCAGCACTCCAGCAAAGATCAAACTTGGGTCTTTGGAACCAGGTTGATGCCGGTCATCACACCACTACAGCAATGGCCAATGTACCGATGAGCACACTCTGGGCTACCTTTCTTTCTGTTTTTCCTCCCAAAGAGTCTGAGTTCTCAACCTCATACAACTTCTCCTGCCTATCATTTCTTTTCTTCACATCAAATGCTTAACCTCAATGGAAAATAACAGTGGAAATGACAGTATTTCTAGCATCTTTCCTTCTTTCTTGACACAGGTATATGTCCCCCTAGACCTGGGTGCCTAGAGATGAAAGTTCATTTTTTGTCACTTACCCAATGGTTTCATACATTTGGGACTCCCCCCCGCCTCCCCAGGCCAAAGATCAAAACACATCAGGGATTATAATAAAACGGTTATTAAAAACTTACACAGCAACAGATTTCCTTTTCGACACAAGAACTTGTGTTGTCCCATGTAATTTTAAGATTGTGTTTCCTTGCATTTGGGAATTACCAGCATTCTGTGAAGAGTCTCATTTCAAGTTGGGATTATTCAGACCCATCTGTGACACACGTCCAACAACTAGATGCTCTCGTGAGAGGGGAGATGCCCTGTAAGGTTTCCCCCCATAAGCCCCACCCAGTGTAAGGACACAATCACTCATTTTTTCCCCACAATGTCAAAGTTCAATAGCTTGAAATGTTACAATCTGTGAAAAGCAACATTACCACATAGCAATAACTACAGCTCTGACACTCTGAATATGGAATCTGTAGCATATCTAATAAGTACCAGCCAGGCTTTATGAAGAAAGAGTTGGCTAGCAGAACAACATAATGAACACTGCAGGAGGAAATATTTAATCTGTTTGTACAAGAACTTTTTCCAGCCATCAGATCACAGAAAGCTGGAACTGGATGGACCTTGGAAATCTTCTAATCTAATTCCTAAATTAAAGCTGGGGCCTGGGCACTCCTCCAAGGGGGTGTGACTGGAATAAACCCTTACAGTGGGAGGCGGTGAGTAGGGGAGTGTGGGCCTCCCATGTGGATTTCCTGCATTTCTGGATAACATTTGGGTTAAAGCATTCATCTTCCTCCCTTGCTCAATGACACATTTTCTGTCTCCTCCCTGTCTACCGAGTAAAATCCAAACCTGGTTTTCAAGACTCTGGTTCCACCTTGCCAGCTTTATTTCATATCCCTCCAAACATCTGCACAGGCTCCTTTCTGTACTCTAGATACCATCTTCCCTGCTGAAGCCCACAGTCCTGTTGGCATCTAAAACATCCCTTCCTCCATGCAGCCTCCATGGTTCCTCCAAGCCAATACACTCTCAATGCTCAACAATCTCACCAGCAGCTTGTCCTTAGCTCCATTAGAGAACATATGGCATTCTGTATGCTATTATTTGTATATTTGGGTTAGGGGGGTTGTTGTTTTTTTTCTTTTTCGGCCACACCTGTGGCATATGAAAGTTCCCTGGACAGGGATCAAATTCCAGCTGCAGCTGCAACCTATGCCACAGCTGCAGCAATGTCGGACCTTTAACCAACTGTGCCGGGCTTGCATCTCAGCAGTGACCTGTGCCTCCACAGAAACACTGTGCCACAGCAGGAACTCCTGTATATTTGTTTTATGCTTCATTACCTCGCAAGTTTCCAGAGGACAGGGAAGACACCTGATTCATATAAATTAATTATTGCACAGTCCTTTGCCTTTACTAGCTCTCAAGAAACTCAAAACAAATATATTCATAACATATTTTTTTGGTCTATAAGAGCAGATCCCAGTAAAATTTCAACTCACTACATTTTAGTAATTCTGTGTACATGGAATTAAAAGCACACTTTTTCTGCACCTTTTCTCCCCAACATTTTATTATGAAAAAAAAAAATTTCAAATGGACAACAAAGTATGTTTAAAGCCACCTAGATTCTACCATTAATATTTTACTCTACTTGTTTTATCACACATATCTATACACATAGCGATTTTCTGTTCATCCATCAGTCCATCTAATTTTTTTGATATATTTCAAAGTAAACTACATATATCAGAATTTCCCTAAATAATTTAGCATGCCTATCACTAACCACAGTTCAGTATTAATTTTTTTCTTTCCAGGTAAAATGTATATTCAATGAAGTGTCCAAATCTTAAGCGCACATTCACTGAGTTTAAACATATACATACAAACACATAACTAAAAAAACAAAACAAAACAAAAACACACTTCTCTTCCAGGAAGAACCAATGTTTTGATTTTTTTCCCCCACCATAGACTAGTTTTGCCTCTTCTATAATTTCACATAAATGGAATCCTAGAATTTACACTCTTTTTGTGGAAGGCTCCTTTCACTCAGCATGTCTTTTAGTTTCATAAGTACTGGCGCAACTATCAGTAATTTTCTCAATATTGCTGAAGAGTATTCCATTACATAAATATCTATTATTTATCTATTTTCCCATTGATGGGGATGCCTAGGCTTTACTTGTGTTCGTCAACATATATTCCAATTTCCCTTGAATAAATAACTAGGAGTAGAACGGCAGAGTCAAAGAGAAGGGTTTATTTAGTTTTATAAGAAATGCCAGCCATGGAGTTCCTTTCATGGCTCAGTGATTAACAAACGCAACTAGGAACCGTAACGTTGTGGGTTTGATCCCTAGCCTCGCTCAGTGGATTAAGGATCAGCGTTGCCATGTAGGTCGCAGACACAGCTGAGGTCGCAGATCCTGAGTTGCTATGGCTGTGGTGTAGGTCAGCAGCTGGGGTCTAATTTGACCCCTAGCCTGGGAACTTCCATATGCTATGAATGCAGCCATAAAAAGCCAAACAAAACAAAACAAAACAAAAACAAAAACAGAAACAAAAAAAAAAAAAAAAAAAGAAGAAGAAGAAATGACAGACCTTTTCCCAAAGTGATGATGCCAGTTTACATTCCTACCAACATTGTCTGAGAGTTCCAAACTGCAGTGGGAAGGTTTCTGATGTTGAATTAAACTTTAAAAAAAAAATAAACACAGAGATACACATATTTTGTTTCACCTTGTGTCCATTACGATGAGTTGTATTTTACAAAGAATATGTACAGTTCATCTAAATTGTTTAGTTTTTGGCATAAAGTTGTTTACAATATTCTTCTATTATTTTTTTCACTATTTGTAGACTGATAGTCCCTTATTCTAGATATTGTAATCTGTGCTCTCTCTGTATTTAATAAATTTTATAGATCTTTTAAAAAATAAAACATTTGGATTTATGGATTTTCTCTATTTTGGGGGGTCTACTTTCCAGTTTATTGATTAATGCTCTGATATTTATTGTATCTTCCTATTACTTATTTTGTGTACTTTTCTTAAAAGGAAAACTTTAGTCATTGATTTTTAGACCTATGTTGTCCAATATGGTAGCCAATAACCACATGTGGTATCTAAATTTAAATTAATTTAAATTATACAGGAGTTCTCTTGGGGCATAGTGGGTTGAGGATCTGTCACTGTCACTGCAGCGGCTGGGGTTGCTGCTGTGGCATGGCTTGGATCCCTACTTCTGGAACTTCTTCATGCCATGGGCATGGCCAAAAAAATAAAGATAAATTAATTATATAAATTAAAAATTCAATTCCTTAGTTACACTAGTCACATTTCAAGAACTTAAGAGCCATACACGGCTAGTGGCTACCAGACTGGACAATATATATACAGAATATTTCCATTATCACAGAAAGTTCTATTAGACAACATATTTTTCTAATTTAAATATTTAAAGCTATAAAATTTCCTCTATGTACTACTTTAGCTGCATCCTACAAAATTCTGATTTGTTATGTTTTCACTACCATTAAGTTAAAAATATTTTCTACTGTGATTTCTTCTTTGGCCCATGGATTACACACACTGTGTTGTTGAATCTCCAAATATCTAGGGTCTCTCTAGATATATTTCCGTTACTGATTTCTAATTTAATTCCATTGTGGTCAGAGGACATACTATATTCCCCATATATTTCAAACTTTTAAACTTTACTAAAACTTGTTTTGTAGTTCAGCATTTTGACCAACTTGGTAAACATCCCATGTGAATTTAAAAGAATGTATATTCTGCTGTTGTTGAATGAAACATTCTATATCAATTTTGTTTATGCATTCATCTATGCCTTTTATGATTTTTTTTTTTTTTGTATAGCTGTTCTATCAATTGCTGACAGTGGAAAAAAATCTCCAATGCTGAGAAAATTTTTTGTTTCTCCCTTTAATCCTGTGAATTGGTATGTAAATTGCTGCATGGCAACTTTTACTCTGCTGGAATGAAATTAAAGGTTTTGACTAAAAGATTTATAAAGCAGCTTTCTGGATTTCATTAATATGTTGATGTCCACAGTGAACTACATTGCACATCTGGGTGTTAACAGTAGTGTTGTTTACCAAGACCCTAAAAATAAAGAGTTTCCTCTAGAAGTTTTCAAGTTCTATGTTTTTAACTACTTAGATATTTCAAACTTGCTAATCTAAACTAATTATGGGAAGGAGCAGCTTGCATTTTAAATGTTCTTTAAAAAATATTTTTGGCTCTACTTGCGATATGGCCAAGAAAGCTCCTACTGGACTGTTTCTCCGGGGGAAAATAACTACAAACTCTAGAGAAAAATATATATTAAAAAAACAACTACCTGAAGGCACTGTGGAAAGATGAAAAGTAGATAGATTGTAGAAGGCTGACACTTAGAAGAAGGGAAAAGATTTAGATGTGTTTCTCAATTTTATGGCTTCTAGCCTGGTGGTAGGCTGCAGTCAGTAGATGGCTAAAACTCCAACAGAAATTGGTAGTCCTTGGGGCATAGATTTTTGGACAACCACAGCCACTGGGAAGTAAAGCAGGAACCCCAGAACGTATAAAACCAGAAAGAAAGAGCCTCAAATTCTGTGTAAAAACTGCCCAATATCTGGCTGACTCCTAAACCAGGCAGGTAAAGGGCAGGCTCTAAGTACCCTGGCTAAGGATAAAAGAAATGACCCAAGAATTGAGGTGCTGCCTGAGAAACAGAGTTTGTGATTTTAGTTCAGCCAAGCTAATTGATAGATAGCTAAGGCAAAAAACAAAATAAACAACAATCTTCCCTCATAAACTTCTTCAGAAGAATATAAGAGAAACCACAGTATTCATAACATAGTACTAAAAGTTCAAAATACACTCCAAAATTGTTAAATATACAAAGATAAAGCAAAATGTAACCCTACCTCAAGGAAAAAAGATAATTGGAGTTCCCACTGTGGTGCAGTGGGTTAAGAATCTGACTGCAGCAGCTCAGGTCACTGTGGAGGTATAGGTTTGATCCCTGACCTGGTGCAAAGGGTTAAAGGATCCAGCATTGCTACAGCTGTGGCTTGGGTCACAGTTATGGCTCAGATTCAATCCCTGGCCCAGGAACTTCCATGTGCCACAACAGCAGCCATAAAATAAAAAACCTAAAAAAAGAAGAGGAAAAAGGACAACTACTAGTGATCTCAAAGTAACTTAGATGTTATAATTAACAGATAAGAATTTTTAGTCAGTTATCATAATTATGTTCAACGGCCTAAAAGAATATATGAAATATATAGGAAATCTTAACATGGAAATAGAAACAATAAAAAGAACTAACTGGAAATTTTTGAATTAAAAAATTCAATATATACAGTTTTTGAAATAAATCAACTGGATGAACTCAGCAGAATGGAGATTATATAGGAAACAGTAAAAAAATTTGAAGACAGGCTGATAGATATGATCCAGTCTGAGTAACAGAGAGAGGAAAAAAAAGACTGAACAAAAAACAATGAAGAGAACATCAGACCTGTAGGACAACATCAAAAAGTCTACATAGGTATAACTGTAGTTTCAGAAAGAAAAATGACAGAGTGGGGTGGAAAAATAGTTGAAGAAATATGGCTGAAAATTCTTCAAATGTGGTATAAAACCTAAATTTACAGATTCATGAAACTCAAAGAATACCAAGTAGGACAAATACAAAGAAAACAAAGAGAAGAAAATCTTGCAGTTCCCCTTGTGGTGCAGCAGAAACAAATTTGACTAGTAACGAGGACACGGGTTCAGTCCTTGGCCTCACTCAGTGGGTTGGGGATTGGCTGTTGCCATGAACTGTGGTGTAGGTCATAGACGTGTTGCTGTGACTGTGGTGTAGGCCTGCAGCTGTGGCTCTGATTAGACCCTTAGGCTGGGAACTTCCACATGTGGTGGGTGTGACCCTAAAAAGCAAAAGAAAAGAAAATCTTGAAAGGAGCCTGAGAAAAGATACCACATTACATAAAGATAACAATGATTCCAGGGACCATAGACTTTTCATCAGAAACCAAGGAAGCCAGAAGATGGTATAATAGCATCTGCAGGGAAAAAAAATCTTCAACCCATAATTCTATATCCAGTAAAAATATCTTTCAAAACTGAAGGTTAAATAAATATACATTAGTCATATCTTTTAGTCACTACTTTTCATGTTATACTAAAAATTGGTGAGCCCGTGCAGAAGTTTGCACACCAATTCATAGAAACTTTAAGATACATGTTTTAAAATTAACAGTAATTAAAACATCAGGTGAACTGGGAGGAGGGAACAACAAAACAACCTCAGTTTTTCCTTTAATACTGAATAGTGGTTAATAAGTTATTTTTATGTGATCTGACCTAAGAATGAGAGTCATTTACATTCCCCCAGGATTTCTTGGTCTAAATCATCTCTTCTTCTTCCTCCTTTCCCACAGTTATGCCACTAAGAAAATGAAGGAATAGTCATGTTTATTCCTCTAAACATGATTCAGAGCTAGAGAAAGAATGCAGAACTGGCCATTAAAAACTCACCTGCTAAGGTTCAAAATGAAGGGTGGGCAAACTATCAGGCCTGAGGAAAGAAAACAAACAGGCAAAGGTATTCTGAAAGGGCTCATTCAAGCGGAGAATCAACTGCAAACGTTGCGACTGAGTCAATATTTGCATTAGAAATCTCAACCCGAATTAACACATTTGTGGAACGTGTTGGTCCAGAAACAGTTCCCAGGAGAGTTCTGGAAGTCTGACCTTCTCCTGCACATATGCTCTGACTTTTATGAGTTCTCTTAATATTTTTTAAAGCTGCTGCTAAGTGTTAATTTTTGTTCAAAGGATTACCAAACAATCTGTTGGTAACATAAAGATTCCCTTCACATGGGCCTTCCTTAAATCTAGAAGCAGATTGTTTTCCAAACAGTTAACATCCCATGCTGCTTGCCAAGCACAGTTATTAACTAGCCTCTGATATCTAAACAACAGCTGTGTTCTGTCCTGCTAAAGGGCAGCCTCACCCAGACAGTGACTCTCCAAAGGTCAGCTGTGTTCTGCAGCAGGAAGTCCACTCCGCGGTTGGTGGCACATGCCGGCACAACGGAACAGTCTATGTTTGTCCCAATTCCCTTTCCTCCCTTTTGGCTAATCTTCAACTGGTTGTAAATGTTGAGCTTGTCCTGCACAGGAAGCGGGGGCCTCAAACTTCATCCTGCATGCTCACTGCCGCTCTTGCTCTTACACACTCTTTTCACTCAGCATCATCTCAGAGTGGCCACCGAAAACGGTGCTGATGACAAAGGTCCAGAAGACGAAGTAAAAACACTTGCCTCAGAAACAAGTACATTTGTCATGTATTTATTAAGTGTCAGGCACTGTTTCAGGTCTTTATTACAATAACCTCCTCTCCACATTCTCCAACTCCCCTAAGGATCGTCCCTCCCATTTTATAGGTAGGGAAGCTGTAGTTGCTCAAAGCATTTAAATGAACTTCCCATGGTCACATGGCTTTGAAGGGAGGCCATGAGACTACTCAGTTCTTTTTGTACTCAAGTCCAAGGGTCTTCCTGCTCTGGCAACCTTCAAGAGTAGAGACATTCCAAAAAAAAAAAAACAACAAAAAAAAAACCCTTGTCATATTGATAGGAGGTAGGTGGAAAGGTGATTTAAAAATTCACCTGGAGGAGTAAATGCATATGAATAGCTAATGTCATTTTAATAATAATGATGGACGTGTCTTTGCAGATATTAAAATATATCTCATAAGGTTAATGCATACCCACATAGTGCCTGGCTGATATTAAGGACCTAATAAATGTTAGTTACCGTTATTATAATATGCTAAGTATGTTTCATACATATTATCTCACTTGACTTTTTTGGGGAGGGATATTATGATGACAATTTTATTCCCATTTTATAAATCACAGGAAACTGAGGCACAAAGAGTTTAAATAACATGCTGAAGGTCACAAAGTAAGTAAATGGAATATCTGTAATCTGAACTAAGGCAATCTGACCTCTAAGTTAAGAGTGCTATTTTAACACTAATACTAATATCAGAAGTCTGGGAGAATATTTTTGGCCACACCCAAAGCACACGGAGGTTCCCAGGGCAGAGACTGAATCTGAGCCACAGCAGTGACAATGCCAGATCCTTAACCTGCTAAGCCACCAGGGGACTCCAAAAGCCAGGGAGATTTAAATGTTCATCAATAGGGGACCTAGATAAATCTAAGTGCATCAATATACAGAATCGTTCTGATAAGAGGCAGATCTATATGATATAAAAAGATGTCTATAATTTATGTCAACAGAACAAGCTGCACTGCATGTCATTTTTGTTGAACAATAACCATATACATGTAGTCACAGTTGTTTGTGAAGCTGTACAAAGTTGTACGTACATAAATATGTACTAGCCTTTTGGTTTCATATTGTTTCAATCTGCTACAAGCAAGCTCTACTCCTATAATAAACAAGCAAGGCTTTTAAAAATGGCTCGCTACCTAGAAAAGAAAAGAAAGATGTTCTGTTCAAAGGGAAAATGCTTCCATAAACAGGTTAAATGATGACCAACTGAAAGTGCAAGAGGTCCTCCCCAGCTCTTTTGGTTGGTACAAGAGTTCCACGATAAATGGCACTTTGAACTGGGAATAGAAGAGGACAGCCTGGGATTCGATGCAGACCAGTCTACACAAACAGCTGTGTCCTAGCTTGTGGCTGGCCCAGTGCCCTGCATGCCTGTGTGTAGGAGTAGAAAGGCTTTTCCTTGTATAATCACTTCCTTCCGACAGTGCTGGTCAACAGGAGTAAGGGACAGAGCAGTGAATGGTTGCCTATCACTTCGGTGTGAGTGGCTCCATTCTGAGGAGACTCGGTGAGCCCAGACAGATTGTGCTGCACTGGGGTGAGTCCCAGACTTACAATAAGGCACCTCTGGTCAGCAGTGATGATGGACAGAGAGAAGGTCACCCCCTGGGTGAGGGGTGAGGATGGGGGTGGGGTGGGGGGAGGGAAATCTGGTCCATTCCATGTTCTCTCACTAGATCACTGAGTCAGGCCAGCTAGAACACTTAGGACCACACCCCAACTTCAACCAGGGGCAAGGGTGGGAATGGGATGGTCCAGTGTGCCAACTCTGCTCCCTGAGGCAGGCCTGGAGATGCACTGTTGAGTCACAGCAGCGAGCCTCACATGTTAAAGAAGTGGAATTGTCATCTGATGCTATATTGAGCTGGTTAGTGAATTTCAGGTAGAATTTCCCTGAAGCTGCCTCAATAGCAAAGTGGCAAATTGTTTTCCAAATCCACCTACGGAAGGGATTTTCTCCTTAGCTTCCTTCCTCTTTCCTCCCTTCCTGTTATGAAGCACACCCCCCTGTTCATCTGAAACTTGGTATGACTCTGGCAGGAGACAAGCCCAGTCACGTGCCAGTGGACAGGGACGCTATCCTGTGACAAGAAACCTGGAGACGGAGAGCCTGGATCTGCTGAGACTCTGACTCTGTGCTCCCATAAACTGCGCCGCTAACGCCTGTGATGACAAAAGCTTGGATGATGCAGGTGTGAGTTTCCCACTGATGGTCAAACTTTTGACCTTTTCTCCCCTTTTAATTAACTTTCATTTTTATCAGAGCAAACAAAATCACAGGACTTAGATCAAATTGCTCAAAAATACTGAAATAAAAAAATTGCTCCAAGGCAAACATTTTCAATGCTTTCAGCTTTTTAAAAAAACCAAAAACTATGCTAATATTGCCATTTCTTGACTTATCTATCCTTCACCTAGTAACTTTCTGTTATAATTGTTTTAATTTTAGCTTTTATACCACCTACCACATTTCTCCTTCCCTTATATTATTATGATAAAGATCTGTTCATGGAAAAGTCAAAGAGTTTACTGTTTTTTCTCTCTTGAGTAATTTTTTTGCTTGGAGTTAACACTTCCCCCTTGGTTTCATTTGCTTAATTTTCTGTGCATTGACCTTCAGATTTTTCCAAACACTCTACCTGAACGATCAATACATATACAAATATTATTTTCCAAATGGCTAAGAACAACAGACGATCTGTGAATTCTTCCAAAGTAGCTGGGCCTATTTTATACACATTAAGGTTCTCTGGGTTGTTTCCTTATGTTGGTTCCTTGCCTTCTGGGTTTTATTTCTTTTTCCTTTTTTATTTATTTCCTCATTTTGCTAAAGTACCTATTGTGGTTGTTTCCTAGAAAAGGATCCACAGGAAGCAAAATTTTGAGTGCTTGCAGCTTTAAAAATATCTTTGTTCTTATCCTCATACTTAATTAAAGTTTGGCTGAACATAAAATTCTATATGGAAAATAATTTTTCCTCAGAATTTTGCTGACTTTGTTCTACTGTCTTCCAGCTTCCAGTGTTGATATTAAGAGCTCTGATAGCATTCTGATTTTCCTTCATTTGTCTGTGACTAGTCTTCCCCCCAAAGCTTTTATAATGCATTGTTTCTGGAGTTCTGCATGTTGATGACAGTGTATCTAGGCATGGGTAGTTTTTTTTCATTCATTATGCCAGGCTGTAGATTGAAAGCTCCTTGACCTTCAGTTCTAAAATTTTTCTTGTATTACTTCTTTGATATTTTCCTGCTCTCTATTTTCTGTGTACTTTCTCCTTGAAACTCTTATTCAGATATTAAAACTCCTGGATATGCCATTTAATTTTTTTACTTATTATTTCTCCTCTATTTTCTATCTGTTCATCTTCTCATTTTGCCTATTGTTAACTTCCTGATTTTGTTTTCTAGTGTTTATATTTAAAAAGTGATTAAGTTAGTTACAGTGTTTATTTTCCAATATTTCCTTCTTATTCTCAAATATACTAATTCACTTTTTAAACACTTTATTGTGGAAAATGTTAAACAATTTGGTTTTCAAAATAATGTCTTACACATATGTGCTCAGTGAGACTTTACAACCATTACCCTTCCCCTACAGCACTGTGTGGTCCATGGTCCACACCAAGAAGGTATTAGGTGAATAAACGAAAGTTATAGCTGGCCAAGGCCCCCTGACTTCTGCCTGCCACCTGGCCATCAGGCTACCATTCTGACCTCCCACAATGCTTGGACAAGCAACTTTAAAAAGGAAATATATTCATCTTCAATTTCACTCTCATTTGTAAATATTAACAAGTTTATTTATTTTTGCCTTTTTTTTTTTTAGGGCCGTATCAGCAGCATATGGAGGTTCCCAGGCTAGGGGTCCATTCAGAGCTGTAGCTGCTGGCCTATGCCACAGCCACAGCAACATGGGATCCAAGCCACATCTGCAATATACACCACAGCTCATGGCAATGCTGGATGCCCGACCCATGAGCAGGGCCAGGGATTGAACCCACATCCTCATGGATAATAGTTGCATTTCTGCTGCACCACCATGGGAACCCCCCCAAAAGTATTTATTTTTAAAAGACCTAAGGCAAGGTTATGGATTTCTAACCAACAAGGCTTTCCTGGGCCTCATCCAGTCCCAGGGACTTACTGCACAGCAGCTTTTTGCTAAGACAAGAGGCAGACTACCAAGTGCTGAGGTAATCTTTCAGCCGGGCCTGGCTGCCAGCAGCCCCCATAGCACTCTCCCCACCCATGAACCTAAAGACCCTGGTTTGAGCCCCATCTCCAAAAAGTCTGGGCAACCAATGGCCTCCTCTGGCTCCTGCAAGGAGATGAGGATGATCCTTGGTCTAAAGATGGCTCTAGAAAAAACTGACTTTTTGGTCTCTAGAACTTTTGAACATTAGACACTAAGCAGTCTATTTAAATGTCAGTGTTCCTTTAAAGAAACTGCACACCTCAAACAGGGCCGTCTAAAAAGTATTTTAGTGGCTAGCACATGAGATCCCTTGCTAAGTGCTCATACACTAGCATCCCTCGTCCCCTAACAGAAATAAGCCACTGGAATCTGCTTTCTAACACCCTTCTAGAACTCTCCCGTACTTGGAATCTCAAGCATGGCACCACTGTGTCTGAAGTACCAAACAAAGTTAACTGGCAATGGGATACAGGAAGGTGGTGTTTTGGTAACACTCTAAGTTGAATTTTTCACATATAAGTTTGATAAAACCTAACTTCAAAGACTGATTCAGCTTTGTGTGGCTTTAGAGACCGATGCAAATGTACTTTTAGCTTAAAAACATTACCAAGGGGGGAGAGAAACCTGCAATATGACTAATATAAGACAAACTTTCATATCGCTCATTGGCATTAGCCTGAGGATTAACATTGGGAGATGCTTCTCCTGCTGTCAAGCTAGCAGGTGCCCAAATGTCCCAGGGCAGGCATGCATCTCCCAGACCCCAACTTCATGAAGCCTGCAGCCGTTGCCATGTCCTTCTGCTATCACACCCTTCACTCCAGCACCAACACATTTTTTCAAAGCACCCTCTCCCCCACCTCTGGCTCTGCTCATCTGCGTGGTTGCAGCCTGTTATGTAACTGCCACCTTACCAAAGCACCAAAATGCTGAACTGCTGTAGAGCTGTTAAATTATGCAAGACTTGACCTTATTGCTAGGAAATACCTAGCATATTTTAATTGTCTTCGGAGGTCCGGGCAGCATTCTGAAGAGCAATTACTACATTATTAGTCATTCCCCTGATCTCTGCTCATTCACCAAGGAGGAACTGATAACTGGACTGATAACCCTGGAGAGCAGTGAGTCACCTCTTTAGAGTCTCATTATTTCATCACAGTTTTCATGAAATAATTGTAACAACTGTGATTCTTTACTGAACACTGACTATGTGCCAAATGCTGTTTCAAGAGTTTTTTATCCATTAATTTGTTATCCTTGTAACCATACTATGGGGTAGGAATTATTATTTTTATTTTTATCATATGATTTATATTATACAATTTAATTTTTATAATATAATTAACTTTATAATTTTCACTCTCATCTTATGGATGAGGAAACGGGGTCAGAGGGATGTCAACAGTCACGCAGCTAGAAATGGTGCATGGAGGTACAAACTCGGGCAGGCGGTGGGCTCAGAACTTGGCACCAATCACCACACAATGGCTCTTCCTCCCTCGCCCTGGCTGGGCTGCGCAAGCTTGCTTTGGAGAACCCAGGCACATGTTTGGGTTTTGAGTACATGGATGTCTTCCGACACAGACACAGCTGTCAGGCCACAGAGGCTGGGCATCCATACTTCAGAAGGCACTCAGGAACACCTCAGCCAAGTGGGGTATTTCCAACAAGAATGGAAACACTCAATATTACACTCGATATTTTGCCAAGGTGTGCCTAAAAGGACTTGGAAAATTAACTTGGCTCTTGGGGCCAAATGGTCTTGCACATCAGGAAGTCAGCAGCTTGGGCCCAGGATGGCTTGGGCCCGAGAAAGCGCATGGGCCACAGCCCTGCACTGCTGCTGTCACACTCTGCATGGGGAGCCAGATAGGGGGGTGACCCAAACCTGATCCTGAGGTGGGAAACTTCAGAAAAACTTGACAGTGTCCACAGGGACAAAACCAGGGAACTTAGAAAGCAAAACCAAAGACAAGAGTTCGCCTTCTCACAGGTAATGTGAAGGCTCCAACATCAGGACCATCCAGGGAGTTTCACTGCAGATACTCAGGTCCTTTGCTAGACCTAATGAATCAGGGTTTCCTCCTACTGGACGTAGACATCTGGATTTTTAGCAATCTGATATATTCTCAACAATGATGCCACTGCTTTGGGTCTCTGGGGCTTCGTGTCCAGATATCAGATAAAAGCTCTATTTTAAAAGCAATATTCAATTCAGCAAGTAGCATTCAGACTTGCAAACCAGGGTTCTAGTCTGCTCTATTAATGGCTTGCTGGTTGACTGTGGGGGTGTCTCTCAGCATCTCTGAATTTCAGTAAGATCAGGGGACTAGGTTTCTCCCAGCTCTAAATCCTGTGCTTCCTACTGAGTGTGCCTAAGTAACCTTATCACACCTAAGTGCTCACTGACACAACCGATGAGGCCCTAAGAGGAGTGGTCAGATGAGTACCTGGAAAGGCAAAGACCAGGTAGCATGGGCTGCAGTAGGTCCTTGACAGTGGGGAGAACCTGGACTGGGAGGCCATCCTGGCAGGGCAGGCGTCACGGAGCCCCAGAGGTGAGGATGGGGGAAGTGAGCTGGGAGGGAAATAAAGCACGTTGAAATTAAGGGAAAGGTCTGGAAACAAGTTTCCAGGTTATGGAAGCCCTGGAAAGCCAGGGAGGGGATGCAGCACACAATGAAAACTAAAAAGGGGGGCGACAATAGAAAGGGGCGTTTCAAAGATTGCTGTGGCAGCCTCTGCAGGATGAGAAGGCTGGGGTTTGGGGGTTGGGGAGGGCCTGGGGGCTGAGCTAGGAAGTGAAACTTGTGACCCCAAGGACAAGCTTATTCTGTGGCCTTGACCTGTGGGCCTCCTGATCTGTGGGAACAGGAGGGGAGAACATGTCAATGGGAAAAGCTCCAGGACTCTGGGACTGTGAGTAGTTCTTAGGATTCTTTTTGTTTACTTGTTTTTGCTTTTTGGTTATCTGTAGTTTCTGTTCTCCCTGGAGTGAGCTGATATTGCTTTGTGATAAGAAAAAGAAACATACAGTTCAGCATTTCCTTTGGGAAACCAGCAAACAAGTCTCCATCCCTCTGCAGCTCAACCCTCCCTCTCACTAGTTAGGGTCCCTTTTGAACCCCTTTCTCATACTTTTTTACCCAATCATCTGCACCCCATGCCCCTGTCCCTTTGCTAAGAAGCTTCTGCAGTGCATTCCTTCTCCTCTTCTGGAACATTCCTTCAGCCAGCCTTCTAGGCTGCAAAGCCTCACAGCTGCGAGAGGAGGCTTCTCTTGGGGTCCAGGGTCCTGTCTTAGGAAAGAAGGGCAATAAACTCCCCGCTGTCCCACAGTGCCTCTAGACCAGGACTCCACAGCTCTTTCCATCAGGCCCTCTCTGAAGTCTTTCTATCCTTGAAGCCAATCTCTTAGTACTTGCCTCAAAGTCTTCTCTAAAAGAATTCCTGTCATCATCCTGAAAAATGCTCCCATCCATGACGAAGACCACTGGACCTTCTAGCATCACCCTGGACCACTGGACCTCCCAGCGAACCCTCAGACCTTCCCAACTTCTATGACTACTCCTCTACTCCCATGGCCACCAAGCCGACCTTCATGCCTCCTAGAAGATGTCAAACTCTGACAAGCCACCCTGACCATAAGCACCTGTCCTTTGGCTTCTTGGATGTTCATATTCCAACTAAATCCCCAGTCCTCGGTACTCTGCCTAATTCACTTTCCTTCCAAGCATCCTGGATAAACTAAAGTCAATTACTTAAATTGACCTCATCAGTATCCTGAATTCTCTCATCCTCTGAAGTCTGCTGAGACATTCTCTAACCTGGTACCAATAGTACTTTCCTCCTAGAGAAAAACTGCCCAGCCACACCACTGGGCTCCTTTACCAGAATTTCAGTAAGGCCTCCAGGTCACTCAACGGCTTACAACCCAGTGAATCCCTCTCCTACTGTCCTACTCACCACTTTCCTCAAGACCCCTGCTCCATTCTCATTGTTCCCACTCTTGGCAAAGAGTCTCACCTCTGATTTCACTAAGAAATTGGAAGCCATGAGTTAAGAACATTATTTTCCCTTCTCTTTGGCTCTGAACTTCTCCATATCTTCAGTCATCTTCTCCTCCTTTCTGGAAAGAAATATTTTCCTGCCCCTTGAGGGCTAAGTTCTGTGTCTGAGTTCAGGCTTTCCTTGCTTTCAACTGATTACCCCCCTTTGCTATAGCTTCAAGCGCTCTTTCTTTCCTGGCTGTTCCCCATGAGTCAAGAAAAATGCTTTGACGCTCTCCATCCCTACCACCCTCTCATCTTCTTGTTACTGCCAAGCTCTTTAGAAAGTTCTGCTATTTTTATAGAAATGATGCATGTTCGTGCAAACACTTTAAACAATACCAAAGAGCAAAATGAAAATAACTGTTACCCAATATCCTAACACCCATAGGTAGCTGCTATCAGAAATTTGATGACCATGCTTTCAACTTATTTTCTATGTACACATTCATAGATACATGTATATATTTAACACAAAAGAGGCTACACTGTACATGCTCTTTTGTGACTACTTTTTGTAACCAACTATGTCCCCCTAGCATAATCTATAGCCTATTTTGTAACTACAAAAGGTACTGCAGGGAATGTAAATAGCACAATGACTTCCCTGTTCACTACTTATCTGTCCCCATTTTTTTTGCTACTATGGATAATACTATACTGAATATTTCTCCATTTGTGAAATTCTTTATTTTTGGCAAACTCCTTAAAAAGGGGTAGTTAGATAAAATACACTTACAAATTTATGTTTGATAAATACTATACTACAGTCTTCCAGAAAGGCTGTACTAATTTAAACTCCTAACAATCGTTGTCATTTCCCTAAACTCTTTAGAATCCTGAGTTTTGTTCATGTTTAAAATTTTTATCTAATACCAAGAATGAAAAAAGGGACAGTACTACAGATTCTAAGAGAATATTCTGAACAACTTTCACCCATAATTTTGAAAAAGATGAAATGGACAGATGCCTAAGAAAAAAAAAATGAGTCAAAACTTAGACAAGAAGAAACAGAATATTCAGTCCTACATATATTAAGCAAATTAAATCTATATTTAAAAACCTTGCCGTAAAGAAACTTCAGGCCTCAAAGGGCTTCACCAATGTAATCTACTAAATATTTAAGGAAGAAATAATACAACCTTATACAAATTCTTTCAGAGAATAAAATTCTCCAATTTGTTTTTTTGAGGCCAACATAATAACCTTGATACAAAACCACGGAAGGACATTTAAAGTGAAGAAAGTCACAGTCCAATCTGTTTTGGACATAATGATAAAGTTACAGGCACTGTTAATATCATAAGGGTTTGTTGCCAGCTACTTAATAACTGAGAAAAATGCTAAATTTTAAGAGGTTAATGAAAATTAAGATTTTTAATATTTTTCCTAACCAAGCTGATGGGTTCCCTGAATTCACCTGTAGCCCACGTGAGGATCTGGGGAATCCAGGTTAAAAATCCCTGCCCTAAAAAAAACAGGGCTGCAGGCAGCCTGGCCCACAGGGGAACCAGAGCTCCCATCCAAATGGAAACCCCACCAGTTCAAAGCCCCACTGAGGGTCTCTGGGCCAGGGATACCACAGGCCTTCAAACATGCTTTCAGTGGATTTCTTTTAAGATAACTCCTCTCGATTTTGCATTTCACACATTTCTTTGTTCTCCTTCCAGTATGATTTTCTTTTGCTTAATATAAAGGACTTGACTCAATGTTTCAGTTCCTTTATTCCCAAAATAAATTCCCATGATGACAGGGTAGAATTGGCAAATCAAGCAAACCATTCCTTTGATGACACCCAGGCTATTTGACTACACATTTGTAAATAGAACATTTTAAACCAACATGACTTTTGTGGCCAGCACTCTACACAAAGCCAACTTGGCTCTAGACCAAGCACTCATGACACCCTCTGCAAGGTCACCTGAGAGAAATAGAATAGGGCTGGGGTGTGACCTGGCTCCATCCTGCAGACCTGGCACGGCCTCAGCTAGAACTGAGGATGACCGGAACTCCCTCCGGAAAGCTCAGTGACCAAGTGTTTTGGATGTCTTCTTGAACACCCTTCTGCTAGGAAAGGAACCTGCTGAATTCAGTAACTGCATTTTTACCTCTTCTTCTGAATTTATCTCTGTGTAAAGGAAATCATAGTCTTTAAAATTTACCTTAATGTTCAACTAAAGTCCATGATTAATATTTTAAATTATGAAACACTAAGACATACAGAGAAGTAGAGAGAATATAACAGAATAACAATATCCTGGGCAGCTACTCAACTCCCAGATCTTGGATCACTTAACATTTTGCTGTATTTGTCTCAAGAAAATATGTTCATTAAAAAACAAAACATTAAAGCTACAATGAAAGCTACCCATGTGCCCTTCTCTGTGTCCCGCTCTCTATCCTCTCTCTCCAGAAATAACCGCTATTTTGAATTTAGTATTCATCATTTCAAGAGGTGTTTCTGTAGTTTTATAATATATGCATATATCCACACACTCTACAGAAGCTATTTTTGCAAGTTTTCAAACTTTTATGGTATGGTATCATACTCTACATGTTATTATGGAAACTGCATTTTTGTTCAACATTCCATTTCTTAATTTTAGCCATGTGAATAGATGTAGCTCCGGTTTATCCTCTTTAATTGCTGTATATGATTTCATTGTCTGAACATATCTTTATTTATTTATCCAGGATTTTGTATTTATAAGGTCTCTTCTAACTAGAGCTCATCCCACCTCCTCAAATGAGCATATACCTAAAGAATCAAGTAAGCCTCTAAGCATTTGCTTCTTTTGAAGTCATTCTTAGACAATGAGTGCCACGTTTAAGGGAGGCCAAGCACTTTACAGTGATGCTTTTGAGTTAAAGAATCAGCGGGTGGGGGCAGTCGGGTATTTCACTAAAGTAGTTCTATAGTTAAATGCTTTTTTCCTGGCTGTAAAACAGCCAAATCTAATTCTTTGGCCATAGCAGAAGATCTCTAAGCCACTAAAATCTTTTGACAAATTTCTTTCCACCTGAAATAGTTCCACTAGAGTCCATCTTCTGCCACTTGGAATTCTGACCAATATACTGGGATTCAAGCATCTTTAAGAGCCACCTTAGCATCCTCTTCCTCTAAAAATATTTAAAAGTTCACTTTTAGTTAGCTACATAGTTAGAAATAGTATGCAAGTATTAACAGTGAAGCCCTTCACTTCTTCCAGAATTTGAGAGATAAAAGGTCTTGGATTATTAACCTTTACTATAAACTTAACTTCTCTCATTTCTACGACTCACTGTACACAACTGAACATGAACCAAGGTGAAGAGGGTTTTAAGAGTTAACACCAAGACTCAAGGAAACAAAATTTGTTATATAAATAATAGAACATGAATTGTAAGAAAATGTGGCCTGTCAACTTGGGTGAGCCCTAGACTTTATCCTGTTAAGTATGCTGACTGGCAGAAGCAGAAAGAAGCATATTTTGGAAAAATATGGTTGCTGTCTTTCAAGAGGTAGATCTCAAAGGGCTTGTGATATTCTCTAAATATTTCCTAAATTTCCTTTAAATGGAGTGAGACAGGTTTAACCCTTGGCTCTACTATTTTGTAGGGGCATCTCTACATCATATGGGCAAGTTACTTAACCTCTCTGAGCTTCAGTGGAGATCATAATACCTACATCTTAAGGCTGCTGGAGGATGAAATGAGATACACATGTGAAGTACTTGGCATCTAGTGGTCATAAAATAAGTGTCAGCTTCCATGGCGCTTTGCATATCCTCTTCTTAAAGAATGATGCTGAGCACCTCCAACACATGGCCAGGGCTCATACTGCTGTGCATCCCAAGTACATGGCACAGGTGATCAGCACACAGTGGGTGCTCGATAAATGTATACTGACTAAATGAGCTAGAGATAAGAAGAAGAAAGAATGTTTATTAAATACTGATGTGCTTTATATGCACTATATACACACATATATTATTTAATCCTCATAATCACCTTATAGTAAGGTATATATTACTATAAGATGAAGGCTCAGAGAGATTAAGCAACTTACTAAAGTTCACACAACTCGAAAACGATTGAGCTGGAATGCAAACCCAAGACTGTGACCTTGAACATTATACTCTACGTACTGCATCCTGTTCAGTCAGTGCAGGAAAGTGTCAAAAGAAGGTGAGATAGATCTTAGCAGATGACTAAGAATCTATTAGGCATGTAAAGGAAAAGGCATCTAGTAAGAGAAAGCAGCACATGGGCAGTGGAGTAAAAATGCAGAGCACGTTTGGGTTCAGCAAGTGGTTCATCACTGCACTGAAAGGGATGCCTGCAGGAGGTTGTCAAGGTGGTCTAAGGTCAGTTCGTGAAGGGCTGTGGGTTGTGAAACATCATGTTTTTCTCTTATGGCCAATGGGGGACCACTGAGAAACAGCTTTAAGCTGGCAGCCGCATGATGAGAGCTCCGCTTTGGAAATGTACATCTAGCAGCCACATGGAGGAAGAGCTGGAATAAGAGCTCAGACAGGAGACTAGAAGATAGAAAAGAACCTGAGCCATTAGCCCAGCCTTCTGCCTCTGAGATGCTGGTCATCTTGACATTATTTTCTAAGCCACGTCTTAATGTTCATTCTCCAGGAAATTTCTTCTAGTTGACTTACTTGGTGGCAAAAGAACTCAAGCTACCCAATGACTGCCTGCCTCTACCCTTCTGTTAAGTATCATAAGCATTTCCTTTTGGGGGGCAAATATCTGGACAGCCTGAAAGGTGTCCAGAGCCCAGGCCCTCTCTGCAGAGCAGAGGCTTCAGCACATTTATTTCTGTTCTGGGGATATTATATTCTTTTGTTCGCCTAGAGTCCATCAAGATAGTCACTATTTTTATACCATTGTATAACTCTGGGAGTCTATATTTTAAACTCAAATGCACTTGTTTATCTTATCTTGTACTTTCTGCACTAGCTTTCTGCAGGAGGATACTCAAGATGAGAAGAAATTCCCAGCCCCAGTTTTAAACATGGAAAAAGATAT
Source organism: Sus scrofa (assembly GCF_054392235.1). NCBI lineage: Eukaryota > Metazoa > Chordata > Mammalia > Artiodactyla > Suidae > Sus > Sus scrofa. The sequence continues at coordinate 37,463,762 of NC_139395.1, read as the reverse complement.
ACTGTACAAAATCTGTTTGGGTAAGTTCCTAAAAAAGAGTGGAGAAAGTCATAGGTTTTGCCTTTCAGAACACCCTTCACTGCAAATTACAGAGTAAATCTGCCTGGCCAGATTGTAAAATGTCTTGGTCTTCTCTTCTGCTTAAATCATGACCAAAAATTTACTTCTGAGGGAGGGCTTGCAACTATATTAAGCTTAACACTGCTTCACATTAAGGAGGCTGATCAAAATTTAAGAAGAGAATAGAGTACAGAAATAGACCCACATATATGCAGTTGACTGATTTGTGATAAAGGCTTAAAGGCAAAACAACAGAGAAAGAAGAGCCTTTTCCTTTTTCTTTTCTTTCTTTCTTTTCTTTTTCTTTGTTTTTTCTTTTATTTTTTTAGGGCCACAGGTATGGCATATGGAAGTTTCTAGGCTAGGGGTGAATCAGAGCTGCATTTGCCAGCCTACGCCACAGCCAGAGCAATGCCGTATCCAAGACATATCTGTGACCTACACTGCAGCTCAAGGTAATGCCAGAGATAAAACCTGAAGGGCTGTGGGTTGTGTACTCTCATGGATACTAGTTGGGTTCTTAACCTGCTGAGCCATAGAGGGAACTCCAAGATGGCCTTTTCAATAACTGATGCAGAAACAACTGGACATTCATGTGTAAACAAATAGGCTTTAATTTCTTCTCTTCAAATGACATCATCAACATCTCCCACCCATTAAGATAGCTACTATCCAAAAGACAAAAAATAAATACTGGTGAGGGTGTGGAGAAACTGGTACCCTTGGGCACCTGGTGGGAATGTTAAATGGTATAGCTGTTGAGGAACAGCAAGTATGGCGGCTTCTCAAAAAGTTAAATACAGAATTACCAGATGATGCAACAACTCCACTCCTGGGTATATAACCCAGCACAGTGAAAGCAGGGACTGAAACATAACTGTACACCCATATTCACACTAGCATTATTCACAATGGCTAAAACATGGAGGCAACCCAAGTATCCACTGACAGATGAGAAAATACCCAAAATGTGCTATATTTTAGAGACCACATATATGAAGATATACAATACATATATTCTCTCTCTTGCTGGAATATTATTCATCCTTAAAAAGGACTGAAATTCTGGCATGCTAAAAATGCATCAACCTTGAGGACTTCAAGTGAAATAAGTCAGTCATGAAAAGACAAATACTGCATGATTCCACTTACCTAGAGGAAGCTAGGGTAGTCAAAATCAGAAACAGAAAGTAGAATGGTGGTTGTCACAGGCTGGGAGGAGGGTAATGGGGAGTTAGTGTTTCATGGAGACAAAGCTTCAGTTTTTCAAGATGAAAAGAGTTCTGGAAATGGATGGTGGTAATATGTGCACAACAACATGAATGTACTTAATATCACTTAAAAATGGTAAGATGGTAAATTTTATGTAAAATCTGCTTAACCACAAAAACAAACTGGAAGATCAAAGCTGTTGCTTAGAGAATGAAAAGAAAAATCACAGACTGTGAGAAAATATTTGCAAAACATATTTAACAAAGTACTTATATCTAGAATATATAAAAAACTTTCAAACTCAGTAATAAGAAATCAGTATTTTTTAAACTGGCAACAATCTGATCAGACCCCTTACGGAAGAATATATCTGGGAGTTCCCACTTGTGGTTCAGTGGGTTATAAACCTGACCTCAGGGATTACAACCCCATGAGAATGTGGGTTCAATCCCCGGCCTTGCTTGGTGGGTTAAGGATCCAGTGTTGCTGTAAACTGTGGTGTAGGTCACAGACGCAGCTCAGATCCCACATTGCTGTGGCTGTGGTATAGCCTGGCAGTTGCAGCTCCAATTTGACCCCTAGCCTGGGAACTTCCGTATGCTGCAGGTGCGGCCCTAAAAAGAAAAAAAAAAATTTATCTGAACGACCCTTGTTAGGAAACAAATTAAAACACAGTGAAACACCACTACATGCCCATCAGAATGGCTAACTTAAAAAAACTGACAATGCTAAGTGCTGACAAGGATACAGAACAACTGGAACTGTCATACATTGCTGGTGGAAATGCAAAATGGTGTTGCTTCTTTGGAAAATAGCTTGGCAATTTTTAAAATAGAGTTAAACATATATTTTCAAACAGGCAAACAACTGAATACTACCCAGCAATAAATAGCAACAAACTACTGATATAGGCAACCATCTGGATGAATTTCAAAAGCATTAAGCTAAGTGAAAGAAGCTAAATTCGAAAGGCTACATATATATCACATGACTCCTTTAATACAACATTTCAGAAAAGGGAACAACAGGGGAAAGAAGAGATCAGTTGTTCGGGGCTGAGTGTGCAGGGAGGATGACTGCTAAGAGGTGCAGGAAATATTTTGAGTCATGGAAATATTTCATGATTGTGGAGGTGGCTACACAGCTGTATGAGTTTGCCAAAGCTCACATAACTTGTAACCTTGGGTTATACCAAAAAGGATGATTTTTATTGCTTGCAAATTTGCATCATTAAAAAATTAAACTTAAAAAAAATTCAAGGAGTTCCCACCTTGGCACAGTGGGTTCAGAATCCATCTGCAGTGGCTCAGGTTGCTGCAGAGGTGCAGTTTTGATCCTGGCCCAGTGTGGTGGTTAATTAAAGGATTCGGTGTTGCCACAGCAGCTCAAATTCATTCCCTGGCCTGGGAACTTCCATATGCCATGGCCATAAAACAAATTCTTTAAAAAATTCAAGAAGTCAAGCCTATGTCATGAAACAGAGTATCCCGTGGAAGAGAAAAATTTATGTTCATCAATAAGCGCTTATACTCTCGACAGAGTCAGCAGCTCCTCCAGATGTATACTTGTTTGATGACTGCTGTGAAATGCATTTGTTCTAACTGAAACAAAAATGATTACGTTGAGCTGTTTCCTCAAAAAGGGGAATGAAAATACAGCTCTGACAGAAGTCTATGGAATTAAAAGTCAATGGTTTCTGACCTGAACATATGAGTCACACACTTAGAACAAATTTATGATACGCTAAGCATGAAAGGTGAATCTTGACCAGATGCACAGGGAGATATCACATACAAGTCCAAGCACAGGATGAACTCTTAGAGGAATACTGACCTCTCTGATACTAAAAGGCTATATTTACGCAAGCCATGGTGACAAGGTAGTGTGATTTGTTCTTCAAGATACCCTGAAACACTGAGAGCTTAGGTTAAATACTAATTTTGAAAGCTAAGAATAGACTCAACCATTACCTATTAAGCCACTTCTCTCCAGTTTTTAAAGGGCTTTAAGTATCAGGATTTTAAAACATTTTGGCAAGTAGCCTTAAAACAAATTACAAGAAACCTTTCAGTTTCTAACTTGAAGCAGGTACTCAGGATCAAAATGAGCAATTACTTACGTGATTACATGATCCTTAGCATCCATAAAGACCATTGCTTATTAGGTCCTGGCTTCAGAGAACTATGCCACCAGTGTTTCCTGTCTTGATCCCAAATATGAAATTGTTCACATCCCAACCCAGTGCTACAAGCAGTTCCTAAGCCTTTGCTCCGTAATGTTATCTCAAAGCCATAAAGGCAAATATTTGTTTAATTATATTTTAAATAAAGCACTGAATGTGTATCCTCATTTTTAAAATAGTAACATATATGTTACAAGATTAAAGGAAACTATTTAATGAAAGTTGATTTTAAAAAGAAAGCTAGGTCATTAAAAATACTGAACGTTAGATATCCGATAAATCATGATTTAAAATCTGGAAAATAGGTTCTGGGGTGTATATTATACATCACCATTATCCAAGAGAATCTCTACATTCCCTTTTTAAGTAGCTATATACTGCTCACTTAGCATCATACATTATTGCCAAAGCAAGTGAAAAAATTATATATGTATATTTAAATCTAGAATCATCGTGGGCTGCATGTTTCCTGACCTTTGCCAATTCCTGGATGAAGGGAATAGTGAACCCACTGGCCCTGGGTTCACTATTCCCCCATTCCCAATATCACTAGAAAAGAAAAAGCCATTTACCTCACTTCTGGGTATCTATCCAAAGAAAATAAAATCATTATCTCAAAGAGATAGCTAGACTGCCACGTTCATTGCAACATTATTTATAATAGTCAAGACATGGAAACAACTTAAGTGTCTACTGTCAGACGAATGGATATCTATCTATCCATATACAGGTATGCTATTCTATAAGAAGGAAATTCTGCCATCTGCAACAACATGGATGGACCTTAAGGGCAGTATGTTAAGTGAAGTAAGCTAGAGAAAGACAAATACTTTATGGCCTCACTTATTTTGTTTCTAAAACAAAAAACAACCAAATTGATAGAAAAATAGATCAGATCTGCACTTGCCAGAGGCAGAGGGTGAAAGACGGGGGAACTGGGTGAGGGTAGTCATAAGGCACAACCTTCCAGTTATAAGATAAATACACACGAGGGACGTCCCATACAACATGACAACGACAGTTAACAACACTGTGTGGAATATTTGAAAGTTGCTAAGAAAGCAAATCCTAAAAATTCTCATCATGGTTAAAAAAAATGTTTTTTGGTAACCATATGAGGAGGTTTAACTAAACTTACTGTGGTAGTCATTTCACAATATATATGTACATCGAGTCATTATGCTGTATCCCTTAAACTTAAATCATGTTGTATGTCAATTGCATCTTAATAAAACTGGAAGGAAAATAAATAAACAAAACCTCAGGACTGAACTTGAAGCTGTGAGTTCCTTCTTCTGAAAATCCAGTCCTGCCCTTGTGAATGGAGTTCCCTTCCAACCTGGGCCACTCTGGTCAAGTTCAGCCTGGGACAAGTTTCTGGAGCCCTCAGACTTTCTTCCAGGCCAGTGCAGACGGGAAGCAGACTTTTCCAGTCGGTGATCAGTGAGCCCTGCCTGGTGGTCATGGGCACTGAAACCAGGGACAAGATCCTTTGTGTTTACCCCAGGAGGACACTTCTGCTTACTTAAATGGATGCTTGCTCAATTGAAAAACAAAATGAAAGATAAGATATGGGTTTAAACATGCGTGCCAATGAAACAGAATATTAGATCAAACATACATCTAAATCAGGATACTGAAGAATTCTGATCTAAATTCTGGTGTTGAGACAAAAGTTTATGAAGGCATCCTTTGAAGGTGGGTTCAACAACAGCTGCCACTGAAGCCCTACTGATCCAGACTTGATTTCACACTGAATTCATTATCATTTCTCTTTTTCAGGAACAATCAAGATTCTCAAAGCACTAACTCAATTTGACTTTTACATTGGCCATTAGCACATTGTTGAAATAAACCTTTAAAGTGACACCGTTCTAACTCTAGCCTTCCTTAAAACACATAATTTGGATAGGTCTAAAAATTAATCAGGGGACTTCTACTTTCAAGAAGATGGAGTAAACATATTTCTTCCTATTCTTTCCACTGAGTACAACTACAAACCCTGTTTATACAGCAAACATAAGGAGACTGACAGGCAGAGAGAAGAAGGCAGAGCAGCAAGGGACCTGCTGCGTCATCGTGGTGGTCCCCAGCTTTTCTCTTGCTTCATATAACCCAGACTTTGAGCTAAAGGAGCCGGATATGGGGGAAAACCAACAGCTGCAGACAAAAATGTCCTCTCAAAAGCCTACTCTTTGTAACCAAAGGACCAGAAAAGGGTAGTCCAGCAAGACAAAAAACTCGCAGATAATAACTGCTCTAGTGCAATGAGCAACACACATACAGTGTGGCCCCTCCTCTGCCCACACCAGCCAAATCTAAGAGGTATATAGAATTCCACCCCCTTTAGGGTGCAAGGAGGCACCCCATAACCTTTTTGAGGTAGTGTCACAGAAGATCATGGAGGGAGAAGAGAACTTCATCCTAGGCAGCTGGTAATGAGTCCCCTCCTCTCCCAGCGGTGCCAGTGGATAAGATGCAGCCAGTGTGGCCTTCCACCCTTCAGTGGCAGTAATGAAGTGTTCCTCCCTGCCCCACTGGAGTGGTGCAGGCGGAGAAATGCAGTCATAATGAGACCACTCCCACTGCAGTTGAGCAGAGACGAAGTGAGAGCCGAAAATCCCTTCCCTGCCTAGCAGTTTGTCAACAGAGGCCAAGTGGAGATCTTGGATTTCTAGTCTACCTGGCAATAATGCAGTGCTTCCCCTTCTCTGCTGGAGCACTGTCAGAGAAGACTACCTAAAACAGAGGGTTTAAATAAGATCCAGGAGTTCCCGTCGTGGCGCAGTGGTTAACGAATCCGACTAGGAACCATGAGGTTGTGGGTTCGGTCCCTGCCCTTGCTCAGTGGGTTAACGATCTGGCGTTGCCGTGGGCTGTGGTGTAGGTTGCAGATGCGGCTTGGATCCCACGTTGCTGTGGCTCTGGCGTAGGCCAGTGGCTACGGCTCCGATTCAACCCCTAGCCTGGGAACCTCCATATGCAGCGGGAGCGGCCCAAGAAATAGCTAAAAAGACAAATAAATAAATAAATAAATAAGATCCAGAGTCTCATAACATAATCTGAAAATGTCCAGGTTTCAAATGTAATTCACTTGTTACACCAAGAGCCAGAAAATCTCAAAATGAATGGAAAAAAGACAATAGATGCCAACAAGAAGACAGAGAATGTGCACTTATCTGACAAAGATTTTCAAGCAGCTAAGGTAAAAGCAATTAAGAACATATTTAAAACAAATGAAAACAGAAAGTCTCAGCAAAGAAACAGAAGGTCTTAGCAAAGAAATACAAAATATAAAGAAAAACTACGCAGAAAATTTTAAACTAAAAAATATGAAGGTTGAAACAAAAAGCTCAGTGGATGGGCTGAAGAGCAGAATGGAGGGGATGGGGGGGGTGGGAGAAGCTATGAATGTGAAGACAGAACAACAGAAATTACCCAACCTGAATCAACAGAAAATATTAAAAAAAAAAGAATAGTTAGTATTGATAAACCTGTTGGACTACAACAAAGGATCTAATATTTGTGTTATCAAAGTCCCAGAGGAAGAAAAGAAAAGGGAAGTGCTGAAAAAGCACTTCAGGAAATAATGGCTGAAAACTTGCCAAATTTGGCAAGAGACAACCTTACAAACTCAAGAAGCTGAGTGAATCCCCAGCAGGATAAACCTGAAGAAATCCAAGCCAAGACATATCATAGCTAAACTTCTGAAAACTAAAGATGATATATCCACTTTGGCAGACAGTCAGGAGTTTCTTAACAAGTGAAAAATATTCTCACCATACAATACAGCAATAGTGCTCCATGATATTTATCCCTATAAGTTGAAAACATGTCTATAGAAAAACCCACACAGATGTTTATAGATAGTTTATTCATAATTGTTAAAACTTAGAAGAACCAAGATGTCCTTCAGTTGGTGAATGGACAAACTGTGGTGCATCTATATGATGGAGTACTAAAATGAAATGAACTATTAAGCCATGAAAAGATACAAGAGAACCTACTAAATGAAAGAAGTCAATATGTAAAGGCTACATATTATATAATTCTAAACATATGACATTCTGGAAAAGCTCAGTGGTTTCCAAGGGCTGGGGGTGGTGAATAAACAGAATACAGAGGATTTTTTTAGGGCAGTTCAACTTCTGTATGATACTATAATGATGGACACATGTCATTATGCTTTTGTCAAAAACCATAGAATGGGGAGTTCCTGTTGTGGCTAAGTGGGTTGAGGACCCAACACTGTCTCTATAGAGGATGAGGGTTCAATCCCTGGCCTCGCTCAGTGGGTTAAGGATCTGGCGTTGCTGGAAGCTATAGTATAGGTCATCAATGAGGCTCAGATCTGGCATGGCTGTGGCTGTGGCTGTGGCTGGCAGCTATAGTTCTGATTTAACTTCTAGCTGGGGAACCTCTATACGCTGCAGGTGCAGCCATTAAAAACAACAACAACAACAACAAAATATAGAATGTATAACACTAAGAGTGAATCATAACATAAACTGAGGAGTTAAGGTAATTATGCTGTGTCAATGTAGGTTTATCAATTGTCATAAACTGGTGTAGGATAGTGATAGTGGGGGGAGGCTGTGCATGTGTGGGGTCAGAGTTCTATATGGGAACTCTCTACCTTCTGCTCAATTTTTAAAAATGTTCTAAAAAATAAAATTGATAAAAAAAAATATTTAGGAGTTCCCATTGTGGCTCAGCAGTAATGAACCCAACTAGTATCCATGAGAATGAGGGTTCAATACCTGGCCTTGCTCACTGGGTTAAGGATCCGGCATTGCCGTGAGCTATGGTGTAGGTCGCAGACATGGCTCGGATCCTGTGTTGCCATGGCTGTGGTGTAGGCTGGTGGCTACAGCTCCAATTCAACCCCTAGCCTGAGAACCTCCATATGCCGTGGGTGTGGCCCTAAAAAGCAAAAAAAAAAAAAAAAAAAGGAGGAACGGAATTGGGGGAGGAGGAGATGGCTGCAGAGCAGGGAGGAGTGAGGGCACAGGGAGAGGAGAAAAGGGATTAGGGAGAAGTGGGGTACCCAGAGAGAGACAGAGGGGCAGCCAGGAGAAAGAGGAGAGGAGAGACAGCAGAGTGGAGAAGAGGACAAGGCAGAAAGAAGGAAATAATAAAGAACAGATATCAATTAAGTTGAAAACATAAAAATAAAGAAAACAAATGAAACAGAGGCAGTTCTTTGTAAAGATCAAGAAAATTGAGAAACCTCTATCAAGCCTAATCCCCCTCTCCACCCAAAAAAAAGATGGAAGACACAAATTATCAATATCAGGAATGAAACAGAGGATATTAGAAACAGAAGCTCTTAGTTCAGACACATCAAACAGGTAATAATGAACTAATACTATGAACAACTCTACACACAAATTCGACAACTTCAATGAACTGGATCAAATTTCAAAAAACAAAATTGACACAACCTACCCAATATGAAAGGTATTAATTTGAATAGCTCTATAATTATTAAAGAAATTGAATTTGTAATTTAAACTCCCCCCCCAAAGAAATCTCCAGGCCCAGATGATTTCACTGGAGAATGAGCACCAATTCCATACAATCTCTTCCAGAAAAGAGAAGAGAAATACTTTCCCGATTTATTTTAAGAAGCTAAAACCAAACCAGATAAAGACCAATGCAAAAAGGAAAATTTCAGATCAATATCCCTCATGAACACAGATGTAAAAATTATTAGCAAAATACTAGTAAACAATTCACTAATATATAAAAACAATTATATACACCACCATTAGGTTAATTCTAGGCATGTAAGCTGGTTCAATATTTTAAAATCCATCAGTGCAGTCTATTATGTTAACAGATAAGATGCAAATTCACATGATCATATCAACTGATACAGAAAAAGCATATGACAAAATTCAGCATCCATTTTTTTCTTTTCTTTTTATGGCCACATCTGTGGCATATGGAAGTCCCCCAGGGATAGGGGTCGAATCAGAGCTGTAGCTGCCAGCTAAGCCACAGCCACAGCCACATGGATCTGAGCCTCATCTGTGACCAATGCCGCAGCTTGCAGCAATGCCAGATCTAAAAGCTACCAGGTGTGGGCAGGGATCAAGTCTGCATTCTAATGGAGACTGCCTTGAGTTCTTAACCCACTAAGCCACATCAGGAACTCTGTCACCATCCATTTCTGATAAAAACCCTCAGAAAAACTGGAATACAGGAGAACTTCCTTAACTTGATAAAGATATTCAAAAAAACAACAGTTGACAATATACTTAATGGTAAAAGACTGAAATGATTTCCTACTGAGAACAAGGCAAGAATGTCCACTCTTATTACTCAACATACTTGTCTAAGTTCTCATCAGTGCAATAAACCAAGAAAAAGAAATAAAAGGCATACAAATCATAAATGAATAAATATGTGTTCTTATTTGATGACATGTTTGTCTATGTTAAAAACCGCAAGAAACCTATAAAAGCCTCTTATAACTAATAAGTGAGCTCAGCAAAGTCAAAGGATACAAGAAAAACATACAAAAATCAATTGTATTCCTATATGCTATCACTGAACACACGAACAACAAAATTAAAAACACAATAAAATCACTTTAAAAAAGAAACACCTGCATGCAAATCTAACAAAACATTGATAGGACTTGCATGCTGAAAACTACAGAACCCTGATGAAAGAATCAAAGAATATCTAAATAAATGGAAAGACATACTGTGGTTATGAACTGGAAGACTCAACAGAGTAAAGATGGCAATTCTCCCCATATTAACACACAGGTTTAATTCAATTCCTATTCAAATCTCAGGAAGCTCTTTTTTTTTTTTTAGATATAGACAAGATTATTATGGAATTTATAAAGAAAGACAAGGGAACTAGAATAGCAAGAGCAATTTTGAAAAAGAACAAAAGTTGCAGGACTCACTCTATCCTATTTCAAGACTTAAAATACAGCTAAAGTAATCAAGACTGTAAAACAGGCAGAGGGATGGACACATAGATCAGTGGAACAAAACAAAGAACTCAGAAAGACACCTACATAAACATGCCGAACTGATTTTTGACAGAGATACAAAAGAAATTCAAAAGAAAGAGAGCCTTCCTAACAAATGTGGCTAAAGTGACCAAACAGCCAGAGACAAAAAGTTGAATCTAAGCCAATCATCTTCTAAAAAGTTAAATCAGAAAAGATCATGGTCTTACATGTAAAATATACAACTACAAACTTCTGAGGAAAGCATGTGAGAAAACCTTTGAGATCCAGTGCGAGATAAAGAGTTCTTAAACTTGATATCAAAAGCATAATCTACAGAATAAAAAAACCTGAAATATTGTATCTTATGAAAATTAAAAGAATTTATAAAGAAAGACAAAGGAACTGGAGCAGCAAGAGCTATTTTGTTCTGCCAAAGATGGTGTTAAGGAGGATAAAAAGCTAAGCTACAGATAAGGAGAAAATATTTGCAAACCACATATTTGACAAAGGACTAATATTTAGAGTATGTAAAGCATCCTCAAAACTCAACAGTAAAAAAAAAAAATCCAATTGGAACTCAGGCAAAAGACAGAATGGGCTATCTAACCAAATAAAATATACAGAAGGAAATGATTACATAAAAAGCAGTTCAACATCATTAGCCATCAGGGAAATGCAAATTAAAACCACAATGAGATACCACTACACACTTATCAGAATGACTAATATAAAAAAGTGACAGTGACATAAAATGCTGGATCTGGAAAAACTGGATCACTCATACACTGTTGGTGAGCCTGTAACTGGGTATATTTAATCTAGAAAATGGTGTGGCCATTGGCTTTTCTTTAAAAAGTCAATATGCAACTACCCTATGACCCAGCAACTCTAGGCCTGGGTATTTATCCCAGAGAAACGAACACTTATGTTTACTCAAAAACCTGTCCACTAAATGTTTAGAGCAACTTTATTTGTAATAGCCCAAGTCCAGAAATGATCAGATGTTCTTCAAAGAGTGAATGATTAAAGTGTGGTATATCTATGTCATGGAATACTACTCGGCTATACATAGAATACTATTCAGCAATACAAAACAACCTGGATGAAAATATAGAGAATTATGCTGAATGAAAAAGGTCAATGCCAAAAGATCACCTATTGTTTGATACCTAAAATGACAAAATTTTAGAAATGAAGAATAAAGCAATGGTTGCCAATGGGCCGAGAAGGGGGGGGATGGGAGGGAAGCAGATATGGTTATAAAATGGCACCACAAGGGATCTTCTGGGAGATGGGATTTTTCTGTATCCTGACTACATCAACGATTTTGTATTAAGATTGTGCAAAATGTTAATACTGGCAGGAAGTTGGCGGGGGGTAGGGAGGAGTCAGAATCTCCGTGTGATTTCTTACAACTACATGTAAATCTACAGTTATCTCCATATAAAAAGTTTAATATTAAAAAGTTAATCAAACTCGATCTACTTCAAATCTGTTCCAACATCTGAAATAACTATTGCTTCCAAGAATCTTCTCCTTGCCATAATTTTTTTTAGCAGCCCAAAGGTTAAAGGTTTCTGAGCAAAGCTTAAGTGTTGCAAACATTTGGGGAAAATATACTTAGCATTTTGGGCCAAAATTCTGCCAAAGGAAACTTGCCTGCAGAAATCTTATCAAGGGATGCGTGTTAGCTTACAAAATAATTAACTGTTCAGCAAGAGTTGATATGCTCTTGATAATATTGCATGTTAAGTAGGGGTTTTTATTTTATTACTGGTAAAGCCCCTTAAATTATTTATTTTCTTCCTAACATCTATGGGAAATTTTTTCTTTTTTAGTTAAAAATTCATCTATAAAACACAAGTGCATTTTCATTAATATTTAAACAAAAAGGCAAAGTTCCCTCACTTCCCATCCCAGTCTTCTCCCCAGAGAAAATTATTGTTTGAAGTATTTTCTACAGATTTTTTTCAGATTATTTTTTGTGTATTTCTAGACGTGTACAGTTTTGTGTGTGTCTGGTTTTTTAAAAATAGAGGCAGGATCACACTCTTTATATTGCTCTTCAAATTCCTTCTCCTCCTGCCCCCCAAACATATACTTTAAAATGTCTTGGACATTTTGCACATTAGTATGTTTAGATATAATTCAATTCATTCCTTTCAAGTGCCTTGCAGTAGTATTCTGTGGTACTGATGTTCCACAGTGGAATCCTTTGACACTTAGGATGTTTCCAGTGTTTGCTACTGCAAGCAATGTAGCCATCAGTGAAAAGCCTTGTACCTGTTTGAGCACATGTGAAGATTTCTCCAGGAGAGAAACCTGAAATAGACCTGGAGCTTTGCAGGTGTGACCAACATTGCTAACTGGATGAACCAACAGCTGTTCCCACCCATTCCCAATCAGCTTGTCCTCTCCAGCCTTCCACAACAAAGGCTGGAAAAGCTGGCCACTCATTTTCCCTGCTGCTAGGAGTGGCTGTGACCCAGTTCTGGCCAATTAAACATCCACAAAAGTCTGCTGGGCGGTCCCTGGGAGTGTTTTTGCTTTCCAGGTAAAAAGGGCTGGATGTGACTGGCACTGTCCCTTTTTCCTGCCCTGAAGGTGGCTGTGGTGTTTGGAGGGGTGACAGCCACGTTACAACATGCAGGAAAGTCAAGAGAATCACAGTGATGTCAGCCCTGATGTGAATGAACTGTTGAACCAAAGCCAGAGGCAGCTACCTCCAGTCTGCCTGTTACGTGATAAGAATAAACTCCTATCAGGTTAAGCCAAAGCATCAGTCTGGCTTTCTGTTACTTGCAGCCAAATGTGTTCTGAAATGATTCAGTACTAAATTACTCTTTTGAAAGCCTGTACTCACTTTATTCTCTCACAAAAGTCTATAAAATATCTGTTTCCCAAAACTTTCGTTTACTCCGAATGTTGTCAATCACTTAATGTTTAACCAACCTGACCTATGAAAATATTTCACAGCAAGTATCACTGCATACACTTATGAGACATTCAAATTATCTCTTCTAAGGTTTTTCTTGTTCACATCTCTCGATCACTTTTCCACTATATTGTCTGACTTTTTCTTACTGATCTGTAAATTTCCAGACAGCCAAGCAGGTGGAGCTAAACTCATGGGGAAACTTGTCTCTGCATCTTTACCGGATCAATCAGGTCAAACACAATTACAAAACAAACCTGCTGTGACAGGCCACACCTCTGATAGGGACAGTCATCTCTGACTGGTGCACCACCATGTGGCAAAGTGTCAAAAAGTAATTCAACTTGTGTGAAACACCCTCCAGCCCATGCTTAGTACTTCCTCTGAAAATCTACACCTAGATTTGTGTGGAACAGGTACACACCAGCGAACCAGGCAAAATCCTTAAGAGACACCATCTCATTTAGGCCCCAAGTCAAACCCAGGAGTCAGTCATTATTATTCCTATTTTAAAAACAAACGATGAAAGTCAATTTTTAAAACCAAAAGCTTCTTCCCTACCACAAAAACTTAAAAACATTCCAGGCCCCATAATTAAAAAAACAAAATGATTAAGTGTTTACCTAAAACGTAAATGGTGTAAAATAGACTGTGCATGTCTGTAACAACATGCTTAAGCAAGAAACATTGTTGAACCTGTTTAGTGGTTTATGACTCTGAAGAAGCTAGTACAAAGTTTGGCTCTAAACTTTACTGCCACATTATACAGTCCACCAAAAATTATTCCCAGTTTTTTTAAGTGAAAAACTAAATCGAGTAGGATTTCAATGCTTCAGCAAGAAGGACCTACTAGCTAGCCAGCCCACCCCAGAGCAGCAGATAAGGAATTTCTCTAATCAGTTACCTACCAGCCAATGTGACATTAGAAAACAAACAAAATAAGCAGTTGAAGACAATATTGTCAACAATGTAAACAAGTTGAATAGAACAAGCACCACCCTTGAGTATTTGTACATGGTTTGGATTTTGGGTAACTGACTCCACTTTTAAAAGCCCAGCAGCTAGAGGAAAAGAGAAAGTTGGAGAGTCTTCTACTCCTGGAAGCAGGTAGGGAGCAGCACAGAGGCTGAAGCCCTGACATATTTCCTTGCCTTCTGTGACACCTCTCCTCATAAGAGCTGTGGATTCTCTCTCTGGCAAAACCTCTCGCAAAGCACTCAGTCCACAGCGGGAGAGGAGCAGAGGCATCAAGTCTTCTGGATGCCTCCTACCAAACTGTCCCTGAGGGACGTGCTCAGCTCAGAGCCCCAAGAACTGACAGCCACAATGGTAGGAAGGCCAGACTAACCAAGGCACTGCCTACCTGGGCCCCAGGGAGACATGGAGATTCATGTGGAGCATCCTCTTGCAGAAATCTTCAGCCCATTCCTAAGGCACAGAAAAATGCCTGGGGGAGTCTGAATTCTAATTTTACATAGACGAAAAGAAGTCTGCAAACACATAATGCTTAAGGTCTGTGAAAGTGCAAACGGGCTGACAGATCTCCAATCTAAGGGTGTCTATGGTGGTATCTTGCATTTTCCTGGTGGGCTTGCCTAGGGGTTCCTGCTTGGGGAAAAGGCAATGGCATGTTCCTCCCACCGCACCCCACTCCTCAGTAGGGCTGCACACCTCACTCCACCAGCACAACAAGGGTAATGACACATGGAAAGAAATCTGACTCTTTGCCGAAGTCAAAGGCTGGGCTTGGAAAGGGGAGGGTGATCCTGGTGGGCTGTTCCCGACCTGGGTCCGGGTATTTGCAAGTTGGAGAGCTGGAAGCTTTAGTCACCAGAACAAAACAAGCCAGATTCCTTGGCCCTTCAAAACCGTCCAAGCCTCAAGGCAGCTCACTAGAGGGACAGTAAACAGGGCACGTGAGAGAAGGGGACAATATATCTCCAAGGGGGCAGGGACACAAAGGAAAAGAGAAAAAGGAAACCAAAGAGGGTGATGGGGCCAAAATGTGCTGAAGTCAAACCAAGTGATGCAGCACAGTGCTGGCTCTCTGGGAAGGGACACACCTGGCACCCAGGGGACTTCTCCAGTGCCTGATAGAGCTGGGTCCTAAAAGGGCCCATGGAGGACAAGTCCTTGCAGATGGTTCCAACAGGCTGGTGTCACTGAGACACCAAAGAATCAAGGAAGGAGGTGGCTTAGCAAAGCTCCCCCCACAGCACTGCTCCCCAACTAAACACCCCAAGCACACAGTCTGTCTGGTGCACACATTTAATACAGGCAGACCCACATACTGCACACACAGGCTTGTGGTCAGGCATAGCACACACATAGCCTCCTTAGATGTGAGTGCACACACACACACTCTCCCAGTCGATGGATACAACATATTCAAACTGCCAGTTGAGTGCTATAGTTACACAATCATCTGCACATACAAACTCTGTCGGGAGTGAACACATACAAACCCCAGGCTCAGGTAAGGAGGTGTGTGTGTTTGCGCGCACACACACACACACTCACTTCACAACCTCCTAGTCAGATGCACACAAACCTCAACATTAGGTACACAGCCTGTCAGGGAAATCCACACTCACGATCTGTTAGGTACACACACGCCTTTACCATCTCTTGGTGTGTGTACAAACACAACACACAAGTGCACATAAACTCAATCTGCCAGAGACACACACTCACAATCTCTCTGTTAGGTGCACACACAACCTTCCAACCTCTGTCTCCTGCATACACAAGGCACACACGCTTCCAACATGCCAGGAACACAAATACAGGCACGCGTGCGCTCACAACTTCTTGGACACAAACTCCCAGACCGCAGGGTCACCCGCATATCACAACCTCCCCGGGAGAGGCGCACACCCCCTCCCGCCCGCACCCGCACGTTGGCCGCCTCCCTGCGGCGCAACCCGCACCCACGCACCCTTCCCCCAGCCCGCGCCGGCGCCCAGCAGCCAACTCTGGCCGCGCGGGGAGTGCCCACGCCCCCGGGCCGCCCCGCCCGCGCCCCTCCTCACCTTTTTCGCCGGAGCCCGGAGCCCGGCCCTCGTCCTCCTTGGGGTTGGTCACCTGGGTGATGATGGCCGGGCCGTCCATGGGTGCGCGGCGCGGCGGCCGCCCGCCGGCCCGGCCCCCCCGGCAGCCAGGCGCGCGGATGCGCGGCGCGGGGGGCGCGCGGGGCCGCGGGCCAGGGGGGCGCTCGCGGCCGCCCGGGCGCGCCCGCCGCCCGGACCCGCGCTCTGGGAGAGGCGGCCCGGGCCCGCGCCCCCGCTCCCGCCGCCGCCGCCGCCGCCGCCGCCCCTGGGCTGGAGCGGCCGCCGCCTCGTCACCATGAACCCCGGAGCCGCGCCCGGGAGAGCCGCGCACGGGGAGGCGGAGCGGGAGGCCCGGCGCCGCGGGAAGCGGGAGCGGGCGAGGGGGAAGGAGCGAGCGAGGAGCGAGGGCGGGCGGGCGGGAGAGAGGGAGGGAACGAGGGAAAGCGGGAGGGCGGGCGGGTGGGTGTGTCCCGGCCCGGGGACCGGCCTCCGCTGCCGCCGCCGCCGCCGCGGCCCGCCAGCCCCGGGGGGAGAGGGGTGCGGGGTGAGACCAAGGAGGTGAGTAGAGAGCGGGAGGGGGTCTTGGGCAGACGAGTGGGGTGAGAGGTTTGAGGTGTAGGGGATTCCAGAAGGGTCCTGGAGGTAGATATGAGGGCCGGTGTGTATGGGGGTGTCAGAGAGGTCTGGGGAAATGGGGTGAGCTGCCTGGGGTTCGAGGGCCGTGGGGAGGAGTCTGGCAGATGAGTAGTCTGAGGGGCGTAGAAGGATAGGCAGGGGCTCTCGGGGGTGCAGGTAGGGTTCGGAGCGGTGTTCGGAGTGAGGCCCTGGGGGTCGAGAAGGGATCGCATAGATGCGGGAATGAGGAAGGCCCTGGGAGGGCTATTTACTGGGAGAAGGCGGGAGGAGTAGTGGGTAGATGTGAGGGATGGGGTGGAGGATCCCGTGAGGGGGTCTTGGCGGAGATGGTGGGTGTGGGGCATTCCGGCGCAAGAAGCGAGTGGTTAGAGATGTCGGCGTAGAGACCAGCGGATTGCGGAGGTAGAGGCTGCTGAGAGTAGTCCCTTACACCGGATCGTGGAGGGGTCCAGGGCGCTGAAGAGAGGGAGGACCCGGTGGTGCGAGGAAGGTTCGGAGGAACCCGAGCGTATGCGGAGTGGCGGAGGGGTCCCAGGGAGTGGGGAATCCTGAAGGGTCCGCAAATACAGGGCCCAGGACTGAGCAGGGGTCAGGTCGCGGGATGCTGGAGCTGGAGGAGTGCCCGCGTGCCGGACGGTCGCTCCTCGAGGATCAACCTCCTGGCACTTGGGGATTGTGGGCGTCGAGCGGAGGCTATGGGCGTTAAGCCCGGCCCGAGAAATGGGCATTTCCCGGTGCTCTGCAGTAAGGGAGCCGGAGTGGGGGTGGCCTGTGGTGGGCCAAGCTGAGCAGGGAGTGTGCTTCTGAAGACCAGCCAGCCACTGTTGGGTTTGGGGCGACAGCCAGAGCACGAGCATGACGGGAAAACGCCCCCTCACCCTTGGAGGGTCAGAGCCCTTTCGCGCCCGCGCCTCGGCGCTCCAACTTGGAAGCCGCACAGGCAGCCCTGTAAGCCACCGGGGGCAGGGCAGTGCCGCAGGGGGGCGGGTCCGGGGGCGGGGCGGTGGCGCTCGCGCGCGCTCTCCACCAACCAGGAGGATTTGGGTGGGCCTGCGGAGCGTGACGTAGGTGGGCCAGGCTGAGTGGATGGACTGCGGCGTGGAGCGGCCCACCTTCCCCCGCCGGGTTGCGCGCGCACCTCAGGCCTTGTAGGCGACCCGGTCCCTGTAGTGGCTTCAAGGAAGCCAGGCCTTTAGGACCTTTCTTACCCCCCCAACCCCTGGAGCCTGGAACTGGAGGCAGATAAATCGCATGCACACTGAGATAAACAACGATACTCTCCAAAGTTTTCAAGTTCACTTCCAAAAACGTCTCTCGCAGACCTAGCTGGTCTCTGCACGGAGTGGAGCCCAGTGAGGGTCCCAGTGTCGGAGATAGCCCTGGGAGAGGGCTCCTGTGGCTGAGGTGGGTGGTAAAACACTTTAGGGGAGCTGCTCTAAAAGGTAATTAGGCAAGCTGTGGAATTTTGCCCCAAGTCCACGACCTCAAGTGACATCCTGGCTTTGAGTTTGTGCATGGGTCCGGGGCCAGTTGCCTTGGCATGTGCTCAGCTGCTCTTCTGTTGGCACCTTAGGGACCCCAGTGAATTGCAGAGCCATGAAGGTTGAAGTGAAGTGCGCTTTTGGTTAGAAAGGCAAGCCCTGGTGTAAGCAGCCCAGGCTCCAGCGCATGCTCGTCCTAACCCAAGTGCAGATCACATGAGGGGCCCGTGGTACCAAGGACTGCCTGTGTCCCCAGGACTAATGCTCTTCGCCTTTGTTGTGAGGATATGGCTGGCCCAGGGGCTGGCGAAATAAAATTTTCTCTGAGTTCAACTTTTAAAAACTACTGAATTCTAAGGGGTCAGAGAGGGATCTTCCAAGATAGCTGTGCAGAGTGTTCTGGTTCTCCTGCAGTTCTTAGTATATAAGCACAGAGACCAGTATCACTACTGCCTGGCTGATGAAGAATCTTATTATGCCAGGGCAAAGTGATGATAGCATTTGAACTCACTTGAGGTCTGGATTCCTTTTGCTTGGGGGATTGCCAGAGCTTCTGCTCACTTAAATGAGGCTGGGAAGGAGCTCAGGGGTACAGGGCCAAAGGAAGTGATTTCCATACACAGAATGTCTCCTGTCTGGCCTTTTTTGGAATAAATATTCTCCAGAACCCTCCCATAACAATTTTCCCTTACCTGCATTCTCCATCTTCCTCAGCTTCCTGATGTCACCTGAAAAATAAAAACAAAACCTATCTTCACCCAGGTGTTTGTTTCAAGTTCAAGCAAGAAAGAAACTTGCTCTCTTTCAACTTCTTCCCTTCTGTATTCTATAAAAATATTAATAGAAATCAAAGGAAAAGTTCATCCAAAGCCCTACCACCCTATTTTCCCTGTCCTTGCCTATGTATTCACATAATTTTTATATAGCTATTAAAAACCATTGTTAAAATTATAAGGTGAGCATTTTTCCATGTGGTGACATAATCATTATAACCTCCATTATAAATGATTGCATAATACCTCACTAAATGAGTCCTGGATAAGACAGTATCTTGGTTTTACAGATGAAGGAAAGATTCAAAAATTTCTCTTGGGACAACTGATTAACCATGAGAAGAAAATACGTATTTACCTTAGTCCTTACAACATATCAAGATTGATCAAATAATTAAATATTGAAAACTCCCATGTATCATGAGATATATGGGAAATCTCTATACCTTCCACACAATTTTGCTGTACACCTAAAACTACTCTTGAAAAAAAATAAGGTTTATTTAAAAGAAAATAAAATAGGAGTTCTTGTCATGGTTCATTTAATGAATCCAACTAGGATCCATGAGGATGTGGGTTCGATCCCTGGCCTTGCTCAGTGGGTTAAGGAGCCAGCGTTGCCATGAGCTGTGGTGTAGGTTGCGGATGTGATCTTGGATGGTGAAGACCTAATAATAACCAAAACTCCAGAAATTACAAAGGATCAGATTAATAAATGTGTTCATTCAGCAGACATCAACAGAGTGCCCCCTATATGCGTGCCCCCTATATGCTGCTAGATTCTGTTCTAGACAGAAGGTCTCAGAGTTATCCAAAACAATGGTTAGGGAGCTGGGCCATCATACTCATCAGTCATAGCTAAGCGCTGTCCTGAGGGGTTTTAAGCCCCCAGGCACTTGGGGCTCTCTGGAATGGGAGCTGAGTGGCCCCAGTGACCAGAGGACAGGTGCTAGCCATTGGAAGCCACAACACATGCAGCCCCAGAAAGGGAGGCAGTAAACAGACACAGGAAAAGGGATCTAAAAGGACCTGAACAGAACATCAGAATCTTAGGTCAGTCACATTTCCCAAACTGCTACCATGCAGTGTCCTTGCACTATTTAATATGTTTCTTTAGCTTAATTTTTATTTTTATTTTTAATATTTTATTTTATTGAAGTGTAGTTGATTTACAATGTTGCATTCGTTTCTGCTATACAGCAGAGTGACTCAGTTATACATGTATACACATTCTTTTTCATATGCTTTTCCATTATGGTTTATTACAGGATATTGAATATAGTTTCCTGTGCTATACAATAGGACTTGATTGTTTATCCATCTACATAAAATACTTTGCATCCATTAATACCAAAATTCCAATCCATCCCTCACCCATCTCCTTCTTTCCAGGTGTCTGTGAGTTTGCTTCTGTTTCCTAAAAGTTCATTTATGTGAGATTTTTAGACTCTACATATAAGTATACTATTATAATGGGCTTTCATATCTCTAGCACCTTATTTTAGAAATAAAATATTACCAGCATAAGAGGAAACTCTCAGGGTCTTTGCCCCTGCCTTGTCAGACACTCTTCTTGAAAGTGTGGCCATGATCATTCCCACATCGTAAATTTTTTATTTTTATTTTTTAAAATAAAATTCATTAAATAGAAAATTTTAGTGGATAATATTTTTTAAAAGGTAAATGGAAAATGTAAGAGGGACAAGAGGAAGGGGGCGGAGACTGGGCTACTAAGGTTGAGGGGGCTGGAGACTAGGGCTGGCAAGCTTGGCTCCAAGGGCCAAGGGCAGGAACAGTGGACAGATGGAAGTATTGGGGAGGGCGACCTCGTCTGGAGTCTCTGGGAGAGCCCTGGGGAGAGTTCCAGGGGACAGCTGGACCAGAAGGTGACAGATAGAATTGAGGCTGCCCAGAGGGTGAGGGAGAGCCTGCCCTTGACAGAGGAACACTGGGTTTGAGATCCAAGGGAGGTGGTGATTTGAGGAAGGGGAACTGGGAAGGGGAGGGAATGAGTGTCCCAGGTAGAGGGAACAGCATCGTGTTTCCAGACCTAGAGGTCAGGGAGCATGCTAGAGGGAAAGTCGGCAGTGGCTGGAGATTTCGGCTCTGGTGATGTGTAAAGCAGAGACTTCTAACTCAGGAGAGGTTCCTATGCCTTACTCTGGGGATTGGGGGAATGAAATATTCAGTATATGTTTAGAAAGGTCCTGCTGCTCGACAGGTTGGGTCAAGGGCTATGCAAGAGGCAGGGAAACCCAGAGAAGATGCTGCATGAATCCAGAAAGGAGTGGACAGCAATGCTCTCTGGATGTGCTATCCCTAGCCTGCCCCTGCCCTGCTCTCAGCCCTACAGGCTCTCTTCTTGGTCTGCTTTTTCTCTTCTCTGTGGGCGTCTCAGTCTCCCGTTTTGTGTGTCTGCGACCTGGTTCTGTCTCAGCACCTGCGTATCTATGTCTCTGTCTTTCTCAGCATCTAACTGCATGTGCTTCTGGCTTAGTCTTCCCAACTCCTTTCAGGAGCAGGGCCTGAGGGCACCAAGTATCCCCTCGGGAAAGGAGTGGAAGCAGGATCTGGGCAGATTCCTGATGGTCAGTCAGGTGGGTACAAACCTGAGCCCGCCCACAGTGTCTTTCTTGGGGTCACCGTGGGACCTGGAGGAGGTTCTGCCAGGCAGCTTTCCCTTTCTCCTACTGTGAACCAGACACAGAGTTTGAAATCAGCTCCCCATAGCCCTGCCATAACTTAGGCAGGATGAGCCACCCCCACAGAGGTCCTTTCATATATCCTCCAAGTGTATATTGGGTCCTTTAGTGTGCCAGGCTTGGGCCAAATGCAGTAGGCAGTGTGTCCTCAAGGAGCTCACAGCCTAGTGGAAGAGGCAGGGGAATAATCAAAGGATGGCACAAAATAGAACGGATTTACTCTCCTGGCAGTGCAGGGAGTCCCCACAAAAGAAATGATGCTAACAAAGTCATTTCTGGAGCCCTCAGAGTCTGAGTAAGAGCACTTTCCCATCCACGGTATCCACAGAGAAGGCTGCATATAAGAACCAGGAAAACATAATGATGGGGGAAGAGGTTGGGGTCTTGAAAGGCCAGGTTGAGTTTGGACTTTAACCCATGGGTAACCCGGAGCCATTAATACTTGAGCCAGGAACAGGCATCATTTAAGAGACTAAGTTCAGAACTGTGGGTTGAAGTGAAAAACTCAAGCCAGCATAAGCAACAATAGAAGGGAGACTCTTTTGGCTCATGTAACGAAACCCCCCTACAGGCCAGGGGTAGATCGGTCTGGGAGCACCTCCCCTGAGTGGAGGAGCTGGAGGTCCCCAGGGGCAAGGTGTGAACTCTCACTGCCCTCCCATGACCTAGAGGATCAAGGAATTACTGGGGAGCCCCAGGGCTTCCTTATGCCCAAGACATTCTATCTTGTCTTCCCACTCAAGTTGCTCCAGAACATCATCCTTAAGGCTCCCAACAGATCTATTTTTGGCCCTTAACACTGCTGCCCTCCACCCCCCACATCCTGACTCTTGCTTTCCAAAACCCTCTCTCTCCCATCACACATGGGTCCCTCCCATCAAATGGGTATGTCCACTGACACTTGGGCTTCCCAGCCATTGTCTTCCTCTGCTCTTGTCCCCAGGGACGTTTTCCATCTCTTCCACAGGTGGGACCTGTGAACAGTATCCTTCCCATCTGGAGACACTTCAACTCGCAAGACTAAGGCCCCCCGGAAATGGCCCAGTGGACCAGCAGGTGTAGCCCGCCCTCTGGTGGCCCCCATGTTTTGAAGTCCTTTTCGTGTGCCCAGGTGGAGAGGGAAGCTGGCCCCTCACCCTGCCAGCTCCCTGGGGTATACCCTAGCCAGAGTGGGCTCAGTTGTGTCCCCCATTTCACCTAGCTGTTGTGATGTGCACAGCTGCTCAGGTTTCTTCAGGGTATTAACAGAAAATCCCTCAGGAATGTGAGGGCCTGTGAGCTTGTCTGGAGGTGTGGAGGGCAGGGGAATTAGAGTGATGTGTTTCACTTGGCAGCCAGTCTTGGCATGGGAGGGGAAATGGCAGAGTGAATGCTGGTTGCTGGTGAAGGAGAAAAAGGCAGTTAGCCAGGGGTCCCAAGCACAGACAGAACAGGATGCCTGGAATAAAGGTGGTGGTCAGAGGGGGTTTGGGGGAATGTGAGAGCAAGACACAGCTGGGTCTGAGATAGACTCTGGGGCTGGGGGCTGAGATCTTACATCATCAGGGTACTCAGAAATCCAAGAAGCCTTCCTGGAAGAGGACACCCTAGCCGCTTCCCTTCTACCTCCAAAATTCCAGACCTGCCCTGGCCAGAGAACTTGGGTGGATGGAGTAGACACAGCCCTGCATTCAGGTCCTCCCTGGAGCCTTGAGTGTGGGGAAGACATGGCCTCACCCTGAAAACCTGTTACAAAGGAAGAGCTACAGGGACAGAGTGGGCAGGGCAGCCTTGCATCTGCATCATTGGCGGGAGTGGCTTTGGCTCCTGAAGGGGTGGAGTCCCAGAGTCTCAGATTGATTCGGAGACTCTGGAGCCAGTGGACCCCCTGGGGAGGGCCCCATCCTTCTAGCCCCCACATGGATTGCCCCTTTGACACCTGCCCTGGATCGAGCATCAGGTGTTACCTGGCCGGGCTGGTGGAGGCTGCTCAGCCAGGTTCCTCATCCCCCGGGGCTGGCCCAGCCCCAGGTCCCCTCTTTGCTACTTGACCTGTGCTTGCTGAGGCTGCGTAAACCAAGGGGGATGGACCAAGACATGCTCACAGTCTGTGGCATGACATATTTCATGGGCAGGTCTGGTCACAAACACACATCTTGGCACACACAGGAACAAGCTCATTCGCACATGGGCTCAAATGCATGCCAGGACACAGGGCACGCACGTGACAATGCTGTCTGCCCAGGCTGGTTTCTGCCACCTTGGCACTGCCCTCCCTCGCCCTCTGGCTCTCTCTGGCCCAGCCCAGCCAAGTACCACCCTGCCCCTACCGATCCCCTGGAACCCCCCGTCCCTGCCCTCCTGGTCTTGGACCCTTCTTCATGTACATGAACACAAAGGAAAGCAAGGGATTGTCTGCAGGCAGTTTCTATTTTTCACACAAACTCCCCCAGAGTCTTGGGGGGAGAGAAGGCCTGGCTATCTCCTTTGGAACAAGGGGAGTGGAGAATACAGAGAGGGTAAAAATATAAGATCTCAGTAAATCAGCCCATCTCCTGACTCTGCTCTCCCGCCCTCCTCCTCCTCCTTCTGTCCCTCCCCCATCCTCCCTCCACCTCCTTAGCGTCCCCCCACCACCCCCTGCCACACTCAGGCTCACTGCATCCTCCTGCACCCCTGCACGCCCGCCCCCCCCCCCACTGGCAAGTGCTCCCTCCTCTGGGCCTTGCCTTTGCAGGCAGGGACATGCAGATGATGGTCTGTTGCCAGAAGGCTCTGGAATGAGTGCAAACCAGAAGGGAACATCTGTCCAGGTCTGAGCTTGGCATTGGGACTGAGAAAGTGAACTTTCTGGACATTTTGTGACAATTACAATCATTTTAAAAATATTAAAAGATTTTTGGAGAAATGGAGATTCTAGCCACATGGATATGGCCAGATCTTGAGTGTTCACCAAACTCTTTAACATTTTCTGTCTCTACAAGTCCCTTGATGGCCTGTGGCAGGAGAAATGAAGGTGGGTGGGTATCCCCCATCCTGCTTGCTTTCTATATGCCAAGCTCTGGCTGGGTCCCAGGTGCTGCCAAGGGGGAGCGGCTCCCTCAGCTGCAAGGAAGAGACTCTCTTAGGGAAGGGTCAGCATGAAGGTCTCAGAGCAGGGGTCTCTGCCCCATCCAGGGCCTCACAGGAGCCCAGCTCAGACCCTGGAGAAACCCACCAACCCAAGGCCTCAGGGATGAAGACATCCTACTACTGACCAGCGCCACTCCAGCCAAGCACTCCTGTTATTCCAGAAGAAGTCATTTGCCATGAATTTGACTCATCTGGATCTTCCATTGCTGCTTCTCTTAGGGTCTAACCACTTGTCTCTTGCTAGCAACTCATTCTCCTAACTCCCAGTTTAAATTCTGGAGAGAGAATTTGTTTGGCTTGGTTAATTGCTATTGTTCAAGGTACTGTGGTTATATAAAGATTACTCTGAAAGTTAGCAACTTAAAAAATATTCCTGGGCATATGACTTACAATTTGGGCAGGACTTGACAGGCATAGCCCATCTCTGCTTTACATGGTATCACCTGGGCTGCCTGAAGGCTGGGGGCCAGAATCATCTGAAGGCTCACTTTGTCATGTTGCAGTTGATGTCAGCTGTAGGCTGAGACCCTTGGGCTCTCGGCTGGGAAACCTACATGGTTAGATTAGCCATGTCTGTTATTTGCTATGCTCTGATGTTTGGACACCTTGAGGCTTTGCTGACTCTGGAGCGACTGCCCACCCCTCTGCTAGAGAAAGCAAAAACTGCCTTATAAACACGTCTTTCATATGCCAGCCAATCAATCCAGAGCCCATTTCCCCAGCTGCATCCTTCATGGAGCTATTATACTCCAGGCCCCTATCTCCCTAATCACCTCAGGACCAGGTCTCAGACAATTAGAGATAGTCCCTCCACCCCAGAGCCCACTGCGATTATTCTAACTAGCCCATCCTAAACCTGCTAATCCTGCTCACCTGTTCCTTTCCATGGAAACTACAGTAAAGCCTCTTGCCAGTTTTCCTCTCTCTCTGCCTCCCGACTGACCCTGGTGCTTCCCTGTGTGCCCCGACCCCATCTCCCAGAGGCATGGTGCTCCTCTTGGCCCTTGCTCTTGGAAACTCTGTGCATAACAAACTGTCCTTTCAGTGGCAATCACCTTTTGTTCTTCTGTCATGAATAATAAAACACACATTTTAAAATGATGGTCTCTCCAGTGGCCTGGACTTACTCACATTGTGGTGGCTGAGGTGCCAGGGTGAGTGTCCTCCAAGAGAGAGTGAGACCCAGGAGGAAGCCATATGACAGTTATGACCTAGTTTCAGAAATTCCTCAGAGCCACTTCTACTGCCTTCTGTTCACCATGGCAACCACCAAGTCCAGGTTCAGGGGGAAGATAAATGGACTCCACCTCTTGACAGGAGGATGGCAAGGTGATGGAAGAGCGTGGCCAGCTTCAGAATGTTCAGTCTGCCAATCCTTCCTTTCTGGGCAGGGCTGTTCATGCCAGACCACCCCCAGACCACTGGCCAGCCAGTGGTTGGGCTGCTCATAGGTCAGATGTTCAAACCCACCTCTATGCTGCACTTGGACCTGAGCAGGAGGGGCCCTTGCCAAGGACCTGGTGCTTTAAGGGCTTAATGCATCTTCTCCTTCACGGAGTGAGAAATTTGTAGGATAAGGGGACAGATGAAGACTTGAAGTCTGTAACACCCACCAGCACTGTTTTAGAACACACTCGGGGTACCCCGGGGCCCATGATTTCCTACTCGAGCAGCTCTGAACCCGCCTCTAAGATCAGCATGCATTTCTTCACTGAATCTGTTTCTTGGGGACAGACCTTATCAGTGATGAGGAATGACCATCATTGGTGAGGGTGGCTGTCCACAGGGGCTCGGGGGAGGTTAAGGATGCAGCCGGGATGCACAGGTTGAGGAGAGTCCAGGTGTGTGGATGTGGGGTCTGCTCCCAGGCTAGGGGTCAGATTAGAGCGACAGCTGCCAGCCTACACCACATCTACAGCAACGCCAGATCCAAGCTGCATCTGCAACCCACACCACAGCTTGCAGCAACACCAGATCCTTAACCCACGAGTGAGGTCAGGGGTTGAATCTGCATCCTCTTGGATACTAGTTGGGTTCTTAACCTGCTGAGCCACAATGGGAACTCCTGGGTTTAGGATTCTTGGCCTGTGCTCACCTTGGGCTTTGGACTTACTTTCCTCAATCAGGAAAGTACAATCTCAGAGTGAGAAGGGCGAGGTAGCAGCAATGTCCCCTGGATCAGAATGCAAACTGATTTAACACATCCTGGGTCTGGCAGATTGGGCTGCACCCTCAGATAAGACCATCCCACATGCTGCACGGAGGAGGAGCATGTGGGAGGAGGCCCTGCTACTCAGAAAACCTTGATGTGCCAAAACCCACATTTTCCCCTCCAATACTGGAAACACATTTTTCTTCCTTCCTAACTTAATTCAAGTTTAAAGTTTCTTTCTTCTTTTGTTTTGATCTTTTCTAGGGCTGCTCCCGTCGGCATATGGAGGTTCCCAGGCTAGGGGTCTGACTGGAGCTATAGCTGCCGGCCTACGCCAGAGCCACAGCAACTCGGGACCCGAGCCACATCTTCGACCTACACCACAGCAACACCAGATCCTTAACCCACTGAGAGAGGCCAGGGATCGAACCCGCAACCTCATGGTTCCTAGTCAGATTTGTTAACCACTGTGCCACAACGGGAACTCCTAAAGTTTCTTTTTTCCTTTACTTATACAAACATATTTTCCTCATAGGTGGGGTTCTGAAAGATTCTTAGATTAACCCCGCCCCGCTGCCCTCCATGATGCGTTTGGCTGAGATCAGAAGCCAGAAAGCAAGGTTGCTTGCAGCATCTCTTCAAAGGCAGCTGAAATGCAGGACTTCTGCCAGGGAAGGCTGCCTGGACCACAGCTGCTCTTCTTCAGTTCTGAGGACTGGGGCTTTGTTCACATTTAAATTCCTTTATTACCAAATTGATTATTTATATAAGGGCTGTCTCTGCAGCTTCCTTGTTGGTGCTAAGCTGATTTACAAGTTCCAGATGCGGGAAAGCATTCTTCAGCCATGGCAATGGTTGTTATCAGCAAGACCTCCCTCAAAATCAACTCAAGAAAATAGCTTTAAACTGGAGACTGCAAACTGGCAGCCCCCAGGCCCCTGCTGGTGGCAAACATGGTTTGTTGTTGTTTTGTCTTTGCTTGTACAGTGCAGATTCTCACAATAGGTTTTTTTTGTTGTTGTTTTATTTTTGCTTTTTGCTTTTTAGGTCCGTACCTGCAGCATATGGAAGTTCCCAGGCTAGGAGTCAAATTGGAACTGCAGCTGCCAGCCTACACCACAGCCACAGCAATACTAGATCCTAGCCATGTCTGCAACCTACATCACAACTCATGGCAACACTGGATCCTTAACCCACTAAGGGAGGCCAGGGATTGAACCTGAGTCTTCATGGATGCTAGTCGGGTTCTTAACCCAATGAGCCCCAATGGGAACTTCTGTTGTTGTTTTTGTTTTTAAATAATTATAGACTAACAGAAACTTTGTAAGAATAAAGAATTCTTGGAGTTCCCGTCATGGCTCAGTGATTAACGAATCCAACTAGGAACCATGAGGTTGAGGGTTCGATCTCTGGCCTTGCTCAGTGGGTTAAGGATCTGGTGTTGCCGTGAGCTGTGGTGTAGGTTGCAGACATGGCTTGGACCCCGAGTTGCTGTGGCTCTGGTGTAGGCCAGTGGCTATGGCTCCAATTCGACCCCTAGCCTGGGAACCTCCATGTGCCGCAGGAGCAGCCCAAGAAATGGCAAAAAGACAAAAAAAAAAAAAAAAAAAAAGAATTCTTATATACCTTCAACTAGATTTCCAAATGTTAACCTTTTTTTGGTCATGCCCTTGGCATACAGAAGTTCCTGGGCCAGGAACTGCTTGTGCCACAGCAGTGACCTGAGCCACAGCAGTGACAATGCTTAATCCCTAACCACTAGGCCACTGGGAACTCCCCAAATGTTAACTTTTCATCTTCCCTTATTACCACTTGCGCAATTTGAGAGTTAGTTGCAGACTTACTCCTAAATGGTTCAGTGAATATTTCCTAAAAAACAAGCCTAGTCTCTTGTATAACCATGTAGTTATCCAATCAGGAAATTAACATTGTTACAGAATTATTATCTAATCTACAGACCTCATTCACATTTCACCAATTGACCCATTCTGCCCTTTATAACAAGAAAGATTTTATTTTTTCTGGTCCAGGATCCAATTTAGGATTATGCTGTCATGTTTCTTTTATTTCCTTTAATCTGGAAACAGTTCCTTGGTCTTTGTCTTTCGTGACCTTGCCAGTTTTAAAGAGTACAAGCCAGTTATTTTACAGGCTATTCCTTAACAAGGGTTTGCCTGTTGTTTCCTCAAGATAAGATTCAGGTTATGCATTCTTGGCAGGAGTGGTCCAGAAGTGATGCTGTGTTCTTACGAGGGCATCACATGAAGAGGCACGTCATATTGCTTTCCTGTGGCAAGACTGGTAACACTATTGGTAATATTAACTGGAATTATTTGCTTAAGGCAGTGTTTCTAAGGTTTATCCACTGTAAATTTTATCCCTTTGTGCTTTCCCCTTTCTAATGAAAAGGCTTTTTGTGGGGAAATGCTTTGAGACAATGCAAATATCCTTCCTCTCATCAAATGTTTAGCCTCTGGAGTTCCCATCATGGCTCAGCAGTTAACGAACCCGACTAGCATCCATGAGGACAGGGGTTTGATCCCTGGCCTTGCGCAGTGGGTTAAGGATCTGGCGTTGCCGTGAGCTGTGGTATAGATCACAGATGTGGCTCAGATCCCATGTTGCTGTGGCTGTGGCACAGGCTGGCAGCTACAGCTCCGAATGGAACCCTGGCCTGGGAAGCTCCATATGCCTCAAGTGCAGCCCTAAAAGAGACAAAAAGACAAAGAAAAAATGTTTAGTCTCTACTTTTAGTACCTGTTGATGATTCTTGCCTGAAATGGTAGTCTTAGCAGGATTTTCCCCATTTGATAAGTGGGCTCCATTCAAGTTGGTTTTTGTGTGTGTTTGACATCTGCTCATTATTCTTTGAGCTCTTCCTGACTTTCTGGCCCAACAAGATGTTCCAGGATCATCTTATCCTTTACCTGCCCTGGTCCTGGACTCTGTTATCTGTCTAAGGAGGCTTGATTCTTTTTTTTTGTTTTTTGTCTTTTGTCCTTTTAGGGCTGCACCTGCGACATATGGAGGTTCCCAGGCTAGGGGTCGAATCGGAGCTGTAGCTGCCAGCTTACACCACAGCCACAGCAACGCCAGATCCGAGCCACATCTGCGACTTACACCACAGCTCATGGCAACGCCAGATCCTTAACCCACTGAGTGAGGCCAGGGATCAAACCCGCAACCCCAAGGTCCCTAGTCAGATTCGTTTCCACTGCGCCCATGAGGGGAACTCCGGGAGCCCTGATTCTTTTCACTGGAGCCTTTAGAGACCAAGATCTGGGTGTTAGATGTGTGTTCACTGCTACTGGGGTGTTATTGTTTCTAGGCTTACTCAGTGGACACAGCTATATAAATTTATCTCCTATCTATCTATCTATCTATCTATCTATCTATCTATCTATCTATCTATCTATCATCTATATCTATATTTGTTTCTCTGTTCATCAAATTCCTAACTAACACCACACATTTCATTATAGCCTCTTCTCTTCCCATATTTGAAACTTCCATCTCTGGCAATGAGAAACTTGACTCCTATAATCCATAATTTAGTTGTATGCTCAGTCTTACACGACCCAGCAAGTATCTGCAGAATTGCTAAACCATTCCAAAAAAATCCATCCCACTGAGTGGACTTCAGTATTAACAGTTTAACAGTTATCTTTGTCTTTTGTCCAAATACTTTATTCAAATGTTATTTGGGTTTGTTCCTCCACCCCCAGGTCGGGGCCATTTTTTTCTGTTTGTATTCTCTTTTAGGCTTTTTCCCCATGTGTGTTGATTTTTGGGGGGAGGGGGATAAATAAAAAGTTTTTATAGTCCCCAAAGTTAGAACTTCACAGAAAGGTACACTCAGAGAAGTGCCGCTGCCCCACACTTTGTACCTCACCCAACCCCATATCCTCTCGACTCTGTTTCTTCTACCCTAACGCTTTAGCTGCTCACACTCATTAGTTTCTGGCTTATCCTTCCTGGGTTTTGCTTTCTTGTTCTGTATAAATAGCACATACATGGATATATTACGATTTCTCATTTCCTACATAAAAGGTAGCATACAATAGATACTTATTTGGGCCTTTCTTTTTCACTTAGCAATATAGCCTGCAAATCACTCCATTTCAGTTCATAGAGATTTTCCTCATATATATATCTTTGGTGACTCCTCTGATGTGTGGAAGTTCTCAGGCCACAGACTGAACTTGTGCCATAGCTGCAGCCTGAACCACAGTAGTGACAGTACTGGATCCTTAACCCACTGTGCCACTGGGGAACTCCCTTCCTCATTTTTTTTTTAAAACCATACTGCATAGGACTATTTTAAGGGTAAATCCTTGGATAACTGAGTCAAAAGGTAAACACATGTGTAGTTTTCTTAGGAATTGCTAATTTCCTTGAAGAAAGATTGTATCAACTTGCATTTCCACTAGCAATGGATGAGAGTGCCTCTTTCCCCCAAAGCCACAAGATGTGTTGTCATATTTAAACATTTTGCCAATCTTCTGGAAAGAAAATGGTATCTTAGCCTAGTTGTAAATTTGCATTTCTCTTATCATGTGAGTGAAACATATTTTCCTGTGTGTGTGTGTATATATATATATATATATATATATATATATATATATGTATAAAGTGAACTGCCTATTGATGTTGCTTTCTCATTTTTATATTTTTAAGAAATCTCACTTCCCTAATATTTTAGAGTACTATCTTTTCTTTTCTTTTTTTTCGGCACCCACAGCGTACAGAAGTTCCTGCGCCAGGCAGTGAACCCATGCCACAGCAGTGACAATACTGGATCCTTAACCCACTGAACCACTAGGGAACTGCTAGAGTTCTTTCTATATTAAGGATATTGGCCCTTTATCTGTGATATAGATTGCAAGCATTTTCTCCTATTTTGTCATTTGACTTTTCTTATGGTTTTTTTCCCCACGAAGAAATTTTTAAGTGGTCAAATTTACCAATCTGTTCTTTATTGCCACTGAATTTTGAGTCAGAGTTAGAAACCATTTCCCTACACGCAGACTATGAAGGAATCCATCTAAATTTTCTTGTAGTACTTTTATGGTTTCATCTATTATAATTAGAGCTCTGATCCACCTGGAGTTTATTCTCTTGTAGGATGTAAGATAAGAATCTAGCTTGTTCTTTGTCCCATGGTTGTCGTGTTGTCCCAGCACCATTTATTAAAAAGTTAATCTTTGCCCCAGTGATTTGAGATGCCACCTTTATTGTACATTAATTTTCCATATGTACTGAAGTTGATTTCTGGGTTTCTTATTCTGTTCTGTTGGTCTGTGTATTCATGCACCAATAGCACACTGTTTTAATCACAGAGGCTTTAGAATATGTTTTACTGTCAAATCAGGCCAGTCCCTGATGTTCGCTATAGCTTTTTTCACCTCGGTATTTTCCAAGATATTCTTGCATGTTTATTTTTCCATATAAACTTTAGTAGCAACTTACCTGGCCCCATTAAATAATAATGTGTCTTCAAATGTTCCTAAAAATTTTGAATTAGTTTCCACCATTTAAAATGGGGGGATAAGGGGGAGGGAGTGGGAGGGATCGGGAGCTTGGGCTTATCAGACACAACCTAGAATAGATTTACAAGGAGATCCCGCTGAATAGCATTGAGAACTTTGTCTAGATACTCATGTTGCAAAAGAAGAAAGGCTGGGGGGAAAATGTAATTGTAATGTATACATGTAAGGATAACCTGACCCCCTTGCTGTACAGTGGGAAAATAAAATAAATAAATAAATAAATAAAATGGGGGGATAATCACATGAAAATATGGATTTCTGGTTTCTCTTGAAAATTGGGGATCTTTCAACATGGACTCTCTCTTTCCATGTGATCCCAATGTTATAAAGCAGACCAGTAGCTGCAGCATTTACACAGCCCCTGTGGTCTCTAGGACTACACAGCACCCACTATGCCCTCTGACTTCTCACCCATGACCTTCGCATGTTTAAGTTCCCTACATGACATGTGAGTTGGTGTCTCAGGCTTTAAATGATCAGGAAAGTTATACATCATGTTAACCCTTAGTCATCTATTTCTCTGTCTCACAATAAAATATTGTGAAAGGGCAATGTCTGTTTTGTTCACTGCTGCATTTCCAGGGCCTAAGAAGAGCGGTGAGGGCATAGTTGGCACGTTTGTTTAGTGAATGAGTGTTTACAGATAGGAAGCAACAAATGATAAAAATGCATTCTCTCTTCACAAAACCATGGAAAACACATTAAGTAGAACCAGGACTTGGGTGGGAGTACATTGGTATAGCCCTTATAGAGAGCAATTAGGCAGTTATGTGTCAAAATTACAAATGCATAGATCAGTTTTCCTCATGGTTCTACCTTTAAAAATTTGTCCTAAGGTATATTTGCACACAGGCAACATAATGATATATGGGGTTATTTACTGCAGTAATACTAAAAGACTGGAAAGAAATTACATTTTTTTTCAAAAGAAGGCTGATTATAT